>NC_141691.1:481258870-481864541 GCF_964263255.1 Lissotriton vulgaris | reverse complement strand
GTACAGGAGGACGAGGCGGAAGATCTGATCCATGGTGGACGTGTTTTTCCTGAACCCACCCTGGAGTGGGCTCAGAATTTCATTAGCCTCCATCCAATCCATAAGATGGTCCAGGAGAAGATGGGAGAAGAGTTTTTGGGGAACATCTATAAGGCTGATCGGCCTGTAGTTGGCTGGGAGAAGGGGAGAACCCTTTTTGAAAATGGGCACTATCTCTGCCCCCAGCCAAGTACAGGGGATCTTCATGCCTCCCAAGATGGCATTGAAAAGAATTAAAAAGTACGGGCCCCAGATCTCCGGATGGTGTCTGAAAAGATCACCAGGCAATCTATCCAGTCCCGGGGCCTTCACCATTGTTAATCTCTCCATTGCACCCACCACCTCCCCAAGGGTGAATTCTAAACCAGCTGCCTAGGTGGATAAATCGCCTGGGGCATTTTCATCATTTGTGAGTTGTTCGATCTCTTGATATAGTTTACCAAAGTGGTCTTCCCAAGCAGAGGATGCAATGTTTGGCTCTACTGCAGCTTTAGGTTCTCCTGTACCAAAATTAACCAGGGGCCAAAATTTTTTAAGATCCCTGGCTTCCAGTGCTAAGGAGAGCTCCTGCCAACGATTCCAGTCCCACTCTGACCTTGCCAGTGCCAGGGCCGCCTTGTACTCCCGCCTAAGTTTGACTACTGTACCCCTGTCTGCGCCTGCTTTAATTGAGGCGATGAGCTCTGTTTTAGCCTTTTTACAAGAGGAATTGTACCAGGTTGAGGTTCTGGTCGTTTTGCGTCGTGGGGCTACCACGGGGTAAAAAACCTCACCTAGTGCTCCCACCAGGTTGTCATGAATTTGGCCTAGTTGCTCGTTAAAATCCGGTTGTCTGGGCAGATTAATTAACTCCTTCATTTCTTCAAGGTTGGGGAGTGCTACTTCATAGATTCTACTTATATTATCTTCTGCACTAATTATTTTCCCCCATTTAACCCTTCGTCTGTTGGAGGTAAGAACCAAATTCCCAGGGTCACCACAGGGGTTGGAAGATGGTGACTCGCCAACAGCGGCAGGGTGTTTCATTTCTAGTAACAGTGCATTGTGGTCACTGTCTGTTCTTGCCACTATCCTAAAATCCTGGACCTTGGACCATAGGGAAATGTCAACAAAAATGTAGTCCAGCCTCGATTCATGGTCCTTCCTATTAAAGGTACACAATGAAGGGCTGTCGGAGGGAGTTCGTCCGTTACAAGCCCTTATCGCATAGTTTAAAGTAAGGGACATGATTTGAACTGCAAGAGGAGACCAGGATTTTGGGTGAGGCGATTGACATGGTGGAACACCCCAGTAATCATCTTCAGTGGTGATGGCGCGCTCCTTTAAGCCTTCCAGAGGTTCAAAGTGACAATTAAAGTCACCGCCCATCACTATTTTACAGTCACTCGGAAGTTGGCCCAGGAAGGACGAAAGGTCTTCAAGAGTAGGTGATTCCAAGGCCACACTTACAGGGCGGGAATATACATTAATAATTGCCAGATTTACAGCATTTGGCCATTTGAGAAGCACACACTGGATGTCCTGGGAGAACGTAGGTACACTCTCCGCAGAACAACCAATGTGAGTAGCCACCCAAACCGCCAAACCCCCGAGGGCCTCCCCCTGCCACTCCACCTAGCCTGGATTTCAAAGACTGCATAGACCGTTCTACTCAGGGAATCCCTTGCCCAAGTCTCCTGGAAGAGACAGATATCGCTTCTTTCCACTAGGAGATCCCAGTCCACTGTGTGGATTTTATTTGCAATACCCGCCACGCTCCAGGACAAGAACTTCAGAACTTCAGTAGAAGTTTTTGGTGCCTGCCCTCCGGTTGTTCCCAATGGAATTTCTGCTACATCGTCCGCTGGTCGAGATGTGTGACGATGTACAGGAACTTCCAGAGTGGGCTGCAAAATAGAGGTGGTATTAGGGACACAAGGGGCTGGATGTGTTGGGATTCTGTCGGATTGACTCTGGGGTGAAGTGACTGCAACCCCCCTAGCGATGGGGGACTTTAGTATACTCCCTTGGAAAAGTTCCCAGTCTCTATTACGAATCTCCATCACACTAGTTACCGCCCCTGTCCTAGAGATTCACTCTCAATGTTTCCGTTGGATTGTGAGGGGACACCCTACAAAGTCAATCCACTTCATCAAGGCAAGTGTATCTGTTGGGATGTGCGTAATTAACTTGGGCGGGGAAGATGTTATGCCTAGGCCTATATCTTGTCCCATCCACAGCAAAGCCCACCCGTGTCCAGCCTTCATCCCTCCTCGCAGTGTGGGTTGGGACATTAGGATAGAAGTGTGAGAGAGGGACCAACTCAATAGTTGTATTACCTGTGTTACCAAGCCAGTTACAAATATATGTGACTACCTGGGGGTTCCTGAAGCTGCCAATAATACAGTCTCCCACACTTTTCTTAGCGGTGTACCCAACCCATGGGACCCTTCTGACCATAAGAACCTCTCCCTTTAAATGCGGTGGTAAGGGTCTATGAATATTTAGCCAGCTGATTACCTTGTTGCGTAAGGAATCATAAGGTTCCTTTACGCCGCTTGCGAGCTCAGATGCCCACATTTCAAGATTACAGTGTAACCCACCGCCTCTGGGGGTAAATGAACTGCCTTATGCCTGGTTTTAGGGCCATCCGGCCTTTTGGAGCCGTTATCCATCCCGTTGGATGGTCTCTCCTGACTAGGTAAAGTGGCCGAAGCTAATTGCTTCGACCTCCTGGGAACGGGTATCGGTGGCACTGACCTGGGAGGTGGTACAGGTGCTGTTTGGCGCACCGGTATAGCGCTATTGTTGATGTTTTCCCCAGGGAGAACTGTCGATGTGGTTGCAACTATGGCCAGTGTGGTCGGGGGAGAATGGGATACTCCGGCAGTGGGCCCCTGTAATACCCATGTACTGACTCCCCTCCCAGACTGAACCTCAGTACCCGCACTCGATCTTTCAAGGGCTATTAGTGACGAAGCAGACATTTATATGATACCAAATACATATGTTTTCAGGCCTATAGTCTTCTTTGAACTACTAAAGAAAGACACCAGCAGAAATCCACAGAATGGTCGCACGATCCATTCTGTGTGTCAAGCCAGTCTCAGTCAGCTGCAACGTGCAGAGCAAACGCAAGGCTTCCGAGAAATGACATGCCAGCTTTCAGCTTTTAGCTTGCTATTGCCAAACCTCATATCTCCAGTAAAAGATGTCGACATGACCTGCCCTAGCTGGTCAAATACGTGCAAAACCCACGTACACTAGAAACGCAGATTTCACCTTTATGGAAAAACACAATTCTGCTCTCGTAGATGACACGTGAGTAATGTAGGCACACTTAGAGCCTTAAAAGGGTATCACACCATATGTGCACTTCACTGATTGGTCTAGCAGGTCATAGCCTGATCCAGATTACGTATGCTATGATGCCCATCCTGTGGGGGCTTATACCTATAAAATGTCTCTGCACTGTCATACCAATTGGGCACTCAGTGAGCTTTGCTGAGGTCTCCATGCGCACGTATTTAACATTGTGATTACTTTCTAATTGGGTTCCCAATAAATCTTGCATACTCAAACATGCTGAGAGCGAATAGTTTATTTTACTGTTGTCATTGATCTTTTATTCGTGCAGTTAAACATTGAGCTTCGACATTTGGTGAAGAATGCTGCGGGCCCAATACAACTGACTGGCTACACCGACGGAGCGGACACTGGATCGGACCCTTTTGGCACCCTTCTGAGGGCGGGGATTTGAGGTGATAACGTTCTGTTTGTTTATCTCTCCCCGGCCTGGTTGGTAGCTGGAGGGGGCCGGATCCGGTGGATGACCTGTTTGTGGCCTCTCTGTTGTCTTTGGTATTATCCTGCTCTTTTCGCTCTCGGAACGCTTGTGTTGTGTTCTACTTCTCCTGACACGTTTTATTCTTGACTCTGTATGTCTGACGAGGTGTGCCTGTGTCCTGGGGATATTTACAAGGCTTGTTCAGACTCCATGTCTTTCGTGGTTCCTTTTCTGATCACCTTCTTCATTCTGCTGTTTCTGGCTCTGATGGTTTACGTGTGTTTTTGTCACCACACGGCCCCGGAGGTAGCTCCCGTCTAGCTCTCTTTCCTTTTCTCCAGCCCTCGGCGCTGTTGACCTTTCTGACGTTCTGTGCCACGGGCGTGTGTTCACCTCTGTCATCGCTGCCTGAAGTCCACTGCCTTTTCTCACATACATTTTTTTATCTTATAGGGTCTGGCCTTGGTCCCCTGCGTTTCCCTGGCTGGCTGGTGACGGCAAGCTTCTGCAGGATTCCTGGCCGGCAGTAACTCTTTGGTGACTTCGTGTCAGTGGGCCCTTGGCCAGCCATTGAGGGCGAAGGTCTGCAACCCCTACCCCCGCCGCATAGAGTCACCGGCAGCTGGGATGCGGGATACCATCGCCAGACCATTCCCAGCGGGTGCAGTGGACGTCGGTAGGCTCTAACAGACTGGACGAAGCCCGGTGAGTACACTTGGGAGGGGACTTTAACCCTCCAGTATTGGGTTGTAGCAGTTGGCCCCTCATTGTGAGCTGTGGCAGTTTTTGCTCCCCTGTGGGTGGTAGCAGGTAGCTCGCCATTTTAGGGCGTGACAGTTTCGCTCCCCAGATTGGCACATAGTGTTTGTGCCTGTTAAGTATCGCGATACGAGTGGCCAGGTTGGCTACTAGATTTAGTTTGTACTGTGTATTTGATAGATCGTGATTTTATTTGTTCTCATGAGCTCTGGCCTGGGTCCAGCACCATCGCCCACGCGCAGCTGGCCTAATATTTTGGCATTTATGAGGAACGCCCCGGGCGCTCCTGGCTCTTTGGCTAACGTCAGTCGCCCTGCCTGGGTTCCGCCTCCACCCTCCCCCTGGAGGCGTCCACCTAGGGACCAGAGTGGTTCTAGGTTCGTGCCTAGGGGATATCCTCGGCACGAAGAGGGGGGTGTGACGCCTAGTACAACAGTGTTTCTTTTCTCAATCATTATAGGTTTCATAGCATTTTTTTTATTGTGTACTTGTGATGTGCTTGGCCTATGTAGTGGCCAAATATTGCTAGGAAGGTGGAGTATTTTTGCCTAGGGCTAGGTTCTAGGTTACCTTTTCAGGCTTATTTATTTAAACTGTATACTAGAACGTTACAAAAGGAGATCTGGTAGAAAACCTCCATCTCACACACCCAGTTACCAACGTTGCCAAATAAGTACTCCCGCCCACAATACCCCCTGGCCTCTGGAAGGGACTGGCTGGAAAGACCAATTGAAGTGCACCTCTCTAAAAATCGAAAATTTGATAACATTTCTAATATTCCCCTCACTTCTTTGGGACTACGTACAGCAGACCCACACACATTCTCTGCACAGATAGTTCTTTCTACAGCGCTGCTGCGTAGGATCCCCGTATTTGTCCTAGATGTTTTATGTGATCGACTGAACTGAACGAGACAATTCACCACTATCACTCTATTTGTTGAATGCAAGCACCCTGTGGCACAGCCTCAGACAGGGTCTGTTTTTCTACCTTACCTGTTTTCACCGGCCGTCAAGGCCCAAATAAACAAACTAGGATCTGGCTTCTTTTCTCCCTTGTGAAAATGCTTTGGTGAATTGGCATACATGACCTGTTGGGGTGATTGATGTATGGCTGTCTTGTTGCCCTCTTGCAAATACTGTGCGGCTGAAATATAAGTGAAGTATTTGTCAACCTATTGTGTCACATGTTACTCTATTGAAGTCCACCCCGCAACCCATCTGTCTGGTATACCTGAACAGTTATTTGTAAAGCGTTTAGGACTAGCTGCTACACACGACTCAACCATGGGAAACCTCAATAGTAAAAAGAATTTAAATACGACTCAGCCAGCCCCACCCAAGAACTCACCTGCATATAATGTAGCTATAAAAAGAGGCTTAAGCTCAATAATGTACACACATAAGTGGCATGATCTGACATCTAAAAACAAGGATCTCCATTTCCCATGTAATGGCACATATGACATGGTCAAACTATCATACTTACGCCAGATGTTAAATATAAAGGGAAAGAAGATTAGAAGTTTAGAATGGGAGGCGTACCATAATTGGGACTCTGTGTTAAGCGATATGCGTTCAACAAGCGCAGTCAAATCTAAAGTCCACAGCGAACTTATGGAAATTAAAAAACAAATATTACAGGCAAAATTGGAGGGCAGATGGAGAAAAGAGCAATTAGATACAATAGGCGCATTCCCATGTGTACAAGTTAAAGAAGAAGAGGCAGAAGATCAAGTCTTAGAAGACATTCTCTTGGGATGCCTGGGTGGTGATACACCGCTGCAGGCACCTGAGTCAGAACACACTGAGCTAGCTCCCGAGGAACGAAAGGCAGCCATAACCTTTGTACACAGAGCATTGAAAGATAAGGTTGCGAGACCGGAATTGGAATCCATCCATGACCTGCGTACGCTGAAGCTAATAAGAAGGATAGCGGTCAAAGCCGCTTTAGACTAAAACGAGAAAAAGCACAGCATTCTTAAACAATGCATTAAAAAACAGGTTAAAATACCTAAGCTAATAGACAGACCGTGGCAGCAATTATTTGAGGATGAATCACAGGAAAAAGTCAGGTTAATGGTAGCACAGGAACGGTTTTATAGCAATAACAGAGGTAGGGAAAGGAGCAGAGGGGGGGGGGGGCGAGGCGTAGGAAGACAGCAGACCGGTAGGACACCTTCCTTACCCCGCAGATCAACCTCCCTGCCACCCCAAGGAACAGCATGCTTCTATTGCAAGGACCCTAATCATTGGAAAGCAGATTGTCCAATATTAAAGAAAAGCAATGAGGACAGTAGGTATAAACAGAGCAGCGGGCAAGAGGGCAGACACCAGCACGCCAACTACACTCGGCACACAGAGTACCGAGACAACATGCCACATGAAAATGAGTCCCAGCAGCAATGGGCAGGGGGGGAGGGATGGACTCCAGTAACGAATGACTGGCCCCCACCCCCAGCACCATTCTAGGGATGCCTGAAAGTGGGAAACTGCGTGATAATAGCACCAGCAATATTAGTACATCAATCCGGACCATATGTAGAGGGAGAGGTATTGGGCAGGGTTGTTCCATTTCTAATTGACACAGGGGCTCAAAGATCAATGCTGAAGGCACTAAAATGTAAATGTATTTGAGCTTATATAGCGCACAGCTACCCACAAAGGGTTTCCCGGCGCTTGCTTAGGGAACCCGTCCTGGTATTCCCCTGTGAGATAACCCCGGCAGGGTATCCACAAGGTGAAAGCCAGGCATCCCGCCACGAGGGGCCGTTGTGGAGATTAAGCAAGCTATTGCCCAGAGTCGCAGAGTGTGAACCCGTGAGTCGAGAAGGCACCGGAGCGAGAATTATCGAGTCCATGGAATTTTTGAGCCCAAGACCCGCCGAGGCGGGGAATTGAACCCTGGTCCAGGGCCGATCTCAGCTTCCGGGTCTGCCGCCTCTAACCCCTGAGCCACACTTCTCCACTTCTCTAACAACGCCTGAAGCTCCACTTCCTAGGACTACGATAACCGCAGTAGGCATGACTGGCCAACCTATTACAGAATACCTTACTGAGCCACTACAGTTTGTAGTAGGCGCGATAACAGTGCAACACCAATTTATTCTTAGCAGGTTCTGCCCCGTGAATTTGCTGGGGAGAGATCTGTTATGAAAATTACAATGCACCATACACTGCTCACCAACAGGGGTCTTTTTAGAGAGCAAGGCAAACGGTTTAATGATACAAGCCTTTATGAAATGCACTCCTTCCAGCACCGACCTCCAAATACCACTAGAGTTACGCAATTGTGTGCCGCCGGAGGTCTGGACAACAAGTGCCAATGACGTAGGGCGGGTATTGAACTACCCACCGGTACAGATAAAACTGAAACCAGGGGCAGTTCTCCCAAGAGTGCCACAATACAAGATCTCAAAAGAAGGGGAGGAGGGCATTGCACCAGTTATAAAAGACCTTCTGAAGCAAGGAATTCTAAGAGAGATTCAATACAGTCAATGTAACACCCCTATACTTCCTGTGAAAAAGGGATCCAAGGGCCCGAACGGGGCCCCTCTATAGATTCACTCAGGACCTCCGAGAATTGAACAAAATAGTCTTGCCATCTTTCCCAGTGGTCCCAAACCCAGCGACAATATTATCTAATATACCTGTGTGGGCTACGACTTTCACCGTGATGGATCTTAGCTCCGCCTTCTTCACCATCCCCTTGCACCCTGACAGCCAACACTTCTTCTCCTTCAGTTTCCGACAAAAAAGATTTTGTTGGACACGGCTGGTACAGGGCTATACAGAGTCACCATCCATTTTCACACATGCCTTAAAAACCGATTTAGACTCCCTGGTACTAAAGGAGGGGTCCACACTTATCACGTATATTGACGACTTGCTATTAGCCTCACATTCAAAGGAGGCTTGTGTAAAGGACACCATCGCTGTCCTATGCCACTTAGCATTAAAGGGATACAAAGTCTCCCCAAAGAAGTTACAGTTTTGCCTCACCTCTGTGAAATACTTCGGCCATGAGTTAACAGAAGGAACAAGAAAACTGTTGCCAGACAGAATCTCGACAATAACACATTTTCCCAGACCCCGCACTCAGAAGGAAGTTAGAGCTTTCTTAGGAGTTGCAGGATACTGTCGCCATTGGATACCAAACTTCTCTCTCATTGCAAAACCCCTGCAGGCACTGACACACAAAGGCATACCTGACACTGTACCCTGGTCACAAGAATGCGAGGCAGCCTTCAATGCGCTAAAAAGAGAATTGGAAGGAGCACCAGCATTAGGCATACCAGACTATGGGAAAGACTTTCATTTGTTTTGCCACGAAAAGGGGGGGTGCTCAACGGGGTCTTGGCTCAGAAACATGGAGCTTTCTACCGCCCCGTGGCATACTATTCTGCCACACTAGACCCAGTGGCTGCAGGGCTCCCACCGTGTCTGAAAGCAGTAGCTGCTGCAGCACTTGCCGTGGAACAGTCAGACAACTTAGTACTAGGACACACACTAGTGCTACATGTGCCCCATGCCGTGGACACACTTCTGACATCCACTAAGACACAGCACCTCACAAATGCAGGCCTCACCAGGTATGAGTTGGTACTCATGACACCACACATTATCATCAAGAGGTGTACCACTTTGAACCCTGCATGCTTGCTACCCACGCAGCATGAGCTGGAGGATTTTGAGTCAGATGATTCCTTTCATGATTGCGCATTGGCCATAGACAGGCATACTAAGATACGACCAGACCTTAAAGACACACCGCTCCCAGATGCTCAAGGAGATCTATTTGTAGATGGGTCATGTTTAAGGGATGACACAGGAGTACTACAAGCATCCTATGCGGTGGGCACAGCAACTAAATTGTTGGAAGGAGGGAGACTGACAGCAGCAAAAAGTGCACAAGCAGCTAAACTTGTGGCACTTACCAGAGCATGTGCATGGGCTGAAGGGAAGAAAGTAAATATATACACGGACAGTCAGTACGCCTTTGGGGTGGTCCACGATTTTGGCCAGTTATGGGCAATGAGGGGGTTCCTTACATCAGTAGGCCAGCAAATACAGCATGCACAATTGATTTGTGACCTCCTCCAAGCACTGCTACTACCTTGCAAGGTGGCCATAATAAAATGTGCTGCCCACACTTCATCAAAAGACCCCATCTCCAGAGGCAATGCTTTCATTGACCAAGAAGCAAAGAGAATGGCCCTTACAGGCTGCGAGCGAGCTATGGTACAACTAGTAGGCAACAAGACAGACACAGAAGAGGGTAAGGGTTCACTGCATTTTGATCCAATACGTATTCAGAGGGAGGCCGCTGACAATGAAAGAGAGGAGTGGAAGCAACAGGGATGCAAACAAACTGAAGAGGGGCTATGGGTAGGACCTAATGGCAGGATATGCTTGCCTTCAACCATGCCCCCTTCAATGAGTAGGTTGTTCCATGGACCCTCACACGTGGGGCGGGATGGTATGGTCAGGTTATTCTCCCAGTGTTGGTACAACACAAAATTCCGCCAGACAGCAGAAAGTCTGTGCAAGCAGTGTGCTGTCTGTGCGCAGTACAACACTGGAAAAGGTATCCAAACTGCGCCTGGCCACTTCCCACCCCCCATGGACCATTTGAAAGCCTTCAGCTTGATTTTATAGACATGCCCCCCACCCAGTCATATAGATTCGTTTTGGTAATCGTTTGTATGTTTAGTAAATGGATAGAGGCCTACCCCACCAAACACTGTGATGCCCAGAGCGTGGCAAAGTGTCTACTTAAAGAGCTATTGCCCAGATTTGGGGTACCTTCCGTCCTGGCATCCGATAATGGGCCTGCATTCATTTCCAACGTCATAAAGGGACTGTGTAAGGGATTGGCCATAAAACAAAGGCTACACTGCGCCGATCACCCGCCGGCGGCAGGGGCTGTCGAGCGCAGAAATGGAATTCTGAAAAATAAAATTGCAAAGATCTGTGCGTCAACTGACCTTTCGTGGGTAGACGCGCTGCCTCTAGCACTTCTAGCAATGAGATGTACACCAGACAGAATAACAAAGTTAAGCCCCCATGAGATTATATTTGGCCGACCCATGCAAATACCAGGACATATGTCAACAGCCCCCCTGTCAGTAATGGACGACTTATTGCTATGTTACTGTAAAGAGTTAACACATGTCTTACGATACCTCAACTGCCAGGTGCTGACGTCCCTTTCAGATGCAGTGACACCGCCAGCCCATGACCTAAAGGCTGGTGACTGGATTTGGATCAAGGCCCACACACGGAGGAATTGCTTGCAGCCGAGGTGGAAGGGGCCAAGGCAGGTCATCCTCACGACGGTCACAGCTGTGAAGTGTGAAGGCGTAGCTTCGTGGATTCATGCATCACACACGAAGAAAGTAACGGACGGAGAAAGGACGCAACCGATTCAGGTAGCAGCCGCCGTGCCCAGCAAGGGATACCACCTTCGCTCCCACAGCAAACAGAAACATGAACAATCCAGTTAATCATCAACGGACTGCTGGCTAAATGCAATGCTCCTGACAAATAGACTTCGATCTGTGTCAATACAAGCCTGCGGACAACGGTCCAGGATAGAATTAACCATTTTATGCCCGGGAAAAGACATAACTGCAACTCTGACCCTGCTGGTACCGAGGCCACTATTGCTCAGTGAGCTAATACATTTGATTTCCAATGACATTTCCTTTCCGGCGGGCCAAGAGCAAATTCCTGAGCAAGAGTTAACAGACCTACGTTTTGACATTCTCAATAGTTCTATTTTTGCGATACAGAGTTCTGGTTCTAGCATTATTCAAAACCTTGAACACCATCCATTGTGCAACAGAAATCACTGGTCCTAGACCTGTTCGAGACATTGAAAACTGAGAGAAGAGCAGTGGTTAAATGCTTGACTCTAAGGGCCAGCCAGCATAGCGCCAAGTGGACCAAGAATAAATTTAGGGCCTATTCACAAGACCGAGTGGACCAAAAATAAATTTAGGGCCTATTCACAAGACCGAGTGGACCAAGAATAAATTCAGGGCCTATTCACAAGAAGATTGCATAGCATAGGAAAGGGAAAGATTTGTACAGAGTCATGCAGTCCTGAGAGACATACATGTAATTGGAGAGCAGTGATTCTTGCAATATTGTTACCAGTTCCAGCGGTTATAGTGACAGCAATTATAATAACATATTCTAATGAGCTTGAAATACCACACCTCAATGGAAGGGTGGGGGATGGTAGTGGTGGAACTGAGCCAACAAAAACACCAAGAGACTATGAACAAAATATAACAATGAACAGTACTGGTGTGGGGGTGGATGTGAATAAAGGGGACAAAGAAGGATTGTGGGATACCTACGAAGGGAACCAATATGTGGAAATGTTGAAACTATATGTGACAATTTTGAATATATCTGACTGCTATGTTTGCACACACCTGCCCACAGACACCACACATAGTTTAAAGTACAACGTCCTGCCATTATCCAAATATGTAGGCTGTGTCCTATTGCGAGACATGTTACAAAGTCAACACGGCATGTTTGCGTCAGTATCGATAGGTACACCCTCATCTGAAATACTGACTGTTGATCCCAGCGGCAGTAATGGCTATAGCTATAGCAGAAGGACAACAGACCCCCCTCCCAGACCTAAGAGGATCCCTTGTATGAATATGCAGCCAACTAAGGGAGACTTAGAGATGCTAAAGGGATTTGACAGGGCGTTCAGAAACAAGGAATGGAAGGGCAGGGCAGGTTGGGATGACATAGAAACAGGCCACTTGAAAATACCAAGGTTCAGGGTAGGGGAAGTTCCAGCCCCCTCCTGCATCCTCAAGGAAGAAGTAGTAACACCCAAGAGAGTGCCGGTTCTTCCAAAGGGGGCTACCAGAACATGCACCCTTTCAGAACTGCTGTCCAAAGACAATTGGAAGGAGTGCATCTCATTTGGATGTACCTTCGAGGAGGTCGCTCAAGGAGAGCAGGGCCTATTTGATTGTGAGGACAGGATAAACAAGATAAAAGGCATACCACCCATAAAGGCAGTACCCCAGATTTACATGGGAATGAGCAGCTGTAACCACACAACCAGACTAACTCGAGTTAGGAGTCGTGACGAGCCGTCACCAGGTCTGGTAGGTTACAAAGGCCTTTTCTTTGTTTGTGGTCCATGGGCATACTTCTACCTGCCCCCAGGATGGTATGGAAGTTGCTATTTAGCATCCATCATCCCAAGAATGACCCACTTCACAAAATTAGTGCCAGCAGAAAAACCAAAGATGACACTGGTAAGGGCCAAGAGAACGGCCGCTTGGGTAGACCACGTGTTAACAGGTGTTGGGGCAATGGTTCCAATACTAGGCAATGTCTATACTTCAGAACGGATACACCAGTTGTCCAGGAAGATTGAAGATCTAGCGGACTCTACCACTGATGCCTTAGGAAATATAACAGAAGAGCTCACCTCCATGAGGGCTGTCGTAATTCAAAACCGGATTGCTCTCGATATGATTCTGGCCAAGGAGGGAGGAGTCTGTTCCGTCCTCCATGAGGCATCTTCCCCAGCATCTTCCCTGGCTCAGAGCCAATGCTCTGTATTTATTCCGGATAACAGCGGGAATATAATAAAAGCAATTAAAAAAATTAAAGATATAAGAGATGAGGCCCACGGGATACACACAGGTAGTCTATGGGAAGATGTGATGAAGTGGTTCACAGGCTGGGGCTCATGGATACTTGAGGCAGTTATAATAGTGATAGCAGCTCTTTTGACACTGTGCCTTCTGATAAGAATATGCCCATCTTGTTGTGCAGCAATTTTCAGGTCCTGTGCCAACTGCATATTCAGGAAAGGTGGTTCACAACACCACACTCACAAGGATGAGGATGAGGATGAGGAACAGGAGATGATAAAGATGAATGACTTCTGATTAACATATGATTTAGTATCAGATTTGGGGATGACGAAGCAGACATTTATATGATACCAAATACATGTTTTCAGGCCTATAGTCTTTTTTGAACTACTAAAGAAAGACACCAGCAGAAATCCACAGAATGGTCGCACGCTCCATTCTGTGTGTCAAGCCAGTCTCAGTCAGCTGCAACGTGCAGAGCAAACGCAAGGCTTCCGAGAAATGACATGCCAGCTTTCAGCTTTTAGCTTGCTATTGCCAAACCTCATATCTCCAGTAAAAGATGTCGACATGACCTGCCCTAGCTGGTCAAATACGTGCAAAACCCACGTACACTAGAAACGCAGATTTCACCTTTATGGAAAAACACAATTCTGCTCTCGTAGATGACACGTGAGTAATGTAGGCACACTTCGAGCCTTAAAAGGGTATCACACCATATGTGCACTTCACTGATTGGTCTAGCAGGTCATAGCCTGATCCAGATTACGTATGCTATGATGCCCATCCTGTGGGGGCTTATACCTATAAAATGTCTCTGCACTGTCATACCAATTGGGCACTCAGTGAGCTTTGCTGAGGTCTCCATGCGCACGTATTTAACATTGTGATTACTTTCTAATTGGGTTCCCAATAAATCTTGCATACTCAAACATGCTGAGAGCGAATTGTTTATTTTACTGTTGTCATTGATCTTTTGTAAATGTATGTATGTATGTGTCTTGTAAAGCGCACTGCTGCCCTGAGGCGTCGTGGCGCTGTAGACCGCTGGGGAACCCGTCCTGGCTATCCCTGTGAGATGGTCCCTACTGGGTATCTTCAAGGTGAAACCAGGCATCCCCGGCGAATGTGGGGGGCCATTGTAGAGATGAGGCAAGCTAATTCCCAGAGTTGACGGGTGTGATCCCTGGTTAGAGTAGGCACCGAGGCGAGAATTATCGAGTCCGCTGACCCTGGTCCACAACCCTGCCACATCGGGAATTGAACCCTGGTCCCGGGCCGTTCTCTGCTTCCGGGTCTGCCGCCTCTAACCAGTGAGCCACACCACTCCACTTTTATTCTTGCAGTTAAACATTGAGCTTCGACATTTGGTGAAGAATGCTGCGGGCCCAATACAACTGACTGGCTACACCGACGGAGCGGACACTGGATCGGACCCTTTTGGCACCCTTCTGAGGGCGGGGATTTGAGGTGATAAGGTTCTGTTTGTTTATCTCTCCCCGGCCTGGTTAGTAGCTGGAGGGGGCCGGATCCGGTGGATGACCTGTTTGTGGCCTCTCTGTTGTCTTTAGTATTATCCTGCTCTTTTCGCTCTCGGCACGCTTGTCTTGTGTTCTACTTCTCCTGACACGTTTTATTCTTGACTCTCTATGTCTGACGAGGTGTGCCTGTGTCCTGGGGATATTTACAAGGCTTGTTCAGACTCCATGTCTTTCGTGGTTCCTTTTCTGATCACCTTCTTCATTCTGCTGTTTCTGGCTCTGATGGTTTACGTGTGTTTTTGTCACCACACGGCCCGGGAGGTAGCTCCCGTCTAGCTCTCTTTCCTTTTCTCCAGCCCTCAGCGCTGTTGACCTTTCTGACGTTCTGTGCCACGGGCGTGTGTTCACCTCTGTCATCGCTGCCTGAAGTCCACTGCCTTTTCTCACATACATTTTTTTTTATCTTATATGGTCTGGCCTTGGTCCCCTGCGTTTCCCTGGCTGGCTGGTGACGGCAAGCTTCTGCAGGATTCCTGGCCGGCAGTAACTCTTTGGTGACTACGTGTCAGTGGGCCCTTGGCCAGCCATTGAGGGGGAAGGTCTGCAACCCCTACCCCCGCCGCATAGAGTCACCGGCAGCTGGGATGCGGGATACCATCGCCAGACCATTCCCAGCGGGTGCAGTGGACGTCGGTAGGCTCGATTGAGTCTAGTTTGAGGGCAAGGGGATTTAGAAAGCTCTTAAGGATATCAGTAAACGAGGTAATAAGAAGTTCTACATTGTTTGGGGAAACCCCGCCGAAGATTTATGGCTCAGGGGGCACAGGTGCAGAGGGGATGGGTGAAGTTACCAGCACTTCCAGATCATCATTACCAGAAGCTAATGGCACAGAGAGACTTAAACTATCTTCCCTCATGGGCAATATGGGATCAGTTTTGGCCCTTTTAGCATTTTTTTTGGTTTTCTTGATCTTTTCCTTTTTAGTTTCGGTACAGGATCCGCTCTACACCCTGCATGCTCCATCGAATTAGGATCCTTACCATGATCCCCGGACTGTGCCAGCTCCACGACAGGGGAGAGCTCCACATCACTGATGACCCATGATGTGTCCCTATCCCTCTGTGTGAATGATGGTGTCCTGAGCTGTTGCAGTACGGACTCTATAGTTTGGTCAATACTGTCCATTAAAGACAGGTGGGTGGCATCAAGCATTAGCGGAGTGCTAGTGTTGGCTGCTAAACTAGAAGAACACAGACCATTATTTTCTACACCCTCCTCTATTGGTGTTGCAGGTAACAAGGGGCCATTGCTGGCCGTCAAGTTAAATTTAGAGAGGAATTTGTCCATAGTACCTGAGACTGCAGTAGCAGCCTTACTTCTTGTTTCCCTGCTGGCCATGGTGTATCATCCAACTTTTTGGGCAGTCGACTAGGCAGCGAGAGGGAACGGGAAGAAGGGCCTTAGGGGGGTGGCCAGGTCCGGTCTCTTCTGTCCTCTAACGGCCTAAAACGGCCCGCCCTTTGCCCGGGCTTAGCCCGGCGCCCGCCCGCGCGCGTCCCGCGTGGCGCGTCCCGCGTGGCGCGTCACCCTTGGTGTTCTTATAACCAGTGAGTCTAGAGGTCACCTGGGCTGGGGGGGCGGGGTCAAGGGGGAAGAGTCACACAGGTGCGGCGGCCAGCCGAGCCGCTGGCGTACCTGGGACTCGCAGTCCCGCTCTTCCTTCCGCCGTCAACACGCAGCACTTGGCCTCCCAGGGACAAACAAAGGCAAACTCCTCACGAACCAGCAGTGTCCTTCCACGCAGCTTCGAGCGGCTCCCGCAAAGCGGGGTCCGCGAGGCGTGGATTTAAGCACCTGGGTGGAGGCGGGGTCAGAGGGGAAGAGTCACACAGGTGGGGCGGCCAGCCGAGCCGCTGGCGTTCCTGGGACTCGCAATTCCGCTCTTCCTTCCGCCGTCAACACGCAGCACTTGGCCTCCCAGGGACAAACAAAGGCAAACTCCTCACGAACCAGCAGTGTCCTTCCACGCAGCTTCGAGCGGCGCCCGCAAAGCGGGGTCCGCGAGGCGTGGATTTAAGCACCTGGGTGGAGGCGGGGTCAGAGGGGAAGAGTCACACAGGTGCGGCGGCCAGCCGAGCCGCTGGCGTTCCTGGGACTCGCAGTCCCGCTCTTCCTTCCGCCGTCAACACGCAGCACTTGGCCTCCCAGGGACAAACAAAGGCAAACTCCTCACGAACCAGCAGTGTCCTTCCACGCAGCTTCGAGCAGCACCCGCGAAGCGGGGGCCGCAAGGCGTGGATTTAAGCACCTGGGTGGAGGCGGGGTCAGAGGGGAAGAGCCACACAGGTGCGGCGGCCAGCCGAGCCGCTGGCGTTCCTGGGACTCGCAGTCCCGCTCTTCCTTCCGCCGTCAACACGCAGCACTTGGCCTCCCAGGGACAAAAAAAGGCAAACTCTTCACGAACCAGCAGTGTCCTTCCACGCAGCTTCGAGCGGCACCCAGGCACCCACCTGTCTGGAGGGGAGGATAGGCCAGAGGACCTTGAGATGCAGATAGCTTGTACCAGGCTGTGGAATTGAGACGTATGTTCTGTACCCCCTTGTATTACGACACCTACCAGTGTTTTTCCATGGTAGGCGGGTCTTTGTGGACTCCGCAACATACATAATGTAACTTTATGCTTGTTATAGTCAGTGCCTCGTCAGACATCATAGGTGGCTGGTCAGATTGCACTCCACTACAGTGTATGTTGTGAATAAACTAGTTTGCTTGTATTGTCTACTGCATCATCGATTCTTCATTCTTGGAAGGCTAGAGGAGATCGAGAGTGACCGGGGTGGCCACTTCCTGCAGGAATGCAAACATAGGATCTGTCGTTTATGAGAAATTTGAGTCTAGCTAAATATTTTGGAGATTTTTAAGTTAACATGTTACACCGTTAGGTCTTGCCATATGTAATATGTGTATGCTCTAAGGGCTACGTTGTGCTATGTTTTATGCTTTGGGTCTGCCTGAATGTTGGTTGAAACCTTATGATCATTTTAATGTTCCAGCCTTTATTTGCTGATTGTGAAAACTGATTGTCAAAGGCAGTACGTAAGGCTATATTACCAATGGTGAAAAGTATGACAAAGCCTGTAGATCTGGCTTTTTGTGTACCAGCTGAGATTAGTGCTGTATGTCGCTAAGGAAGTTTTGCTGGTTAGCACAAAGGCACATAGATTATTACATAGACCCTCGTAAAAAATGGAAACAGACACAGTTTATAGGGTTTGTTGCTCCCTCTGATTAATCTTTAGGACCTGATTACACCATAGTTATTATTGCAAGGCCTGATAGATGATCTAAACTATTGTTTCCATTGTAATTTTATATATATTTGTGATGTTGTGTTTAGTAATTAAATATGTGTGGATTAAAGTAAAAACATTGACTGGTCATTGATTTCCTGAGTGTCAAGTGCACAAAGGAGTATACAATGTACAGTTTGAGGTTCTTGGCAAAGAGACCCTAGGACAATACCAATAAAAGCCTCCATTGCCAGTTTGCCCTGAGGCCTCTGAAACCAGACTTCTCACTGTTCACGATTAACTACTTAGCACTTACAACTTGAATTAACTTCACATTCCTTTCTTCCCTTTCCTGTGTAGCTCACTTTCCATTTCCAGACACTGACAGCAGATTTCAAGAGGACTGTGATTGATGATAGCCGGAGCGTTGGCATCCCTATGGAGATGATCACTGGAAAACTATTCAAGATGGAGGTGTGGGAGACCTTGCTAACCTCAATGCGGATTGGGGAGGTTGCAGAGTTCTGGTGTGATGTCATTGTGAGTAATGTTCTCTTCTTTTTTCAAGTCACTACATACCCACATGTCAATGCTCTAGACATCCTCATCAGAGGTATATGGATGAATACTAATTGTGTAACACAAAATGATGGAATACTCCTGGACGTTTCTAAGGGGCCCCTACATTTATAAAATAAACGTTGCAACTGAACAGATACATATAGGGTACACAGACAAAATATCGAGTTTTAAATTTCGATATACAATTATATCGAAGTTTAAATATCGATGGGACATAATATAGAAGGTAAGTAATATCGACAGTCTTAATATCGATATTAGTATGATATTAGTAATATCGAAGTTTTAAATATCGATGTCAATAATATCGAAATAAATAATTTCGATGTTACTAATATCAATTTTTAAATAAATTTAGTGTATATTATATTGTATTTATTATTTATTTTTAATGTAATTTAATTAAATATTGTCTTTTAGTACTGTAGCGGGTTGTGGGTTTATAGGGGAATAGGGTGGGAAGTAATTTAATTATGTTAAATTAATTATTAATTAGTAGGAATAATTAATTAATTAATTGAGAATTAATTTTTAATTAATTTTAATTAATTGATTAATTGATAAATATGTTCTGTAGCGGGTTATGGGTTTATAGAAGAATAGGGTGGGAAGTAATTTAATAATAATTAATTAATTAATATATGTTTGTAAATATTTTGAATTAATAATTAATTAATATTAATTAGTTAAATAATTAATATAATTTTGTACATATTATAAATTATTCATTAGTTGGTAATTAATTATTATTAATTAGTTAATTACATTAATTAGAGTAATTTTTTTATATATATAATTTTTTGTTATTCTTAATTAATTAATTGGGAAAATATTATTAATTATTAAATTAAATTAATTACAGCTAATGTGCTAATATATTTACTTTATTGTTATTGTTAATTAATAATTAATTGGTAATTAAATAATATTAATTAATTTTGGGTAAAGGAGTATTTTTCGGGTTCAGGGTCAGTTTTGGGTTTTTGGGTAAAGGGGTATTTTTAGGGTTCAGGGTCAGTTTTCAGTTTTTGGGTAAAGGGGTATTTTTAGGGTTCAGGGTCAGTTTTCAGTTCTTGGGTAAAGGGGTATTTTTTGGGTTCAGGGTCAGTTTTCAGTTCTTGGGTAAAGGGGTATTTTTTGGGTTCAGGGTCAGTTTTCAGTTTTTGGGTAAAGGGGTATTTTTAGGGTTCAGGGTCAGTTTTGGGTTTTTGGGTAAAGGGGTATTTTTAGGGTTCAGGGTCAGTTTTGGGTTTTTGGGGTACAAGGATATTTTTAGGGTTCAGGGTCAGTTTTGGGTTTTTGGGGTACAGGCGTACAGGGTAAAAATAAAATAAATTTAAATTAAATCAATTAAATTTAATTAAAAAAAATTACATTAAATTATTAAGTGTTTAATTTATTTTAAATGTATATGTATAAGTTTTAATTTTTTTATTATGTTTTAATATTTTTATTTAATATTTGTAACATTATATGTATTTTAAAATTATTTTTACATTATTATTAATACATTTATTTTTGTACTACGATATTAATTTTTCGATATTTTTGTACTTACCTTTATGAAGATATGACTCCGATATTTTTGATTTCGAAATTTTTGTGCCGATATTTTTGTATGTAGATATTTTGTCTGTCGATATTATGTCAGACATTCACATATAGGCTTTGGACATGGTGGGTGCCCCATTAGGAATGTGGGACCCCGTGCAGCAGGGACTGAAGGGCCTAAGTAATAAAATGAAATGAAGATAGGGGACACAGGTTTTTTTTTATTGATTTTGGTATAAAAAGAACTTGAGACTCATTGTTATACCTGTTTCCGTGAACTTTTCAAACTGAATAGCCTACTACAAGTTGTTGAATCTAACTTGGTAAAATCTAGCTTTCATCTTGAAAGTTTCTCCATTATTTTCTCTGGGGTACACAGATGCTCTCACCTCTTGCATTATATTTTTCCATAAGTATTTCATTGCCCTGGGTGTCCCCATCTCCAGGAGGGGCGAATATCACAGAGCTCTCGATTTTCATCCTCTGGCAAATCCTTCATATTCCCTTTTGCCTCTCCTTTCCACCCTCTCTATTTTTTCTTATTGTCCAGGTTGCCTCAGCTTTCATTCTTAAGTGTGGCTACAGACAGATGTGGTTGCTTTCAAAGCTAATGTCAGCAACACTTCCCTTTAACCATTGGTTCATTGAATTGTCTTTCACATATTGATTAGCTCATGGGTCATTGTGCAGTTATAGATTTACTTTTGCAATAAGTGCAATATAAAAAAGTAGCCTATCTTTGGTGTATAACAAAATCTCCCTTTATGTACCATTTTAAAGGCAAACAGGCACTAGCTAGCCTTTATCAAGGAAAAGAGAAAGTGTGAAAATGATAAATGCATGGCGTTTGCAGTCTTGTTGTGCAGGCGGGCCATCTTAATGTCGCATTGAAATTTGGATTTCATGTCATAGAGTGTGAGAGGAATCTCCTTGTGCACGATTGTCACGTAAATATCATCAAACCCACACCATGTGATGGGAGGATGCTTGCAATAAGTCTAACCACTGTCAATCGCTCAGGTCGAATACCAACCAATCGTTATTGGCGCAAGATCCAGTGACGGCTCCTCTGCTAAGGCAGAAGAGCGTCGCCCTACTGTTCTCGGAGCAGTGTAAAAGAAAAAAGAAAATGATAATAGCAGAAGTTATTAGCATATTATTTTTAGTAACTGCCAGGTTAGGGCGGGGTGGGGCTTGGCTCCCATGACATTGAGGAAAAGTGGTTGCTGCACTCTGAAGTGCACATGGCGGTTTGGCCAGCCCTCTTGCACACTTTGCATGTTCTCCACTCAGGCTTCATTACAGTCTGGCTAGAAAACATGCCTAGGTACCCATTCTCCATCTTAGTGCCGAACCATAGCGCTCAGACAATCACAATGCAGCATTGCAGCGCTGTGATTGGCTTAGGGGAGCCTGGGTGCTTACTGGTTAAGGAGCAGAGGATAGATGACATTGGGGAGAAGGCTGCCCACCTAAGTTAATTTTTAATTTTCCTTATTTTTTTGCCCACTCCTCCTCCATCTCGCCCGCCATCCCCGTACAGTACCGGCTGCCACTAACATGGTCAAGACTGATGTGAATACGGCTGGGTCAATCTGGTTAGGCAAAAGGAGGATGGACTGGAATGCTACCCGAGCAATTACCTGTAGTTTGATTTATTGCAAGCATCCTCCCATTACCTTTTGT
This sequence comes from Lissotriton vulgaris, assembly GCF_964263255.1. Taxonomy (NCBI): domain Eukaryota; kingdom Metazoa; phylum Chordata; class Amphibia; order Caudata; family Salamandridae; genus Lissotriton; species Lissotriton vulgaris. The sequence continues at coordinate 481,842,742 of NC_141691.1, read as the reverse complement.
GTGTTTCACGTAAATATCAAGATATTTTTACTAATTCATTGATTAAATGCAAAATACATGAGGACTGCACTATTATATCACTTTGTTTTGTAGCCCCTTACATGGTTTGCAATAGAATTTCATTGACTGCATTGCAATGGCTGATCGTTTACATGCAGCTTTTTTTTATAATTTGATTCCTTGCCTACTATTGTGTGGGCTTCTGTGTTTCTTTCCAGTAAGCTTCTATAAGACGTTTTTCTCAGAAAGCCTTTATTCAAAGATGCATTATATATGTGAATTGATATTTCATCCGCCATTTATGGTAGAGCACTGCCCAGCCTGGTGAATTTAAATGGAAGGTTCTGATTGGAGCTTTGTCTGAGTCACACTTTTAGTGAGCAATACACAAGTATTAAGAAATGTGATCATTTGAGTGCTATAAGACCAACTGGACCCAAGATAGGGACTGGATTCAACCCCTGTTGAAACAAATTGAGGAGAAATGTGACCTTGATGCAAACATGAACAACATGTATGTAATCGGTGCTGACTTCAGAGAGACCTCTGAATAACATGAGGTAGTTTACCTTTCCTGCTGATCAAAGAAGAATCCCTTTCACAACCCTTGTATGATAGCCAAATCTAGTTTATTTTATAATGCTTGTTTTACTGTTTATTCGGGGGAGTCCTACCCCAGTTGTATTTCTTGTGTTGCTGTCCTCTCTTTCCATCCTTCATCTTGAATTCTTCCCTGCCTCTATTACATACTTTTGTGTATTTTTCCTTAACTCCCTTTCCTAACACAAACCCCTGCTATGGTTTTTCCACTTTATGCCACCTCCTTGCCCTTTCATACTTTCCTTTTTGGTGTAAAAGTAGAAAAAAGGTTAGCACAATCATAAACTCGTTATTTACCCTACTTTTCCCGTAGTACTGTTTATTCATGCCTTTTTAGCACATATTTAAAATTCATAATATGTTTTTACAGAATGTCATAAGCTTTTATGCAGTTTTGATAAAATATTGACAATGTCTGCCCATCGGGTTCATTTAATAGTCCCTCATGATTTTATCTCAATTTGTTGTTTGAGCAATCTTTATTTTTGGTCATTAGCCAATCTGACTTTCGACGGGTTGTTTTAATCAATTTGGTTTTTAACAAAGTAAATGTTACGTCAGATACACATATGGCCTGATCCTCACAGTGCACTTTTTTGTATGTTTTAAAGTACTACAAAATGTAATACAAGAAACAAAAAACATGCAAGACGTATTTTTTGCCGATACATATGCGCAAAGTTCTCCACCCTGACTCCAGAGTATGGAAGTATAGATTTTAGTAGTAAATGTGGGAGGAGCATAGGGGAGTTGGTGGGGAAAAAGGCAGACTTACTACTAAAGGGGGTGAGACTAGGGAAGAGTAAGAGGAGTTTAAGGAATGGTTAGAAAGGGATGTCAGCCACCCACGCAAAAGTAAGCCAAATGCCTTACTCTGGGAGTGCAGATATGTAACTTACACTTTTGTAGTAAGTTTACACATGGAATTGTGAAATCCAAAAGTAGTAAACTTACTACAAAGGGTAAACTTATGTTTATGAATTAGGTCCCATAGTACCTAGATCACTGGGCCTGTTGTGTCCATGGGCCGGTTGTATATAGTACTAGTAGGTGCAAAGTGCTCACTGGCTTTTAGCGGCCTGCCGAGCATTATGTGATGTGACTGATGCACAAATCAGTCTATAGCAAAATTAATATTTATGGGCGGTCGAAAAACCTTTTTCCTCATTAATATTAATAAAGCAGGAGCCAATTTGTAAATGAACTCCAGGATGGAGGCCTGAAAGGGACCTAAAACTTCCATTGCTGTAGTGTAAGTCCTGACAGGAAAACTGAAATGGACAGGTGCTGCACTTAGAAGAAGAAGAAGAAAAAAAACCTTCTTGTCAGGAATGACATCGGGAGACTATGAACTACTCTCTGATCAACTAAAGCTGGCAATAATTTACATATTCATTTTCTACTGTGCGATATGATAATACACAGTACCAGCAACTATAACATTAAAGGAACAGCGAAAGATCAGAACAGAAGCGATAAATATGCAGTGTACATATGTGGAAAACGTCTCCCTGGTTCTTAAAAAAGCACCAGAGAAACACTGAACCACTGTTTGAGTTTTTTTTAAATTCATGGCCTACGGTTCACTGAACATTATAAATCTCACGAAGCAAGTTGTGTAATGATATATTTATATTGTCTTGCCTATACGCTGTGTTACATATTTGGGGTGGGCATCCCAACATATTTACAGCGAGAGGAGGGCCAGGGATCTGGCTTGGCTCTAAGATAGAGGGCACCAGCCAGAGAACACGAGCCGAGCCACCGATAAAGATGCATTCAAAATAGGTTATTTCCCGAATGCTTGTGTTTCATCTAGTAACAGCAATAGTGCTTAAACATTAACTTTTCCCCACCTCAATGCCCTCGGAACTGCAATAAGTGAATCAAGAGATGTCAGTTATGTCCTTCATGTATTAGGTCTATGCTGTTGTACGTGGAGCGAAATTATTGGCTATTAAAACATGCATAAGTGAGTGTTTTATGTAGTGCACATCCTGAGCTGAATTCCTTCAAAGTGGTCTCGGATATGGCATTCAATCAAGTTGAGGCTTAGTAAAGTAAACAACACACATTCACCCCCTTAAAATTGAAAAGAGCACAATAAGGCGCCAATACTATTTGCAGTGTTCCTCAATAAAATCTTTTAACCACGAAGGTTCTTTACAAATATGTTTTCTTACCTTATTCTCATCTACACAAGAATGAGAAACTTCTATGTGCTGAGGTTCAATCTCGCCTATATGAGATCCTTCTGTATTAACATTATCATGACTTACATCCATAGAATTAGTTGCCCTTTTATAAGAAAGACTGGGATAATATTGAACACTTGCGAAAAGAAATTTAATTCCACACTACCATTTGCTTCTTCTTCAATGTCAACAGCATCATCCAAATCCACTGTTGCTCTTCTGTGATTTTCATCATTGCTCCAATGCATATGATTATTGCATAGTGCAACCCGTTTGAGGTTCTATACTTTTCCATTTTGAAAGCAAATTGCATTATATAAAATCTCAATCACTTTTTCCTTTTGGAATAAAACCAGGTTTAAGTAAACATACCAAATCTCCTACTTTAATGGTCACAGGCTTAATACAATTTTTTAAATCATAATAACGTTTGTTTCTTTCTTGTTTGTTAGAGATAGTATTCCTAACTGTCTCTAAAGACCATGATTCAGCACTACAATCGAATAACCAACTAGGGCGATGTTTTGCTCTTGGTCTACGTCCTCTCATAATCATAAATGGATAAATCCCAGTATTATCATTGTTGGTGATTCTATATGCCCAGACAGCTTTTAGTAACTTAATTTCCCATTTTTTTTATTGACACTAGCAGACTGCATAACTCATGACACAGTTGAACCTCTCAATCACGTCATTTCCACTCGCGTTATAATGAGAAGTGGTCTTTAATGCAACTCCTATTCTGCTGCAATATTGTTTATATGCGCCTGATTGAAATTGCACTCTGTTGTCACTCACGATAGACAACATAATTCATTCTAGACTAAAAATCTCATCACAAAATAACAGAACACCATTAGTATCGGCTTTCTGCACAACTTTGACTATAGGCCATCTTGAGAAAAGATCAATTAGAACAATAATGTACATCTGTGATGGGCCCCATAATGTCTATAGCGACAGACTCCCACATATTCTTTGGATGCTTTCCTTCCACCACTGGAGGTTTAAAAGTTTGTAAAGATTTGTCTGCTTTAGGGCAGTCAAGGCATTCTCTTACCATGTGTTCAACAGCTGAATCAACTCCCGGCCACCAGAAGAGTTTTTTATCTTAAGATTTAGTGTGTCCAATACCAAAATGACCCTCATGGCATGACAGCAAAATTTATTTACCCCAACCTATAGGAGGAACAATTCTTTCACCTCTTAGCAACCAGCATCGCTCCACAGTAAGTTCCGATCTCACATCCCAATAAGGTCTAACATTAGCAGGTAAATTCCTTATACTAGGCCAATGATTAACCACAAACGAGGTGATTTCTTGTATCAAGGTATCATTTTCATACTCTTTCATTCAATCTTCTTTCCTTATAGTAGGGAGTCCTGAATCATGAACTAACACAATCTGACAACCGTTCCATTTCTCATCCCCACATTCCTCTAGCAATGTAGGCATACAACCTGCTACTACATTAACTTTTCCTGGTTTATATGTAATTTTGTATATGAAATCTTGCATGCTCATAGAAATACGAACAATTCTGTATGAACCATTAGCTGTACCCTCTGTGGTCAATAATTGTGCTAAAGGCTTATGGTCACATTGTATCAGAACAGTCCTTTCCCAAACCAATGGACAAAAATGCTCCAGTGCCCAAGCGCATGCTAAAGTTTCCTTTTCAATAGTGGGATACTTTTCTTCGGTGGGAGATAATGACCTGGAAGCAAAAGCAATCACGTGTTCCAGGCCCTGCCTATCCACCCCAAAAAGCATGGCTAATAACCCCTTACTGCTTGCATCTGTGGCAACAACACAAGCAAGCTTAGGATCAAAACTGTGCAACTTGGTAACATTAGAAATGACATCCTTAATATTCCTTAAGTCTTTCTCGCACTGTTGTAACCATGCAAACTTACATCCTTGTTTCAACAGTTGACGAATATGATCGCATTTTCCAGATTAATTAGGTATGATCTTGGCGCAGTATTCTGCTAAACCCGTGAAAAGATCTCACATTGTCCTTGTACTTAGGAGTAGTGGCATTTTTAATGGCTTGAACCGAAGAAGGTTTGGGTTTAACTTCTGCTTCTTCTATAATTTGGCTTAAAGGAGTAACACTTTTTTTCTGCAAACTTGCATTTATCATATTCTATTGTAAGCCCTTTACTTTCAAGAATAGAAAAAGCTTTCATTAATTTAGCATCATGTTCTTCCTTGTTCCTTGCAAAAACGAATACATCATCCCAAATGATCAACAAGTTATTTTTAACCCTGGGCGAAGAACTACGCTCCGTTCGCGGAGTTTGCGGAGTTTCGGCAACTCCGCGCTCCGTGGAGAACGCGAAGTTGTCGAATACTCTGCAAACTGCTGCGTAGCGTAGTTCTCGCGCGCTCAATAGCATTTTCGCGTGCGCGAGGATGCTTGTCGGTAAGATCGAGTTGCCGAACACGTAGAAACTGCAATCTGGCACAGAATAACTCGCGAACACGTTAGTAGTGACCGGAAATAAGGGGACGCGAGCGGGCGGGACAAACCTCATGGGTAACTTCGCGCTCTACACATCCAGAGCATGCAGGCAATCAATCAATCAATCAATCAGGATATTTGTATAGCGCGCTACTCACCGAGAGGGTCTCAAGGCGCTTGGGGGAGGGGGGTCCGCTACTGCTCGAACAGCCATGTCTTGAGTTGCTTCCTGAAGCAGAGGTGGTCTTGGGTCAGGAGGAGGTGGATGGGGAGGGAGTTCCTAGTCTTGGCTGCCAGGTAGGAGAAGGATCTTCCTCCCATGGTATATCTTCGGATGCGTGGCACGGCGGCGAGGGCGTGGCTGGTCGATCGTAGCTGGCGGGTGGGAGTGTAGAAGGTCAGGCGGTTGTTGAGGTACCTGGGGCCCAGGTCGTGGAGGGCCTTGTGTGCGTGGGTGAGGAGTTGGAACGTGATTCTCTTGCTGACGGGGAGCCAGTGAAGGTCTCTCAGGTGTCCAGAGATGTGGCTGTGTCGGGGGATGTCCAAGATGAGTCGTGCGGAGGCGTTCTGGATGTGTTAGAGTCTTTTCTGGAGTTTGGCTGTGGTTCCGGTATAGAGGGTGTTTCCGTAGTCCAGTCGGCTGGTGACGAGACGCCTGTGTGACCGGCTTCCTGGTTTCGGTGGCGAGCCATCGGAAGATCTTTCGGAGCATGCGTAGGATGTTGAAGCATGATGATGAGACGGCGTTGACTTGTCTGGTCATCGAGAGGGAGGAGTCCAGGATGAAGCCCAGGTTGCGTGCGTGGTCCGTTGGTTTGGGTGCGCTGCCCAGGGCAGGGGGCCACCAGGAGTCGTCCCAGCGGAGGGATGATCCAAGGATGAGGACTTCCGTCTTGTCTGAGTTCAGTTTCAGGCGGCTGTTCCTCATCCACTCGACTACGTCTTTCATCCCTTCGTGTAGGTTGGTTCTGGCGGTTCCTGGGTCGTTGGTGAGGCAGAGGATCAGCTGGGTGTCGTCGGCGTAGGAGATGATGTTGAGGTTGTGTTGGCGTACGATGGCTGCGAGGGGGCTCATGTAGAAGTTGAAGAGGGTGCGGTGGCAGACCGTATCGAATGCTGCGGAGAGGTCCAGGAGGATGAGGGCCGCTGTTTCCCAGTTGTCGAGCAGGGCCCGGATGTCGTCAGTGGCTGCGATGAGGGCGGTCTCGGTGCTGTGGTTGGCGCGGAAGCCGGACTGCGAGTGGTCGAGGCTGGTTGGGCGAGCGCAATTGGTGATCCACTGTGTGAGGTTGTTGGCTGCTTGGTTGGGGTCCGTTGAGCTGGCGGGAGTGTTCTGGCTCAGTGAAGTGGTGAGCTGGTCGGTGGTGATCTTGTTCCAGTTCCTGCGGGGAACCTGTTGCGGGTGGTGGTGAGTCGTGGTCTTTCTGAAGCTGAAGTGGACGCAGCTGTGGTCTGTCCAGTGGAGTCCGGTGGAGTGGCTGAAGGAGATGTACTTGATGGAGGAGAAGACTGGGTCAAGCGTGTGTCCGGCGTAGTGGGTGGGGGTGTTCACCAGTTGTATGAGTCCGAGGTTGGCGAGGTTGTCCAGCAGGGTGGTGGTGGTGTTGTCGTTGTTGTTCTCCAGGTGGAAGTTGAGGTCCCCTAGGAGGATGTAGTCAGCGGAGGCGAGGGCGTGCGGGCTGATGAAGTCTGCGATGTCTTCGCTGAATTGTGTGCGAGGTCCTGGGGGTCTGTAGATGAGGGTGCCTCTGAGTGTGGTCTTGGGGTCGGTGTGTATCTGGAAGTGAAGATATTAAGCGGCTGTGAGGGTGTCGTCTGAGTTGGTCATGATGCGGATGGTGTTCTTGTGGACGATGACGATGCCTCCTCCTGTCTCGTTGACGCGGTCTCTCCGGGTGATCTTGTATCCGTCCAGGATGGCGACTGCGATGTCGGGCGCTGAGGAGGCGTTCATCCATGTTTCCGTGAGGAAGGCGACGTCTGGAGATGTGGTGTCGAGCAGGTTCCAGAGTTCCACGGCGCTCCTGAAGACGAAAAACGGCTCGCGGACGGGTCAAGCAAGCTACTACGCATGTTCGCGGAGTTATGCGTAGTTCGCGGAGTGCAAGTGCATCTTCGCGTAGCTCCGCGGAGTGCGGCTTTGCGAACTACGCCCAGGGTTAGCTTAGGAAACAAATTAAACATCAACCTTAGGAAAACTGCAGCGAGCTCAAATAGCATCTGCTTGTACAGAAAACATTCATCCAGGGTGATGAATGCAGTGTATTTCCTAGAGTCAGGGGTCAAAGAAACGTGATGGTAAGTGGAAGATAAGTTGATGGTAGAGAACCACTGAGCCCTTTTGAGTAAAGTTACCATTTCATTTATTTTAGGGAGTCGACACATATCAACCATACTATTATTATTCAAGTAGCTCAAGTCCACACATAATCAATTTTTCAATTATTGCGTCTAGCGATCACAACTGGAGAAATTCATTCTGATACCCCTGCAGGTTCAATCACTCCTGATTCTACCAATGTTTCAAGCTCTTTAGATAATTCCTCTCATACAGTGATGGATACATTTCTGACTCCATGAAGTTTGGGACCAGCATCTTCCTTTAAACGAGTTATGTATCCTCCTATCATCATTCATCACTCCCCTCCCTACTTATACCTGCGCATACCTTTGGTGCAAAATACTTATCAAGATCATTAGGAGCAGCTAGAAAAACATTATTGTAACCAACAACAGGTGTTTTTGTTATACAAAAGAACATTCTTAAACCAATAGGTCCTAATGAATGCAATAAAATCCTTTTCATCTGTGCTGTGAACATTTCTCCCTCGATGTCAATGGTATCAATGTAATCTATGAAGTACTCCTTCCATTCAATCCATTTAAGCTGGGGTTCTTTCCTTGAAGAACAATATGGCTGAGGTAGACTGATCGTGAAGTTTGGATATCTCATTATATGATGGACTAGATCAGTGTTATAACTTATGAAAGTTCACACTGTCCTTTCTTCACCATTAAAGAATAGAGTACAAGGGTCACTTACTATGGAGGCACGGTGAAAAGATGGTAACTGGTAATTGTACAATAACATTCCGGTTTTAACTGCTGAAAGTACTGAGATGCAGTGCTGAAAGGAAAGAAAATCTGTTCACGTAAGGTCACAAGATAACCTTTACTTGCAAGGCTGCACGTTGTAAAAATAGTTTGGCAACTCCAAACGGCCTGTATGTAATTGTATGAACGCCAAAAACTGCTGCCAGGCAACGCGTACGTCAATCCCTTTCGTGCATTGCTCCGAAGGGAATGTCAGCAACTACTGCTAAGAGACATAGGGGCATATTACCAACAAGTAGCGATATTTACCGCTAAATAGGCTTAGCGACGATTTGCTTATCGCTGCCTATCGCTGGATATGTTAGCGGAGAAAACATGCTATTAGCAACGTTTTTCTCCATTGTGCTAAAATATCCAGCAATAGCGGCGAAATGCGTGAATATCGCTGAGAATACAGCGATATTCATACATTAGCGATGAAATGCTCTTAGCCATGTTATCCACCTCCCATTGGATAACATGGCTAAGAACTGGTCTGGGCAGGTGTTAGTATTTGGAGATATTCGCGCTTAGCGCAAATATTTCCAACGCTATGCCTGCCTTGCTAATAGGCGAGAGCGACGCTAGCGACTGCTTTCAGTCGCTAACTGGTTGGGTACGCCCACTTTGCATGTCATTAGCGATAAACATCGCTGACATGCAAAGCGGGCCCCAAACCACTCGCTATCGCCTAAAAGCTGTAGCTAACTGATGTTAGCGACAGCTTGCTAATAGGGCGATAGAATTATCGCCGCTTAGCAGACGAAAATGGCTGCTAAATCGGCGATAATTGCCTATGGCCCCCCTTGGTAATATGCCCCATAGTTTGCTGACCGTGCGCAGTTCATATTGCGAACATGCACCGTCGCGCGGGCAGCAATTGAATAACTCCAATTCCACAAGGCAAATTTCAATAAAGAGGCTAGCAGAGAATTCACCAAACAGAACGGTTACCCTTTAAGATGACCAAACTTTGTAAGTCACTCCTGAATGAATGAAATCCAAATAGATACGAGCATGTAGAAACATTAATGTTCATTAATCCAGATATAAATACAAAATGAGCGCGGTCCTGCAAGCACTCAAGGAATCCTCGTTGTCAATATGAAGTGATGAGGTACACGTAGTACCAAACAATGACTTTATTTCACAAGTGCAAGTACAGGGTAGCACGTTCTTCCAGTGCAGTGCAGCAGCAACTGTCCGCAGGACAACACTCCTAACAATCCCAGAATTCAGAATTCATCACAAACCTAAACATGTAACGCTCACAAGGCTGACACACGCAAATAATAAACTCGGCATGATCCACACCACCAATGTTCAAACCAAATGGATGAATACAAAATCAATCAGATGAATTAAAGGGATTTCAATTTTCTCCAAAAAAGGGAATGATCTGGATGCTGGGAGGGTGACGGGGAGACAGCTCCAGAACTGAGAGGCCATAACAGAGAAAGCCATGCCTCACGTACGATACAATCTGTGCCTGAGAATTCCTGCAAGAACGGAATGAGATGATCTCAAATTGCATCTTGGGAAGTACCTATTGATTTTTGCCTGGATTGCTGAAGCTCCTTTATTATAAAGATCTGGATGCACCTGACAGAAATTGAATTCTCTGTTCAAGAGGAAGCCAGGGCATGGGTTTGACCACCTATTTTGATCAGTTGACCAGGAGGGTTCTGGTTTGAAAAGAAAAAATCAGAAATCAAATTATGTCAGGCACCAAGACGTCCACCAGTTCCTGCACCACTCTCATGGGGCAGATATTGTTATGAGAACCAGATTTAATAGACATCAGAATCTAACAAGACTTGCCATCTTGAAGATGAGGCATGGTGGCAACAATTGGGCCATGTTCATAAACAGATGGGGCAGATTACTATTCTATGGGCCGGTGGTCCTCATTGATATTGTCATACAAAGCTTGAACAATTATCCACTGTATAACTTAGGCATCATTTCATCTCCACCTGTCCATATGGCAAGTCTTTTGGCTTCGAGGTTCACTGTGAACCAAGTGGATGACAATGTGCTTGAGGGCTTAAAGGTAAATAATTGGCAGCCAAACAATCATTAAATAATGAGAATAGGGGTTCTGGATCAGAGAGGTCAGATGACCTATTCCATTTCTCATTAAGTAATGCAGTGGTTTTATCTTTCATAACTGCACAACAATAGTTATATCTAGGAGTCAGAAGAACAAACAGACTCACTGTGAAACCAAGACCTCAACATGGAAAAACAAAAAGTGTGTTAGTGCAGTCCCAAGTATGCACCCAAGTGTGACACAAATATGTGAGCTAAAGCTAGAGGGCATGGGTGAATTTTCCCATCAGTAGCCGCTCTGTACCGCCCTGGTTGACATCATTTGGGTTCTCCTTGCCCAGGAGACAAAGAAAAAACAAAGTGCAAAAACAGATTTAACATAATATCTGTGAGCAATAATGGTCCATTATTGCTCACAGATATTATGTTAAATCTGTTTTTGCACTTTACCTTTTAGATTTGGAAAACTGAGAAGAAAATTAAAGTTTCATATCTACTCAGTATTATCCAATTTTAATTGTTTTTTCACTCACACTTATTTTTTGCACTGCTTCTTTAAGTCGCCACTCATATCTAGTACTGACATCACATCACCTGTAGTGTCTTGGAACAGCCTCAATAACATCAACAGGCTGTTTTTTCTTTGTTTTTTCTTTGTCTCCTGGGCAAGGAGAACCCAAATGATGTCAACAAGGGCGATATAACTACTGTTGTGAAGTTTCAGTAGGGGCATATATCTAGATTGGGTCGTTAAACTTGCCCTCGGACCCCTTTTTACTGAGGTTGTGGATGTTTATCTTTCATAAGCCAGTGCAGTGGGCAGGAGGAGGCTATATTAAACACTAGGCAGGTTGATTTTGATGTGCTGGGAATCTGAAGTATAAAGCTCATAGGATCTGAGGGGTTGCATCTCCTACAGGAGTTAAATAGGAGGTCTAATTTGTTCCTTTTCGGATAGGTGGGCTGATTCACTAACTGCGAAAGGCCCAAGTTTGTCAAGGACTCAAAAACATATGAACTTCTTCATTCCGAGGTGCATTATACCACAAGTTAAAATCCGCTATAACCATCACTTGAGAATATGTGGTAACCAGCAGACATTACCGTAGCTTTAACAATTTTCCATAGGGCAGTGTTTATTAACCTTTTGACTTCTGTGGACCCCACTTAATAATTACTGGAACCCAGGGACACCCACTAAATCATTATTGGAATACAGTGACTCCCACTAAGACATTACAGGATGCGAGTGACCACACCTAAGCAATCTTAATGAATTGAATTGCAAAACACTGCACAAAAATCCAGGAACGAGCATTGACCAAACAAATACACAAATAATGAAATATTTTATTTAATTCGCAAACAAATATAAAACAAATCAGAATTTAAACTTAAAGGGGACGGTTGGAGCATTTTACTTCTTTATTTATATATACTTTAATATTCTGTAAATGTTATTTAATATTGTAAGAAGTTGTGGACCCTCTGAGTATCATCATGGACCCACAGGGGTCCTTGCACCACAGGGTACAAACCACTGTCTAAGGGAGTGTGAAGGGGAGTAAGGTGGCCTGTAAATAATCAAAGAATAAATGGACAAAGTTGGTGAAACAATTAACCTAACAACAAATCCTCAAGTGAGACAGCAACACATAGAAAGTCATCAACAACCACTACTTATAACTCCAAGTAGGCCCCCTACAAACACCCCCACCTGTCTACTCTGTCCTTGCGAACTAATTTATAGGCAGTAGTGATAGCATTATTGAAATCTGCCTCCATTTTGTAACCATGTTTCTTCCCCCTCCAAGCACCCGCACCTGTCTACTCTGTCCTTGTGAGCTAATTTATAGGCAGTAGCGATAGAATTATTCAAATCTGCCTCCATTTTGTAACCACGTTTTATAAATAGAAAACAGGTCAAATTTATAATCTTACAATTTGAGGGTTTATTTCTTGTGTATCTCATGACTGGGTGGACATGAAGTAAACTACAATTGATACAGGAATCAGATGATTGGATAGTGATCACATAGGCCTCGCTACCACAAGCTAGAGACTGTGATAGCGAGACAGCTCTGGATAGTGCAAGCCTAGGATTTTGTTAAGTGACAAGGAGTCCAAAGGGAATCTGGGTGGCATAAGGTTTATAAGGCTCTGTGGGCTATAGGTTAATCACCAGGGTTTCCTACCTGACCTTTAGAACTCTATAAAGACAGGGGCAGAGAGGCTTGTCATAGATGTGTCAGTTCTGTGCATGTCCGCTGCACATTCACGATGCCCATCTATTTTATCGGGTCAGAGGTCCTGGTTTATGCTCAGAGCAGTAGCTCCTGGACTGCACTGTAATCTGAGACCCAAGGAGTAACATGCATTAGCAATGCAATAAGACTTCCATTAGTGAAACTTTGAGCTATTGTCTTTGCAAATACTAATGTTTGATATTTTTTTGGGGTGGGGGCAAAAAATATCCCAGCAGTAGCATTAGTAATAGAATATATTCCATGACTCAAGGAAAAGGTGCAGTACCATAGGCTATTACTAAGGAGTCTATTACAAAGTTGGGGGAATCGCCACCGGCCGCAAAGCGGTGGCGATCCACCCGACATAATCTCCCGCCCGCCTCCCATTTACCCCCGCCATATTATGATGGCGGGGGTTACTGCGGCGGTCGACCGGGCGGAAAAGGGTTAAATATGGTGGCGGTGTCTGCTAGACACCGCCATCCATATTACAATGGCTGTGGGAACCAGCCTTTCCGTGGCGGCGTTGTATGTGTGCTGCACTGTACTGCGCACATACAAAATGGGAAAAGGTTTCAAGTTAGTCTAAGCTTGGTATTTTGTACTGGAAGGCATCCCTTCCAGTACAAAAGCTATGCTAGACTCATGGAGACACCCTTGCACTATAGTGCAAAGTTGTGTCCGCGGCGCATGGCAGCATATAATTCTGCTCGGGTGCTAGGGAGAGGGGACGAGAGTGCCATATTTTTGTAAATATGGCACTCTCCTGCTCTCTCCTTCTCACGCAGCGCAGCATTTGCGGCTGCTGCACTACACTGCGTGAGAAACGGTAAACAGTCAAAATATCGAGTTCTTAATTTCGACCTACACTTATATCGAGTTGCTAATATCGATGGGACAGAATATCGATGGCCAGAATATCGATGGCCAGAATATCGACCCTAAGGTAAGTAATATCGAAATTACTAATATCGATAGCATATATATCGATGTAAGTAATTTCGATTTACTAATATGTGTTAGAAATATTAGTTAAGTATTTAAATTAATTGTTATAATATGTGTTTAATATGTTTTTATAATTTAAAAATATATAAAAGTAAATAATATGTTTTACTACCACAGCGGGTTGTGGGTTTATAGGGGAATAGGGTGGGAAGTAATTTATTTGTAATTAAATAATTATTTTTCAATGATTAATTTATTTTGCAATTAAATATTAATTGGCAATGATATATTTTAATTGATTAATTGATTAATTAATTGATAATTTATGTATATTTTTAACTAAATTATATGTTTTACTACCACAGCGGGTTGTGGGTTTATAGGGGAATAGGGTGGGAAGTAATTTATTTGTAATTAAATACTTATTTTTCAATGATTAATTTATTTTGCAATTAAATATTAATTGGCAATGATTTATTTTAATTGATTAATTAATTGATAATTTATGTATATTTTTAACTAAATTATATGTTTTACTACTGGAGCGGGTTGTGGGTTTATAGGGGAATAGGGTGGGAAGTAATTTATTTGTAATATTAATTAATTTTGGGTAAAGGGGTATTTTTAGGGTTCAGGGTCAGTTTTCAGTTTTTGGGTAAAGGGGTATTTTTAGGGTTCAGGGTCAGATTTCAGTTTTTGGGTAAAGGGGTATTTTTAGGGTTCAAAGTCAGTTTTCAGTTTTTGGGTAAAGGGGTATTTTTAGGGTTCAGGGTCAGTTTTCAGTTTTTGGGTAAAGGGGTATTTTTAGGGTTCAGGGTCAGTTTTCAGTTTTTGGGTAAAGGGGTATTTTTAGGGTTCAGGGTCAGTTTTCAGTTTTTGGGTAAAGGGGTATTTTTAGGGTTCAGGGTCAGTTTTCAGTTTTTGGGTAAAGGGGTATTTTTTGGGTTCAGGGTCAGTTTTCAGTTCTTTGGTAAAGGGGTATTTTTTGGGTTCAGGGTCAGTTTTCAGTTCTTTGGTAAAGGGGTATTTTTAGGGTTCAGGGTCAGTTTTCAGTTTTTGGGTAAAGGGGTATTTTTAGGGTTCAGGGTCAGTTTTCAGTTTTTGGGTAAAGGGATATTTTTAGGGTTCAGGGTCAGTTTTCAGTTTTTGGGTAAAGGGGTATTTTTAGGGTTCAGGGTCAGTTTTCAGTTTTTGGGTAAAGGGGTATTTTTTGAGTTCAGGGTCAGTTTTCAGTTCTTTGGTAAAGGGGTATTTTTAGGGTTCAGGGTCAGTTTTCAGTTCTTTGGTAAAGGGGTATTTTTAGGGTTCAGGGTCAGTTTTCAGTTTATGGGTAAAGGGGTATTTTTAGGGTTCAGGGTCAGTTTTAGGTTTTTGGGTAAAGGGGTATTTTTAGTGTTCAGGGTCAGTTTTCCCTACTGTTGCACCCACTGGAGTGGGAATAGTAATTATTGTTAAGTAATTATATATTATATATGATTTATCATTTTATTTTTTTATTAAATATGTATTATTATTTTTTTTAACAATTAATACATATATTTAAATATGTTTAAGTAATTAATAAGTATTATTTACAGTTTTTTTATGTTATTTTAAATTTTAAAAAAATCGATATATTTAACAACGATATTTTTAACATCGATATTATTTTTTCGATATTTTGGTACTTACCATGTTGTACATAGGGCGTCGATATTTTTGCTATCGATATAATTACACCGATATTTGTGTAGGTCGAAATTCTGTCTGTCGAAATTCTGTCATAGATCCGTGAGAAACAAGTATATATGCCCCTTAGTTTGCTTCCATAGAAGTGGTTAGAGTAATGTGCCTGGAAACAATGATTTGATGTGAAAATGTCAGGATTGGACACTGTGTCTGTAAGGACTTGTAGTGAGGTGGTCCCCCAAGCCAAGTCAGTAACTCAGCCAAGCCAGGGTCACTCCATACTCACACGCTTCTATTACAACACGGGTGGACCATCAAGATTTGTGCTGGTGATTGCACACACCTGTGTACAGATGATACTGTAGCTGTGCACTTCATTACTTTACATAGGAGACATTGGAAGGCATATATTAATATCCCAAGCTGGGGCATGAGCCGCAGCCAGTGCAGATCAGAAGTACGACTGGATTTTTACCTGCCACTCTGTATTTATGTACGGGTGCCTCTCTGCTCTTTAGATTTGTGTGGGTGGGTGCACCACAGGCTGCACCCACTTTTGCGAGTACATTCAAGACCCTCACATCTGGGTGTGGTGTAGCGGGCACTTGAACCAGCTACTCAAAGGGCGGCCGCTAATACTCTGCCTGTGTCTCTGGAGGGGCTCCACCAATCTGACTCTGAGTGTGTGGTCAGAGAGGTTAGGGATCCCTCAAGGGCGATACAGTCACAAGCTCTGACTGCAACACAATTGAAGGGCCACTAATGGTCCCAGGCACTCTAAAACTTTAAAGTGTCTGTTTAGCTCCACTCCACCCACACACCACTGAGTGGGGAGGCAGAAGGGCACTGAGACCAGATAGCTCTGAGACAGATGATGTCCAGAAAAGTTTATCTTTTTCAAGGAAAGCTTATTCCCCTTTCTGGACGGTTAGTTATTTTTTTTATCAGCAAATTGGATTGAGGCTCACAGGTCTACAATACCAAAATATATATTTTTTTAATGAGAAAATGGAGCGGAGGAGACATGCATTGTTACCTAGTTAATGAGCTCATATGTTAATTGTGAGGGATTAAGAGAGGAGTATTTGGCAAATAAGATAAAAGTCCATGACATCTCTCCCTGTATATGTATTTTCTTTTCTGGTTACCGGATGACTCTGTGCCATGTTGGACACCATTTTGCAGCCACTCCTGGGTGTTTTGTTTAACAAATTAATGCATTCTGGGATTTGTAATCTTGGTTCATTTTAACCAAAGCTATTAGGTTAACAGTCCTGAAAACAATGGTTTGTAAACTAGAAAGCTTGTGAATGGAACCTGGCGACCCTGGTAATGAAGAGTAATGTGGTACCCCAAATAGCTGTAGAGAGAAGTGTGGAATAAGCTTAGGACCCACCATATATCTCTACATACTTTCGCACTCTTCCTCATTAGCAAGAAAATCATGACTTTTAGACCTACATTTGGAAAATGTGTATATATTTTGCTTTAAAAAAAAATCCATTCAAACTATTATTGGTAAGCATCCTCTGTTTTTGTTGGAGAGTGAAGCAGTACAACCAGTAATATAAACCTCAGCACTTCAATATATACTTTCCCGAATAGAATAAAGTAATGAAATTAATAATATACACTTTTATACATAATGTTACCAGGTTTCGTTATTGTGAACACATGGAAAATGATGTGATTGCATAACAACATCACCTCGGTGCTATAATGAGTGAGGGTGCCTTATAAGTGATGCTAATCCAAATATATTTACAACAATTGAGTTAATAACATAGTTCACATTCAATAAATGGTCTACATTTACTTAATACAAGTGGACCATACCACTGTTATTTCTTAAATATTTTTGAATGTCTCTGTGTAATTTACCAATACATATTACATTGGAGTATACATTAATGAAACCTTTAAATCGTGACAATTTGTGGTATAAATAATTTGGCTTCCCAAAAAATTATAAACGAATGTTCCTATCGTGTCCGCAACCTATTTACAATGTAGATGGACATATACCACTGTCACTAACTGTTCTGTAATGATAACATTGTGTGTTAACGATGTTTTTAAGTTCAGCAGTATCAGATAGTGTTATGTCATGTGGATTAAGGTCGCATGACATCACTTCCTGGGAGGCTACAGTGTCAAAGATCATATAAAGCTACTTCCTGTTACATCAAAGGATGGTTATTTGATGTCACTTCTGCATCCACTGGCATTTTGTTGAATCAACGCAAATGACAATAAGCATTATTGTTACACTCCTGTTCTTGCATCTCAAAGTCTAAAAGAGCTGGAAATGTAATGCACGTGTGCCTCAGCTTTGAAATGCATTCCATTTAGTGCTAGTTTAGGGGCACCTTCAAAAGACCGGTACGTTTAGGGGAGTGTAAGTTCAACATAAGGCATATGTCTGAAGCATGTTCAATTGAAAAATATATCTAAAAGTTGTTGATACAAATAACAATAGAGATGTTTTCTGTTTCAGCACACAGGCATGTATGCTCTGGTTTCCAAGGGCATGCGGAAGATTGCAGAGGGAAAGGATCCTCTGGAAGGGCAGAAGCACCGCTGTGGAATGGGGAACATGTTTGACTATCACACCACAGGCTACAAGGACCTGGACGAACTGCAGAAGAGCCCACAGCCTCTCATCTTCATCATGGAGCTTCTCAAGGTAGATGCGTGAGCTGCTTTCTAGAGGGATTGTAAAGGGGTTGACAGTGACAAAGAGTTTGGAACCATGAAGGAGGAACATAAACAAATATAGACAAATCGAATTTGTTCTGCTTTGTATAGTGTAAATCATTAGTGACCAAGCAGAGTAGAGCACTGGTTGTCAGTATGGTAGGTTGGTTTCGATAATTTTCCATATAACAACATATCAGTTTGGGTACTTTTATTACCCAAAATTCAGTGGTATCAAAAATTAAAGTGAACTGTGAACTGTGGGAAATATTTCACTGTTCCCTCTTAACTATGGATTATATCATCATAATGACAGCCCCCCAAAGCACTCTGTAGAACTTTACCATTGTCTAGGCGACAGTGGTTATGCGGCAGAGAAGACTAATGCATATTGTGAGAGTAAAAACAGGCTTAGAGACTAACCATAATGCAAGAGCAAATACAACCTTGGAGTCGAAGCATAATGTGAGAGTAAAGAGAGGCTGGGAAGCTAACCATAATGTCAGCCGCGGTCTGTAGTGAGATGATCTGCAGGGCGGTGACGTGGGGAGGGGGAGGGGCAGGGTGGGGGGTAGTAATGTATGGATTACGGAGTATTACAGGTAAGTGAACATATAAATAAATAAAACAAATTTCGTTGCGTGCACTGCATCACCAAATGCGATGCAGTGCGTGCAACGAAATTCTATTTATTTATTTATCTGTTTACTTACCTGTAATACTCCGTGATCCATACTTTCACTTTGCCACTGGATTGAAGCAAGCCGGGCTGAAGACGGCTGTAATGCCAGAAACCGGTCCTAGGAAGCTTGTTCCCGGTCCAGGGAAGGCATGACTTGGCAGTTCGGGCTGGACTGTTCCCATGAGGCACAGGGTCAGACTGATTTGCATATAGCCATGTCTGAACTAGGGTGGCAGAGTGGGCTAAAGAATGGTGATGGAATAAACCCAAATCTGTTGACTGGGTGTGAGTGTTTGATTGGTTCAGAAGCTCCGTCCATCACCACCCCTTTTTGTACCGAAGGTAATAGCGCCACCAGATCGTCGCTAAAAGTGACATTCTGGTGGCACTATCCCCTTGTAAATATACCCCTTAGTATTCTTAAAAGCATCTTTTTACATTTTTGGTTATCATTTTATTTGTTTGAAATGATTTTACATCTGTAGACTCAACAGGACGTCATGTTGGTGCTATTACTGAATGTTCTAAAAACGTTGTAAACTGTTCTTTTTCAATACAAATAGTTTCTACATAAAAATAATCTTTAAAAAAAACCTCAACATAGAAACCATAATGAGAAATTATGTCATTATTAAATCACATTATTTTCGTACTTAAATGGAGGCATAGGAGCCCCCACCCTACTACAATGACCATGAAGGCAACTTCTGCCTCTCAATGTAACACAAAAACTAATACATAGAAATCTAACACATAATGGGTGACCCCGTTTCCACACGCTGTAGTGTAGTTCCTATATTCCCAATAGGCTCTGCGCATTGGAATAATATATCCTATAGATGTGACATAGGACTGAGGTCAGTAATTCTCTATCAACTATACTAAACTTAATTGTGAGTGCCAGCTAGCTCAGAGGTCACCAGAAACTTTCTCGAATACACAAGAAGGGATTACTTTCTGACAACTGCATAAACATGACAATTTTTTTTCCCTTGGACTGGAACAAAATATCTTCAGAGTCGTGGAAACAATAGATAACTATTTTACTCAGTTAATCGTGCATGCTTTGTTTCTACAGAGTTGCAGAGAAATAGTGAGAGAGGCGTTTTCAATAAAAGGATTTATTGAACAGTTTTCTTTCTCATGCAAGAGAGGTGAACTGCTACAATTGTTAGACAGAATGCAAAGTATAATGGGTACAGCGAGAATAATATTATAAAATAATACTGTAATAGCATTGTCTAGTGGGATGACATATAAAAATACATACTTAAATAGCACAGACTAAAATACTTCACTGGTGCTTCTAAAATACGCCTACGACAATGTACCTAACCTAGGTCTAGTACTAGGGAAGGAGTAAGTGTGGTCTTTAGCATAGGTTTTAGTTCTGCCAAGAATTGCCAAAGTTTTCTCTAGGTTCTAATCGGCTCCATACCTTAGAATGAAGGAGGTTGGTATCTCTGTCTCGGACTCGATTTCCCAACACCCTGCAAGGGAAGTCAGAAACACTGGTGCTGGATTCTCGGCAGAGGAGGACATCTTCTTGTCAGTGCGTCAGCTGGAGAGTCGGCTTCCTTCGGCACTTACAGTAGCAAGCTGCGTCGGGCAAGAAGGTAGTTGAACTGCACCGAACCACGTCGTGCTTTGCTAAAGCAAGTGAAGGTATATTTATACCTTGAAGGTGTTTAGGAATGCCAGCTTTGACTTAAAGTTGGGCATATGAATGTCATAGATGAACCCATAAGGCACAATATTTTGGAACACTGTATCCTTCAACTTTAAATAAACCAAAAAGCTAATACATAGGAATTTTCGTCCTACTCAGCTATGGGGGATATTATCCTTTTACTCACTCCAGACGTCTATTGGAGTATTTTACGAGAGAAAGGGGTCTCTGAGAAAAGCACGACTGAGTTACTTTAGTATCTAGCATTAAATTAGTGTCTTACCTAACGTTGGGCGCCATGTAGTGTAGTTCCTATATTCCCAATAGGCTCTGCGCATTGGAATAATATATCCTATAAATTTGACATAGGACTAAGGTCAGTATGTCTCTATCAAATATACTAAACTTAATTGTGAGTGCCAGCTAGCTCAGAGGTCACTAGAAATGTTCTTGAATACACAAGAAGGGATTCGTTTCTGACAACCGCATAAACATGACAACTTTGTTTCCCTAGGACTGGAACAAAATATCTTCGGAGTCATGGAAACAATAGATAACTATTTTACTCAGTCAATCGTGCATGCTTCGTTTCTACAGAGTTGCAGAGAAATAGTGAGACGGGTGTTTTCAATAAAAGGATTTATTGAACAGTCTTCTTTCTCATGCAAGAGAGGTGAACTGCTACAATCAGACAGAATGCAAAGTATAATGCGTACAGTGAGAATAGTATTATAAAATAATACTGTAATAGCATTGTCTAGTGGTATGACATATAAAAATATATACATAAATAGCACAGGCTAAAATACTCTACTGGTGCTTCTAAAATATGCCTACCCCAATTTACCCAACCTAAGTCTAGTGCTAGGGAAGGAGTAAGTGTGCTCTTTACCATAGGTTTTAGTTCTGCCAAGAATTGCCAAAGGTTTCTCTAGGTTCTAATCAGCTCCATACCTTAGAATGAAGGAGGTTGGCGTCTCTGTCTCGGACTCGATTTCCCAACACCCCGCAAGGGGAGTCAGAAACACTGGAGCTGGATTCTCAGCAGAGGAGGACATCTTCTTGTTAGTGTGTCAGCTGAAGAGTCGGCTTCCTTCGGCACTTGCTGTAGCGAGCTGCGTCGGTAAATTAGGTAGTCGAACTGCACCGAACCACACCGTGCTTTGCTATAGCAAGTGAAGGTATATTCATACCTTGATTGTGTTTAGGAATGCCAGCTTTGACGTAAATTAGGGCATATGAATGTCATTGATGAACCTCTAAGGAATAGTTGTTCATTCATAATAAATTAGTTTCTTGGTGAAATCAATATACAGGCTAGGGGAAGTCCCTTCTGCTTAAGAGTTTGGTTTTCCAAGAAATCGTTGTGACGATGAATGGATGGAAGTAGCCATGCCTATATTTGGGTAGCATGGGCTATGTCTAAATAAGGGCTTGATTTCTATGCCTATATAAGGGCAACGCAAATTGTACCTATATAAGGGCAGGAATCAGGAAAATTCATTCGGAATCTAAAACGCCATACAACAATGCAACTGCAACAGATCAAACTCAACAACTAATCGCCCCATTGAGAAGGTACAACTTTCCGTAGCACAGTTCAAAATGTTCTGGGGGGCGTGGCCAAGATGGCGGCTTGGTAGGACATAAAACTCTGTCCCTCCGGCCCGCAGTTTCTTAGCAATTCCCGGGCCCTCTAATAGCCGAACATGGACTGGAATTGGCTGGTGCTCCCTCCGATGCATAAGTGGAGGGTTTCAGCAGCCATTTCAGCGCTCCTGGAGATGTGCCTGCTCTGACCGCAATGGAGCCGGAGCGTGTGGGACGGGGTCACCGGCAACGCCTCGGGGTCAGCGCACAGGAGCCCCAGCACAAGAAAGGAGTGAGCGAGTCTCAGAGTCATCGCAGAACCTGGGCCCGCTTGTAGAGTCGGTGGCAAGCGGCGGAAGGTGAGCAGCCCCCAAGGTATGGCAGCGCAGTAATCGACGGGCCGGAGGCCTGTGTTTCACCCGCCATCTTGTGGCTTCTCTTCCCTGCCGGCCGAACGGGGCTCGGGCTGCCCCTTTGGAAGATTTGGGTTTCCAGCCATGAGGCTGGAAGGCATAATCGGACCGGCAACCCATCCTTACTGGTGAGCCGGCAGACACGCAACACGACGTGGGCGTGCGGTGACCTCTCAGTGAGGTGCTGGCTCTCCCCCTGCCATTTTGTCCTCTTCCCTGCCAGACAGGCCGGCGCACCGAACATTGTGCAGCTTGGGGCCCGGGGCCTCCTCCACGCAAAGCTTAAACAAATGATTACCCTGATAGCCCACCCAACCCGGTGAATGGGCTGCTGCTGTGCGCTGTCTGCAGAGCTCTGTTCTGGCCTGTTGACTCCCGATGAATGTGGCCTGTATACCTGGACCACTCCTGGTTAACCTTGCCTGCGCGCCACAACAGCGGCCATCGCAGGGGCCTGGCGCTACCTAGAGGAGACAGCCTCGCAGTAATCGCCCGCCTCCCACCCCGCTGCCGACCTGGCAGAGACTCTGAAAGTCTGCGCTGAAAGACTTTGTTGATTCCCTTTGCGGACCGTCCTTTGGCCACCCCATTCAGAGCTGCCTGGGCTGCTTTGGCCGGCCTGCAGATCTGCGCAGCCTGTCACAGCATTGGCCCCCATGGGCGTGAACGCTGCTAGGCATGTCCCGCGCCACCCATCTACTAAGGGACACAATCTGAAAGAAAGTCGCTGAGAACGGGACCAGTGTGGGGCTCGCCCTGGAGCTGGGCCTCGTGCAGCCTGAATAGCGGACCAATTATGGTATCCTCACAGATTACCTCTCCCGGCTAAAACCCACACTGACGCAGGTCTTCATACGTACTGCAGAGCACGGTGAGAGCTGGGTCATTGGCAGCCCCCAGGAATACCTTGCCCGACCGGAGGTAGGTCACAGCGAGGGGGCGAGCCTGAATGTATGCTGGCTGCATTCCACAACGCAATCTCCATGTCTCTGACCCAGCCGGGATGCACGGGTTGCTGTGACTCTGGCCACAGACTTGCAGATTTTCCCTAGCCACCTTATCAGCCGCAGCGAATCAAGATGGCCGCGGCCCAAGCGAAAAAGGAGAAGTCCCTCAAAGACATGCTGATGAAATAGCCCGGTGGCCCGGACATGCCACGGGGGGACCCAGAGACCTGGGACACCCAGATGTGGTGGAAGGCGTGGATGGCCCAGCCACGAAGGCCTTCATGATGGAGCTGTTCTCCTCCATCAAGGAGGACATCCTCGACCTAAAGGGCCAGCTCTCGGCGGATCTCAAGGAAGTGTGTTGCGATGTGGATGAATTTGGTGAAAGGGTGGCCGTCCTGGAAGAGCATGAGCTGACTCATGAGGAAGATCTGCACCAGCTGCAGCAGGAAGTCCTCCGGCTGAGGGATTAGAATCTGGATCTCCAGGCTCACTCAGAAGATTTGGAGAACCACTCCCAGAGGAGCAACATTCGCATCCGTGCGGTGCCCTGGAGGGCAGAAGGAGATAACCTCCGAGAGAATGTCCTTTCTCTCTTTCGGCAGGTGCTGGGAGACGATGGCCCACGAGAAATCC
Organism: Lissotriton vulgaris; assembly: GCF_964263255.1. NCBI lineage: Eukaryota > Metazoa > Chordata > Amphibia > Caudata > Salamandridae > Lissotriton > Lissotriton vulgaris. Next base: position 481,818,838 of record NC_141691.1, on the reverse strand, counting down.
AGATGGACTGGGTACATCGTGTTGGCCTACCCAGAGGTGAGAAAGCACCCCGCCCGATATACTGGTATGTGTACATGACTTCCAGATTTAAGACAGATATTGCGTAAAGCTCGCGCAGTCCAGCCGATCCAGTTCCACAGCACTCCCCGGCCCTCTTCCAGGACCTTGCAGCGCCCACTTTCACTAAATGGGGAGAATTTCAGGTGGTCACTTCCATCCCTCCTGGGGTCATTCCTTTTGCATCATCTTTAAGCACCAAGGGAAGCTGCGACAGTTGCGCTCGCTCGCTGAGGCTTTGAATCTGCTGGGGCTGGAGGCTTACACCAACTCCTAGCTGAAAGATGGCACCAAAAACCGGGCCGCACAACAACCCCCAGGATGGCAAACGGTTGGTAAGCTGTGAGCCTCTGCCAAACCAGACCCAGAGAAGATGGCGAAGGAGCGCGAGGTGGTGATTTCTTCTCTCTCTCAGCTTCACGACTGTCCGTGCTCACCTTGAGCACTCCAGTCTGGATTGACGGAATGGAGGTAATGGAGAGAGGCCCGAGGGGCACAGGGAATGATGACCTCTCCGGATTTAGCGGACCCTTCTGCGGCCGATGATTCTGCAGGAACTCTGTGTTGCGGTATTCCGCCAGGGCCATGTTCCCCTTTGGCCTTTCATACCAGACGGACTTATGTCTTTTCTTTTGGTCTAAATGTTTGTGGGTTGTTTTCTTTTCTCCCTACAGACGGACTTATGGCTCTTGCTCTCTTTTGGGACTGTGTTATTTGGGGATTTGTTTTGTTTCATTCTTGTTGAGGTTTATGTTTGGGGCTTCCCGTATCAGGGAATTTGCTTATGACTCCCCTTCGATGACCCACGCACTCTCCCACCCGCCATTCGCCCTACGCTTCACTTGTCCCGAAATACTCCTCCCATACTAACCTCTACTGGCTATGCCTAGAGAGCTGAAACTTGTGAGCCTCAATTTCGAGGCCTGAACCATCCCACGAAATGCAATGTGATCCTCTCCATCCTCGAACAATCAGAAGGGGATATCTGTATGCATTAGGAGACCCACTTGCTAGCTAAAGACACTCCCCACATGCGATCCCGGCACTACCCACATCAGTATTGATCTTCAGGGGTAGCGAAAAAGAATGGCTTGGCCATCCTAATAGGGGCAAAATTTATTGGCATGGTGTTGTCCACCTTCTACGAGTCCAGGGGTACGGTTCTCACCCTTAGAATCCAATGGGGGTCCACTGTCCTCACTCTAATGAATATATATGCTCCCAAATGTGCACCAAGAGGCCCTTCTTCGCAGCCAAGTGAGAGGGAAACTAAACGTAGTCATAGATAATGACCAGGACCGTTCTGCGCAGCGCTCCACTAAGGTAGGAGCCCTCTCTACAGAGGGGCAGCAATGGCTAGCCGAGAGCGGCCTCCACGATTTCTGGCGCCTTAAGCATGCAGATATGCACAATTATACCTACTACTCTGCAGCACACAAATCATATGCCCGCCTGGACATGTTCCTGGTCTCCAGCGTGCTTCTCCCGTGAGTTCAAGACACCTCAATAGCTACAAGGTCCTTCTCTGACCACGCAAATATCTCTCTTTCCCTGTGCCCGAATGGGGTTAGGCATGCTCCTGCTAGGTGGCAACAGCGCGTAGGCCTTTTACATTCCCCAGACATAGTAAAGGAGGTTGTAAAGCAGGTTATCCAAAACTACAAATTAACCCTGCACCCAAACAACATGTGTTCTATTTATGTAGCTGCCATAGTATAACTTATTCAGATAAATGAAGAAATATATCACAAACAGAATAACTTCCCAGACGAAAATATCAAACAGTCGTATATCTTGATTGTAGTTACAGTAAATCTTTTATTGTAAATCACTCGTCCTTTTATAATCACCACACAATTGCTTGCCAACGCGTTTCATCCCTCTTGGGACTTTTTCAGGGTTTGTTCAAGTGCTGTGTCTGATGTTGGTGATCAGTGTGGCTCCAAGCCAACCTTAACAGCAACATTGGTTAAATTGTGTATCTTCTCCTTTCGTTTCAATGGTCCAAGGTAAATGACCAGACGTATCTTGTGTACCCCTATTATAAAAAAGTGATGAAATTCATCCCCGTTAACCGTAGTAGGTGCAGGGGGTGGCCTTTTTCAGTCAACAATATCGTCCTGTAGCTGAGTATGTTCAAGTAGCTACAAAATGTAATTAATGCAGTGTTGCATCCTCTACATGGCCAAGGTCCACCGGTATCTCCAAAGTCCAAGATATTGAACTACCTTCACTGTAATGATACCGGTGCATCATCCCTGGCCACTGTCTGGGAAACCCTCAAAGAGGTAATACGGGGTGGGGATTCATGGCTATTTCCTCTGCCGAAGCCTGGAGACGTAAGGAAGCCTGTTCAGATCTAGAACATGAAGTGGCAGAGCTGGAACCGATACATAAAAGCACGGGAGCCCCATGGGTATGGCGGGCGATGGAGAAGTAGCGAATGCTCCTCAAACGCCTAGACCTTGATAGGGCGGAATATGCTTTCCTCTGCCTCCGACACAAGTTCTACCTGGGCAGTGACAGGTGCGGGAAAATGCTAGCGCAGAAATGGCGGGCCAGGGCAGTGACTGGGAATATCCCCTCTCTTAAGCGGCCTACAGGCGAAGAGGTCTACCTAAACTCCCAGATCGTCGAGGAGTTCCGATGCTTTTACCGCTCCCTATATAGCATGGACGCTCCAAACATCCCTGACGCTCAGGAATACCTCGACTCTAGCAAATTTCCTCATCTCCTGAAGGCAGAGGTGGATCCTCTGGAGAGCTCCATCCGCGTGATCAAGGTTATCTCAGCTATCTCCTGGCTAAAGCTGGATAAGTTGCCCGGCTCAGACGGCTACCCAGCCCTGTTTTACAAAACATTCTTCCATGAATTGGACCCCTTCTCACCCTCCTGTTCAATTCCTTCCGAGACGGCGGGCCCTTACGGGATCTGTGTGCGAGGTGGCGATTTCTGTCAACCTTAAACCTAATAAAGACCCAGGCCTCTGTGGTTTATACCGCTCGATTTTACTGCTTAACATCGATGCAAAACTCTTCACGGGCATACTGGCATCTCGGCTGAATCACTTAATGGCCGGCCTTATTGATCCAGATCAGGCTGGATTCATTCCCACGCGCCAGGGAGGCGGCAATACCAAGCATCTGCTTCACCTCATTGACAGTGTTCACCGCTCCCAGGTGGGCGCTGTGCTCTTCTCTGTTGATACCCAGAAGGCGTCTGATAGAGTACGCTGGGAATACCTCTTAGCCGTCCTACGGAGCTTTGGATTTGGGCCTGTTTCATCAAGTTGGTAGAGTGCATCTATTGTGCCCCACGGACATTTGTCAGAGTCAATGGGGTCTTCTCATCCCCCTTTGAGATCGCACGGGGTACAAGACAAGGGTGCCTCCTCTCACCTCTCTTATTTGCACCCTACATGGAATGCCTTGCGCAGAAAAATTTTGATCATTGGGGCATCCAGGGACTAAAGTTTGGAAGCAACATTCACAAAATAAGCCTCTACCCTGATGACGATCATCCTGTCCTTTATGCAGCCTCTCACCTCCCTTCGCACGCTGGCTGAGGAGCTCCAGTCCTTCGGCCAGCAAGTCCTGGGTCCTTAATTTGTCCTTACCTCGTGTACAGGCTGAGGCCCTCCAACAGTCTCTCCCCCTGCACTGGTGCAGTGACCCAGTGCCCTACCTGGACATACTTCTGACAACCGCGCTCCCAGACACGCTCGAGTTGAACTACACAACTCTACTGGCACAGACATGGTAGGCACTAGTTGAATGGGCCAAATACACTCTTTCATGGTTTGGGCACATTGCGGCGGTCAAGATGATGATTTTGCCACGCATACTTTACCTCCCGTTGACTCCACCACCTAAAGCCTTGCGAACATTACAGCTTGCTTTGAATACATGTATTTAGGGCAACAAGAAGGCTCGTATTTCGGTGGCACAATTGTCGCGACCTAAGGAGAATGGCGGGATCAAGCTGCCACTTGTTCATAGATATCTACAGGCCGCACACCTTTGTTATGTATTGTAATGCAACCACCCACTGTCGGAGAAGCACTGGACCTTCATGGACCAGGCAGTAGCTGGCACGAATGTCTTGCGTGAAATCTGGCTCCCCCGCCGCTCACGCTCTTGGGGCCTTTACTCTTTACCGGTCACGGCAGCAACCATGAGAGTATGGGACGGGGTAGCGCTATCGAAAGGCCTCACTACTTTACCCTCCCGCTGAGAACAACCCAGATTCCCCCTTGGGTAATAAGACTGCGGTTGCCCAGAGATAGCGGGAGGTTGGTTGTAAGCGCTTGGGCCATTTATTTGATCTTGACGGCAATATCCCATTTGATCGAATTCGCCATGACTTGGACCTTCCTCGCTCTGATGAATTTTATTAACTGCAACTCCGACACTGGGCTACCTCAAAGGCCTACCTACCACATGTTTCTCATTGGCTTACCCCTTACAAGAAATGGATAGCGAATAAATCTGATGACAAGCATCTCATCACAGAATTATATGTTCTCCTTACTCAGCGTCAGATAGGAAATCGCCCTAGTGGCCAACTCCGGTGGGAAGTAGAACTCGTCGGGCCCTCACGGATAAGGAATGGGATAACATCCACTACAGAGCACATCACACAGCCTACAATATGGCATGGACTGAATCTGCATACAAGGTCGCATCTTATTGGCATCTTACCCAGACCAGGATACATCAGTGGGACAAGAATCAGACTGAGAAATGCTGGCGAGGTTGCGGCTTGCACATCTTCGATGGCACTGCCGGAGGCTAGAGCGACTCTGGGAGCAGGTATTAAATGACATTGGTGTTAGCTCTCCTTGCAGCGCGGCAGGGGACTTTAGTGCAATGGGGTACTGCTACGATCCCAGACCGCTCGGCTTGACTCCACAGGCTTTGGATGACCCTGGCCATGGAGCGACTCTCACTAATTCAACACCAGAGGGCGAGAATTACCCCCGAACTTTGGCCTCCTTTTATAGCATTGTTATCAAAAGATCCTCATGAGGTCACTCGCCCCAGACCCCTACAGGTGCTATGTTTAATACCCCCAACTACGGAATGAGAAGGACATATATGGTGCGCTGGAGTGTTTGGGAGTGAACTAGAGGGGTTCTCAGGGTCACTATGCAGCTTTTGACACCTCGGTACTGGTCCCCCTTTGTTTTTTCTTTTCCTTTATCCTTTAGGGGGTGGATGGGAGGGTGGGGTTAGTTCTTCTATATGTTGTTCTCCTTTTCAGGTGGGCTCTCGTTTCTGGACAGACATTGTCCTTTGTACACACATGCCGTTTCTCCTTGATAGCTTTGATTCTGTGTGTTGCCAGCCTCCGGGATGTTGGCATTAATGAGTAGATTATGTACACACTCTATGCACTAATTTTGCCCGCCGGCCCATGTGGTTGTAGGCAATTGGCTGTGTGCGAATGTCGAGTTTCCTACTAAATAACTCAATAAACAGATTTGTTCCATAAAGTGTTCTGACTAAATAAGTTGTATTTTACATCTTTAGAACAATTTTTATGAACACTTGAGTGTCCTGTTTGATTTAAAACACTAGCTAGAACAGACAAGTGAGGCAACTAGTCGAAATACCTAGGGAAAAGAGAAGACTAATGGACAGAAGTTTTCTTTAGCTACTTAACTAACTAGTTGTCTAGGTATCCATTTATGCAGATGAAATATCATCGTGGCTTAAGAGCAAACACAAGGATTGTGATTAAGTATTTTTGTAACGAATATGATGTTCTCAGCAGACACTGTGTGAGCAAACTAAGTAATTCCTATTTCCTTCAGTTCCTATTTATCTGAGTGTCTCTATACTTACACATAAAATGTTTTCATGATGCAAGAGCAAATATGGAACTGGAGTTTCATTAGTATGTTGTTGTGGGAGCATGCGTATGAATGGGCAGATTACATAAAGGGGGAATCTCTACATTACTTCAATATGTATTTACCTGTGTTTGCATTTTTGTAATATGTAATCTAATCATAGGGGGCTATTCACAAAGGCATTTTGAAGTACCTAAAATGTGTACTTTTACATCCATTCGTTAATTGGCCCCAAAACCTGTAAAATGGGAATAGAAAGCAAATATTCAGAGAATATTCATATACAGTTAATGTAGGAAAAAAGTCATGGAGGCAGGAAGGTAATCCAAACAGGTTTATTTGTCCTCCACGTCTTTACAGGTTCCCAGTCAACTCTTTAATGCCGTTCCCAACTCCCCTCTTTCACACCACGCATCTTCAAAAGATGCACACTTGTGAACCCTGTACTGGACATTCGTTACACACCATGAGACAGACACGAGACGGCATAGCATGTCGTCTCGTGTCTATCACATATTCCAACACACCTTCCCCCTTTACAAATTAATCAACAAACAAAAAAAAAGAACAACACAATAATATATACATATCTTGAAACGAATGAAAATAATTAATTTATAATGTCAAAACAAGTTTAAAATGTTATCTAATTCATAACAATGTCATTGTACCTTATAGGTAAGCAATGAGTTCTGACACTTTTTTTTAAATATCACATTGAATATGAGGTGCAACACCAGCATTATTTTCTAATTCAATATCCAAAAATACTTTGCTGTCACTATCACATTCAGAAATCTTCTTTCCTTTGAATAAAGAAACTCTATTCAAATTCCACGCACTTCCTCCTTTTATCCTAACAGCATGTTTAAAGACTTCGACAACTCTTTTAGGTTGTGACCAAACTGGAGCTTTTTTTAGGACTCCCTCTTTTTTCCTTATGCAAACTAAATCACCATTTGAAATTCCTTGTTTACTTACAAATCCTTGTTTCTTTTCCATTTTTTTTCATTCCTTCTTTGTATGCATTTACCCTACTACGAACCAAGTTGTAGTCAACTTTAGAAGATTGGCAGTTGTCATTGAGGCTTTTTTTTAACCACCATTGGTTAAGTCTAGTGCTTGATTTACGACCTCATAAAAATTCAAACAGACTCACTAAAGTGACTGAATTGGGTGAGGTTCTATTGTACAACAGCATGGTTTGTAATGCATTGCGCCAATTCAAACCACCCTTTAAAGAAAGTTGTATGGCTTCCTTTACAACTTTGTTAAATCGCTCGACTTGGCCATTAGCCTTTGGATGGAAGACAGCAATTCTCTTATGTAAAACGCCACATTTCATGAAGAAACATTCAATTTCTTTACTAATAAATTGTGGTCCATTATCGGTAACCACTTCTTCTGGTATCCCTTCTCTGCAAAAAACCTCACCTAAAAACTCTATAAAATTCTTGGATGTGATGTCCTTTACCCTTTTAACTTCTGTCCATTTCGAAAAATAGTCAATTAAAACAATTCTAAATGTCTCTTGTTCAGGTAGAACACCAAAAGGTTCAATAATATCAAGACCAAGTTTCCGCCATGGACCAGATGGATATTCTACTGGACAAGGTTCAGAACGTAGAGCCACTGCAGATTTATCACTACTGGCACAATTTGTACAACTACGTACAAAATGATCCACACACACATCAATTCCAGGCCACCCAAAAAAATCTCTTACTCGCCTCCTTGAAAAAGAGATGCCTAAATGGCCTTCATGAGCAATCTCTTACTCGCCTCCTTGTAAAAGAGATGCCTAAATGGCCTTCATGTGCAATTCCAATGATGACATTTCTCAATGAATGGGGAGGAATTAACTTATCTCCCCTCATGAGTAACCCACTCTCAACTCCTAATTCATCTTGTATCTTCGAGTAACTTATCATGTCGCGAGACAATTTCCTTTGCTCAAGCCAACCTTGTAAACTATACTTTTTAACATCTGATAGTTCCGCATCTTTCTGCATTTCTTTTCACCATGATTCTTCACTTAAATTAATTTTCTCACCACAAATTAACATTACATCTTGAGAAGTAAAAGCAACTTCACATTCTTCATCCTCTACATGACCTTTAAAAGAAGAATGTATCCTAGACATACGATCTGCATGAGTATTCATTTTGCCTTATACATACTCAATCTGGTATTGGAATGACTGCAATCTTGATGCTCATCTGGCTAGACGGGCAGACATTGTACGTACCCTCCCTGGTGCCATCATGTAAATAAGGGGTTTATGATCCGTTTTTATTGTGAATCTTGTCCCCCACAAAAATGTTTTGAAATGTTCTGCTCCCCAAACACAAGCTAATAGCTCCCTCTCTATAACTAAATAATGTTTCTCAGCATCTCTTAATGCTCTTGATGCATATGCTATTATCCATTCTTTTCTGTAGTCTTTTTCCATGAGAACAGCACCTAATCCCTGTTGCTAGCGTCAACCATGATAATAAATTTGCTTCCGGGGACGAAAGGTTTCAAACATGGTGCATTCACAATAAATGTTTTAAGATTTTGAAATGCTTCTGTCATCTCACTAGACCATAGAAACTTTGCATTTTTCTTCAAAAGACATCTAAAAGGATCCACCTTTGATAAAAATTTGGGTATAAATTTTGCATAGAATTCAAATAATCCTAAAAATGCTACTAATTGTTCTTTAGAAGATAGTACTGGTGCATTAAGAATTCTTTCTACATGTTTGTGTTTGGGTTTAATTCCCGTACCACTGATGGTGTGCCCTAAGTACTCTACTTCCCTTGCTCTAATTTTGCACTTATCAAGACGTAAAGAAAGTCCTTTAACAGACAATTTTGCTATTACCCCCTTTAAGTTCTTGTCGTGTTCCTCAACATTTTTCCCAAACACAAGCATGTCATCCTGGAAAGCAATGGCATCCGTTAGACCTTCAAGGGTTTCTTTCATTAGTCTTTGAAAGACTGACGCCGCACTAGCCAAACCAAAAGGCATGCGTTTGTATCTAAAAAGACTTTCAGGTGTGATAAAGGCTGTAAGATTTTTGGATTCATCATCCAAAACTACTTGGGGATACGCATTAGCCAAATCAATGCAAGAGAATACCTCTGCGCCTGCCAAAGTTGAAACCATCTCATGAAGATTTGGCAAGGGATGAGCATCGACCCAAATAGAATTGTTAAGACTGCTAAGGTCCACACATAATCTCAATTCGCCATTGGATTTGACTGAAATTACAATCGGAGAAACCCAAGGTGACGATTCTATAGGTTCAGCGATATTTTTTTTACATGGATCTTTAAGTAAGCTTTTTAGTTTATCCCTGTATGTGAGAGGTACATTTCTCACTTTATACCGAACTGGTACTGCATTATCATTTCATTTAATCATATGTTTAAAACCTTGATATTCTCCAAGTTTCCCACTAAAAACATCAGGAAATTTTAATTTCAAATGATGTAACATGCTATTCTGGTCACTTTCATCAATATTAACAACATCAATAGCATACACAGGGGGATAAGCTCTTGGGTCAAGTTTGATTCCTAGTTGTTCTTGGTGGGGCCATCCCAAAAGAGACTGACCCGATTTGGCTACATACATTTTCCCTAAGATAGACCTGTTTGCAAATGTTATATTCCCCCAAAAGAAACCAACTAAATCAATCGTGTGCCTTGTGTAACCACCAGGTGTGATATCAGGTGCAGATAATTCCTTTCCAGGCCAATTATTTTTGACAATATCTAAACCAATTATGCTATACACACACCCTCACTACTACAAATATTAATCACAGTATTGATATCATTTTCATGTGAATATTCATATTCATCACAATCTTGAACAACGTTTACTTTCTTAGTACTAGTTTTGCAAAACTTGCTAAAATGGCCTTTCCTGTTGCACTTAGAGCACATTTTATCAATAGCCGGACACATTTTTGAATTTGCCAAATAACTTGGACTCCCACATCTGAAACATGCCCATTGAGTGCGTTTCTTTTCACTTTTGTTACATAAAAAGCAACCTCATTTTCAGTAGGGTACAGAACACGGTGTACCTTGCTAGACCACGGTAGATGAGACTAAGCGATGTAATTGCAATAACACCAATAAAGCATTCTTTAAATGGAATGATGTGACGATCACCTTTTCACGTAGAATACTATTATCTATGGGGTTTGCCCTTGCGGGGGACTACGCACAATAAAAAGTGAAAGCCTTTTATTTTAAGAACAGTTTCAAAGTGTGGTAGCGAAGTATTGCTTTCCTAAGGGCAGTGGAGCAGCAGTAAACACTTGTGCATCAAACAAAAGCAATAGCTCACAAATAACCTACAGTATTTTATATCACAGCAACATGCACTATGTCTAAACATAAATTAAAACATATGTTGGTCTACGCCTTAGCAACTGCAACATTGCTTCTTGAGGAAGAGAAAAATCAGAGGAAAAGGTGTGTCTTTTGTGCTAAAAATCAAATCAAATAAGGAGAAAATAGAACAGGATTTCACTCAAATAAGAAGCACACAGACACGCACAAAATATGTTAAATATGGCTATAACTTTTTGATTTCTAAGGATTGTGGTGTTTAAGTTGGTTTTATATAGAAAAAATAAATTAAGTTTTCCTAACAATAACTTATCTTCAACCTTTGAGATATATAAATGTATATATATATATATATATAGTGGTAGAAAAGGTTGCCACCTAGGTGGGAATGCACTTACAGGTAGGAATTAATGCCAGCGCAAGGGCGCGAGCTGCGAACAGAGTCCCTTTCCTGCCAGACGCGTTTCGGGCCAACGCCCTCTTCAGTGGCAGCACATGTGACATGACGGCAGCTGCAGGCACCAGTAAATACCCTCAGTGATTATGCACAGGTGTGAAACCTGAAGCAATGCTTTCTGGGACTGGTGGTTCGATAAAACCCAAGTGGGTCGCCGCCGCCATTCACATGCAAAAAAAGTTTTAAAGGGATTGCCAATGTCCCCGCAAGCACCCCGCAAGTAAAGGCACCTCCTGTACCACAAAAAGCTGCCCAAATGAGGCAGCCGTGGACCCGCAGTTTGTCCGCGGATGTGCAAACCCGCGACCGTGGCCGGCCGCTAACAAATGGAAGAAAAGGTTGCCACCTAGGTGGGAATGCACTTACAGGTAGGAATTAATGCCAGCGCAAGGGCGCGAGCTGCGAACAGAGTCCCTTTCCTGCCAGACGCGTTTCGGGCCAACGCCCTCTTCAGTGGCAGCACATGTGACATGACGGCAGCTGCAGGCACCAGTAAATACCCTCAGTGATTATGCACAGGTGTGAAACCTGAAGCAATGCTTTCTGGGACTGGTGGTTCGATAAAACCCAAGTGGGTCGCCGCCGCCATTCACATGCAAAAAAAGTTTTAAAGGGATTGCCAATGTCCCCGCAAGCACCCCGCAAGTAAAGGCACCTCCTGTACCACAAAAAGCTGCCCAAATGAGGCAGCCGTGGACCCGCAGTTTGTCCGCGGATGTGCAAACCCGCGACCGTGGCCGGCCGCTAACAAATGGAAGAAAAGGTTGCCACCTAGGTGGGAATGCACTTACAGGTAGGAATTAATGCCAGCGCAAGGGCGCGAGCTGCCAAAACATGGCTGCCAAAACATGGAACTCACTCCCCGCTTACCTTCGCCTCACCCAGAATCACCTAGCGTTCAGAAAACAACTTAAAACGTGGATATTTGACAAATAACCCCCCTCCCCTCCCCAAGCGCCTTGAAACCCTCTGGGTATGTAGTGCGCTATATAAATTTTATGACTTGACTTGACTTGACCTTTCCTGCCAGACGCGTTTCGGGCCAACGCCCTCTTCAGTGGCAGCACATGTGACATGACGGCAGCTGCAGGCACCAGTAAATACCCTCAGTGATTATGCACAGGTGTGAAACCTGAAGCAATGCTTTCTGGGACTGGTGGTTCGATAAAACCCAAGTGGGTCGCCGCCGCCATTCACATGCAAAAAAAGTTTTAAAGGGATTGCCAATGTCCCCGCAAGCACCCCGCAAGTAAAGGCACCTCCTGTACCACAAAAAGCAGCCCAAATGAGGCAGCCGTGGACCCGCAGTTTGTCCGCGGATGTGCAAACCCGCGACCGTGGCCGGCCGCTAACAAATGGAAGAAAAGGTTGCCACCTAGGTGGGAATGCACTTACAGGTAGGAATTAATGCCAGCGCAAGGGCGCGAGCTGCGAACAGAGTCCCTTTCCTGCCAGATGCGTTTCGGGCCAACGCCCTCTTCAGTGGCAGCACATGTGACATGACGGCAGCTGCAGGCACCAGTAAATACCCTCAGTGATTATGCACAGGTGTGAAACCTGAAGCAATGCTTTCTGGGACTGGTGGTTCGATAAAACCCAAGTGGGTCGCCGCCGCCATTCACATGCAAAAAAAGTTTTAAAGGGATTGCCAATGTCCCCGCAAGCACCCCGCAAGTAAAGGCACCTCCTGTACCACAAAAAGCTGCCCAAATGAGGCAGCCGTGGACCCGCAGTTTGTCCGCGGATGTGCAAACCCGCGACCGTGGCCGGCCGCTAACAAATGGAAGAAAAGGTTGCCACCTAGGTGGGAATGCACTTACAGGTAGCAATTAATGCCAGCGCAAGGGCGCGAGCTGCGAACAGAGTCCCTTTCCTGCCAGACGCGTTTCGGGCCAACGCCCTCTTCAGTGGCAGCACATGTGACATGACGGCAGCTGCAGGCACCAGTAAATACCCTCAGTGATTATGCACAGGTGTGAAACCTGAAGCAATGCTTTATGGGACTGGTGGTTCGATAAAACCCAAGTGGGTCGCCGCCGCCATTCACATGCAAAAAAAGTTTTAAAGGGATTGCCAATGTCCCCGCAAGCACACCGCAAGTAAAGGCACCTCCTGTACCACAAAAAGCTGCCCAAATGAGGCAGCCGTGGACCCGCAGTTTGTCCGCGGATGTGCAAACCCGCGACCGTGGCCGGCCGCTAACAAATGGAAGAAAAGGTTGCCACCTAGGTGGGAATGCACTTACAGGTAGGAATTAATGCCAGCGCAAGGGCGCGAGCTGCGAACAGAGTCCCTTTCCTGCCAGACGCGTTTCGGGCCAACGCCCTCTTCAGTGGCAGCACATGTGACATGACGGCAGCTGCAGGCACCAGTAAATACCCTCAGTGATTATGCACAGGTGTGAAACCTGAAGCAATGCTTTCTGGGACTGGTGGTTCGATAAAACCCAAGTGGGTCGCCGCCGCCATTCACATGCAAAAAAAGTTTTAAAGGGATTGCCAATGTCCCCGCAAGCACCCCGCAAGTAAAGGCACCTCCTGTACCACAAAAAGCTGCCCAAAGGAGGCAGCCGTGGACCCGCAGTTTGTCCGCGGATGTGCAAACCCGCGACCGTGGCCGGCCGCTAACAAATGGAAGAAAAGGTTGCCACCTAGGTGGGAATGCACTTACAGGTAGGAATTAATGCCAGCGCAAGGGCGCGAGCTGCGAACAGAGTCCCTTTCCTGCCAGATGCGTTTCGGGCCAACGCCCTCTTCAGTGGCAGCACATGTGACATGACGGCAGCTGCAGGCACCAGTAAATACCCTCAGTGATTATGCACAGGTGTGAAACCTGAAGCAATGCTTTCTGGGACTGGTGGTTCGATAAAACCCAAGTGGGTCGCCGCCGCCATTCACATGCAAAAAAAGTTTTAAAGGGATTGCCAATGTCCCCGCAAGCACCCCGCAAGTAAAGGCACCTCCTGTACCACAAAAAGCTGCCCAAATGAGGCAGCCGTGGACCCGCAGTTTGTCCGCGGATGTGCAAACCCGCGACCGTGGCCGGCCGCTAACAAATGGAAGAAAAGGTTGCCACCTAGGTGGGAATGCACTTACAGGTAGGAATTAATGCCAGCGCAAGGGCGCGAGCTGCGAACAGAGTCCCTTTCCTGCCAGACGCGTTTCGGGCCAACGCCCTCTTCAGTGGCAGCACATGTGACATGACGGCAGCTGCAGGCACCAGTAAATACCCTCAGTGATTATGCACAGGTGTGAAACCTGAAGCAATGCTTTCTGGGACTGGTGGTTCGATAAAACCCAAGTGGGTCGCCGCCGCCATTCACATGCAAAAAAAGTTTTAAAGGGATTGCCAATGTCCCCGCAAGCACCCCGCAAGTAAAGGCACCTCCTGTACCACAAAAAGCTGCCCAAATGAGGCAGCCGTGGACCCGCAGTTTGTCCGCGGATGTGCAAACCCGCGACCGTGGCCGGCCGCTAACAAATGGAAGAAAAGGTTGCCACCTAGGTGGGAATGCACTTACAGGTAGGAATTAATGCCAGCGCAAGGGCGCGAGCTGCGAACAGAGTCCCTTTCCTGCCAGACGCGTTTCGGGCCAACGCCCTCTTCAGTGGCAGCACATGTGACATGACGGCAGCTGCAGGCACCAGTAAATACCCTCAGTGATTATGCACAGGTGTGAAACCTGAAGCAATGCTTTCTGGGACTGGTGGTTCGATAAAACCCAAGTGGGTTGCCGCCGCCATTCACATGCAAAAAAAGTTTTAAAGGGATTGCCAATGTCCCCGCAAGCACCCCGCAAGTAAAGGCACCTCCTGTACCACAAAAAGCTGCCCAAAGGAGGCAGCCGTGGACCCGCAGTTTGTCCGCGGATGTGCAAACCCGCGACCGTGGCCGGCCGCTAACAAATGGAAGAAAAGGTTGCCACCTAGGTGGGAATGCACTTACAGGTAGGAATTAATGCCAGCGCAAGGGCGCGAGCTGCGAACAGAGTCCCTTTCCTGCCAGATGCGTTTCGGGCCAACGCCCTCTTCAGTGGCAGCACATGTGACATGACGGCAGCTGCAGGCACCAGTAAATACCCTCAGTGATTATGCACAGGTGTGAAACCTGAAGCAATGCTTTCTGGGACTGGTGGTTCGATAAAACCCAAGTGGGTCGCCGCCGCCATTCACATGCAAAAAAAGTTTTAAAGGGATTGCCAATGTCCCCGCAAGCACCCCGCAAGTAAAGGCACCTCCTGTACCACAAAAAGCTGCCCAAATGAGGCAGCCGTGGACCCGCAGTTTGTCCGCGGATGTGCAAACCCGCGACCGTGGCCGGCCGCTAACAAATGGAAGAAAAGGTTGCCACCTAGGTGGGAATGCACTTACAGGTAGGAATTAATCCCAGCGCAAGGGCGCGAGCTGCGAACAGAGTCCCTTTCCTGCCAGACGCGTTTCGGGCCAACGCCCTCTTCAGTGGCAGCACATGTGACATGACGGCAGCTGCAGGCACCAGTAAATACCCTCAGTGATTATGCACAGGTGTGAAACCTGAAGCAATGCTTTCTGGGACTGGTGGTTCGATAAAACCCAAGTGGGTCGCCGCCGCCATTCACATGCAAAAAAAGTTTTAAAGGGATTGCCAATGTCCCCGCAAGCACCCCGCAAGTAAAGGCACCTCCTGTACCACAAAAAGCTGCCCAAATGAGGCAGCCGTGGACCCGCAGTTTGTCCGCGGGTGTGCAAACCCGCGACCGTGGCCGGCCGCTAACAAATGGAAGAAAAGGTTGCCACCTAGGTGGGAATGCACTTACAGGTAGGAATTAATGCCAGCGCAAGGGCGCGAGCTGCGAACAGAGTCCCTTTCCTGCCAGACGCGTTTCGGGCCAACGCCCTCTTCAGTGGCAGCACATGTGACATGACGGCAGCTGCAGGCACCAGTAAATACCCTCAGTGATTATGCACAGGTGTGAAACCTGAAGCAATGCTTTCTGGGACTGGTGGTTCGATAAAACCCAAGTGGGTCGCCGCCGCCATTCACATGCAAAAAAAGTTTTAAAGGGATTGCCAATGTCCCCGCAAGCACCCCGCAAGTAAAGGCACCTCCTGTACCACAAAAAGCTGCCCAAATGAGGCAGCCGTGGACCCGCAGTTTGTCCGCGGATGTGCAAACCCGCGACCGTGGCCGGCCGCTAACAAATGGAAGAAAAGGTTGCCACCTAGGTGGGAATGCACTTACAGGTAGGAATTAATGCCAGCGCAAGGGCGCGAGCTGCCAAAACATGGCTGCCAAAACATGGAACTCACTCCCCGCTTACCTTCGCCTCACCCAGAATCACCTAGCGTTCAGAAAACAACTTAAAACGTGGATATTTGACAAATAACCCCCCTCCCCTCCCCAAGCGCCTTGAAACCCTCTGGGTATGTAGTGCGCTATATAAATTTTATGACTTGACTTGACTTGACCTTTCCTGCCAGACGCGTTTCGGGCCAACGCCCTCTTCAGTGGCAGCACATGTGACATGACGGCAGCTGCAGGCACCAGTAAATACCCTCAGTGATTATGCACAGGTGTGAAACCTGAAGCAATGCTTTCTGGGACTGGTGGTTCGATAAAACCCAAGTGGGTCGCCGCCGCCATTCACATGCAAAAAAAGTTTTAAAGGGATTGCCAATGTCCCCGCAAGCACCCCGCAAGTAAAGGCACCTCCTGTACCACAAAAAGCAGCCCAAATGAGGCAGCCGTGGACCCGCAGTTTGTCCGCGGATGTGCAAACCCGCGACCGTGGCCGGCCGCTAACAAATGGAAGAAAAGGTTGCCACCTAGGTGGGAATGCACTTACAGGTAGGAATTAATGCCAGCGCAAGGGCGCGAGCTGCGAACAGAGTCCCTTTCCTGCCAGATGCGTTTCGGGCCAACGCCCTCTTCAGTGGCAGCACATGTGACATGACGGCAGCTGCAGGCACCAGTAAATACCCTCAGTGATTATGCACAGGTGTGAAACCTGAAGCAATGCTTTATGGGACTGGTGGTTCGATAAAACCCAAGTGGGTCGCCGCCGCCATTCACATGCAAAAAAAGTTTTAAAGGGATTGCCAATGTCCCCGCAAGCACACCGCAAGTAAAGGCACCTCCTGTACCACAAAAAGCTGCCCAAATGAGGCAGCCGTGGACCCGCAGTTTGTCCGCGGATGTGCAAACCCGCGACCGTGGCCGGCCGCTAACAAATGGAAGAAAAGGTTGCCACCTAGGTGGGAATGCACTTACAGGTAGGAATTAATGCCAGCGCAAGGGCGCGAGCTGCGAACAGAGTCCCTTTCCTGCCAGACGCGTTTCGGGCCAACGCCCTCTTCAGTGGCAGCACATGTGACATGACGGCAGCTGCAGGCACCAGTAAATACCCTCAGTGATTATGCACAGGTGTGAAACCTGAAGCAATGCTTTCTGGGACTGGTGGTTCGATAAAACCCAAGTGGGTCGCCGCCGCCATTCACATGCAAAAAAAGTTTTAAAGGGATTGCCAATGTCCCCGCAAGCACCCCGCAAGTAAAGGCACCTCCTGTACCACAAAAAGCTGCCCAAAGGAGGCAGCCGTGGACCCGCAGTTTGTCCGCGGATGTGCAAACCCGCGACCGTGGCCGGCCGCTAACAAATGGAAGAAAAGGTTGCCACCTAGGTGGGAATGCACTTACAGGTAGGAATTAATGCCAGCGCAAGGGCGCGAGCTGCGAACAGAGTCCCTTTCCTGCCAGATGCGTTTCGGGCCAACGCCCTCTTCAGTGGCAGCACATGTGACATGACGGCAGCTGCAGGCACCAGTAAATACCCTCAGTGATTATGCACAGGTGTGAAACCTGAAGCAATGCTTTCTGGGACTGGTGGTTCGATAAAACCCAAGTGGGTCGCCGCCGCCATTCACATGCAAAAAAAGTTTTAAAGGGATTGCCAATGTCCCCGCAAGCACCCCGCAAGTAAAGGCACCTCCTGTACCACAAAAAGCTGCCCAAATGAGGCAGCCGTGGACCCGCAGTTTGTCCGCGGATGTGCAAACCCGCGACCGTGGCCGGCCGCTAACAAATGGAAGAAAAGGTTGCCACCTAGGTGGGAATGCACTTACAGGTAGGAATTAATGCCAGCGCAAGGGCGCGAGCTGCGAACAGAGTCCCTTTCCTGCCAGACGCGTTTCGGGCCAACGCCCTCTTCAGTGGCAGCACATGTGACATGACGGCAGCTGCAGGCACCAGTAAATACCCTCAGTGATTATGCACAGGTGTGAAACCTGAAGCAATGCTTTCTGGGACTGGTGGTTCGATAAAACCCAAGTGGGTCGCCGCCGCCATTCACATGCAAAAAAAGTTTTAAAGGGATTGCCAATGTCCCCGCAAGCACCCCGCAAGTAAAGGCACCTCCTGTACCACAAAAAGCTGCCCAAATGAGGCAGCCGTGGACCCGCAGTTTGTCCGCGGATGTGCAAACCCGCGACCGTGGCCGGCCGCTAACAAATGGAAGAAAAGGTTGCCACCTAGGTGGGAATGCACTTACAGGTAGGAATTAATGCCAGCGCAAGGGCGCGAGCTGCGAACAGAGTCCCTTTCCTGCCAGACGCGTTTCGGGCCAACGCCCTCTTCAGTGGCAGCACATGTGACATGACGGCAGCTGCAGGCACCAGTAAATACCCTCAGTGATTATGCACAGGTGTGAAACCTGAAGCAATGCTTTCTGGGACTGGTGGTTCGATAAAACCCAAGTGGGTTGCCGCCGCCATTCACATGCAAAAAAAGTTTTAAAGGGATTGCCAATGTCCCCGCAAGCACCCCGCAAGTAAAGGCACCTCCTGTACCACAAAAAGCTGCCCAAAGGAGGCAGCCGTGGACCCGCAGTTTGTCCGCGGATGTGCAAACCCGCGACCGTGGCCGGCCGCTAACAAATGGAAGAAAAGGTTGCCACCTAGGTGGGAATGCACTTACAGGTAGGAATTAATGCCAGCGCAAGGGCGCGAGCTGCGAACAGAGTCCCTTTCCTGCCAGATGCGTTTCGGGCCAACGCCCTCTTCAGTGGCAGCACATGTGACATGACGGCAGCTGCAGGCACCAGTAAATACCCTCAGTGATTATGCACAGGTGTGAAACCTGAAGCAATGCTTTCTGGGACTGGTGGTTCGATAAAACCCAAGTGGGTCGCCGCCGCCATTCACATGCAAAAAAAGTTTTAAAGGGATTGCCAATGTCCCCGCAAGCACCCCGCAAGTAAAGGCACCTCCTGTACCACAAAAAGCTGCCCAAATGAGGCAGCCGTGGACCCGCAGTTTGTCCGCGGATGTGCAAACCCGCGACCGTGGCCGGCCGCTAACAAATGGAAGAAAAGGTTGCCACCTAGGTGGGAATGCACTTACAGGTAGGAATTAATCCCAGCGCAAGGGCGCGAGCTGCGAACAGAGTCCCTTTCCTGCCAGACGCGTTTCGGGCCAACGCCCTCTTCAGTGGCAGCACATGTGACATGACGGCAGCTGCAGGCACCAGTAAATACCCTCAGTGATTATGCACAGGTGTGAAACCTGAAGCAATGCTTTCTGGGACTGGTGGTTCGATAAAACCCAAGTGGGTCGCCGCCGCCATTCACATGCAAAAAAAGTTTTAAAGGGATTGCCAATGTCCCCGCAAGCACCCCGCAAGTAAAGGCACCTCCTGTACCACAAAAAGCTGCCCAAATGAGGCAGCCGTGGACCCGCAGTTTGTCCGCGGGTGTGCAAACCCGCGACCGTGGCCGGCCGCTAACAAATGGAAGAAAAGGTTGCCACCTAGGTGGGAATGCACTTACAGGTAGGAATTAATGCCAGCGCAAGGGCGCGAGCTGCGAACAGAGTCCCTTTCCTGCCAGACGCGTTTCGGGCCAACGCCCTCTTCAGTGGCAGCACATGTGACATGACGGCAGCTGCAGGCACCAGTAAATACCCTCAGTGATTATGCACAGGTGTGAAACCTGAAGCAATGCTTTCTGGGACTGGTGGTTCGATAAAACCCAAGTGGGTCGCCGCCGCCATTCACATGCAAAAAAAGTTTTAAAGGGATTGCCAATGTCCCCGCAAGCACCCCGCAAGTAAAGGCACCTCCTGTACCACAAAAAGCTGCCCAAATGAGGCAGCCGTGGACCCGCAGTTTGTCCGCGGGTGTGCAAACCCGCGACCGTGGCCGGCCGCTAACAAATGGAAGAAAAGGTTGCCACCTAGGTGGGAATGCACTTACAGGTAGGAATTAATGCCAGCGCAAGGGCGCGAGCTGCGAACAGAGTCCCTTTCCTGCCAGACGCGTTTCGGGCCAACGCCCTCTTCAGTGGCAGCACATGTGACATGACGGCAGCTGCAGGCACCAGTAAATACCCTCAGTGATTATGCACAGGTGTGAAACCTGAAGCAATGCTTTCTGGGACTGGTGGTTCGATAAAACCCAAGTGGGTCGCCGCCGCCATTCACATGCAAAAAAAGTTTTAAAGGGATTGCCAATGTCCCCGCAAGCACCCCGCAAGTAAAGGCACCTCCTGTACCACAAAAAGCTGCCCAAATGAGGCAGCCGTGGACCCGCAGTTTGTCCGCGGATGTGCAAACCCGCGACCGTGGCCGGCCGCTAACAAATGGAAGAAAAGGTTGCCACCTAGGTGGGAATGCACTTACAGGTAGGAATTAATGCCAGCGCAAGGGCGCGAGCTGCCAAAACATGGCTGCCAAAACATGGAACTCACTCCCCGCTTACCTTCGCCTCACCCAGAATCACCTAGCGTTCAGAAAACAACTTAAAACGTGGATATTTGACAAATAACCCCCCTCCCCTCCCCAAGCGCCTTGAAACCCTCTGGGTATGTAGTGCGCTATATAAATTTTATGACTTGACTTGACTTGACCTTTCCTGCCAGACGCGTTTCGGGCCAACGCCCTCTTCAGTGGCAGCACATGTGACATGACGGCAGCTGCAGGCACCAGTAAATACCCTCAGTGATTATGCACAGGTGTGAAACCTGAAGCAATGCTTTCTGGGACTGGTGGTTCGATAAAACCCAAGTGGGTCGCCGCCGCCATTCACATGCAAAAAAAGTTTTAAAGGGATTGCCAATGTCCCCGCAAGCACCCCGCAAGTAAAGGCACCTCCTGTACCACAAAAAGCAGCCCAAATGAGGCAGCCGTGGACCCGCAGTTTGTCCGCGGATGTGCAAACCCGCGACCGTGGCCGGCCGCTAACAAATGGAAGAAAAGGTTGCCACCTAGGTGGGAATGCACTTACAGGTAGGAATTAATGCCAGCGCAAGGGCGCGAGCTGCGAACAGAGTCCCTTTCCTGCCAGATGCGTTTCGGGCCAACGCCCTCTTCAGTGGCAGCACATGTGACATGACGGCAGCTGCAGGCACCAGTAAATACCCTCAGTGATTATGCACAGGTGTGAAACCTGAAGCAATGCTTTATGGGACTGGTGGTTCGATAAAACCCAAGTGGGTCGCCGCCGCCATTCACATGCAAAAAAAGTTTTAAAGGGATTGCCAATGTCCCCGCAAGCACACCGCAAGTAAAGGCACCTCCTGTACCACAAAAAGCTGCCCAAATGAGGCAGCCGTGGACCCGCAGTTTGTCCGCGGATGTGCAAACCCGCGACCGTGGCCGGCCGCTAACAAATGGAAGAAAAGGTTGCCACCTAGGTGGGAATGCACTTACAGGTAGGAATTAATGCCAGCGCAAGGGCGCGAGCTGCGAACAGAGTCCCTTTCCTGCCAGACGCGTTTCGGGCCAACGCCCTCTTCAGTGGCAGCACATGTGACATGACGGCAGCTGCAGGCACCAGTAAATACCCTCAGTGATTATGCACAGGTGTGAAACCTGAAGCAATGCTTTCTGGGACTGGTGGTTCGATAAAACCCAAGTGGGTCGCCGCCGCCATTCACATGCAAAAAAAGTTTTAAAGGGATTGCCAATGTCCCCGCAAGCACCCCGCAAGTAAAGGCACCTCCTGTACCACAAAAAGCTGCCCAAAGGAGGCAGCCGTGGACCCGCAGTTTGTCCGCGGATGTGCAAACCCGCGACCGTGGCCGGCCGCTAACAAATGGAAGAAAAGGTTGCCACCTAGGTGGGAATGCACTTACAGGTAGGAATTAATGCCAGCGCAAGGGCGCGAGCTGCGAACAGAGTCCCTTTCCTGCCAGATGCGTTTCGGGCCAACGCCCTCTTCAGTGGCAGCACATGTGACATGACGGCAGCTGCAGGCACCAGTAAATACCCTCAGTGATTATGCACAGGTGTGAAACCTGAAGCAATGCTTTCTGGGACTGGTGGTTCGATAAAACCCAAGTGGGTCGCCGCCGCCATTCACATGCAAAAAAAGTTTTAAAGGGATTGCCAATGTCCCCGCAAGCACCCCGCAAGTAAAGGCACCTCCTGTACCACAAAAAGCTGCCCAAATGAGGCAGCCGTGGACCCGCAGTTTGTCCGCGGATGTGCAAACCCGCGACCGTGGCCGGCCGCTAACAAATGGAAGAAAAGGTTGCCACCTAGGTGGGAATGCACTTACAGGTAGGAATTAATGCCAGCGCAAGGGCGCGAGCTGCGAACAGAGTCCCTTTCCTGCCAGACGCGTTTCGGGCCAACGCCCTCTTCAGTGGCAGCACATGTGACATGACGGCAGCTGCAGGCACCAGTAAATACCCTCAGTGATTATGCACAGGTGTGAAACCTGAAGCAATGCTTTCTGGGACTGGTGGTTCGATAAAACCCAAGTGGGTCGCCGCCGCCATTCACATGCAAAAAAAGTTTTAAAGGGATTGCCAATGTCCCCGCAAGCACCCCGCAAGTAAAGGCACCTCCTGTACCACAAAAAGCTGCCCAAATGAGGCAGCCGTGGACCCGCAGTTTGTCCGCGGATGTGCAAACCCGCGACCGTGGCCGGCCGCTAACAAATGGAAGAAAAGGTTGCCACCTAGGTGGGAATGCACTTACAGGTAGGAATTAATGCCAGCGCAAGGGCGCGAGCTGCGAACAGAGTCCCTTTCCTGCCAGACGCGTTTCGGGCCAACGCCCTCTTCAGTGGCAGCACATGTGACATGACGGCAGCTGCAGGCACCAGTAAATACCCTCAGTGATTATGCACAGGTGTGAAACCTGAAGCAATGCTTTCTGGGACTGGTGGTTCGATAAAACCCAAGTGGGTTGCCGCCGCCATTCACATGCAAAAAAAGTTTTAAAGGGATTGCCAATGTCCCCGCAAGCACCCCGCAAGTAAAGGCACCTCCTGTACCACAAAAAGCTGCCCAAAGGAGGCAGCCGTGGACCCGCAGTTTGTCCGCGGATGTGCAAACCCGCGACCGTGGCCGGCCGCTAACAAATGGAAGAAAAGGTTGCCACCTAGGTGGGAATGCACTTACAGGTAGGAATTAATGCCAGCGCAAGGGCGCGAGCTGCGAACAGAGTCCCTTTCCTGCCAGATGCGTTTCGGGCCAACGCCCTCTTCAGTGGCAGCACATGTGACATGACGGCAGCTGCAGGCACCAGTAAATACCCTCAGTGATTATGCACAGGTGTGAAACCTGAAGCAATGCTTTCTGGGACTGGTGGTTCGATAAAACCCAAGTGGGTCGCCGCCGCCATTCACATGCAAAAAAAGTTTTAAAGGGATTGCCAATGTCCCCGCAAGCACCCCGCAAGTAAAGGCACCTCCTGTACCACAAAAAGCTGCCCAAATGAGGCAGCCGTGGACCCGCAGTTTGTCCGCGGATGTGCAAACCCGCGACCGTGGCCGGCCGCTAACAAATGGAAGAAAAGGTTGCCACCTAGGTGGGAATGCACTTACAGGTAGGAATTAATCCCAGCGCAAGGGCGCGAGCTGCGAACAGAGTCCCTTTCCTGCCAGACGCGTTTCGGGCCAACGCCCTCTTCAGTGGCAGCACATGTGACATGACGGCAGCTGCAGGCACCAGTAAATACCCTCAGTGATTATGCACAGGTGTGAAACCTGAAGCAATGCTTTCTGGGACTGGTGGTTCGATAAAACCCAAGTGGGTCGCCGCCGCCATTCACATGCAAAAAAAGTTTTAAAGGGATTGCCAATGTCCCCGCAAGCACCCCGCAAGTAAAGGCACCTCCTGTACCACAAAAAGCTGCCCAAATGAGGCAGCCGTGGACCCGCAGTTTGTCCGCGGATGTGCAAACCCGCGACCGTGGCCGGCCGCTAACAAATGGAAGAAAAGGTTGCCACCTAGGTGGGAATGCACTTACAGGTAGGAATTAATGCCAGCGCAAGGGCGCGAGCTGCGAACAGAGTCCCTTTCCTGCCAGACGCGTTTCGGGCCAACGCCCTCTTCAGTGGCAGCACATGTGACATGACGGCAGCTGCAGGCACCAGTAAATACCCTCAGTGATTATGCACAGGTGTGAAACCTGAAGCAATGCTTTCTGGGACTGGTGGTTCGATAAAACCCAAGTGGGTCGCCGCCGCCATTCACATGCAAAAAAAGTTTTAAAGGGATTGCCAATGTCCCCGCAAGCACCCCGCAAGTAAAGGCACCTCCTGTACCACAAAAAGCTGCCCAAATGAGGCAGCCGTGGACCCGCAGTTTGTCCGCGGATGTGCAAACCCGCGACCGTGGCCGACCGCTAACAAATGGAAGAAAAGGTTGCCACCTAGGTGGGAATGCACTTACAGGTAGGAATTAATGCCAGCGCAAGGGCGCGAGCTGCCAAAACATGGCTGCCAAAACATGGAACTCACTCCCCGCTTACCTTCGCCTCACCCAGAATCACCTAGCGTTCAGAAAACAACTTAAAACGTGGATATTTGACAAATAACCCCCCTCCCCTCCCCAAGCGCCTTGAAACCCTCTGGGTATGTAGTGCGCTATATAAATTTTATGACTTGACTTGACTTGACCTTTCCTGCCAGACGCGTTTCGGGCCAACGCCCTCTTCAGTGGCAGCACATGTGACATGACGGCAGCTGCAGGCACCAGTAAATACCCTCAGTGATTATGCACAGGTGTGAAACCTGAAGCAATGCTTTCTGGGACTGGTGGTTCGATAAAACCCAAGTGGGTCGCCGCCGCCATTCACATGCAAAAAAAGTTTTAAAGGGATTGCCAATGTCCCCGCAAGCACCCCGCAAGTAAAGGCACCTCCTGTACCACAAAAAGCAGCCCAAATGAGGCAGCCGTGGACCCGCAGTTTGTCCGCGGATGTGCAAACCCGCGACCGTGGCCGGCCGCTAACAAATGGAAGAAAAGGTTGCCACCTAGGTGGGAATGCACTTACAGGTAGGAATTAATGCCAGCGCAAGGGCGCGAGCTGCGAACAGAGTCCCTTTCCTGCCAGATGCGTTTCGGGCCAACGCCCTCTTCAGTGGCAGCACATGTGACATGACAGCAGCTGCAGGCACCAGTAAATACCCTCAGTGATTATGCACAGGTGTGAAACCTGAAGCAATGCTTTCTGGGACTGGTGGTTCGATAAAACCCAAGTGGGTCGCCGCCGCCATTCACATGCAAAAAAAGTTTTAAAGGGATTGCCAATGTCCCCGCAAGCACCCCGCAAGTAAAGGCACCTCCTGTACCACAAAAAGCTGCCCAAATGAGGCAGCCGTGGACCCGCAGTTTGTCCGCGGATGTGCAAACCCGCGACCGTGGCCGGCCGCTAACAAATGGAAGAAAAGGTTGCCACCTAGGTGGGAATGCACTTACAGGTAGCAATTAATGCCAGCGCAAGGGCGCGAGCTGCGAACAGAGTCCCTTTCCTGCCAGACGCGTTTCGGGCCAACGCCCTCTTCAGTGGCAGCACATGTGACATGACGGCAGCTGCAGGCACCAGTAAATACCCTCAGTGATTATGCACAGGTGTGAAACCTGAAGCAATGCTTTCTGGGACTGGTGGTTCGATAAAACCCAAGTGGGTCGCCGCCGCCATTCACATGCAAAAAAAGTTTTAAAGGGATTGCCAATGTCCCCGCAAGCACACCGCAAGTAAAGGCACCTCCTGTACCACAAAAAGCTGCCCAAATGAGGCAGCCGTGGACCCGCAGTTTGTCCGCGGATGTGCAAACCCGCGACCGTGGCCGGCCGCTAACAAATGGAAGAAAAGGTTGCCACCTAGGTGGGAATGCACTTACAGGTAGGAATTAATGCCAGCGCAAGGGCGCGAGCTGCGAACAGAGTCCCTTTCCTGCCAGACGCGTTTCGGGCCAACGCCCTCTTCAGTGGCAGCACATGTGACATGACGGCAGCTGCAGGCACCAGTAAATACCCTCAGTGATTATGCACAGGTGTGAAACCTGAAGCAATGCTTTCTGGGACTGGTGGTTCGATAAAATCCAAGTGGGTCGCCGCCGCCATTCACATGCAAAAAAAGTTTTAAAGGGATTGCCAATGTCCCCGCAAGCACCCCGCAAGTAAAGGCACCTCCTGTACCACAAAAAGCTGCCCAAATGAGGCAGCCGTGGACCCGCAGTTTGTCCGCGGATGTGCAAACCCGCGACCGTGGCCGGCCGCTAACAAATGGAAGAAAAGGTTGCCACCTAGGTGGGAATGCACTTACAGGTAGGAATTAATGCCAGCGCAAGGGCGCGAGCTGCGAACAGAGTCCCTTTCCTGCCAGACGCGTTTCGGGCCAACGCCCTCTTCAGTGGCAGCACATGTGACATGACGGCAGCTGCAGGCACCAGTAAATACCCTCAGTGATTATGCACAGGTGTGAAACCTGAAGCAATGCTTTCTGGGACTGGTGGTTCGATAAAACCCAAGTGGGTCGCCGCCGCCATTCACATGCAAAAAAAGTTTTAAAGGGATTGCCAATGTCCCCGCAAGCACCCCGCAAGTAAAGGCACCTCCTGTACCACAAAAAGCTGCCCAAATGAGGCAGCCGTGGACCCGCAGTTTGTCCGCGGATGTGCAAACCCGCGACCGTGGCCGGCCGCTAACAAATGGAAGAAAAGGTTGCCACCTAGGTGGGAATGCACTTACAGGTAGGAATTAATGCCAGCGCAAGGGCGCGAGCTGCGAACAGAGTCCCTTTCCTGCCAGACGCGTTTCGGGCCAACGCCCTCTTCAGTGGCAGCACATGTGACATGACGGCAGCTGCAGGCACCAGTAAATACCCTCAGTGATTATGCACAGGTGTGAAACCTGAAGCAATGCTTTCTGGGACTGGTGGTTCGATAAAACCCAAGTGGGTCGCCGCCGCCATTCACATGCAAAAAAAGTTTTAAAGGGATTGCCAATGTCCCCGCAAGCACCCCGCAAGTAAAGGCACCTCCTGTACCACAAAAAGCTGCCCAAAGGAGGCAGCCGTGGACCCGCAGTTTGTCCGCGGATGTGCAAACCCGCGACCGTGGCCGGCCGCTAACAAATGGAAGAAAAGGTTGCCACCTAGGTGGGAATGCACTTACAGGTAGGAATTAATGCCAGCGCAAGGGCGCGAGCTGCGAACAGAGTCCCTTTCCTGCCAGATGCGTTTCGGCCCAACGCCCTCTTCAGTGGCAGCACATGTGACATGACGGCAGCTGCAGGCACCAGTAAATACCCTCAGTGATTATGCACAGGTGTGAAACCTGAAGCAATGCTTTCTGGGACTGGTGGTTCGATAAAACCCAAGTGGGTCGCCGCCGCCATTCACATGCAAAAAAAGTTTTAAAGGGATTGCCAATGTCCCCGCAAGCACCCCGCAAGTAAAGGCACCTCCTGTACCACAAAAAGCTGCCCAAATGAGGCAGCCGTGGACCCGCAGTTTGTCCGCGGATGTGCAAACCCGCGACCGTGGCCGGCCGCTAACAAATGGAAGAAAAGGTTGCCACCTAGGTGGGAATGCACTTACAGGTAGGAATTAATCCCAGCGCAAGGGCGCGAGCTGCGAACAGAGTCCCTTTCCTGCCAGACGCGTTTCGGGCCAACGCCCTCTTCAGTGGCAGCACATGTGACATGACGGCAGCTGCAGGCACCAGTAAATACCCTCAGTGATTATGCACAGGTGTGAAACCTGAAGCAATGCTTTCTGGGACTGGTGGTTCGATAAAACCCAAGTGGGTCGCCGCCGCCATTCACATGCAAAAAAAGTTTTAAAGGGATTGCCAATGTCCCCGCAAGCACCCCGCAAGTAAAGGCACCTCCTGTACCACAAAAAGCTGCCCAAATGAGGCAGCCGTGGACCCGCAGTTTGTCCGCGGATGTGCAAACCCGCGACCGTGGCCGGCCGCTAACAAATGGAAGAAAAGGTTGCCACCTAGGTGGGAATGCACTTACAGGTAGGAATTAATGCCAGCGCAAGGGCGCGAGCTGCGAACAGAGTCCCTTTCCTGCCAGATGCGTTTCGGGCCAACGCCCTCTTCAGTGGCAGCACATGTGACATGACGGCAGCTGCAGGCACCAGTAAATACCCTCAGTGATTATGCACAGGTGTGAAACCTGAAGCAATGCTTTCTGGGACTGGTGGTTCGATAAAACCCAAGTGGGTCGCCGCCGCCATTCACATGCAAAAAAAGTTTTAAAGGGATTGCCAATGTCCCCGCAAGCACCCCGCAAGTAAAGGCACCTCCTGTACCACAAAAAGCTGCCCAAATGAGGCAGCCGTGGACCCGCAGTTTGTCCGCGGATGTGCAAACCCGCGACCGTGGCCGGCCGCTAACAAATGGAAGAAAAGGTTGCCACCTAGGTGGGAATGCACTTACAGGTAGCAATTAATGCCAGCGCAAGGGCGCGAGCTGCGAACAGAGTCCCTTTCCTGCCAGACGCGTTTCGGGCCAACTCCCTCTTCAGTGGCAGCACATGTGACATGACGGCAGCTGCAGGCACCAGTAAATACCCTCAGTGATTATGCACAGGTGTGAAACCTGAAGCAATGCTTTCTGGGACTGGTGGTTCGATAAAACCCAAGTGGGTCGCCGCCGCCATTCACATGCAAAAAAAGTTTTAAAGGGATTGCCAATGTCCCCGCAAGCACACCGCAAGTAAAGGCACCTCCTGTACCACAAAAAGCTGCCCAAATGAGGCAGCCGTGGACCCGCAGTTTGTCCGCGGATGTGAAAACCCGCGACCGTGGCCGGCCGCTAACAAATGGAAGAAAAGGTTGCCACCTAGGTGGGAATGCACTTACAGGTAGGAATTAATGCCAGCGCAAGGGCGCGAGCTGCGAACAGAGTCCCTTTCCTGCCAGACGCGTTTCGGGCCAACGCCCTCTTCAGTGGCAGCACATGTGACATGACGGCAGCTGCAGGCACCAGTAAATACCCTCAGTGATTATGCACAGGTGTGAAACCTGAAGCAATGCTTTCTGGGACTGGTGGTTCGATAAAACCCAAGTGGGTCGCCGGCGCCATTCACATACAAAAAAAGTTTTAAAGGGATTGCCAATGTCCCCGCAAGCACCCCGCAAGTAAAGGCACCTCCTGTACCACAAAAAGCTGCCCAAAGGAGGCAGCCGTGGACCCGCAGTTTGTCCGCGGATGTGCAAACCCGCGACCGTGGCCGGCCGCTAACAAATGGAAGAAAAGGTTGCCACCTAGGTGGGAATGCACTTACAGGTAGGAATTAATGCCAGCGCAAGGGCGCGAGCTGCGAACAGAGTCCCTTTCCTGCCAGATGCGTTTCGGGCCAACGCCCTCTTCAGTGGCAGCACATGTGACATGACGGCAGCTGCAGGCACCAGTAAATACCCTCAGTGATTATGCACAGGTGTGAAACCTGAAGCAATGCTTTCTGGGACTGGTGGTTCGATAAAACCCAAGTGGGTCGCCGCCACCATTCACATGCAAAAAAAGTTTTAAAGGGATTGCCAATGTCCCCGCAAGCACCCCGCAAGTAAAGGCACCTCCTGTACCACAAAAAGCTGCCCAAATGAGGCAGCCGTGGACCCGCAGTTTGTCCGCGGATGTGCAAACCCGCGACCGTGGCCGGCCGCTAACAAATGGAAGAAAAGGTTGCCACCTAGGTGGGAATGCACTTACAGGTAGGAATTAATGCCAGCGCAAGGGCGCGAGCTGCGAACAGAGTCCCTTTCCTGCCAGACGCGTTTCGGGCCAACGCCCTCTTCAGTGGCAGCACATGTGACATGACGGCAGCTGCAGGCACCAGTAAATACCCTCAGTGATTATGCACAGGTGTGAAACCTGAAGCAATGCTTTCTGGGACTGGTGGTTCGATAAAACCCAAGTGGGTCGCCGCCGCCATTCACATGCAAAAAAAGTTTTAAAGGGATTGCCAATGTCCCCGCAAGCACCCCGCAAGTAAAGGCACCTCCTGTACCACAAAAAGCTGCCCAAATGAGGCAGCCGTGGACCCGCAGTTTGTCCGCGGATGTGCAAACCCGCGACCGTGGCCGGCCGCTAACAAATGGAAGAAAAGGTTGCCACCTAGGTGGGAATGCACTTACAGGTAGGAATTAATGCCAGCGCAAGGGCGCGAGCTGCGAACAGAGTCCCTTTCCTGCCAGACGCGTTTCGGGCCAACGCCCTCTTCAGTGGCAGCACATGTGACATGACGGCAGCTGCAGGCACCAGTAAATACCCTCAGTGATTATGCACAGGTGTGAAACCTGAAGCAATGCTTTCTGGGACTGGTGGTTCGATAAAACCCAAGTGGGTCGCCGCCGCCATTCACATGCAAAAAAAGTTTTAAAGGGATTGCCAATGTCCCCGCAAGCACACCGCAAGTAAAGGCACCTCCTGTACCACAAAAAGCTGCCCAAATGAGGCAGCCGTGGACCCGCAGTTTGTCCGCGGATGTGCAAACCCGCGACCGTGGCCGGCCGCTAACAAATGGAAGAAAAGGTTGCCACCTAGGTGGGAATGCACTTACAGGTAGGAATTAATGCCAGCGCAAGGGCGCGAGCTGCGAACAGAGTCCCTTTCCTGCCAGACGCGTTTCGGGCCAACGCCCTCTTCAGTGGCAGCACATGTGACATGACGGCAGCTGCAGGCACCAGTAAATACCCTCAGTGATTATGCACAGGTGTGAAACCTGAAGCAATGCTTTCTGGGACTGGTGGTTCGATAAAACCCAAGTGGGTCGCCGCCGCCATTCACATGCAAAAAAAGTTTTAAAGGGATTGCCAATGTCCCCGCAAGCACCCCGCAAGTAAAGGCACCTCCTGTACCACAAAAAGCTGCCCAAATGAGGCAGCCGTGGACCCGCAGTTTGTCCGCGGATGTGCAAACCCGCGACCGTGGCCGGCCGCTAACAAATGGAAGAAAAGGTTGCCACCTAGGTGGGAATGCACTTACAGGTAGGAATTAATGCCAGCGCAAGGGCGCGAGCTGCGAACAGAGTCCCTTTCCTGCCAGACGCGTTTCGGGCCAACGCCCTCTTCAGTGGCAGCACATGTGACATGACGGCAGCTGCAGGCACCAGTAAATACCCTCAGTGATTATGCACAGGTGTGAAACCTGAAGCAATGCTTTCTGGGACTGGTGGTTCGATAAAACCCAAGTGGGTCGCCGCCGCCATTCACATGCAAAAAAAGTTTTAAAGGGATTGCCAATGTCCCCGCAAGCACACCGCAAGTAAAGGCACCTCCTGTACCACAAAAAGCTGCCCAAATGAGGCAGCCGTGGACCCGCAGTTTGTCCGCGGATGTGCAAACCCGCGACCGTGGCCGGCCGCTAACAAATGGAAGAAAAGGTTGCCACCTAGGTGGGAATGCACTTACAGGTAGGAATTAATGCCAGCGCAAGGGCGCGAGCTGCGAACAGAGTCCCTTTCCTGCCAGACGCATTTCGGGCCAACGCCCTCTTCAGTGGCAGCACATGTGACATGACGGCAGCTGCAGGCACCAGTAAATACCCTCAGTGATTATGCACAGGTGTGAAACCTGAAGCAATGCTTTCTGGGACTGGTGGTTCGATAAAACCCAAGTGGGTCGCCGCCGCCATTCACATGCAAAAAAAGTTTTAAAGGGATTGCCAATGTCCCCGCAAGCACCCCGCAAGTAAAGGCACCTCCTGTACCACAAAAAGCTGCCCAAATGAGGCAGCCGTGGACCCGCAGTTTGTCCGCGGATGTGCAAACCCGCGACCGTGGCCGGCCGCTAACAAATGGAAGAAAAGGTTGCCACCTAGGTGGGAATGCACTTACAGGTAGGAATTAATGCCAGCGCAAGGGCGCGAGCTGCGAACAGAGTCCCTTTCCTGCCAGACGCATTTCGGGCCAACGCCCTCTTCAGTGGCAGCACATGTGACATGACGGCAGCTGCAGGCACCAGTAAATACCCTCAGTGATTATGCACAGGTGTGAAACCTGAAGCAATGCTTTCTGGGACTGGTGGTTCGATAAAACCCAAGTGGGTCGCCGCCGCCATTCACATGCAAAAAAAGTTTTAAAGGGATTGCCAATGTCCCCGCAAGCACCCCGCAAGTAAAGGCACCTCCTGTACCACAAAAAGCTGCCCAAATGAGGCAGCCGTGGACCCGCAGTTTGTCCGAGGATGTGCAAACCCGCGACCGTGGCCGGCCGCTAACAAATGGAAGAAAAGGTTGCCACCTAGGTGGGAATGCACTTACAGGTAGGAATTAATGCCAGCGCAAGGGCGCGAGCTGCGAACAGAGTCCCTTTCCTGCCAGACGCGTTTCGGGCCAACGCCCTCTTCAGTGGCAGCACATGTGACATGACGGCAGCTGCAGGCACCAGTAAATACCCTCAGTGATTATGCACAGGTGTGAAACCTGAAGCAATGCTTTCTGGGACTGGTGGTTCGATAAAACCCAAGTGGGTCGCCGCCGCCATTCACATGCAAAAAAAGTTTTAAAGGGATTGCCAATGTCCCCGCAAGCACCCCGCAAGTAAAGGCACCTCCTGTACCACAAAAAGCTGCCCAAATGAGGCAGCCGTGGACCCGCAGTTTGTCTGCGGATGTGCAAACCCGCGACCGTGGCCGGCCGCTAACAAATGGAAGAAAAGGTTGCCACCTAGGTGGGAATGCACTTACAGGTAGGAATTAATGCCAGCGCAAGGGCGCGAGCTGCGAACAGAGTCCCTTTCCTGCCAGACGCGTTTCGGGCCAACGCCCTCTTCAGTGGCAGCACATGTGACATGACGGCAGCTGCAGGCACCAGTAAATACCCTCAGTGATTATGCACAGGTGTGAAGCCTGAAGCAATGCTTTCTGGGACTGGTGGTTCGATAAAACCCAAGTGGGTCGCCGCCGCCATTCACATGCAAAAAAAGTTTTAAAGGGATTGCCAATGTCCCCGCAAGCACCCCGCAAGTAAAGGCACCTCCTGTACCACAAAAAGCTGCCCAAATGAGGCAGCCGTGGACCCGCAGTTTGTCCGCGGATGTGCAAACCCGCGACCGTGGCCGGCCGCTAACAAATGGAAGAAAAGGTTGCCACCTAGGTGGGAATGCACTTACTAACTCTGCAAACAAAACGGTGTCAGTCTCCTCTACTGATAGAAGCATTACATCAGGAAGTGAGACGGAAAACGAGGCTGCGGGATCCTCCACGGTAGGATCAGAAAAGCTTACATTAGCCCAGGAAGTCAGCTGCTTAAGCCAGGACCGCCGCGATACCCTTCGACCAAGGATAGAAGGGAAAACAGTGACAAGCGGCTCCGGAACAACCACAAAAGACGGGCCAGAAGAAAATGCCGGCACCGCAAACAACAAAAAGCAAATAGTGAAAAGTCGTTGGAACAGGTCAAAGAAAAAAGTAGTGGGGAATTAAAACAAGATATTTCCATCATCAACCTGTCAAAAATTCCACTAACGGCAAAAGATGAAATGATTTTAAGTCTGGGACTAACCTATTGTCCCCCATCTAATTTCAACTATGCCGATGTAAGAATGGACTCATATCGATTTATCCGCAAACTGAAGTTGAGCAAGAACTTTCTATTACAACCTAAAAAGAAAAAACAAACAGAATCCCAAATGAGTCCGTCTTTACTGGAAGCGGCTGATCGTTCAACGTTTGATCAAATTTGGGACCTGCAACAAGAAGGAGACACTGTTGATGATTTACCCTTGATAACATCAAGAGAGGATAGAGCAACAAGTTGTACCCCCTTCAAACCAAAATCTGTCTTTCAACCCATTCTAGTGAATGACAATATTGATGTGTATCACGATCTGATAATTAAGGAACTTAAACAGTTATACATTAAAACCAACCAAAAAGACAAAATGGCGAACAAAAAGAACCAATGTTACTACAGTCTAATTAAGAAATTAGAAACAGACAAAAATGTAATCGTCCGCCAGGCCGATAAAGGCGGAAATATTGTACTGTGGCCTAGAGACTTGTATGTAGCGGAAGCCGAGAAACAACTACTGGATACCGTATGCTACAGAAAAAGCAATATGGCAATATTGAAATCATCTTGGCAAGAACAGAGCGCCAAATTGGTAGCATGGAGAAGTGCAAAACTGTTGACAGACGATGAATATAAGTTCCTTAGGAAAGACCATCCAGTAATCCCATCATTTTATCTAATCCCAAAGATTCATAAGGATGCCACCACACCACCGGGTCGCCCAATAATATCGGCGATAAATAGCTCAACTGAGAATATTTCCCGGTACATAGACTTCTTTCTCCAGGACTGGGTGAAAGGCCTAAATTCCTATGTACAGGACACGTCCGATTTCATCAGAAAGGTGAACAATACAGTGTGGAATGAGGAATGTTTGCTCATAACACTTGATGTTACATCACTGTATACATCAATTAGACATGCAGATGGAGTGCGGGCGGTGGAATTCTATTTGAACAAACGGCCTATGAATTTCACTGCGCACAACAAAATGCTGTTATCCATGATAAGAATCTGCCTCGAACAAAACTTCTTCCTATTTAACAATCAGCTATATCAGCAGGTGCGAGGGGTCGCCATGGGGTCGTGCTTTTCTCCGAGCCTGGCATGTCTCCACATGGGACTCTGGGAGGAGTGCGTGCTGGGTGGCCCTTTGCTAGACACCATGCGACAACATGTACCTCTGTACTTACGGTACATAGATGATTTGTTTTTAATCTGGCGGGGTTCGAGAACAGCAGCACAAATGTTTATTTCAGATCTAAATAAGAATGACCTAAATCTGGAATTCACTTCATGCATTAATGACAGAGCAGTTGTTTTCCTTGACACTGAAGTATATGTAGTTGGTGACAGATTAGCTACTAGAATGCACAGAAAGCCAACAGCAGGTAATACAATACTGCATGCGTCTAGTCAGCACCCCCGACACCTGATAGACAGCATCCCTTTTGGGGAAATGCTGCGAATCAGGCGGATTTGTAGCTCGGAGACAGAATGCCACGAATTGCAACTTGAAAGCAAAAAACGCTTCATGGCTCGTGGTTATTCTAGCAAAACAATTCAGCGAGCCATAAATAGATCACTTACAATTTCTAGAGATGAGGCTCTGTGTAAGAAAATTGGATCTAGGAAAGGGATCATGGATAACACCAATCTGATTGCACCTAGAGTAATTGTCACCTTTTGTAAACAACATAAGGAGATCAGACGTATTTTTTACAAGAATTGGAATCTAATCATGGGGGATCCCGTCATTGGCAGGCACATAGTTAAAAAACCTGACATCACCTTCAGAAAGTCAGTTTCTATGTCAGACAGACTTGTCAAGAACTTCCTGGAAAAACCTATTTCAGACACTTGGGGAGCTTTGGGAGGCGGTTTTAAAAAATGTGCTTCATGCAAGGCATGTAAAAATGGGTGTAGTAAAACCCAGTACATATCACCGTTCTCCAGTAAGCCTTTCCAAATAAAAAAACGCATGTCCTGCAAGACTGATTTTGCCGTATATGTGTTGCAGTGCCCGTGTGAGCTCCGTTATATAGGCAGCACACGCTTGCCTGTGCACAGACGGGTATTGCAACACATCAGGGCAATAGTGGGGAAAGACCAGACCTACCCGGTGGCACGCCATTTTGAGAAGGTTCACAACAGTGATCCGAAGGGCCTCCTCTATTATGCTATAGATTGCGTGCCGCCATTAAAAAGAGGAGGAGACAGGGATGCCAAACTACGCCTTTTGGAGACAAGGTACATTATCGAACTGGACAGTAAGGCCCCTAGGGGCCTGAATGCAGGGGAAGATCTGTACACTTGTCTATAATTAATAAATAACGTAGCCAACAGCCCTTTGTAAATTGGAATAATATCCCAGGATAAAAACCTAAAACTATAAGGTGTTCTCAAATTAAAGAATCTAACTGAATGAGTCATAACTTGTGGAATTAGCGGTAAAGTTACATCTCAAAAAGGTGGTGTGCGTGGTCCACCACATATAAGAAAGAAATAACATCCAATACAAGGTTCAAATGTATTCTTTCACCTCCCACTCCATGATTGTGATAATATAGCAAATGTCACATTTTTTCAATACTTAGAAAAATATAAAATACAGAAAAAAACGAAAAAGGAAAAGAAATAATCACTTTATTATTATTTTGTTCACAGTTGTATATTATTTTGCACTGGGGTCTTCTTTTTCGTGGAGTCTTTAAGAGGTCACAGCAAGGAGGCACAGAATAACCAATAATTTTGTTGAAACCGTTATACAAATGTGGTCTTGTGGAGTTGCTTTTCTAAGTTAATAAGGGTTCATTCTCTTGAACGCACATGCAAATAGTATATTTATGCTCTTAGAAAATACACGATGAATGTGATATCACAGGCAGAAATGTATACAGCACGTTGCACTTTACCTGCCAGTATTTGCACACTTTGATATTTCTACAAATAAGAATTACATATAGGATTTGCACTGTGGACACTATGTCTTTTATTGTAAATAATATGTATATATCATGAATTTTAATTATTTATGAAACTGTATATATATTTTTATCTTTAATAGATGTAATTCCTTAAGTGTGTAAATATATGAGATATATTTTTCTACGACAACTCCAATAGAAACTTGGAGACCACTAAGAGCGTAATTTACATGAATTAATTGAGGCACTATGCCTTTTATAACAACTTTTAGCATAATATCCCTACATATATATGTAGAGGAAGCGATACCACAATGAGTTAATTTGGGCGGTTTTTTCTATGTATAGAACTCCGCCTGTTATTGGTTTGCAAATGCCTTAAATACCCTCTTTTTAGCTCTACTAGCGTATCATGTGATCAAGCCTCTGGCTAGAGGCGAAACGCGTCATGCAGGACTGCTTGGGTTTTACTTCTTTGAAATAAAGAACACTTAACTTTTGCACGAAGCTTTGGGTCCGACTTGTTCGTTTTCCTGAGGAATGGAGGAATGATGCTGTGCGCATTAAACGATATCGGATTTCATATATATATATATATATATATATATATATATATATATTACCTACTGGCGGTCGCCAGTAGGTAGTTATAGTTAGGATTTTTTTCAATGTTAAATCTCAAAATTCTATTTGGAATAACTTTGGCACCGGTTGACGAATCTGCCTGAAAATTTCCTGAAAATGGCCTCGTCGAGCTCCGGTTCCTCCTTGAAAGTTTGGGGGGGATACGTCAAGCGGGGGCCGAGATAAAAGGGGGGTCCCAAAACGCGTTTTCCCCATGTTAATTTCCATAGTGCGGTCGATTTCACTTTTAGCTCGAACGGCTGAATGGATTTCCATCAAACTTGGCAAAATTGTAGGGACTGGTAGCCCGATGTGCCTTTGCTATGTCTCAAGATATGTGCTCCAGTGGATTTTGAGTAATTTAGGTTCAAAAAAATATATATATCTATAGGCGCTCTCCGGTGCGCGCACCGGAGTGCGCTCCTGGCGCGACACGCGACTTGCGCGCAGGAAGCTGATTGGCTCTTGGGTGTCTGTAAACATTCTAAACAGTCTGGAGCGGCCGCCATCTTGTGTCTCGGTAGGATCGAGACACGAGAGGTGGCCAAAACAAAGGGGGAATTGACCATAAGGGGGCAGGGTAGCCCCCCCTTGACCCCCTAGGTTTGATGTGGGGGCTATAAAAGGGCCCCGCGGGGCATTTAAAATATTTATTTTTTTTCCTTTTGCGCGGGGGAAGCGCCCGGTACGCGCACCAGGTAGCGCACCGGGGAGCGTAAAATGAGGGAAAAAGATGACAGTTTATAAAAAAAAAAGCCTTTATTTAGAAATTGGAGGTAGTTCTAAAAAGAACTTTTTTTTTTCTTCTTTTTGTTGTTTTATATTTTTTTTGTGTTTTTTGAACTTTTTGAACTTTTTTTGGCTTTTTAAAACAATTTTATAATTTTTTGGGATTTTTGTCAAGGGAAAAACAAAAAACAGGGATTCCAAAACGGCTCAACAGGAGCAAAAAAATGTGAAAATTTAGGGACTGTCAGGGCAGCGGTGTTGTTGTTTCTTTTGGGCAATGAGTTCAACACTCTGCTCCCCATAGCAGAGCAGTTCGTCACACTCCGTGCACAGAAATTTGATGCCTGCAAACTCTGGCTGTATGTTAGGGACCATTCTTCTACGGGATGGTCCCGAAGGTGTTGCTCCACCAGTGGAGGTGCTGCCGCCATCTGTGGGTAATTTCCGTGCCAGGTCTCTGACACTCTCCCTCGCAAAGTTGTTTGGGTGTCTTCTTTTGACATGCCTGATTAAATTGGCATTTCCAAAACTATATTTTTTCAGAGGATTGCCTCTGGATAAAGTACTACCACATATTTTGCAGGTTACTTTTGGAGCGTTGACTTTTTTTTCTCCTTCAGGGATGTTATAAAATTTCCAGATGAAATGGATTTTTTTTCTTCTGCCTAGGAGGGTCCTCATCTACAAATGCCTCTGAATCACTGCTGGATGACTCTCTTGCAGCCATTGCTGTAGATCAGGAAAGTAGGAGATGAAGATAGTACACAGAACAGCTCTTGCTCTCTCCAAGTACAAAGCAATAGTGAAGGAAATGGGTGGGGATTTCATTCTTTGTAAAAAAAACTGTTAGCAACCAATGAAAAGTGTTATTTTAGGGTCACATGACCCGACGCGCTTACGCAGCGCGCTCCGGAGCACTTCCGGGTGCGTTTACGCGGCGCGATCGTAGGCGCTTCCGGGGCGCAAACGTGGCGCGATCTTGGGCGCTTCCGGGTGCGTTTACGCGGCGCGATCGTAGGCGCTTCCGAGGGCACTTACGTTGCGCGCCAAAGTGACGTCATCAAACTTTTACAGAAATACATAATCATTTTCCTTATTAAAAAAAACGGATTTTATTTGTATGGAGCGAAATGTTTTGCATTATTATTAACTTTTCATTCATATTTTTTTTCACGAATGACAGTAGCTCTCTGGGTGCGCTTTCAGGTGAGCTCACCGGAAAGCTTACCGGAGAGCTTAGCTGAAAGCTTCCCGGAGCGCGCACCCAGAGCGCAAAAGAAAAAAAATATATTAAAAAAATGAATACTTAAAAAAAAACAGCAAATTGTAAAAAAAAAAAAAGGTTAGAAACTCGATATAGAAAGGAATTAGCATTTAAAAAACCTATGAAATTCACTGAAAAAACCATAGGTTTCACACCAGTTATAGTTAGGAATTAGCATTTAAAAAACCTATTAAATTCACTGAAAAAACCATAGGTTTAACACCAGTTATAGTTAGCTGGAAATTTTACTGACATAAAACCATTGAAATTCCCACGTTATAGTTAGTTGGACTCACTATAACTTGCACGTGTAATGCACTGCTGATGACATCACATATTACATCACTCATGACATGGTCAGTGACATCACTCATGACATCACTGATGACAGAGAGACTGACCTACTTTCACTCGCTAATATATGTATTCACTAAGATACTCTTAATAAGGCAGATATCCAATTATTTTTTTTTTTAAAAACATCCATTAAGACAATAATTTAAACAAATATTCTTCCATCGACCTTAACATACATATATAAAACATATTTATTTATCTGAAAGACACACATTCACTGGATGGTGTCATCAGTGCATTACACGTGCAAGTTATAGTGAGTCCAACTAACTATAACGTGGGAATTTCAATGGTTTTATGTCAGTAAAATTTCCAGCTAACTATAACTGGTGTTAAACCTATGGTTTTTTCAGTGAATTTAATAGGTTTTTTAAATGCTAATTCCTAACTATAACTGGTGTGAAACCTATGGTTTTTTCAGTGAATATATATATATATGTTGTATTTAGCCTGTCTCTTTTCTGCCTGTGGGATTTCACTCTCATTCACATGATGTCAACACTAGAACCTTTGGTGACATCATGGAGTGTTTGGGGCTTAGCCTGGTGACAGCTGGCAGTTGGCACCAGGCAGGCTGAGTGGCATGCTGGTCACTCCTGGTGGGTCTTCCCTATATCTTATCTTAACATCTTGAAGACTTGACTAACTTAAATAAAGCAACCTAAATGATACCAGGCTCCAGGCTTCTGTTTACAACATTTTTGGCGACGCTTGGAGAGACCTATAAGAGCCTATTCATAAGAGAACCTACAGCGCGCAAACGGAAAAAAGGAACAAGGAACAAGTAAAGACAAGAGTAACTGGAGCTAAAGAAAACAATTTACAGCATTGTGGAGAGACTATGTTTGAAACAGATTACTGGAACTAAGCTTCACACTGGAAAATAAACGCCTTGCTTGGAACCCACCAGTGTCATTTACCATATTGACAGCCTGCAGCCCAAGGCGTTTAACACAGTGAGTACAGCGTGGCATTGAACAACACACAGGGAGGGAAGGAAAATCACGGAGAACAGATGACCCTATGTGATGATTGATCCTTTCCTGTCCTTGGCAAGTTGTGCTAAAAAAACGTTTCCGAAGCGTTATTGTTAAAGCACTTCCAATGCCTTTTAAAAGATCTCATTAATTCGGTGTGAACGGATGTGTTTGGATTGTGTCACGATTATCTAAGCAGCCTGCTCAATGCGAGGCAGACGTCACTACTGCTACAGTTTGTTGAATGGACTTCCCCAATTTATTTTTACGAGCAGCGCACAGTTTTAAAAACGATTAGGTGTAGGCATGTGAAGAGCCTGTTACAGTTGGTTGCCTGCAGCGCACAGATTTTCTCCTTGAAAGTTAAAATATGCTTATTATGATTTTACTAAGAGTGCGCTGGTGTTGGCAGTTTAACTGTCGTCTTAGGCCAAGTGTGCACGAGCAGGGTAATGCGCTAAGAACCTACCTGCTGTGTTTGCCACGAGGAGGAGCGCTCTGCCTCTCTGACGTTGTGGGGAGATTGACGGTGTTTCTCTTTCACACTTTAAAGCACCACCGTGCCGAGAGCCACCCGGTGTGGCGTGAAATGCGTCCCGCCATTTTGGAAACAAATGTCATTCACATCGCAGACTTTGCTTAGTCAGTTGCTGTGGGACATCCGGAGTTTACATTAAAATTTAAAAATCGGAAGAATATATTAAAACTTTAATAATCCGCTACATCGTGGGAGTGCTTTGGCAGCAACTCTTGATATGCAGATCGATTTCCTGAAGATGTGGCAACCAAAGCAGCTTGTTTATTTTCGTGAGGTGGATGTTACTTGGGGATGTTACAAGTGCAGAGGAGGATTTCACCTTCTTTCCTGGTGTTCTGCAACAACTACTGACATGCTATGAACAGTTATTCTTCTTCTGAGGAGAACTCGGGTGAGAGACCGCTCACCGGAGCATGGGACTTTCTTTTACATTATTTTGCTGGTCATTTTAATGTATGTCTCGTGGTTTGTGTGGATTCAGTGAGTGGTGAGGGGTTAGTCAGTGATGATTAGTGTCTTGTTGCAGTTCATTTTGGTGTGGTGTTGCTTTTGTTTAGTTGACTTGAGGGTGTGAGGAGTGACCCTGTGGCAGTGTGTTTTTCTTTTTGAGTGGTGAATGCCCTGTGCTAATGGCGAGTGAGTGGTGTGTGACGAACTATTGTGCAGTTTTAGAATGGTGTGCATTTGTAGGGTGGTGTGTTTTTGGGGTGTGGAGAGCCCAGTGCAGTTTGCCTCAGAGGTGTTGGAAGTTATAAGTTGGGTTGTAGGATTTTGGATATGTCCCAGTTAGGGAGGGTTTACGGGGTGATGTTCTGGAGCAAAATAGACTGATAGGTTTTCGGACTATATGTGTCACAGATATGGAGTTGTGGTTCTTAGGGTGTTGTGTGCCCTGGTATTTGAAAATTAGTTCAGGGGTGGTGAGTACCTCATCATTTATTTGGAGAAGGAGAGTACCCCATTAGAAAATTGGGGGCGGAGCAATGGCTACTCCAAGATATGGCGTTACGGTATAGTGTTTTCTTTTTATTAAGATTTAAGGGAGGTGGGTACCCCATTAGGAAATTGGGGGCGGAGCAATGGCTACTCCAAGGTGCAGTTCACAGGGAGGGTTGTACCCCGTTACGGAGCAAAGTGGACTCAATTAATTTTGGCACAAAATCAGTTTGTGTTTGTTTCCCAAGGAAAGGGGATGGGACTTGGGACTAGTTGTGTTTGGGACGAGTTGTGGTTGGCTTGTGTTCGCAACTGTTTGGGATGTATTAGTAACTCTATCTTTAGAATGTGTGTTATGTACTTTTTACAATCTTATCTTAACATCTTGAAGACTTGACTAACTTAAATAAAGCAACCTAAATGATACCAGGCTCCTGGCTTCTATTTACAATATATATATATATATATATATATATATATATATATATATATATATATATATATATACTGACGAAGGCTCACGCCGAAACGCGTCTGTGCTTTTCTGTTCCCCCTAATTAAAACTCTGGTTGACCCTTTGGTCCGCGAGTGCTGCCTCTTTCTTTTGGATTCTAAGGAGAGTTCGAGCGATAATATATATATATATATATATATATATGTCATGTGATCAAGGTCCGGCTGGACCAAAACGCAGTGTTGAGCCCAAACGAGATCATAAGTGCTTTTAAACCGGGTCTGGCATACCAAGATCAAGTGGTGGTAGGACCCAAGGGCAGCATTTTACAAACATGATGAATAAACAGACACATAGTTAACTGGGTACGGGCACGTGCGGGTTACATGTCTAGTGATGTCTGCGCTGGGTGAATGTGGGGTGAGCGTAAGCCAGCCCTCCGGAAATCGTTGCTGTTGGTAACAAGTACAATAGTAATCATCATCTCATACACAGATATTCCATCATAAACGGTTTATGACTTGTGCTGCGCACGTGAAATAATACACAACAGATTCTATCATAAAGAGTTCATGACTTGTGGTGCGTTGAGGTAGGGGCGGCTTGTGTGGAGCCTGCGATGATGCGTGGCCCAGGCAGGCCGCACTGGTAGCAATGTTTTTTGCCTTGTGAATTCTGCCTTAATAATGCCATGTGGCGATGATATATGGTGCACTGAGTTAGTAGTACCTTTGGCACTTAACGTGTACGTACCCTTGCAATGATGCGTGGTCTGGGGGGGGGGCGCACTAGGACCAAGGTCTTTTGTCTATTGAATTCTGTATCAATCCGATTTTCAAGTGGTAGTATGCCTCATTCCTGACATAAAACTGTTCACTCTTCTTTGCGCTGATTTATGGTGCACTGAGTTAGTAGTACCTTTGGCGCTGAGCTAGTATGTACCCTGCGATGATGCTTGGTCCGGAGGGCACACTGGTAGCAATGTTTTTTGTTTTGTGAATTTTGCCCCAATAAGGCCACGTGGTGATGATTTATGGTGCACTGAGTTACTGGTACCTCTGGCGCTCAGAGAGTGCGCACACTGCGATGATGCATGGTCCGGGTGGGCCGCACTGGGAGCAATGTCTTCTGTCTAAAGAATTGTGCCTTAATAAGGCCAAGTGGTGATGACATGTGGTGCAGTGAGTTAGTGGTACCTGAAGACCTCAGCGTGTGCGCACCCTGCGATGATGCGTGGTCCGGACGGGCCTCACTAGTACAATGTGTCTTGGCTACTGTACTGCACAGACATCGAGGAATGCTTTTTGTCACATCCTTTAACAAAATCTGAGGACATACAGTACAATTTTCTATGCATTAAATAAATCAAGGCTGAATTCATGCTATCCATAGTGTAGATCTATAGCTGAATTCAAGTTGTGAACCCTGCTGTCCTCAGTGTAGATCGAAGGCAGGAGTCAGCACAGACATCGAAGAATACTTTTTGTCACATCCTTTAACAAAATCTGAAGACATATAGTACAATTTTCTCTGCATTAAATAAATCAAGGCTAAAGTCCATGCTGTCCGTATTATAGATCCCAATCGGAATTCAACTTGTGAAACCTGCTGTCCGCAGTGTAGATCGAAGGCAGTAGTCAGCACAGACATCGAAGAATACTTTTTGCCACATCCTTTAACAAAATCTGAGGACATAGAGTACAATTGTTTCTGCATTAAATAAATCAAAGCTAGATTCAATGTTGTCCATAGTGTAGATCCAAATATGAATTCAAGGTGTGAACCCTGCTGTCCGCAGTGTAGATCAAAGGCAGTAGTCGATACAGACATAAGTCTGCGGTGCTGTGGCGCTGAGTTTGCAATGGGCCTGTATTGAGAAGGCACGTGGTCATGGCGGCAGCTACGTGGCTGGGGGAGGACCATCGCTGTGGCAGAGACTTTTGTCTTCGCACAAGTGAACCACGCCCAAGGCGTGGCCTATGTATTTATACTCTTACGCTGGAGTTGCGTTTCTTGGACCAGCCCACTCCGCTTCAGCTTCAAGGGGGGGACAACACAGCTACATGACCGAGATGTGCCCCAGTGTCTGAGATAATATGGTTGCGTCCACTGTGCAGTACACTACACATATATATTCGCCACAAGGAAAAGTTATTTGTTTGTATAGTGAATTGTGTATTGCATATCACCGGTACACATGGGATTGTGTAAAATATTGTTGATGTGCGAGTTCCCTCCCTTATACATAGTTGGTTGCCACATCTCTGAACATTCAGCTATTGTGCGGTTGAGGGGATATGGTATTTTGGGAAGGTCCGTTGTCCTGTTTTGCTCTGCCTATGAGGTAGTAGGTTGGAGGGGTCCGGGGGGGGGGGGTGGT
Source organism: Lissotriton vulgaris (assembly GCF_964263255.1). NCBI lineage: Eukaryota > Metazoa > Chordata > Amphibia > Caudata > Salamandridae > Lissotriton > Lissotriton vulgaris. Next base: position 481,774,198 of record NC_141691.1, on the reverse strand, counting down.
TGTGGTGGCACTGGGTGTTGTGATTTTGTTGGGTGTCGGAGGTGCATGATTAGTACCTCTATCACATATTCGTCTTTAAATATGGGCGTGAGTTGGGTGTAATTCACGCAGTAGATAGTCGACCTCCTTACACCAGTTAAATGTTGATGTTAATTTGTTACTGGTAAGTGGAGCTATTGCCTGTTTTTTTAGGTAGCATTGCAGATTTGGCTGGTTGTTAAAAATATGGGAAGTGGTGTTTTTGTGTTTTTTTTCTACGGGAACACCTAGTTTGTATATCATTAACGTTAGTTATGGTTCTGGTTTGTGGCGATTTTGTTGGCGGAAGGAATCAATTGAAAAGTGGTGATATTTGCAGTTTTTACTAGATTGAGAATGGGATGATATTTAAAAAAGATTAAAAAAACAGATATGCCTAATGAACATTATAATTAGAAATTATCATTTAAAAAAACCTTTGAAATCTAATTAAAAAAACATAGGTTTCAGGTATGTTATAGTCAGGAATTATCATTTAAAAAACCTTTTAAATTCACTGAAAAAACCATAGGTTTCTGGTATGTTATAGTTAGGAATTAGCATTTAAAAAATCTTAGAAATTCACTGAAAAAAACATTGGTTTCAGTGGTGTTATAGTTAGCTGGACATTTCACTCATACAAAACCATTGAAATTCCTCTGTTATAGTTAGTTGTACTAACTTTAACTCACGCGCCCGCAATCCACTGCTGATGATGTCACATATTACATCATTCATGACATGGTCAGTGACATCACTCATGACATCACTGATGACATCTCAAGTGACATCACTGATGACATCACGGATGACATCATCCACGTGACAATCTGCTACACCTAATCATACACTAGTATAACTTTTCATCACTCACTAAAAAATATAGAGTACCATTTTTAAAAGAATGACACACCAATACAACTTTCTAAAAACCCACTCACTGCTTTGTAGATCTACACACACATCTAAACACGTACGTATACATTTACTCATACATGCTGACAAAGATCAATAGAACACTATTAAATATACTTATAGACTTATATTGACATTACCCACGAGCACACATTTTATTGATTTATATAGTCATTCTACTATTCATTATACTTACATTTACTCAGCTACACACTCTTACACACACCACTTTATTTATTCATATAGTTAGTAACTCATACTTAGTTTGTTATAAAATCACTTTTACAAGTATACAGTTTTCCATACAGTCACTCAGACAATGACTGACTGTTATGTATACTTATTTATGTAGAACTACTGTCACATACACTGCCTTTTATATTTCTACTTTCTTGGACATGTATCATTGAGAAATATATTTACTCATCAACACACCAAAAAAAAGATTCATCCACCCAAACAACTGTTTCCACATGCAGTGTTTACCTCATATACCTACTAAATGAACTATTTACACATCATTAGACAGACTGTCTCATACAAATACTCACTTAACTAATTAAACATTAATATAAAGTTTCACATAGCTAGTAATCAACATATGCAATAGTGTGCACAACAAGAGACAGAGCGATACAGATATTCACACAGTTAAATCACTATTCCATATATTTAGTGAGCCACTTTAAATTAGTGACTTAGACAGTCAATTACAGTGCCACTAAATTCTCCATCCAGACACTTATACATTCACTCAGACTTCAATGCAGATTCCTATACATATAATAGTTATTTAAATATGGAAGCAAACCACATTCACTTGATGATGTCATCAGTGATGTCATCATGATGTAATTTGAGATGTCATCAGTGATGTGATCAGTGATGTCACTGACCATGTCATGAATGATGTAATATGTGACATCATCAGCAGTGGATTGCAGGCGCGTGAGTTACAGGTAGTACAACTAACTATAACGGAGGAATTTCAATGGTTTTGTATGAGTGAAATGTCCAGCTAACTATAACACCCCTGAAACCTATGTATTTTTCAGTAAAAAAAAAATTATATATATATATATATCTCATAGCAGTAGTTTTTCCTCAATGGAAACAATTCCACACGCACTCATGGTATAGTTGATATCCAGCTGTTTATTTTTCTGGCAGCAGCATTTTATGGCAATTCAACACAGCACAACTCGTTTCAGTCTCTCAAAGACCTTGATCACCGGTAAAACAAAGCGCTGCATTTCAACCAGCATTATATGCAATCAAGGATTGGTTACATTACTTCCTTTCTTGCACCACTTTGCTTTATGGATAATGTAGTGTGTTTATTCAAAACCCACCCATGTGTGAATACTACCAACCATACATGTGTACAGAATAACGTGAATGCAAAACCTCATGATTTCCGCTTTTGTCAGTTTACGATTCAAATTGACCCTTTGTTGCCCCTTTTATAATTTGTTGTCATGTATAATTATTCACCACCCAAGACCAATGGTGCAATCAAAAGGATTAATCATGACTTTGTCCCTCTGCTAAAATGGTATATGATGACAACGGCCTGTGTAGTTAAATCACCAGCGATATAATACATACACACTTAGTACTCAGCGATTTCTGCATTTTTGGGATAGTCCCATATTATTCAAAATCACGCCCTCTAGTGGGCCTACTACATCTGTGTATTTTTTTGGTTTTATGGAAGTAGATTTGCGTAGGTTCTAAATATGAATAACCTCTCTTGGGACAGTCATTATTTGTTTAAAGTCACAACATGTCTTCAGGGTCACTCTTGTCAACATGGAACACATTTAAAATCTATGTGTGGTGAAAAACCCTTGGTGAAGAAAAGTGCTAATTAAATTCATTGTGAAAAAGGGGTACAACTGACTTCATCAACATATTTACAAGGGGGAAATCCATAATTACAGATGTGAACACATTTCTTCATCTTGATTCAACCCATTCGGGGTTAACGTGTGGAATGCAAGAATGTGACATGATTCCTCTTGTCTTAAGAATTCATTCCCTGTCGCTACCTCTCACGTGGCGCTCTTCTGTTTCCACTGCATAGAATTTAAGTTTTTTCCAATTTCCGCCATGGACTTTTTCCAAGTATTTTGCAACTGCATTGCTTCAGTCAGTATTGATCGCCAACCTCACGTGTTCCGGAATGCGTTTCTTTAATTCACAAATTGTGCTCCCCACATACTTCACGGTGCAGGGACATTCGATGATATAGATGACAAACAGGCTCTTACATGTGATAAATTGATCAAGTTTGCAAATTTTCTTGTTGGCCATTTGGAGCTCCTTAGTATACTTCGCAATCTTGACAGACCTTACAGTTGGTACATTTGCAAAAACCTTTTGGTTTCAGCCATGTATCTTGTTTTTTCTTGGCTATAAAGTGGTTGTGGACCAGTTGGTCATTCAGGTTCCTTGCTCTCCAGAATGTGAGGCTTGCATATTTTCCCACAATTTGAGAGATTGTTGGATCTAGATGCAGTATGTTCCAGTTTTTTCATAAGATGCTCATAATTTGTTTTGATTCAGTAGAGTATGTAGTAATCAGGCAAATGTTGTCTTTCGTTTTCTCGTTGTCTGATTCTTTCCTTTGTTCTTTGATTATTTCCAAACATGATTGGTTGAGGTTTTGTAAGCAAGTTGCAATTACTTTGTTGTTGTAGTTTCTTTTTTTTAAACGATTGGCAGTCTGCTAACTGTGTTTGCGGCATTCCTCCTCTTGGGAGCATATCTGTCGTATCCCCAAGAATTCTCCGTAGGGGATGTTGTTAATAAATTTGGTTTGGCAGAAACTTCCTGCATTGAGTGTTGCCTTTTTAGTTGTGGATTTCCGATGCAGTGTCGTATGTAGTTTGTTTTTGTGGATATAAACTTCCGTGTCCAAGGAGACTACCCTGGCATCACTGATGGTGTAGCTAAAGTTAAGGTTGTCTTGAGTGCTATTTAGGATTTTGAAACATTCCTCAAATTCTTCATTAGAGCCATCCCATATTATGAAGAGATCGTTTTTCTTTCAGCACCAGTTATGCATGTCTAATTATGGATTGGTCGGAGCAGAAACTGGCTTGGTATCCCAATAATGAAAGATTTGTGAACAAGACCATGTTGTGGTTAAGGTATATTGACGCTCTCTTCATGATTTGGGTTCTGTGGGAGGCCAAGTTCACACCAAGATGGTTCAATCTTAATATGCACCCACTTACACATCTCGCCATAGAGAATCCTTGTGGCCCTGGAAAGGTCGACAGTCCTTTTTTCTACCGTAGGTGAATTAGAGCTTTCCCAAATCAATTCAAAACATCAATGACAATTGGAATTTACGATCAGTCAATGATGAGAGGTTGGTGAATGTTTCAAAACCTTTATTTATTATAAGGTTAGAATATCTAAACCTCTTTATTTAGATTAGTTGGGTTACAGAAATATAAAATAGATTTGATTAGAAGTCAGCATCGGGAATATTCATAGTGTTCCGTAAAGAAACCCTGTAAGCTAACTAAAAGGACCTATTCAAAAAGAGAACTCATGAAGAGTTCTTTCTGGAGAAGAGCGAATATGAAAATGAACTTCTCATAAAGAGTAGTTCTGGAAACTCTGCCGGGTTCCCTACAGCTACAGTAACTACTGTAATTAGAAGTGTGATCCCTGCAGTAGTATTGATCACCAAAATCTAAAAGGTCGTCACAGCACTGGAAAAGTTAAAGAAAATCAACTCTCCGTAAAGAAGAGTCTCAAGACAGGGCGATCTAACGGTAAAACCACCAGAGTAGCTGCAAAAGGGTAAAAGTAGGGAGAGATGTGTGTGGAAAATGCAATGCTAACTACCTAGGAAAACTCATTAATATAGATTCATACTTTCCTAACAATTCAGTAAGCGTCCTCCGTCGAGCCCCACTATAAATAGTTCACAAGATGATATCAGTCATACAATGCTTCTTCTTCCGATCCCCCCAGTCTGTACCCTCGTTGCCTTTAGTCGATAATCTTGTTGCAATAATTTTTACATGAGGGAAGGTTATTAAGAGACCCCTCTTACCTAAAGTAAAAGATGCTCTATGAGCTAGCTGCATGAACAATAACTAGTCAGTAATGTGAAAGCATTTATGAATGTTGTTAGGAAACATCATTCTCAAACTCTCCAAGTCTTCATTTTACCGATATGCTATCAAAAGCTTATTGTATTATAACACATGATCTAGCATGGGGTAAGGAGCTGGATAAACACGATATTACAGTCAGCACGTTTCTGAAAGATTTCACTAATGCTAAGCAGTTTTTCCAAATCTCTCATTCATGTAACTGTGAGCAAGTGTTGAGTGAGATGACTTGGGTGTTGTTAATATACACAGTAAGAATGGTTGCTTAGTGCAATTGTTTTTTTCCCTGACACGTTTTTATACACATGTATTTAGTTAACGTGTTTTACAATTTATTTTACAAGTGTTCTAAATGTTATGCATTTATTTTACTATTATTCTTTTCCTACATAAACATTTCTACAACATTTAATGCATTTTAAGTACAATTCTATAAGGTGAGTAAGTCAGTTTTCAAATTTGTACTCATTTCTCCTAGTTCCATATGGAATGCCTTTTTTGTATTGACAATAACTTTGTCGCTGTTTGACGAATCTCAACAAAACGTCCCAGAAAAACGTTACTTTTAGAATATTGCATATGTAATGTTTTGGGGTGATCCATTAGGCGGTGACCGAGAAAAAAGGGTGGTCCCGAAATGCATTTTCCCCATTAATTTTTCCACAGGACGTTTGGACACTGCTAAAGTCCAAACTGCTGAATGGATGTACACCAAATTTGGCAGAAAGGTACACCAAATTTGGCACAAAGGTAGATCTTGATCCAGAAAAAGTGCTTTTTATGTTGTGGTGTAAATCCATTCAGTATTTTGGGAGAAAGTAAGGTTACAAAAATTTGAATAGCAGACAGCGCTCATCCTGAGATACAATTGGCTGCCCCTATCTCAACCAGGAAGTGGTGGCAGCCATCTTAGAACTTGGGACTCAGCCCTGAGTCCTAAATAGAATGCAAAAAACATATAAGGGGATAGGCTAGGTTGTGGGGGTCACAGATTTTTTGCTTTACATTTGGGTCCACATTCGAGGAGGATCCACAGCAAAATCAAAAAAACTAAAAGCGTGGCTTCCCGCACTTGTTTGAATAAAACCCACCTGGGGGGAGGGCTAGGGGGGGTGCATATCTTATTTAAGGGTAGGAGGGAACTGCCCCCCTCACCGAGCCCAATAAGTTCTGGAAATCCTTCCCATGTGTTACCGGTTTAATATAGCAGAGGGGGGCACAAGGCTTCCTACATGAGCATAATAAGGCCTGGGAACCCCATCCCCGGGGCCAAAATGCTTAAAAAGGGGAAGTGAGGCATGCCACATTCTCTGCCCAAGCCTTAAAAAGTCCCTGCGGACCCCATCAACCAAGGCCTTAACATAAAACAAAGGCAAAATTGCCACACAACCCACCTTCCTGAGCCTTTAGTGGCCCCTGGTACTCCATCCCCTGGGGCTGGCTTACATACTGTGTTCTGGGGAATCTCCCCCGGTATACAGTAGTTTGCCTGCCCGGACCAGAGAAGGCAGGTAAACATGTGTTTGCTCCTGTCTGGCAGGAGCATTTCTAAATATCCCGCCAAATGAGAGCAAACACTAGGGGCCCAATTCCGATCTTGTTCGGAAAGCCCTCAGGACGACTCGGATCGAAAGAGCTTTCTGAGCCCAATGAGTTCTGGGGCCCTTTGACATGGGCTACCATTTTAATATAGTAGAGGGGGGCATGAGGCTTCCTCCCTGAGCCCAATAAGGCCCGGGAACCCTATCCCCGGGGCCAAAATGCTTAAAAATGCTTAAAAAGGGGGAGTGAGCTATGCCGCTTTCTCTGCCCAAGCCTTAAAAAGTCCCTGCGGACCCCATCAACCAAGGCCTTATCATAAAATAAAAGGCAAGAATTCCACACGACCCACCTTCCTGAGCCTTTAATGGCCCCTGGTACTCCATCCCCTGGGGCCTGTCTTTTTGCTTCTGACAACCTATTTTCTACTGTCTGCTGAATTTAATTTTTGCAGATTTTAGGAACACAGGAACGCAATAATTACTTTCCTTTGTTCTGTCATATGTCCGAGTTTACTACCCCCTTCCCCTGCCCCTCCCCCGCCCGCCACCCTGCAGCACGCCCTATGCGAGCCACCACTGCTTGTTACTATGCGAGTCATTACATCACGTGCCTTCACAACGCGGTCGTTACAACAACTGCGTTTTTTACCACGCTTTGCCATTACTACGCAAGTCATTACATCGACTTGCAGTAGATGGCGCGCTAACATTAGGAATGTGTAATTTACTATTCCAACTCCAACCTACGCAACAGTAGGGAAGGTGTTGGAATTGTAAAATATACTATTTCTTATGTCAGCGTGCATTCTACTGGAAGTCAATGTACTGACTTGCGTAGCAATTGCATGGTAACAACGCTGTCATTGTAACTACCATGTTGTAATGGCATTGCAGTGTAATGTCATCGATGTAAAGGTCCTTTCCCACATTAACAGAAGACAGAAGTTGAAAATTCACTGTCTACACTTTCAGGACCGGTATAGGGTAGTTCTCCTTTCAATTGTCTTTCTAGGCTGCCCTCCAGTCAGCCTTTGTGGCGAGTGATGCCCCTTACGATCCTTACAGTGGCTAGTCTCCAGCCTGGAACACCCAGAAAAGAGGCATAAATATGTCTGCGCTTTCTACATCTGACTGTCAGCCTCACTGAACAGTGATTAGGGGAAAGGCAAATTACTGGCTTCACCTAAAAGGCCATTTCGCCTTCAAGAACAGAGACTGCATGACCGCCCTTCACACCCACCATCTACCAAATGGCAGTGCCACAGGAAGACAAATCAGTCTTTTCCCTCCAGCTTCAGGAATATCAGCAATACACTTACGCTGTCTGGAAAAACAACCTCGATCCCATCCTTGTAGGCCTCTATTACTCTACACACAATGCATGTGCCATGCAAGCCATGTACACAAACATGCTCAAAATACACTTTGCATGTTAGTGTTAGAATCTAGGTTAGCACATAGAAGTGGAACTTTACATGAATGGGCAAGTAGGCCTCCTCTTCAGTGACACAGTTAGAAGCATTTTGCCAAAACTATGGATTCATAAGACACAGTATGCTGCCACCACTGCTGTATGTACTAAACCCATTAAAGGGACAGTAGTCTACTGCCAGTGCAATGAGGGCACGCTTGATGCATCGTTCCAGGTCACTGGAAAGTTCAAGGAGCTCACTCATGTCGAGGGGCAGCCTAGTGCTCTGTTAACACACTAGATTAATGTGAGGCTAGGGCCAAAAAAAAAAGTTAGACCATTAGGACAGTGGAACACAACTGTGCATCACGCAGGGGACATTGCTGTCTAAACCTGGATGCAGAGGCAAAGGACCAATTAGGAGATTCTCTAAATGTGTGCCACATAGAGGTATCACACCCTGAGGGTGCTGTTTAGAATGGGGAAAAGAGGGTACCAGGGGTCTCCCAGACATCCTTCTGCAGGTGGATGCAGTCACTAACTGTATGTGCCTGGAAGGGGATCTTTGCCCCTTTTGAAATGCAGGTAAGTCTGCTGCCTGCACGGTGAAAGGTGTACTGATGTCTTCAAAAACCTGGTCCATGTTTCACCAACGCTCTGGCCCCAGGGCAGGCATAGTTTGCAATTGCGCTGATTCCTACACATTCATTGTGATAGGGCGTACTGGCCTGATCTGCACCCAGCCCGGTGAGTTAAAGATGTACCTTGGTGCAGTCCAACCCAGTGCACCCTGTCTGCGATATGGATCCTCATAAGAGAAAGTTTGGGGAGGAAGGATGCATGAATGGCATTTTATCTAGTTTAAGCTTCATGGGATCTGTGTCAAGCTTCACTTCCATACAGTTGGTGTTCTACTACAAAAGCAGAGTGAAACCCATGAGCAGTAGATTTTTAATGTTCAATAATGTTTCTGCAAAAAAGCTCGCTAACAGTACGTTTCCTTCTCTTCTGTCCAATAGGTCGAAGGTCCCACCACATACAAACAAGACGTATGGGCGATGAACAAAGAAGAGAAACTAACTGCAGTACCTGTTCTACACAACGAGGGAAATCATCTAGTCAAGCTCAGGAAATACAAGGAGGCAGCAGAAAAATACCAAGAGGCGGTGATCTGCCTTCGCAACGTCCAGGCAAAGGTAAGTTGTTGACCCTGCTTTAACTCCAGAAGTACACTGTACAACCTCTTACCACACTTTGGACAAACTGGTTGTTTAATGCAATATTTTGAGTGAAAAAAATACATAATTAGTATGGGCAAATGGAGAAGACATCTGATAAATATACATTACACCCTTACGCCTGAGCAGTGAACGGCAATGAAACGGGCCTCATTTTAACAAGATGAAAACCTTCCCTCCTGCAGCCCTCATTTGAGTGATATTCAGTGCTATGAAGTGGGCTAAAACCACAGGTCACCTTGTTATAAATGATATGCTATGTGAATACATATTTTTAAAACACAGGTTGTGGTGAAGCAAATGAGAAAAGAAGGACTGGACGGTGAGAAGGTATCGTGTTGTGGTTAGTAGGTAGGAAACAGAAGACGCTGAGTGTAGGAAATAGAAGATTTATTCAGGAAACAACCTTGTGTCAATCCACTTCAAGGAGACAGGATCAACTGCCTCACGTGGAGCGTCCTCCGCCTTACATCTTACATTCAGTGTCCTAATGTAAGGATTACCCTCATAACACATCTCCTTCCCTTAAACAGGAGAAAACAAAACTCAAAAATAGAGCATAATCAAAATAAGAAAACCAGCTGGGAGAAGAAAGAAAACTAAAACACAGTGTGTTCCCACCACAGATAACTACAAAAAAACTAAGAATTAACAGAATATGTAGCCATTAGGGCATGAAACATAACCTTAGCTCAGATCAATTTTTCACATAATCTTGCAAATAAGCGAGAGGCCTGCAAACTCTGACTTCATCCCTTTCCCTGACCCCAACATTACTGCCACGCAACAATTCTCGTTCCACATTCCCTTGATCACTTCCGGCTACTTCAGCTCGCATGAACATGGCACCCGAGCATCCTTCCTCATCATCCTTCTTCAAACAACAACCACCTTTCTGGTACAGAGTCACATTTCACACGTTTCACCTTTCTCTACCTTTAATAATAACATAACATTTTTCAAGTCTCTCCACACTGCAATGACTTCTGAATTTTTCCAAACCACCTCTCACTCTCCCAGATCTTACTTTAATCCATTCTCCTTCCTTAAATGTGCTGTGACCTGGTTCAAGAACATATTCTCCACCTGACACAACCCACTCTTTTAACAATGCAGTAACTAATATGGTTCCTGGGGCTCATCCCCTCATTTGTAGAAAAGGACATCTATACTTGACACTATGTATAGTGGTGCAGTAAGCCTATAGCATGTCCGAAACTTGATCCTTGACAGGTAGACAATATTAGACAATGCCAGTGGAATGGTACCTTTGCCCAATCTGTTGGCCCTCTTCATGATTCTATTTCCCATGTGATTGTAGAGCGAAGTGCGAGAATGTTTGATCCTACACTGTTCCAAAAAAAGGAGCATTACATTGGAAGTTAATTGTTCGCCATTATCTGTGAGTATAACTTTGGGGTTCCATTCTTCTTCAAAAACACTCTCCAAAATCGCAATCGTGGACGTAGTCACATCTTTCATAAATCGAATAATCAACCATCTAGAGTGCACATGTACAACCACTGCAGCAAACCTCATCTCTCCAGGCAATTCTGACATGGGGCCTATAAAGTTCATACATATGGCGTGCCAGGAAAATCATCGATCCTCAATATGGCCATCTATGTTCCGACTGCCCACTGTCAAACGTTTCTCACTGTCCTTACAACTACTACAATTCTCCACCCACCTCTTGACCTGATTGTCTAAACCAGGCCACCAATATTCCTCTTTAATCCTCCGGCTTTTCATACCCTGTCCTAAATGTCCCTCAGGTGCTAATTAAAAAATGCAAAATCTTAACCCAACAGGTGGCACAAACCAATCACCTCTCATGATAACATCCACTCCATTGACCGACAATTCATCCAACACCTTCCAGAAAAGTTTGGCTGATATAGAAAACATGCTTTCCCTTGCTGCACCTTTCTTGATCATTAACAGTACTTTTTTGTCCAAACTCATTTCCCGCTCCCATTCTGTCTTCATAAATGCACCCAAGCTATTATGTTCCACTTCATGAGCACATGCTACTGCCTCTTCAGTATCTGAGTTTTCCACACCCTGTCTATCAACAGACTCCCACTCCTATGACATCCGCGACAGACAGTCTGCCTGCACGTTTTTTCATCCGTGTATAAATTCAATGTCATAAAGGTACTCTTGCAATCTAGCAGTAAACAAGGCCAACCTCACTGAACCTTTGCCAGCACCCCCTGCTGATAAAATCTTAATTAGGGGTTTTTGGCCTGTTCTGAGGAGGAACTTCATGCCCCACAAAAACTCTCTAATGTATTCTGCATCCCACGCCGCAGCTAAGGTCTCCCGTTTAATAATGGAATAGTTCCTTTCTGCTTGTGTGAGAGTGTGCGAAGCAAACACAACTGTCACTCCATTTTGTCATTGAGATAGTACTACGCCAATACCCATGGCACTAGTATCCACTGTAAGAAAAGACTTGCACTTGATATAAAACAAAGCTAGAGTTCCTGTTTCGCAAATTTCTTTTTTCATATCTTCAAAACACTTCTGTTGTTCCTCCTCCCAGACAAATTTATTTCCCTTGCCTAAGTGTTTCCTTATATTCTCAGTTTTGTCAGCAAAGCCTCTTACAAATTTGGAATAATATTCCACAAGACCTAAAAACTTTCTCAACTGGTCCTTGTCCCCAGGAATGGGTGTTGATCTAATGGCTTCCAACAGACCACTCTTGGGCCTTAGCCCACCCTTGGATATAGTATAGCCTAAGTACTCAACTTGTTCATTCAAAAGCACACACTTGTCACGGCTCACAGTAATACCTGCATCCTCCAACCTCCTCAAAACCCGTCTCAGAATGTCATGTGGTTCAACCGTCTTTCCTGAAATGAAAATGCCATCTTGAAAATAGACCACTCTTTCCATCCCCTCGAATAAATTCTCCATCATCCTCTGAAATATGCTTGCAGCCGACGCTAGTCCGAAGAGCAGGAGCGCAAATTGGTATGTTCCTTCAGAGGTGAGGAACAAAGTTAAAGCTTTTGAATCTTGGTGCAGCTTGATCTGATGATAAGCACTCCTCATATCTATTTTGGAGAAGTACTTACCATCACCCACAGATTGCAATAATTCATTAATATTAGGAAGTGGGTATGTGTCAGCCACAATATCATGATTAAGTGATCTCAAATCAATGCAAAATCTCAGGCGGCCATCAGTGGGTTGAGTAATGACCACCGGAGGACTCCAAGGTGAAGCTTCCACTGGCTCTATCACACCTCCCTTCCACATGTTTTGCAAAAAATCTTTAAGACCATTCCTTACTGAGCTAGGCACACTCCTGAGCTCGTGTTGTACTGGCTTAGCATCATGCTTAAGTACAATCTTGTGTACCTACCCTTTTAAGCATCCCAATCTATCTTCAAAAACTCTATGTTCTTCCTGCAAAATGTCTTTCAAGTGAACATCGTCTACCACTATGACTTGATTAATTACAAGGTTGAGGTCATACTGATGCATCCAACCAAGTACGGGAGGGCTCTCTACAGAGATATATAGTTTCCCTTCAATACATTTCTCCCCAAAACGTATGGAACCAACCAGGAATCCCACAATATCAATAGGCTCCCCCTGGTATCCAACTGGATTAATGTCTTTAGTTGTCAATGTAACATCTCTTCAATTTTTTTAAACAAATGTTCTGAGATTATCATGTACATGGATACTAAATCAATTATGAGTTCTACTTGGCATCCACACGTTATCCCATTTAAGGTCTATTCTACCACCAATTTTCCCTCCCTGAATTCTTGTGCTTGCTCTCGCACTATATTAACTTTAGGCTTGGTCTTATCACCCCAAACTCCTTGTTTGCACATGAATGCATAATGACCTTTACAACCACATTTTCTGCAATCCGTAACGGCAGCGAAACATCATTTAGAGTCCACCATGTGATAAGGACTCCCACAGTGCACACACTCTTTTCCTTTACTCCTTGAAGTTGTTCTGAACATCCCCTTCACATTCTTTTTGACACCACATTTACCTCTTCCTCGTCTTCCATATATGTCTCCAAACTAGCCACATCACTACAAATTTTGTTCGCTTTACCTAAGTCTTTCATGCATTTCTATGACTCCTCAATAACTTTTGCTATGTTAACAGCTTCTTTTAACGATGCATTATTAAGTGGAAATATACTGAGTAATTGAACAAAGAAACTCCTTTGATTGTGAATTTCAAACATACAACCTGGAGTAGGATTCATCTATTCTGAAAACCTGTGTATTTTCCTCTTTGTAATTGGAATTATTTTCCTTGTGTAGTGTCCCATTTTGTGTATATATTTATTTATGATGTCACATAATGATTTTTAGATTGTTTTTAATTTACCAAAATAAAATGTAATTTTTTTTGTATGACTGTATCATGTTTATCATTTTCTGCTTCTAGTATGTGGTATTGAACCCATTTGTATGCATGCACGTTTGGTTCTGGATTGTGGTCAGCCTATAAGTTCATCCAAAGGGGAAACTTTATTGACAGTTTGTCTTCTGGTACCCTACCCCTTTGGTTTGTTTGGGTCCCTCTCTTTTGTTAGAGTGAAACATTTTGACCATCTTAGTCTGTAATATAATTCTCTAAAGTTGCCGCTCAAACCTCCCAAACAATTGAAGGTGTGCTAGGGGGAGGCACGAACATGGGTGGCATTCTGAAGTTATATTACATAGCCATAAATGTGTTGCAACCCAAAATAAGGATGCAAGCTAATAGATAGCCTTTAGTCCAATGTACTGCACCCCAAAACGCAAGGTGTGCAAATCACTGAGAATGTATGTTGGCACATTTACTGACCACAAGTCTCCACAGTTATGGTGTGCAAATCATTGAAGAAAGAAATGTACCACAAGGCGTACTATTATGAGATGAAAGTGTGCAGATCACTGTTACAGTACCTGAACCATCTGCACCTCAACACAGTGAGATTCCCTCATAGAAAACATTTACAGCCTTGGGTACTGATATGAGTGCTAGCGGTGTGCAGATCATCGTTGAAGTACCTGAACTATCTGCTTTGATAAATGTCCACACGACGGTGCAGTCACTGAAGGAAGAAACTCCCTCTCATAAAAAGACAAGGTTAGAGATGCTATCCCTAAGATATTGAAAATGGCGGCATGTAAACGTAGCAGCGTAGTTACGTGGTTGACAACCAGAGGATGATGGTACGTCTGCGTGTGGACTTAGAGTGCGCATCGCGGTTCAATCCAGTTACAAAACACGTGACATCTCCGTCTCTGGCCTGGGGTGGTGGTAGGACTCCAACGCCGAGCCTACTCACAGGTAATTTCAATTTTAAATTATAAATAGTACCTTAATTTTTCCCTTCTTGCAATCAGCAAAAAATGACGAGGTGCTGTCTTCGTGGCACCAACTCCTAAAAACCAACTTTGTCTTGTTGGGTTCCTGCGCATAACACGTAGGTTTCTCTCCTGCCAGGAACATCCACGAACCACCAGGTTGTGTCCAAAGCCCTACTTGAAGATCGACCCCAAAATGTTGTGGTTGGTCGGTAGGGCACACAGGACACTGACTGTAGAAAATAGAAGATTTAGGGCTAGATGTATGACCTCATGATTTTGCGACTTGCAATTTAAAAAAAATAGCGAGTCATAATTTGCAAGTCGCAAAAATCAATGTACGTACCGAACTGTTCCCCAATTTGTGACTCGCATTGCAAAGTAGCGAGGAGGCGACCTGCATTGCAAATTAGCGAGGAGGCAAATTGCAACGCAGAAAGCACTTGAAGATAGTTTGCATGGTGGAACAGACAGTTTAGACTGCGCAAATAGTGTACATAGCTGAAAATTGCATTTTGCATACGCAAATTGTGAGCGCGAATAAAAAAAGAAAAAAACACTTTCTGAGAGAGCAGAAGGACCCAAAATAAGGAAGTGGTGTCCCTGGAGAATCCTGAATGAAATTAACAGCACATGGCAGGGTGCAGCCCCACAGCTCAACACTGCAAGCCAGCCAAGCAAAGAAAAGCATGATGTCCAACAAGTTCAGTGAGAAGACAGGGAAGGAGAGGTTGCGCATACTCAAATTCTCTGAGAAGGAACTGGACATACTAACTGAAGAATGCTGCAACAACCATGAGCAGCTGTTTGGAAGGTCATCTCATACAGTTCCAGAATCAGAGAAAAGGCGAATCTGGTGAGATATCCAGCTGCGCATAAATGTTCTTGGTGTGGCTGACCAGTCCCTGATGACTTAAAGAAAAGGTGGTATGACCTGCGCTCCAGGGCCAAAGAGAGGGTGGCAGCACAGCTGCATGAAGCACAAGGAACAGGAGGAGGCCCTTCCAATGTTCTAGAAGCTTCAGAAGCAGAAGCAATGGTGAAAAGTACCCTTAAGAGAGCAGCAGTAGTGGGATTTGGGACCCTCGACATATCTCAACCTCCACCGCCCCCTGGTAAGTGTGAAATGTGTGCAATATTAGTATGTCAAATAAAATCCATCTCCCCACATGCATGCCCCACACCCAGACCCAACTGCATCAACATGCTCCACCTACATGATCCAAAAGTCATAGTTGGTGCATTATGGGAAATGTAGTATATGACATAAACTGTGCAGTTAGGGACTGACTTGAGTTGTGAACATAGGACCACCACTGAGATTGTGACTCAGAACATTTTCTTTATTTCCCCTTTTGCAACATAGATACACCTCTGGGAAGAGAGCCATGGGCTGATGTGATTGATGCACAGCAGGAGCAGGTATAAATGGAGGATGGACAGGATGAGCCAAGTTGTTCACATGTCCTGGGAAGTGCTGCACAGAGTTCATCACAGGCTCCAGCGCATGACACACCAGCAACACAGCAGCAAACACCACTGCCTCGCACTCTGGGCAAAAGGGTCCAGGTTCAGCGTCCGACACAGCAGTCAGGAAGGCATCTTCAAGCTCATATGCACACTCCCACCCACACCAGAGCAAGCACTCAGTCGGCATTTGGTGGCCTGGAGCAACCCATGTTGAAGGTTTAGCCCCTGCAATAAAAACACATAAGGCTTATCAATTCAAAGCTGAGCCAGGGATTCCTTAACATCACCCAACAAATGGTTGACGACCAGGTCCGCATTGAGGGTAAATTTGATGCCCTTACAGGGGCTATTGGGCAACTGTGTACAGAGTTGAAAGAAGAGAGGGTACAGCACAGGAGAATGGAGCTTAGCAGGGCACACGGAATGCACTCAATGACCAGGGCAATTGGAAGGCTGGCAACTGCAACAATGCAACAGACCAAGCGCACCCTGGCTCTACAGATCGAAATGGGCCACTACAGTAGTGACGTTGCAAGGGGGCTGCAGTTGAGGCAATCCAGACAAACATGGTCGCTACTGGAGGAGCCACAGAGACAGCTGACAGCGAGGTGTCTAGCCACATCAGTGTCTCTACTGCAGATGCACCTATGCTGCGGCGAAGCAACAATCGGCAACCAATAATCCTACATACCAGATCCCCACATGCTGGACGTAGAGGCAAAAAATGATTTGTTTGGTAGAAAAGTGTCAGGTTTTTTTGGGGGTTGGTGCAGCAACCACATGATATTTCCAATTTAATTTGGTTATGTAGGTTGAGATGGACAGATTGTCCAGCATTGTCCATTGACATGCCCTTCAAATAAAGGGAACTTCAAATTGTTTGAATCATGTTTTGTGGTGTCATTTGTTGTGTGTAAACTGTGAATGGTAATGATGTACCTTGAAAAATAATGTCTGCCTATGTGGTCCCTGCGCCTTCTCCCTTCTGCTGCTGAGCTTCCCTCGTTTGGCTGTTGGGCTGGTGGGTTAGGGTCTTCCTCTCTAGAATCTGAATTAGACACCTCCATGGGCAAGCCACGCCTGCAGGCAATGTTGTGGAGTATGGCACAGGTTGCCACAATTTTGCAGACTGTCTCAGGCGCATACTGCAAGGCCCCACCAGTCTTGTGAAGATACCGGAATCGTGATTTAAGGATGCCAAATGTGTGCTCGATGACTGACCTGATGCACATATGTGCCCTGTTGTAGGGCCTTTCAGGTGCGTTGGTGGGAGACCGGTACGGTGTGAGGATCCATGGACACAGGTCATACGCACTGTCACCTGGGGGGAATATATAATGGTGAGACAACATGCAGTCAGACATCATAGTGCAATTACATTTCACTGTGGACATGAGAATTCAGGGGCAGATTTATGACGACTGGCGCATCCCTGCAAATCAGCAGGGATGCGCCAGGTAAGATGCGTCATGCAAGTCCACCCTTGCACCACCACAGATGCGCTGAGTTTACTATGCGTGACGCATCTCTCGTCGTAAGGGTGGTGCATTGCTGGATTCGTGTCGCAAGCGCAACGCAACTCCAGCAATGCTCGTGGCCTGCCCATACATTTTTTTTTATTTCATGCGATTTTATATAGCGCAAACTTTACCCAAAGGTGTCAGAGTGCTTTACATAAGAACGAGTTGTAAAACATAAGGTTTAGGATTACATGCGTTACATAAAAGATACAAACAGAAAAAAATGCAAATGTACAAGATGTAAAGTCACACAAGGATGAGATACAAACAGAAAGAAAAATTGCAAATGTACAAATAGTAAAGTCACTCAAGGAAGAGATACAAATGGATATACTCTAAGAGTCACATAGGAATGGTAGAGTACAAAGGTCTACTGCATATACTAGTGATTAGAGTTATCTCTATATACATAAGGAAGGGATATGAATGGATATACTCTAAGAGGCACATAGGAATGGTAGAGAGTACAAAGGTCTACTGCATATACTAGTGGTTAGAGTTATCTCTATATACATAAAGAAGAGATACGAATGGATATACTCTAAGAGTCACATAGGAATAGTAGAGTACAAAGGTCTACTGCATATACTATTGATTAGAGTTATCTCTATATACATAAGGAAGGGATACGAATGGATAGACTCTAGGAGTCCCATGGGAATGGTAGAGAGTACAAAGGTCTACTGCATATACGCAGCGGTGTCGGAAAAGTGACTGAGTGGAATCTTGTAGATTTCACTCAGGCACTTTCCCGAGGCTTTACTGCGCTGGAACGCCCCCACTGCCCCGGTATGCCCACATGATGCAGGTTTCATGTGGCGCAGGGCTTTACAGCGTGACGCATCTCCCTAGATGCCTGACGTTGTAAATAGGGGGCAATGTGATGCATGGTATATGCCGCTGCTGCGTCACAAAAGTGATGCAACAGCGGACCAAAAGACGCGCAAGGGGTTCGTAAATCTGCCCCTCAGTACCTAATAGGTATCCTTCATCAAAGTCACCTCTCTCTAATTTCTGGTATATGCCATTGTGTCTGAAGATGTATAAGTTAAATGTGCTTCCAGGATATTTGGCAACAATGTCTGTGATGATCTTGTTTGCGTCACATACAACTTGGATGTTGAGGGAATGTGTGCTTTTACTATTACGGAATAAGTATCCTATGCGTGTGGGGGGACATTTGGGCACATGGGTCCCATCTATGCACCCTATGACCTGTGGAAACCTTGCAATTCTATAAAATTGCATTTTTGTATTTTCTAGTTCCACATAATTCCTAGGCAGGTAGATCTGTTGATGGATGTGGTGTAGCATGGCATCTAGGGAATTGTGTAAGAAACGCGAAAGCGCACTCTGACACACCTCTGGCCACTGCAATGATATCCTGGTAGCTACCAGTGGCCAATAGGTGGAGGGAGCACAACGCCTGCACGTGTGGGGATTGCATTGCTGCACAGGGTTCTGCTTTCCAATATTGGCTTCAAGGTGTCTCTGAGGTCTAGGATGACAGTGCAACTCACCCTGTATTTGGTCCAAAGCATAGTCGTCACAACGGGAACAATTTAAAATGCAATTCTTGTACCCAATCTCAATAATACCAGTTAGGCATCGGTTGATTTGAATTTTTTATAGAGTCAAATTCATGAAACACATTAAGGAATGTGAAACAGTTGCTCTAAAGTGAGTAGAGTGAGTGAATAGAAGTGCTCGTGGGTAGATTAGAAGGGAGAGAGATATTCAAGTGAAATTATTTACAGCGCATATGTACAATTTTAGTATGCCCTGTCTTGAAGATAATTCTCTTTATTTGGTTAACCACCATAAGGAGATATAACATATACATTCAGTATTATCAACGAGGTGGAAAATAAAAACAGTCCAGGTCAGTAGGCTTCTCAAACAATGTCAACTTGACTCTGAAAATCCTCTCCTATCTCAGCCAGTATCTGCATCCTCCTCGCTATCACATACAGGGCAGCCATTGTGAAAAGATTTCAGATGCATTCTGGGCTTCTTTTTATAGGTCGGGCCTGTTCACCACCTGGTTCTGATTAGTGATAAATTGCATGCGCAAATGGACCAATTTGCGCTTCTTCGCAATTTGCGAATGGTCTGTATATTGTCATTTGCGATTTACTAATTGCGAGTCACTATTTCTGGAACGCAAACGCCGGTCATATTTTTTGCTAGTCGGTATTCGTTTGCATCGTTTTGTGATTTGGAAGTGCATTTCGTACATTGCATTCGACCATTTCTACATGCGCAAATCGGTTTGTGAATGATTTTGCACTCGCAAAATGTTCGCACATCTGCCCATTATTCAGGAAACAACCTGGCGTCCAAACACTTCAGGGAGACAGGATCAACTGCCTCACTTGGAGCGTCTTCCGTCTCACATTCTACATTCGGAGATCAAATGTAGGAATTAAAACCACAGGTCACCTTGTTGTAAAATATATGCTATGTTAATGAATATTTTTAAAACACAGGTTGAATCAAGATGTGGTATAGCAAAAGAGAAAAGGTGAGAAGGTAACGCCTTAATACAGAGCCAGGTCGGACTTGAGCACAAATCGGAGCTGTTTTTTAATTTCGCAGATTACACTCTGACTTTTATAAAACACCATTGTGGTATCCAATAAATGAATTTCACCTAGACACTTTAGGATAGTTAAAAGATGTTCGTCTATACCACAGAGAAGATCTCATTCATTACACCAACATGCTGAGGGCAACTATCACAGTCCTAGCTTTCTTTCCATCAGCCCTCCTATGACACATTACATGACATACACAACGTTCCATTTGCAGGAAGCGGATGATCCACATGCTGTTCTTAGTTGCCAAACTCAGATGCCACAACCATATTTTAGAAAATCACTGGATTCTGTGAAAAAGGTTTGCTAAGCAAAGATTGCATGACTATTTCTCTTGTATTTTGTCCTGTCATCTAATTTGCAGGGTTCCTGTGTGCAACAGATTTCAAGCTCACTCTAAAAACAGCCAAATACACTTTTGTGCCTTTCCAAAGGCTTGCTCATCTAGCATGCCTGCATGGCTCCCTCTTGCACACCTCCTCCCATTTTTATAGGAATTATTTCACGGACCTTTCATTCAGGCACGTGTTTCCTTTGTCAGTTAATCCCACGCAATAAGTATGCTTCATCCTAGTACTGTTTATATATGCTTTCAGCACCCCTCTGTGAAATCAGTCAATACCCGCTGCAAATACAATTTGTGGACATAGTAGACAAACAACTGAGGAATAAAACCACAAGCCCAAGGAATCAAAATCTGCAGGGCCAGCCTTAAAGTTGAGAATCAGGCTGCCACGAGGCGGCCCACGGAGAGTTAGATCCACACACTAGCAAAAGACGGGGCATATCAGCAACAACCGGCGATAATTATTGCTAAGCTCACTTAGCGCTAGGATAATTATCGCCGGCTATCCGTGGATGTGTGCCTTCAAGAGATTTATTCAAATATTTGATTAGATTATATTTATAATTAAATTGCAAGGCCAGACAAATGGTTTCCTTGCTCATTAGTTACTTCCAGTAGCCTAATACCTCTGTACAGTATCTTCATACAGTGAATATGAATCACAATTGTGGAAAAAGTACTAAATGTCTAAGCTCAATTAAGAAGGCTTAGCCAAGAATCATCACATCTGTACTCTGATCTCTTTAGGACCCCACACCATAATAGGGTTGAGGACATAAAGATGAGAGGTCTTGACATTAGAATTTAGTAGAGCATATAACATCCAATAAAATGGAATAATAGGAATAGTCCAATAGGACATATGCAATGTACAGTATGTCTTCTTTGTAAAATGTAAGTAATATCTAGTATGTCAAATGTGTAGAATGTATTAATTATTTTGTGTGTGACTTACTCTTTTGTATTGTCTCTATCAACGTATCACTATTGTCCAAAATGTAAATATGCCTGTTATTGTTCCTTTTCATTGTTCCCTTCAAAGATAAATGTTTGATAAAGGCAACTTATCTGGTACATGAGTAATGACTTGGTATAACTTCTTGAGCTGTATATATTATTCTCAAAAATGGAAAACACTAGCAATTTTGCACAAATATTATATAAGTAATCAGGGTTCATTAATTGAACACAAGTGGGGATATTTTTTGAGATCTCCATTAATGAAATAACCATTGATCCATGGTCTGGGAGGCAATGTTTAGTTTGAACTTGTCTTTGATTCCAGCCTCCTCAGCCCAAAACTTAATCGCTCCCCTATAGGAGACCCTCAGTTTATAAGCAGACATAGCCTATTTGCTATTGGTGAAAAGTGCATAGCAGGCATGGAGAGACTTAGCAAATGCAGCACTCCGAATTCTTTCATTCAAGCGCTTCACTGTAAGTATCATTTCCAACAGTAGGTAGCACTTTGCTCTTCCCATCGAACATCCAAGTGTCATTTCTAAATGAGTCTCTGCAAACTTCACCCAGCTACTTGTTTGTATTTGAGCTCCCGCAACCCCATTTTTGTGTACAACAGTGAACTCTTGTTGGATAAATGGTCAGGTGAGGGTCCAATCTGGTCCTGGTGCTGATTTCACCGAAATTAAACCTGAAACGGAAGAACTTACAAATAAATGACAAATGATCCTATTTTCTTGGGCTTGGCAAAGGCAAAGCAAGTGTGTTTTCTCAGCAAATCCTCACGAAAAATGATCTAGAATCATTGGTGGAGGCAAATGCATTGTTGGTTTATCGGAGCACAATCTGTAGTGACTGTGAAAAGTTGGTTCATTCTCGTCCCCTCCAGGTGAGAGCAGAGATCATGGTTCTCCCTTTAAATTACTACAAGTATCCAGATGTGCAAAATCACCTGGAAATCTCGACTGTTTAGCCCTGCCCCATCCACTTTGGTAGTATGCAAAGTTCTTACCGCCTTTTGCCAGTATGATGGGCAGTTTACCAACAGGTCCCCCAGCGTGTTTCCTGCCAATTTTGGTGATGCATTCTTGATGGGATGAATATGAGGATATCTCCCCCAAAAAAAGAAGCTCTTGTTTCATAAAGTTAAGAGGAATTACCCTTGTTTGGCGGAGATTCACCTCTTTGTAGTCTCTTCACCTTGTTTAAAGAAGAATTCATGTTCTCACAGATTTCTGGAAGAAGACGCATGAGGAACAGTCACATTGCCAAAATTAAATACACAGAAGGTACTAGAGACTATTATGCAGCTGTAGTGTAGAATGCACTAGACATTTACCACACGAATTAACACTTATTAACCAGTAGAAAATACTCCAGTTGGGTAGACATTGTGTGCAAAACTATGGACTCTTGTTGGATAAAGGGGCAGGTTAGGTTCCATTCTGGACCAGTCACTCACACAGCTACTGACAC
Organism: Lissotriton vulgaris; assembly: GCF_964263255.1. Classification (NCBI taxonomy): domain Eukaryota; kingdom Metazoa; phylum Chordata; class Amphibia; order Caudata; family Salamandridae; genus Lissotriton; species Lissotriton vulgaris. Next base: position 481,751,228 of record NC_141691.1, on the reverse strand, counting down.
ACCCACACAGACACTCAGACATCTACCCACTCACGCACCCATTCAGCCAAGCTCACATCCACTCACAGACCGACACGCCCACACAGCTACTCACATACCCACTTACACACCCATACATTCACTCACACACCCACTCACACATGCACAAAACCACTCATACGCATACTCACAGGCCCATACAGCCACTCATAAATCTACTAATACATCCACATAACCACTCACACACCTACTCATCAACCGTACAGCAAGTCACACACCTGCAAAACCACTCACACACTTATACAGCCACTCCCACACCCACTCACAGACCCATACAGCTACTCACAACCCACTCATAGACACATACAGCCACTTACACACCCATAAAACCAATCATACACCCACTCACTGACCCATACAGCATGTCACACACCCCTCCACACAACCACAAAAACCATTCACACACCCATTCACACACCCATACACTCATTCACACACCCATTCGCTCCCATACAAAACCACTCACACACCCACTCACAGACCAATACAGCTACTCACAAACCCAATCACGTACCCACATATTTACTCACAGACCCATACAGCCATGCACACACCCACTCACACACCAACAAAACTACTCACATACCCAATCAGTGATTCATATAGCAAGCCACACACCCATTCACACACATACCCACAAAACCACTCACACACCCATACAGCCACTCACACAAGTACTTACAGATTCACATAGCCACTCATAGATCCACTCATTGACCCATTCAGCTACTCACACACCCACTGCATACCCCTGCAGCCATTCACAAACCTAATAAGACACCCACACAGCTACTCACACACCCACTGACAGACTTTTTCCACCCCTAACATAACTACTGACTGACTCACAAATCCACTCACACACCCAGTAACATACCCTCAACAATACTTTCACACACACACCTACTCACACACCTTTACAGAAACTCACACACCCATTCACAGATCCATACAGCCACTCACACACCCACTCTCAAGTTACAGTCAAGAAATAAAGGCAAAGAACCTTAAACATTCATAAACAAAATAAAACCTTCCAGGGATGTTATAGTTAGGAAATAACATTAAAAAACCTTAGAAAGTCACTGAGAAAACCAAAGGTTACAGGGATGTTATAGTTAGGAAATAGAATTAGGAAAACCTTATGTCACTGATCATGTCATAGTTGATGTTATATGTGAGATCATGAGCAGTCCATTGTGGGGGCATACGTTATAGTTAGGTCAGGTAACTATAACTGCTGAATTTCTATGGTTTTGTGCATGTGAAATCTGAGCCCAACTATAATGTCCCTGTAAGCTTTGTTTTCTTATGAAAAAATAAATATATATATATATATATGCACACAAACACACACACATATATATAAAGATATATTTAATATTCTAAATGTATTTACATAAAAAAATCCACATTATAGAATTTTGTCCTTGGGCTTCTTCATTCTCAGCAGGCACACATAACATATACAATTACAAACACATTTAATAAAATATATATATTTCCTCAAATGGCCGCTTACTTCAGATACAGTGTGGTAAGTTCTTTATTGCAAATCTAGCATCTTAACTGCGTGTTTTGGGACGATTGTGAGCAAGGCTCAGCATAATGCCTTCTGAGGGCTGTTTGTCTGAATAATATGATCCTCCTGGTGCCCCTAGAATGGGCAGGGGCACAGCCAAATTTATTTTAGATCTTGTTGGAAGCTGCAGGTCCTGCAGAAGTCCCCTTAGGAACATTTTTGGAAAAGTTGCATAAGGTCTCCTGAGTCATTGAATACCTGACCCCAGGGGAGATTGATGTATTTTTTAAAGAACTCCAAGCTAGAGCTGTATGCTCTTCAGTTGGAGTGCAGGTACAATTGTAGTTGGTTCTATGGCTGCATTTTATGGCCTGAAGAGTGTTAAAGAAAGACTCCAAGACATGGTTTTTTTTTAGTACATATTTTAATTTTTATTAATTTTGTAAAAATAATTATTATTTTTCATTGCCATGTATGCAAGTGGAAATACATTGGATTATATTTGTTGATAAGTTATTGTAGTGAATTAATGACACTGGTTCATATATGTTGATATGCTGACTGCCTGATAAAGACAATAGCCCTGTGTTTTAGATTTTGGACTTCTGCCCTTTTGACAAAGTCAGTGAGTCTGTCTTACTTAAAATGACAGCCATTATATTGTTACTTAAAGTTAAAAAAAATCTCAGAAATTCTTTGATAAAAAGCAAAGGGTAAAATTACATTATAGTTAGGTGAAAATGTCAGTTAAAACGTAAATCTTTAAACAAAACAACCATTGAAATTCACAAGATATAGTTAACTGAAGTAACTATAACTTGCTACTTTGTCATGCACTGCTTATTGGCGCTCATATTTCAACACTCATGAGATGTTTTATGACATCATTGATAACAGTACTGATGACAACTGAAATTACATCATTGATGACACCACTGTGCATGGCGACGGCTAGAGTGTAATGTAGTGCAAAGTACACCATCCTAATACATTTCTTGCCATCCCAACAACATGATTGTTTGTTTGTCTTGTACTGAGTCTAGAAACTGCTTGACAGGAAGAAATATTTTCATTCTTATAGGCTCCTCTGGAAGGTGGATTACATTGAAATTTCCCAGATTCCATGAATTGCTATTATATCTTCTGTACTCTGCAACCAAGAATGATTCTGGTTTCCAAAAAGTTAGTTAGTCTTTAAAAGATCTACTGGAATTAGGTCAGAAATTGTTGCTTTGCACAAGGACTGCAAAGTAAGAGCAGCTTCTCCAAATGGAATAGTACAAAGTTCAATAAATACTTACCCTTGGAAGTGACACAAGCATGGTATGATGAATTTTATTTTATAGCATTAAAGTGTGAATCACTGACAGAATATCGAAGGTCTGAAGATCGACCTACAGAAATATCGAAGCAAAAATATCAAAGTCAAGAATATCGACATCCTATCTACATTATGGTAAGTGCAAAAATATCGATGTCAAAAATATCATTGTTAAAAATATCGTTTTTTTATTTAGGTTTAAAAATGTTTAAAAATTATAAGTAATATATATCTAATGTAAAAATAAATTAAACATATCCATATAATATATATTATATATACTTATTAATATTTTTTAATTATTTTAATAAGTTATACATTGTTTGAAAAAATCTTATAAAATATTAAAACATCTGTACACATAAAACTATGATATAAATACAAATTAAATAAATATATATAACACATTAAAAAATTACAATTCATTATATACTACATTAACTGAAATATTACGAAAAATATTAGATAGCGGAGGGAATAAAATTACGATTCCAACTCCAAACAGTGCCCCTTAGGGAAAGTGTTGGATAGCTTAAGGATAAAAATTACTGTTCTAACTCCAAACAGTGCAACAGTAGGGAAAATGTTGGATAACGTAGGGGTAAAAATTACTATTCCCACTCCAGTGAGCGCAACAGTAGAGAAAGTGTAAATGTAAATGTAATGGCATTTATATAGCGCACTACTTACCCGTAGGGTCCCAAGGCGCTTCGACCGCTGCGAAACCCTTCCTGGCTTCCCTGAGAGATGGTCCCTTAATGGGTATCTCCAGGGTGAGACCAGGCATCCCCGGCGGTCTGGTGGGGCCGTTAGTGAAGATGAGGCAAGCTAATGCCCAGAGTTGCCGAGTGTGATCGCTGATCAGAGTGGGCACCGAGGCGAGAGAATTATCGAGTCCGCTGACCCTGGTCCAGAAACCTGCCGCGCCGGGAATCGAACCCTGGTCCCGGGCCGTCCTCTGCTCTCGGGTCTGCCGCCTCTAACCAGTGAGCCACACTACTTCATAAGTGTTGGATAGCATAGGGGTTAAAATTACTATTCCCACTCCAGGGAGTGCAACAGTAGGGAAAGTGTTGGATAGCGTAGGGGTAAACATTGCTATCCCCACTCCAGTGAGTGCAACAGTAGGGAAAGTGTTGGATAGCGTAGAGATTAAAATTACTATTCTTACACCAGTGAGTGCAACAGTAGGGAAAGTGTTGGATAGCGTAGTGGTAAAAATTACTATTCCCACTCCAATGAGTGCAACAGTAGGGATAGTGTTGGCTAGCGTAGGGGTTAACATCACTATTCCCACTCCTGGGAGTGCAACAGTAGAGAAAGTATTGGATAGCGTGATGGTAAAAATTACTATTCCTACTCCAGTGAATGCAACAGTGGGAAAAGTGTTGGATAGCGTAGGGTTAAAATTACTATTCCCACTCCAGTGAGTGCAATAGTAGGGAACGTGTTGGATAGCATAGGGGTTAAAATTACTATCCCACTCCAGGGAATGCAACATTAGGGAAAGTGTTGGATAGCGTAGGGGTAAAAATTACTATTCCCACTCCAGTGAGTGCAACAGTAGGGAAAGTGATGGATAGCGTAGGGGTTAAAATTACTATTCCCACTCCAGTGAGCGCAACAGTAGGGAAAGTGTTGGCTAGCGTAGGGGTAAAAATTACTAACTATTCCTACTCCAGTGAGTGCAGATAACATTACTATTCCAACTGCAGTGAGTGTAACAGTGTGGAAAATGTAGGATAGCGTAGGATTTAAATTAACATTCTTATTAATTAAATATTTTTTGTAAAATAAATAACATATTCATAATTAATTAACAAAAAAATTAACAATAAAGACCAATACAATTAAAATAATATTTACTTAAATAACATTTCCACCCTATTCTCCCATAAACACACAACCTGTTACACATAAAAAATAACAATTAATTTAATTATCAATTAATCAATTAATACAAATTAATTACCAATGAAAAAAATAACTAACAAAAAATTAATAAACAATACCAATTAAGAAAGATTTAAAATTACCTAATTATAATAAATTACTTCCCACCCTATTCTCCTTTACAAACACAACCCGCTACACATAAAAAATAACACAATTAATGTAATTAACAATTAATCAATTATTAAAAAGTATTTACCATTTAATAATTCATTTACAATAAATTAATCATCAATAACAATAAAAAAAACATATTAATTAAATAATTATAATTAAATTACTTCCTACCCTCTTCCCCTATAAACCCAAAACCCACTACACATAACAATAACATAAATAATGTATTTATCAATTAATCAATTAATAAAAAGTATTTACCAATTAATAATTAATCAACAATGAATTAACAATAACAATAAATAAAACATAATCATACATTAATTATAATTAATATAATGATACATTAATCCTTTAATAAACATTAATTACCAATTAATAATTAATTAACAATAAATTAATAATCAATAACAATAAATAAAAACATATTAATTAATGTATTATAATTAAATGACTTCCTCCCTATTCCCCTATAAACCCACAACCCGATCTGATACTTAAACGCAAAATTTACATTAAAAATTACTAATTTCTAAACATTTAATTCATATATTTAAAAATTATAAAAATTCATGACAAAAAATGTTAAACATACATATTTAATACATACTAAAATACAAGACACTAATATCAATATTATTAACAACAATATTTTTGCTAATGATATTACTTTCTTCTATATTACTTACTTCGATATAAAAAAAGAACTATATTACTTACCTCTTGGTCGATATTCTGGTCACCGATATTCTTGACATCGATATTCTGTCCCTACGATGTTAAAAAATCGATATTAGTGTAGGTCGATATATATAAAAAAATCGACATTTTGACTGCGCACCTTAAAGTGTTGGTTACAAGTTAAGATTCAGGACTGTTGTTTGCACAACCACTTATTTCTAATTATATCCATTCTCCATAGCGATTTAGAATCACCATCGACCAGGGCATCTACCAGATCAAATCAAGCTTTATCAGAAATTCTTCTTCCTCCTTGTGAGCTTTGTATGTTCTTTCCTCAGTTCAGCAATTAGTTCCCTTTCACTAGATGCATGTGGATGATATCCTTGTAGTCTCTCCTTCACACTTTTTTTAGATGCAGTTCACTTATCAGCATTCAAACCAGTATGTTTTACAACTCCCTTAGTGATGCACATAGATAATGAGACTGGGTAGAAAATATGCAGGACAAGCTCATGTTTTAACATAATCTGATTTGGGGAAATAATGTTTAGCAAAATTTCTTTCATCATAAGTAAGGGTCTGGAATAATTTAATCAAACCTGTTTGAATGCATATTGAAAGAAAATGGATGAGTAGTTTAGATAGGTGCTTTCCCATTTCAAGAAATAATAACAAAAACTCATCATTGTGAACCTCAGAAGTCACTTAATTAACTTAAGCTCAACCCCCTAGGAGTTATGGCACTGAGCAGGCAGGCTTAACCTAGAGTATTTAGTAAAGTATTCATGCAGTGCCAAAACAGTAATAAAGTCAGAACACCAAACAATAAAAATCCCAAACTTAATGTGAAAAACAGACTACATTTTAATAAAAAAAGATGCCAAAATGACAATCTAATAAGGTGAACTGGTGATGTGACCGGGACCTATGGCCAATTTCAGGCTAACTGCAATAGAGCATGGCTCAGATACACCAAGCAGCTTCACCTTAGTCAAAAATGTTACCCTATGGCTTACTCTTTGTTTTGGGGATCGAAATCCAACAGTGGAGCAAGCCTGAAGCTGTAACCGACGAAACACAAAGCTATTCTGATGCTCGGAAGGTTTTGAAAGTTCAAAAATGTAAGTCCCAACTTTTCAGGGTTTCAGTAGCAGCTTGTGTGGTTCCCTTCTGAGGATCCCAGGAATGCAGGGACAGCACATAGGGACCAGGACTCACTCTAATAGATGTCAACATCTGGGTCCAGTGCAGGTTCAGTTGTTACTGGTCAACTGGTCACTTCATGAAATATGCCTCCTGGAGCCTGTTGTATCCCTGTATCCACAAATGAAGTCCCTTGGAGTCCACTTCTCAGTCCAGGGTATAAGTGGGAGCATGTGCAGCTGTTCAGCTCTTGACTCAGGTCACAGACAGCAAGCACAGTCCTCTTCTTATCAGCCATAGATACAGAACGTTTTCTGAGGAACTTTGGGTGTGGTGCCATCTTTGTAGCTTTTACTAGCCAGTGGGTGGAGGCAACTCGTGGAGCTCCCTAACCAATGTGGAAATATTCCTGGGGGCAAACCTACCCACTTTTGCAACATATTGGATTTGCCTTATTGCAAGCTGTCCCACATTGCACCATTTAAAAGGGAAATCCAAGATGACACACACCTTTTGCCCGTGGAGGAAGCTTGTGTTCCAACCTGGAGTGTATTTAGGCAAATGATCAGTTCTCTCCTCCAAAGCTCCTCCAAAGTGGTCATAAGGCCAGATACCCAGGTTGAGTACCATGTCTTCAGAGATCCAAGAGTGTTTTCCTCTGAGGTCTCTCCTTACACTAAACTATGAATTTACAGGCCTCACTTCTACCCCTTTCATGTTAATGTAGTCCCTGAACCCTACACAGCTACCATTCTAGAGCTGGTAGGGATCACGTGCCTCCCACCTAGCTCACCCTGTCACCAGGCCTGAGCCACTGTTCTGGTCTGTGAGCAGTTTTCAAACCTCATTGAGGTCAAGTACTGGCTTGGCAGCTGCTTGAAGTCTAATACAGACTAGCCTCCAAGGGCTTCAAGCAGGGAAAAACTAACTTTTTTTATAAGTTACTTTTCCTAAACAATTATTACACAATCTAACCTCACCAATAAATTGGAATTTTATAAATATGAAATATAGACTTTGAATGAATATTCTAGCTCTTTCCTGTCAAAACTTGCAGATTAAAGTTTATAATCTGTACCTTGACATATTTTAAGATCCAGCAGGCGGTAAAAAGCGGTAAAAAAAAAGCTTTTAAAGGCTAGTCTCTGGAGGGACATTCCAACTTGATACATGGCACATGCTGATGGAAGAGCAGCAATCACTGGTCTACTTCCCCTTGTCAGGCAGTTTGAATACTGTCATCTTGTAACTGCATATTGCATATTATCTTCTTTATATTCTTTTTGGCCAATTGGATCTGGTCGGGTAGGACAGGTGTTAGGGGTATGGACAGCTGCAATTCCATTGCGTATATATACTCTGCATCTGTAGACATGCAACAAGGCGCTCCCAAATTTGTGTTAATGCCACCTCACAGTAATTATTTGGATTATACATAATAGACATAGTGATTGGATAGGTGGGAGTACTGTCCATAGACATAGGTGTAGATCCAATGAACATACCATTACTTGTCAGAATTCATGTTACAGACTACAGGTGATTTTTCCATCTCTTTGCTTTTTTATGTAGATGATGCTATGCTCTTGGCGAAGGCAGCAAACAGCTTACCGAAAGCCCTCAACGCTTTCGCAGATTTTATGGAATCTTTAGATCTGAAAGTACACCTAAAAAAACCTTATGTAATACCATGTAGCCCAAAATCAACAAAAACAAAAACTTTCTATCTACAAGAAACCCCTTTGGATAAAGTCACACATTTTTCCTATTTAGGGATCCTTTTCAATAATCTATTGAAATGGAATCCTCTCATATCATTAAGGGTATAGCAAGTTAATAGGTCAATGGAAGCTCTTTTTTGCTTTGCAACTAAGCTGTGCCAGAAGCCTGCTAGGGAACTGATGATGTTATATAGAGCAAAATGCACGTCAGTTGCTACATATGGGACAGGAGTATGGGGACACACAGACTGCTCCAAGCTCCAAGTCATCAAGAATGTCTTCCTTAGGAGGATTCTGATGGACCCCCAGGGGTCCTCGATTTTCTTTTGTCACTCTGAAGTGGACTTGAACTACCTTGAGGATTGTATAGTTATTACTCCATTATTACTATAGGTCAAAGGGTGGTCTGCAGCTGAAGTAGAATTTTCCAAGCAAATTCAATCTGACTGTCTACTGTAATGTAGAGAAGATCCAGTGGTGAGGATACGTTAGATACGCACTTAGTGATTTGATCCTTGTTGCTCATTTTGAAGACCCAGTTCATATTTAACCATCAGCTACAGCTCAAGTTAATAAAGCTTACTGAGAAAGCATACTGGCCATTTGCCAAAGATTAGCACACAACCTACTGATCTTCAGTGAACCTAATATGATTATTTCATCCCCAGTGATGCACTTCTATTTGTCGCTTGTTTTAAACTCTCAGCACAGATGTTATTTGTCCAGACTGCGCCTCGGCACTGTGCACCTTTTTTCAGCATTTCCACAAAAATATGAATGAGGGCAAAATCTCCCGTCGTCTCTTGTACACTTTGTCTTTTTACCTTTATATAATTCTGTAAGAACAACACATAGGTCAATTTCAAAATGGTTTTAGACTCTTGTATTGATTGGAATCACACGAAATCTGTTATGCGGTACTCCATTTTATAAGGGGGTCTCTCTCCATAGGAAAACTATATGGCGAGCAGTTGTCTTGAGATTGGTAAGGAAATATGATGAAAAGATTATTGCATTTTTTTGCACTAATCTATGAATCTTTGCTACTGTATTTTATTCATGTATTTATCGTATGCTTTTATGATTTCTTAAAATCAAATAAAATTTTATGACTCACTGACTACCGGTACCATGAGACAATCAGATATGCGCACCAATAGACTATTGCTGCCTTTTCACCTCGTCAACATTTTATTGGTATATATTTCCTATAGGTGTGGTGAGTTCATCATCATCATCATGTTTATTCAGAAATGAACCCCCATAAAACACACCATAAAACAATATTCAATATTGGTTTTGGCGCATAAAACAACAGAAAAATAGCATATACAATGTGAGCAATAGATAAAATATAAAATCAATTGATCACCCAAGTAATATATAGCTTTCAAATCTATCTGTGCACTTTTCCTATCAATCCACACACAATATAAAAATGTACTCAAACATCACCCAATAAAAGGCAAAGTCAAATAGTTAAGGATGGCATGAAATTCCTAAAACTCAAAGAAATACATAAAGGGAGAATCCATTTCTGATGAGCAAGGTGATATATGGAACAAAAAGTAAAAAAAATATCAGTAGTCTCTGCAGCACACGTATGGTACATAATACAGGCTTTACTACAAACGCTGGATCTTTCCCACTTATACTTTAAACTCTTTATTGCTAAAAACCCAAACCAGAATCTAATAAAGAGGGTTTTTATCCGGGATCAGTGAAGTCTTATCTAGGGATGGCTCATAAGCCTGTATTGCTTTCACTTCCAGAAATTGTGCTATTAGGCTGCTGTTAAGGTCATTCTGTTGGCTAAGGCCCACAATATGACCCCCAAACTGCTCTTTCAGTTTGGTTTTATAGGTCACAGTTAAAGAAGATGGATCTAGCCAGAAGGTTTCAAACCTGAGGTTTACCAGACAAGCCGCCAATGGCGATACAGTGCCAGTCGGGTTCAGCCTCAAAATCTCCTGGAGGCCTTCTTTGTATGTAGCAAGCTGAGGAGTTGCCCAGTTTCCCAATATTACAAAGGTCTAAAAATAGACACTTATTCAATTTTCATTTGACTCAAGTTCAAATATAGAGGCAACAAGTGCGTACTTTGTGGTAAATTGACCAAAGATCTAACTAATTCTCTTTTATGGTTAGGACATTGATGTTTTATATCCCCAAATTTCCATCCTGTACAGAGAAGCTGATTGAACATTTGATCTATATATCATTTATTTTATTTATTTATATCATTTCTAAAGCGCACTATCACCTGACTGGCATCCTGGCGCTAATAGTGACTCGACATAGCATACCTCCTTAAGAGCCTACTGAAGCCCACCCCTAAATCTTGGGAAATACCCATGTTTTTAAATTCCTTCTAAATAGTAGGAGGTCACTTATTTGTCTCAGCTCAAAAGGCAAGGTGTTCCAGAGCTTTGCAGCAGCGAACCCAAAGGATCTACCACCTGATATATCTCTAATACTGTAGACATAGGTTAGTAAAAACAGGTTTATCAGCCTGCAGAATCGTTGTACCTCTGTATATCATTATAGTCCTGTTCTTTTCAATTAAGGGCTTCAAGGAATAACTGTTCATGACTTATGCCTAAATAATAAAAAATGGGAACCCAATCCAAACAAATCTACCCCAACCTCAAGCTTCCCCTAAAAGTCTTCTGCAGATTCAGAACCATGTACTTTGCTTTTGAATACATTGATGTCTAGGCCACTGGAGTTACAAAAGATTTGAAACTTATTGAGAAAATTTTGGAGAGCCATCAGTGTGTGTGATGAAACATTGTTTTATCAGCAAAGAGTAGAGCTGGAATTGAGAAACCATTCAATTTGGGAGAAACGTACATGGGAGCTAGTATGCATCCCTAGCAAACACCTCTATGAATCTGAATGCATTTTGTTAGCTCCCCATTCTGCCCCCGCCGATCCTGTACATAGTTTTCATTATGACGCTTTATTATTGTAGAAAGTAATGGTGCTGGTACTCCCAATGGTCTTTCATAGCTTTGACCTAGGAATTAGATCAAACGCAGCCCTAAGGCCACAAAAGCTATATGTAGATGTTCGTTTCCGAACTTTTTGTCCTTCAACAGATCAACGATAGTCTAAATACCTGATCAGTACTACTAACCATGGTCTGAAGCTGGCCTGAGCCATCAACAATATTTGCAGTTCTTTCATCCACTCTTCCAGTTTGCTCAGGACTTGCCTGCAGAGCTAAACAGCCTTTAATTAAAGGGGATTCCCCTATCCACCTTTTAGTGCATAGGAATACATATATCCACTTCCAGCAGTCAGGAATAGCACCTCCTGCCAAAATTGTGTTAGGCAATACATTAAAATATGGTGTCCAAACTTCAAATTCTGATGGATAGAAATCTCCTGGGATCATATCACTGCCAGATGCCTTCCCTCGTTTCAGTGGTGATCTGGGTGTCTAAGAGTAAAAAAAAAAAACTTTTTTGGAACACCTGATGCATGACTAATGATTTGTTGGTAATCATCTATTACTGCTCAAGAGGAATTGCGGCTGTGCGAGTATAATAATTGTGCCCAGTAATTCTCATTGCAGGCTCTCTTACTGATGGCTATTATGCAATTGTAATTAGATCTAGTCATTGTTATCAAGATAGCATTTTGTAACTTAACTGCTAAGATCAATTGTGTTTTCGCTTTCCAGCATTCAACAATGTCCCATGGCAAAGATTCAATTTTTTTCCTAACTTGTACTCTGGGTGCTTAGGTAAAACATTCTAATAAGGAACTAAAGAAGTGTGAATCTCTATGAATGGGATCTTCTTACAGGGAAGATCTGCAAAAGGAGCTAAGGCAGAGGGAAAAAGATTGTAAAGTTTAGTATGAAGCTCCACATTACATAAAAACTAGCGCATTTATTGCCCTATGGTTATTATCTAAAATGGGCTTAATGCTATACCTACTGTCAGAGAATGGAGTATCAGGAGATCCTGTAGGGAGAGATGCAACGCATTATGATCACTGCTGATTATCCACTCAACAACAAAATATTGCAATCTAATCTAATAAGAATGAATGAATGAATGAATTACGCACTTGGTATAGCGCATGGCTACCCTAAGGCATCCCAGCGCTTTTGACCCAGGGCAAATCACCACCACTCATCGGAAAAGGAAGGTCTTAAGTTGTTTCCGGAACAGGAGGTGGTCTGGTTGAAGTCGGATGTTCTCTGGTAGATTGTTCCAGAATTTGGCCGCTTGAAGGGAGAACAGCCGTCCCCCCATTCAGGATCTTTTGATCCTTGGAACTGTCAAGAGATTAAGTTCACTCGACCTAAGGGCTCTAGAGGGTCGATAGGGGCAGAAGAGTGGGCACAAGATAGCAGGACCGTTATTTGTGATAGACTTGTAGGCCATGCACATAGCCTTAAATCTTATCCTCTCCTGCATCGGGAGCCAATGTAGGGTACGCAGGGCAGGCTTCACCGAGCTGTGTCTAGGTAATTTGACTAAAAGTCGGGCAGCGCAGTTCTGGACTGACTGCTGAGTCTTGATCGTGCACATCGGTGCTCCAAGATAAAGTGCATTAGAGTAGTCCAGTCGAGAAAGGATCAAGGACTGGACCAGGAGACGTCTGGCATCCGGAGGGAGGAGGTTCAAAACCTTCCTTAATGAGCCAAAACATGTTGCGGCAACCTTACTTGCCTGCACCTGAAATCCGAGAGAGGGATCAAGCCAGACTCCCAAACTCTTGATTTGTTTTTGGGGGACAGAAGAGAGACCCAGACAGCTCAGCTACCATGGATCGAGGTTCAAGGGGGCCTTGTACCCCATGATCATGATCTCAGTTTTTGTTCCATTCAATTTTAGAAATGAGGCTACCATCCAATCACAAACCCTTGTGAGACAGGGGGACAGATTGTTTGTTGCAGAGGTCCCAGCCTCAGTTCTGGTTAACAAGACCACTAACTGAGTATCATCGGCGTAGGTGACCAGTTTAATTCCCCAGGGAAGCACCACCTCAGCCAAAGGCCTCGTGTAGATATTAAATAAGGTGGGACTTAGTGATGATCCCTGGGGAACGCCGTAATGTAGGGGGCGCTGTCTCGATGTAACATCCTCTTCGAAAACAGAAAATGTTCTTTCTGCTCGGAACGATTGTAGCCATTTAAGGGCCACCCCGGAGATACCTGCCTCCCGTAGACGGCAGATCAACAAAGAGTGATTTACCGTATCGAAGGCTGCGCTGAGGTCTAAAAGGACCACTGCCGCGCAGCCTCCTGCATCTACAATCTTCCTAGCTTCCTCCACTACAGCAACCAGAGCAGTCTCAGTGCTCTGTTTGATTCTAAAGCCTGTTTGAGTAGGGTGAAGTACTGCCTCATTTTCAATGAAGGCCGATACGGCTCGATTTACATACTTCTCCGTAATTTTACTCAACCCTGGCAACAGGGAGATAGGGTGGTAGTTTGACCAATCCTCAGGATCTAGATTAGCTTTTTTTAAAAGAGCCTTAACTTTGGCCTGTTTCCATAGTAGGGGGACCACTCCGGTGGAAAGGGATGAGTTGATCACCTCCCTCATGACTGGGACCACCACCTCTGAAACTAGTTTCAGGTCGGAAGGCGGAGCCATGTCCGATGGAGAGCCTGACTTGAGATTATCCAAGAGTTTTTCTACTGTGGGGAGATCCATCAAGGGCAGAGCATCCAAAGTTGGTGAGGTGACCAATCGAGGAATGAACGCGGTGGGGTGCATGGAATCATTATCATCGTCCTTCACACAGAAGGAGGAGTAGATGGTAGCAAACCTTTAAGCTAAAGAAGTTGGCTAGCTCTTCACACCGTTTTAAGGGATCGACCACTTCATTCGGGGGACTAGGTGGGATAACCAATGACTTAAAGATCTTGTACATTTCCCTGGGGGAGTTGGCGGCTTTTAAAATCTCCAGCTGATAGAATAAAGCTTGAGCCGATTTTAATTGAGTCTTATACACCCTTAGTGTTGCTCTATATTCCATTTTATCTTCCAGGGCGAAATTCTTTCTCCATTTTCTCTCTGCCCTCTTACAGTTCCGTTTGAGGTTTTTCAATTCTGCTGTGTACCAGGGCATTTTATTGGAACATACGCGGTGCACTACTTTTAGTTTAGGAAGGGTGAGATCAAGGGAGGACTCTAGCCATTTATTGAAAGCACCATTAGCTTCAGTCGGATTATCCTCGTTAATTGACGGGAGAGCATTCTTCAGGGAGGTTGCCAACTCTGCCACTGGGAGTTTTGACCAGATCCGGACCATTTTATTGGTTGTTATAGTTGGCTGGGTGATATCAGCTGGCGTCCATGCAAATGAGAGTAACGCATGATCCGACCATGGAATAAATTTTGACTCCTTCCACTGCATGTCCATAAGATTGGTATAGAAATGGTCAATAAGATGGCCTGCAGAGTGAGTGGGTCCCTCCACAATTTGTTTCAATTCTAAGGTCCCCAATCCATCCAGAAGATTTTGAAAGGCAAGGGCTTCAGGCACATGGATATAAATATTAAAATCTCCAATGATAGAGAAACTAGAGGAAGTACTGCTGAGATGAGTAATTTTATCAAGGAGAGCATTGCAGAAACTATTGTAGGATCCTGGCGGAGGGTACAGTAAGATACCCGAAAGTGTACAGGTCGGGGAGAAGGCGATAGCAAATTCCAGACTTTCGCATTCCGATAACGGGTTATCAAAAGTACAGCACTTGAATTAATTCTTACAAATGATTGCTATACCACCGCCCCTGCCTTTTGGACGATCGAGCCTGCTCATCACATAACCTGGGGGCAAGGCCTTAACTATATCTGGGTCAGAGACCTCTGAGAGGCAGGTCTCAGTAAGAAATAGAACATACGGCAGCGAACAACAGTTAAGAAGCATTAGGGAGTATGTTTTCGAGTTGCCAGTAGATGAAAGGAGGGGACTCTCCTGCCTATCTCCACAATGCGGACAGGGGATCAGAGGTACACTTGATGGAGTTATAAGTGGGCAGGGCTGACCTCTGACATCCCTCAGAGCCAACAGTTGTTCCCTACCGTATATCGGATCCTCTCTTCTCCTGATGTCTATCCCCCTAGCCCCTGGTCCCGTCCTGTCACGGACGGGCACAGACGGGCTTTCCTTAGGCGCTCCTTTGGCGCGGGACTGGCGCACCCGCTGCTCGCGTCCGCTGCGCGGAGGAGTGGCCATCTCAATTTATGCGTTTCAGCCTACCTGCTTCCCCACCCTAGAACGCTGACCTGCCTCCACCCAATATGGCCGCCTCCGCGTCCCAACACCACCCAGCTACCAAGTCGGCTGAGAGTAGTCATACTTGTTCAAATATACGGCGCAAATAAACTAAATGTGTGCAGTTTAAAAACAAGGACTGTACAATTATTAATTCAATTGTGCAGCGTGACAACAAAATTAAAACATCGTTACATGTAGCAACACAGTTTTACGATTTTAAAAGGACGAGCTAACTCCCGGCTTCCGCCTCAGGAGTGGGATGATATGCAAGGGTCTCACACCAAACATCACATCAAACATCACATCAAACAAAATGTGGTAATTCCTACTAGAATAAGAACCTTTCTCGTAAGTGCATTCTCCATCTTTATCTGAGGGTGATCATCCATTACAAGCTCCCAGACCATGTGAGAAGGTTAGTGATGCAAGTTGGATACCCCCTGCAGTGAATGAGTTAATTTCCAAACCAGGTATACCCCTTGCTTCACTCTCCTCCTCTGTTACTAAGTGTAAGAAGTTGATAAGTCCGTAGGTAATGTTAAAATCACCTCTCACTAAAGGAAATTGGCTTTTTTTGGCTGGTCAAATGCAGGTCCAACATAGACACGGTAAGGAGGCTCTCTATTGAGGGGCATGAAACTATTACAAACATTACACACATTCAATGAGCAGCCATTATCACCTTTTAGCTTCATTCCCAGTATGCCAGGGGATCAATGTTTAGATTTTTGATCATGCAATTCAGTGTTAATTTGATCCAAATGATTATTCCACCAGACGATCTGCCTAACCTAGATAGAAGTGCTGGAACAAAATTGAAAACAAAGCCCAATTTGTACACAGGCTTCAAAGCCCATGTTTTCTAAAAATTTGAAATATGGTACTCATCAATAAAAGTAGGTCAATCAAGATCTAAAATATTTTCCTTAACTTAGCAACATTTGAAGAAAGAATCTGGATAGGTGAGTTTTACAACTATATTTTTTATGAAGGCAGTTGAGGCCTTGTCCACTCAGCTGTCCTAAGTAGATCTGTTAATGTTGCTCACTTCTGCAAATGTCTGCGGTCTCCATTCACTCTACACTCTCAGTGAGTTCCTACACACGACTGGCTGCCACTAATATGCCACTATATGATATATATATATATATATATATATATATATATATATATTATATATATATATATATATATATATATATATATATATATATATATATATATATATATATATATATATATATATATATATATATATATATATATATATATATATATATATATATATAACACACCGTCACCTTCCTCACGCTCTTGATCAGTCCCAGCCAAGAAAAAAAGTTAACGGACACGGACCATCTGTAGTGCTACAATTTTTAATCAAGGTGCAGAAAAAGCCTCATGACGTTTCGGCTCGCAAGAGCCTTGTTCACATGAGTAGTATCTAAATTCACTAAGGGAATTACCATGGGAAACACACTTTTTTGACAGCGCATTAGATACTACTCATGTGAACAAGGCTCTTGCGAGCCATTAGGAAGTCGTCAGCAGTAAATGGCATGGGTCTTAGTTAATATTTGCACAGCTTACCATAACCGGAGAATTTCTGTGTTTTTCATGGAATTTCAGAAATTTGTATAAAATAAAGATTTATCTTATGAGTAGGTAAGCATACCCTACTATTAGCCATTTTGTGGGTGCACACACCCAGCAGTGTACCTAGCATTCAACTCAGATAACTATAGGTACTGATTCTGGTATTAGTCGTTAAGTTCTTGTTTCTTCCCAAGTTTGTTGTAAGCTCAGCACTCCTAAGGTGGGCTACCTGATGTGCTCCATGAAAGAAGGGTTCCGCCATCTTATTTTTTGTGGAACTAGGAACTCTGGGACAGGGTTATGTCAACTCCCCACAGGAAGTGGTCATATCGGGGGTGTAGTGACCCCAGGGGGAACTAGCTGATTGGCTACTACCCTTCACAACCCTTAACGCTACTAAATTTAGTACTTAGGTGGCCCCCTGACACCAGGAGCTCAGACTTGTCTACCTGAAAGAAGAAGTACAAAGAAGAGTCGATGACATGAGAACTGTGGACCAGCATCTACCTTGGTGTAAAACCCTATGTGACTGCTTCTCTCCTGACAATCACTTACACTGACTGATCTAGAAGCGGAACAGCCTCCCAGCATTTTCATCAACCCAGCAGCATCTCCCTTGGCGTGGAGAACCCACTTCTCTGCCCCAGCAGGCACCATCTGGAGCTGACTGGTACAGCGTTCTGTCGATCCCTTGACCCACTGAGGGAACACAAGCCCAGTAAGACGTCTTTGTGCTTAAGGAGATCAGATGTATCTCCCTGCCAAGTTCGAAGATGTCAGGACCCCCAGGAGCTGCCCTGCACCACTACCCAAGGTACCGGAGCCAGTTGCAAGACCCATGGATTGTTTGCGTTCAGATGGAACACCATCACTGCCAAAACTTACCTGTGTGTCAAGGGTCTTAGAGAGAGGCCAGCTCTACACCAAGAATGGCCATTCTGTTTTTCTTTTTGCTTCTTCTGCAGGTTCCCCAACAACCGCAAGAGCCTTTAACTCACCATTGTGCCGGACAAAACACTTCTGCACACGAGTTTCCCAGACCTCACTCAAGTAAACCGATGGTGTCTCTCTGGTCCTGAGACCCTCAAGAGCCAATCCCCCTCAGGGTTCTACATTGCAGCCTTTTCTTACATGTACTTTCCCCGTTGACATTAACGGGTAGCATTTCAGGCTACCTCCGCGTAAAGCACCTCTACACCTGGAAACCCCAGGGCAGGTAAATTTGAATTGTTGGTGCTTTCTTGGCTCTTGCCCCCCAACTTACCTTAAGTCTTGAAAAATAGCCCTGTAAGTCGACTGTATGTGCACCTATGCAGTGTATGATTCTCCCATAGGATAACATTACAGCGCTTGAGGCCCATGGCTCAAATCTGACAGCTGTCCTTTTCTACTGTTTCTACTGTAAAAATTGATAACGTCTAAAGTACTTACCTGATTCCGATAATTTAGATGTCAAAAGGTATATTAAATACATGTTATTTTTCTACATTGGTCTTGAGTTTCTTCTTGAGTGTGTGTCGCATTTATTGACTCTGTGTGTACAACAAGTGCTTAACACTACCTTCTGATAAGCCTAAACTACTCGCCCACACTACCACAAAGAGAGCATTTGGGATTTTCTACATAGTGTACCTCATTTTGGTACACTACATAAAAATCCAACTTTCTAAACAGTCACTCCTGTTGAATCTACAGTATATCACAATGAAAAAGGCTTTTGTGATTTACTTATAGTTTTATTACTCTTTGACATATTTGCATTTAATTTGGCGACAAGGCACAATGTTTAATTTACTCTTGGTGTATCAAGTTTTGTGCACATCTATCAGTAGGGTGTGTGCTTTGTTAAATGTGGTCATATTGCCTTTGTTTCACTAACGTTTAAATCGATTTATGGATCTACATGAAACCAGAGCTGGGACTAACTTTCATACAGTCAACCAAATTTTATTCAGTTTCATCAACGGGGAGTGAAGAAAGAGTTATAGAGGTTGTCAAAAAGTGATCATTTCTTAATAACTTCTGGTATCTTAACTTCCATGCAGACCTTACAAATGACACCAACGTTATTAGCAAATCAAAACTTTTTCGACCCCCACTTTA
Source organism: Lissotriton vulgaris (assembly GCF_964263255.1). Taxonomy (NCBI): domain Eukaryota; kingdom Metazoa; phylum Chordata; class Amphibia; order Caudata; family Salamandridae; genus Lissotriton; species Lissotriton vulgaris. The sequence goes on along the minus strand of NC_141691.1, from coordinate 481,731,778 downwards.
ACGTTGCTCCACCCAATAGATCTTCCATAATCTTGAGATGGCAGTACTGCTCTTACCATTGTTCATGTCTTCCTCACTATATGCAAATGTATCTAACAGTAAAAAAAAGTATACAAAAAGTGATGTGTGGAATGCTTGAATTATTCTCAGACACTGGTAATTATTCGGGACGCATCCCAGGCCATTTTTCTTAAGCACACCATGCCATCTCAGTTTTGACTCAACTATATGCAAATCTTGTCGGGTTTGCCCCAATGGGAACAGTCCAGCCTAGACTGCCAAGCCAGGTCTTGGGACAGGGTTATGTCAACTCCCCACAGGAAGTGGTCATATGGGGGGTGTAGTGACCCCAGGGGTAAGTAGCTGATTGGCTACTACCCTTCACAACCCTTAACGCTAATAAATTTAGTACTTAGGTGGCCCCCTGACACCAGGAGCTCAGACTTGTCTACCTGAAAGAAAAAGTACAAAGAAGAGTCGAAGACATGAGAACTGTGGACCAGCATCTACCTTGGTGTAAAACCATAAGTGACTTCTTCTCTCCTGACAATCACCTACACTGACTGATCTAGAAGCGGAACAGCCTCCCCAAACCCTTGGAGGTCTGCCCAGCATTTCCTTAACCCAGCAGCATCTCCCTTGGCGTGGGAGATGCAGAGAACTGGTTTCTCCCTTGTTATTGGCCCATCAGTGGGGTATAGACTTTTTTTCTCAAGCAGTGCAAATGTTAATAAATAATTAACACTTTTTTAATCTGCCTTCACTTTTTATAATCTATTGACAAATATGGAAGACATTCAGAAGTGAAACAGTTAAAAAGAAATTCAATCTGGAAACACTGTGCCAGCCTATGTATTCACTGCTGGCAAGTTGTGATGATGTTATGAATACTGTAGCATTAGAGCTTGCTTCTAACTCAATTAAACCCCTGTGACTCGGGTCTATAACTAGTATTTTGACCAGTATAACTTGAGAGAGAAGTTGTCTAATGGTATTAGAACATTCCACACAATGGCAACATAATGCCTTGCCCTAAATTAATTGAAAGAGGGCTGGGGAATACCACAACCTGAAATCGGAGCACAGCATAAATGGACGACACTAGTCGTCTCAATATTTTAATCCTAATATTAATGCACTTAAGACAAAACAAACTCAAAGGCACATACATTTAATTATTTATGCTGTGCTCCGATTTCAGGTTGTGGTAATCCACAGCCCTCTTTCAATTGTTTGAACACATAGAGATTGACAAGGTTCTGATCTTTCTCTCAATAACGGTAGCACGCACACAAGCAACAGATTATTTTGAATTTAAATTACATTTGGGTCACATTGATAGAATTTAGGTGTGCAGTCACATTCTCTTTGCTTGCCCTAAATTAAGCCAGGAAAAAAGAAAGACAAACACGAGAATGCTGGAGGGAGGGAACTATAACAGCCATTATTGATCTTCTACCACTCTCTTATCTGCAATGGACCTCCCACCATTCCAGTGTTCTAATATAATTTAGCATACTATCTCTCTTATATAAGTGATGCTGTCAAAGTATGGTAAGCTATGAAAACTCTGCCATTTTGTTTGGAATGTCACCTGTCTGTGAGAAGCAAGAGAATAAAGATATTGGTGAGGTTGAAAGCACCATAAAAGACAAGTCTTAAATGTTTAAAACAACACATTTTAGACATATAAATCAGTACATATCCTTCTGTGTTTTAGCCACTTTCTCCCACTTCTGTTCATTGTCTCTCCCAATGTTTTGTGTATCGTAGAGAGTTTTGGTGTTTTACTGATCAGTGTGCTCAAAGAGAAGTGAGGTTAAAAGAGGCAATTATGTGTATTTATTGTATGGACTCAGTCTTCTGCATGCTTTACACTTAATGTACTACTTTTGTTGAACTCAGGAAAAACCCTGGGATGAAGACTGGATGAGACTGGACAGTCTCATCACTCCTCTCGTTCTTAATTACTGTCAGTGCCAGCTGGAGCTCGGGGAATATTATGAGGTTCTGGAGCACACCACTGAAATCCTGCACAAGCACAGTGGTAAGTCTGCCTTGCCTTCTACGTGGTTGTCATCAATGTGGAAGAGGATGTGGCGGGGAACTGGGGAGACAGGTTTGCCTCTCTGCGTCGTCTTAATATCCTGTGTTTCTCTGCAAATCAATTGGAGCTAGATGTATCAATATTAGAATATGCGATTAACCAATTGCCATTCTCTACGAATCGTGAGAGAAATGTGCGAGCGATGGTAGTCAGAATGATGGCGGCAGGGGCTGAACCAAGACTGCCGGGCCGGGCTTTGCGACCAGTCGTCCGATCCCCAGCTGCTTCAGCGACGGGGCTACAAGTAAACTGGAGCAGAGAACGGGCAGAGAGTGGGTGGTGATGGGAATGATGATGTGGTAATGAAGGGGGAAATGGTGGTGGGTGAGTGGGTAAGGACTGAGCGAGAGCCGCCGGGCACCCCACGACCTGCACCCAGTCCTGGCTAGTCTGCTTCTGCAGGGGCCCGGACTCACACACTGCCTGGGAGTCGCTATGCCCCTTGCACTCAGTCACACCCCACTCTCACCTCTGGCTCCGACTCCGCTGCATCCAGTCCCGCTCAGCTGGCTCAGTGTGCTGGTGCTGAGCTTTCTCCTCTCTCTCCACTCTTTCCGGTCTCCCCCACTCTCCGCTCTCTGCTCCCAGTCCTCCTCACCGACGAACTTCCTCGCTGACGAAGTGTCCCAGTTACCCTTCAACTTAGAGATTTTTTCTGTGACATATATAGTTTATTTCGATTCCTTGGTCTGCAGTTGCCCCTGGGCTCCGTTCCTCCGCTGCGGCGGTCCTGCTGTGGTCTCGCCGCGGCCAACCCTACCCGTGCCAAAAAAAAGCAGGTGGGGCAGGAGAGAAGAACAAGAGCAAGAGAGCGAAGGCCGACCGGACCGGCTGTAATGCAATGCAGTGAGCAGTGAGTTCAACATGCTTCGCCTCTCCAACCCTCCAACCCTTCATGGTTGTCATTCCTGCTCAGAGCGCACCAACACTGCAACCACTCAGCTTCGGTCCAAATCTGTAACTACACCTCTTCTCTGGAATGGAAGCAGGATAGTGGGATCCGGCAAAACTGGTAGGAGGCACATAAACTGCTAGCATATGTGAATTGCAATAAGGAAATCGCTATTCCCAATGTATGAAACTCATAGAGCCAGATGTACGACATATTTTACCAGGCCGTTTGTGACTGATAAAATGCATTTTCAAGTGTACCAACCCTATTTTGCAAGTCGGTAGCCTGTTACTGACTCGCAAAACAGGGTTTGCGAGTTGCTCGTAGGAAGAGGCATCCCTTCCTAAAGCGTGTTGCACTGGAATGTAGGAATGTTTTGCAACAGTGAATGTGACTGCAAAACATTCACAATTTGCCTTCAAATTGGTGGTAAGTCATTCACAAATAGGAAGGGGTCCCCAAGGGACCCCTTTCCCTTTGTAAATGGAGGCAGCAAAAAATTTTCAGAGCAGGCAGTTCCCAGGAACCACTACCCACTCAGAAAAAATGAAAAGAAAAATGTTCATTTTTATTTTTGAAAATCATACTGTTTTCCTTTAAGGGCTGCATTAAAATAAAAAAAAACTGCTTTAAAGCAGTCACAGACGTGGTGGTCTGTTGACCCCAGCAGGCTACCATCCCGGTGAGTGCCAGACATTCCCAACGGGATGCAAATTGCGACCTGTCTAATGAATATTAATGAGGCAGGTCCCTTGCGTCCCATTTTGGAATCGCCAACAATGTCTCAGACAGCGTTGTACAACAGGTTTTGCAACTCGCAAGCTGCAAATCGCTAAAATTCACAATTTGCGAGTCGTAAACTCTGATTGTTGTACATCAGGCCCATAGAGTTTTATTTAATGATTCCTAATGAGTTGCCAATCGATTTACTGTAGTGAAGACAGGGCCCTGCTTGCACACATTGCTATGTTAGCTTAAGCTTATTAGAAGTTTAAACACAATTTTGCCACTTTACAGCTTTTGCCCACAACACTACATGTAACTGTTGTTGTGAGTTAAACTGCTTGATTTTCCTCGCATGCGAACAGCTTGTTTTTAACATCTCTAGACTTACATCACGACCTCAGTCTGTACACTGCATGCAGAAGCCTTCAAAGGCACCATAACAATGTATGCTGTTATTCAGGTTGATTGGCCAACGCTCTAGACACAAGATGAACAGAGCTGCAGCTAACTTAAATTCTAGGGTCCTTTAATATTGCACTGCATGCATGATTTGGGCACTTGGAGAAAAACCTTTCCATTGAGAGAGCGTTGCTGATCCTGTGATGTGATTCACTTCTGCTGATCTTGGAGGTATGGGGTTCCCCATTCAAGCCTAAGAGACCTTCTATTACTATAAAACCCAGTTCCTAGCAGGGGAGGGTGTTTCACAAGGCACTATAGGACCTGTTTCCACTATCATTATAATATGATTTCTCCCTTTGTGTTTTATGGAATTGTAACAATGCTGATCGTATTATTTTTAATCATGTGCCTGCTTATGTTACCAAAAATACTGCATCTTAGAGCACGTCGTTAAAATAAACATTTTAAACTTTTCCGTGTCTCTGATTGCTCATGTTGTAGACTGGTATGAGAATAAAAACAAAAGAGTGTTCTTGATTCCCACCATTCCTGAGAGTACACTAAGTCACATGTTCTAGGTTGTCTAATCATTGGTAGCTTCGCTATAGGACAGAGAGCTAATGAGACACTGATGCTAGTCTGAAAGGGGTTCTGGGCACTGAGGTGAGGTTTTTGGTACACCACAATTCACTGAAGTCCTGGTTTCCTGTGTATAGTTCTTTGCATGAGCAGAATCCCCGCAACATGGGGCACCTAATGTTTGGTCTTAGGTTTGAGACTCTCGAGTAGTGCTTACAACAGTCCACGACACCCTCACTCCTGTTTCCAGTTGACAGCAGTGACAGATTAAACCTACCTATATGGATAGATTATAGGTTCATTCAAGCTTGAGATTTTAAAAAGGTTTGTTCTTTGAATTACTACCCTTAAATTGTTTTTTCTATACTGTGTCCTTCTGGGTGACGTTGACATTCCTAGCATAGTCGCGTACCCCTCTGGAATCACTTATTACAATATGGGGTAACTGCTGAAGGTATGGCGGTGCTCTTTCTGGTTAGTGAAGATGCAGCACACCCAGTTGAGCTTTTTTCTACTCTTGGGTTACGATTCCAGCTGCGAATGCAGATGATGGTACTTTTCATAAGTACACTCACACGGTGGTACCTGCGGTATATGCACCATATAGGACACAGGAGATTCCGCTTACGGCTTGGCAGCATCAAGTTTGGTTTAATGGCACCCTCCCACACACTGTATCTACGGTTTGGTTAGGTCCCTTGTCTATTCCAGGGGCCACCTGGCCAGTCTTGGCCGGGTTCACACCTCATCCACGTTATCTAACAGTCCCTATAGCAGAGTTACGATTACTCAATGCCTCCGTTGCTGGGGTGTACAGGGCTTTAGTGCAATACATTTCCCGCAACATCCAGGTAGGGGGAACCCAGGGCTGCGGCGCAACCAGTTGGACCGGCCAGGACCGAAATCAGTCTTGTCATGGTTAATTTGGTAATGCGGTAAGATTTCAGGTGTCTAATGCTTTGCGCAATATCCCCGACGCGATACACCCCGACAGTTACCAAAAATCATTGCGGAGGCTTATGAGACCATTGGCTGCAATAGTTTGGGTGTTAAGCGTTTTTCTAAAACAGCAGCTCAACCGCAAACTCAGACTGCTACGTCTAATAAAGATGACCGTCCAGTTTTTCCTAAACAGAATAGGAAAAATAAAAAACAGGGGAAGCAGCAACAGAAACAAGTGTCGCGTCCTGCATCACCAATACCGGTGTCTACTGAACGCACATATGATTCCATACGAGTATTAAGTCAATTGATTGATTTCAGGTTCCTGATCAACGTTCTCCTCATTCTTTGCAGGAAACATCGGTCTCACAAACCGGTGGAGGAGAACGCGCAAGAGGCCGGGGTGCCCCACAAGGACGTGAGCAGCCCCGCCAGACAGAAGGTAAAGGCAAGCAGGATGACTTTCAACGCCCTCAGTTTCAGAAAAAGAAAGTTGCTGCTTTAACCGCGAGGTATGCAACAGATAGTGAGAACACAGCTTCGGAACCTGACATGGGCGCTGATACTGCTCGACAGGGCGGCGGAGGTTATAGTAGTGCGGCAAGCACTGCGTCCACATCAGAAGGCAACAGCAACTGACACGTTCATCACTGTAGAATCCGCTGACACTAGAGTGGCTCCCCCTGACAGACTATATGAGATAGTCCTTTTAATTGAAGGTGACATACAGCGTAAAATAAAAGGGATTTTTGGGGAAAATCTGACCTCTACATATGACATTTTGTTAATGGAGGCAGAATGATCCCCACCTTTCCTTTTGGCAGCTCTGAGAGGGGAGGAGGTAATCCTCCCTAGTTTCGCACACACAGTGCCGAAGGAGCATGCACAAAGTTTTGTAGAAGAGTGGGCTAAGGTGCTTGCACCGGCTTTGTACCGTACTCAATGTGGATGGGACAAACTTTCACCCAGACATGGGATTCCATTGCGGTCTATGCGACAGCCACAACTCTAATATCCCATGCGGCGTGAAGCGAAGGCTCCCATTGCAGAAATCCATGAACAATTAGAATATCAAGGTGTGATTTAAACATTTGTGTAACCCATGAATAATCCTCTTTTTACTGTGACCAAACCTGATGGGTCGTACCGCCTGGTATTGGATTACCGCCATTTGAACTCTCATTGTTGGACATGCGTGGTACAGAATACTCACAGTTCTGCCCTTGTGGATAGTCTTGTGGGAAAACGGTTTAAGACCACACTTGACATATCCAATGGCTTTTTTAGCCATAACCTGTCCTCTCTTAGTAGTCAATGGACGGCTTTCACATCTGGTGGCAAACAAAAAACAGTTCAAAATATTAGCCATGGTCTACAAATACAGCCCAGGCGTCTTTGCCGCTCGTATTGTCTCTCTTTTAGAGAGACTCAACCCTGATGCATGCTCATATGTTGATGATATTTATCTCACAGACGACGAATTATGATTGCATCTGTGCTGCGTTGACCAAATAATTGTTAAGTTTGCGGACTTTGGTTACAAATTTAACTTGCAGAGTACACAGTGTTGTTCCTGGGTTATGAGCTCAAAAATGAAGGTCGAGGTTTAGCACCTCACTTTCTGGAGAAACGCGCACAGTAGTGCGCTCCTACAACTCTGAAAAAACCTCAACATTTACTGGGTTTTTAAAATTTCGGGTGTTCTTACATTCCCGAATATGCCCAGCGTATCAAGCCGCTTTATGCCTTGGTACAACCAACTTTTACCAAATCTTGCTGGCTGCCTGAACATTCAGCTATACTGCAATCTTTGCAGTCTGATCTTCTTGAATCGAAATACATACCGACTCGTGACAATCCCACAAACCTGGTAATAGGAATTGCGCCAGGCGCAGTGGGTTTCTCCTACTTAACTTTTAATGAAGGAAACACAGTCCCTATTATTTACAAGTCACACTTGTACACGTCGGCTGAAATGCAATTTTCCTCTGTCGGAAATGTTTTGACTGCAGATCAGATGGCGATTCTAAAAGAGAGAGTGCTGTCGCAGTGGAAACGCATGTTGGTTGTTACACCGTATCCTGCCCTGGAGGCAGTGACGAAAGCCAGTGTACCAAATTTAAAATCTTTGCATCCACGTTGGTTTACAATGGACCACATCCTTGACGTCTCCGGATGTCGCGTTTATTTTTGATTCCTCTTAGCAAACTCAGGAGTACTTGCAGTATGAATTTGTTCATCTGGCGCCTTTGTCCTTGCGCCCGCTGGAGGATTACCATTGTATGATTTACACTGATGGTTCGGCGCAACCGTCGGCGGTATCTAAGCATGCTTATTCAGCAGCCTGCACAATAGTGGTGGTTACCATGGTGAATAGAAAGTTCAAGTCTGATGTCGTGCACACACAGACTTTTGGGGACTGTACCGCCCAGTTGGCAGAGCTAAGTGCTCTGGTGCTTGCACTGGAGTATGCTGTTCCTCGTGTGACTACTCTTATTGTAAGTGACTCTTACTACTGTGTTCAGTCTTTCAATGACAATTTATTGTTTTTGACTCAGAATGAATATCGTGATTCCAAAGGTAGCACAATCAAACACAAAATGCTTTGGGTTTGAGTTGCAGAACTTAAAGAACGTCTGCCTCTCGTGAATGTAATTCATGCTCTTGGTCACCAGCGAGTAGGAGTACACGTGGTTGGTGACAGTCTTGCTGATGAAGCAGCAAAGACAGCAGTAACAACATATGTGGGACCAGCAGTTACACGTTCCAAAAGTAAGATTGATGATGATATCTTGGCAGCCATTGCTGCAACGGAGAAAGGAGATAATTACCCTAAATGATCATTCTGCTGTATTACAGAACCTACAAGAGACTCGTGACAGTCTTGCAAAGGAACAATTGCCCTCCACAACTGATGCTATGCTTTAGATTCCGGTAGTTGGCCGGCTACCCCCTGTTGGTGACTTGGTCCGTGAGAAGGTGGAGAACAAGAAGGAGTTCGTCCCCTCATATCGTGAACCAGTTCCCGTGCTTGGCGTGCACGGTACAAGAACAGTCATTTTACCTCTACTTCCTGGTCACAAGGATAACAGGTACATCTCCATTGACAATGTCAAATTACATTGAGAGGCCGATTCTTCTCAGTATGACACCAGCAGTCTCTTGTCCAGCGATGCTGAGAAATTCTGTTTTGGCTCTGGAAAATACCAACAGGCCTGAGTTGCCATCAAGATGCTTACAGTTAATAATCAATTATTGAATCCACCGGCTGGTGATCCCCATGATGATACTGAGTATACTTATCCCACAGATGTGTCATTGCCTGGTGTGCACACAAGTGCTGTTGATCAGTCGTGCTTTTCATTTGACACTAACTCTACAACAATCGAGGTTCCCATCGAAAGTTTCTATTTTTGCTGTTTGGTTTAAAATAAATTTTTTAATACCTCCTTGGACTTACATTTGGCTGGTGCTTTTAATTTTTTTTTTATTCATGTCAATTGGATTGGTGGTTTTATTTTTTCGTCTAGTAAATGGACATTATGTTAAAGAACGATCTACAATTAGGTTAATTGATGGAACTTTGACACCCCACTCCTCGTCCCACATCATGAAGAGAGACCAGACTTTTTTCAACTTCACGGCTTGACCTGTATTAGATGGGATTTTGTGGGATGCTGGTAAATTTCAGATACAAGGCCCTACAAAGGTTATAAATGTCCCCAATGTACTTCGTGTTTCAATGGGCGATGTTGTAAAATAAAACATACGCTCGAACGATTGGGATGTTCAAGCCGTAGAGGCTCTTTATTCTGATTTGAAATATTATGCTGCTTTTGATGGTGAAGATTTGTACTTAGACTCGGCTAATTATGCAGACTTATTCTGCTACCAACACATTGGCAATCATTTTCTGCATAAAACAGAAACATTTAGAAATGTGGTTAATTATACACAATGAGAACATTGTCCAGCTCCCATTGAGGGCAGCTCGAAAACTCTTTTGAAAACGTTTGCTTATTTTACTGATTTTAATCAATCCAATCCTGATTTATTTTTATTTTAAGATGACTGCTCAGTCCTCTTCTAAAGTTAGACTCACCCACACTAAATGACTGTATTCGAAGTCCTTTATCGATCAGTTAGCAATAGAGGGCTATGACCTGTAGAAAGATACTATTGATCTTAAATCTGTTTGGGGTTCTAAAGCTGGCAAGTGCAAAGCACTGAACATTTGCATTGTGCATGTCTCATTCCAAACCATATGTTGTTTTTGAACAGGACTATTTCACAAACTACTTGCTTTGGACTGGCTACATCTAAAACATTAAATACCCTTCAATTCTTGATTTGGGGGAATACCCTACATCAGTGTTCTTCAATCTGTGAGGCGCGCACCCTTGGGGGGGGGGGCAACACCTTCCCAGGGGGGGCGCACACTCCACTTCAATCCGACCTTTGTTCCCTGTGCCCTCTGTGCAAGTCTTCTTGTATGTGGAAAGGGGAGGGAGGGGAGATTGATGGGGCAGGAGGTGCTGTTCTTTTTTCCTGTTAACGCTCCCAGGAGGGGGTTAATTCGCAGAGCTGACAGCTTCAGCTGCATTGGGAGGCAAGGAGTCTCCTCTGCTAAAACCAAAAGCAAACAAACAGACACTCTTTCGGTTTTAGAAGAGGAGACCCCTGGTCTCCCACTGCACCTGAACCTGTTAGCTCTGTGAATTCACCCCCTCCTGGGAGAGTTAGCTCCCGATCATCTCGAGTTTCGTCATTAATTATCCCAGGACCACAGAGACTGAAGACGAAGCAATGTAATGAAACTGACCTGGCAGTATTTTCGGTTTCCTCCTCTGATTGTTTCTGTAAAATGAAAAGAGGCCAATCCGTGTATTCAGAGGAAGAAGAGGGAAGTCACGGTTTTGTTTGGCCTCCTTTCATTTTACAGAACAATAAGAGCAGGAAACCGAAAATACAGCCAGGTCAGGTACGGACCCCGATCCAGCCCTACTGGCTGTGTTGATACATACTGAGACCCGCAAAGGTAGAACTCGCCTGAAGCACAGGGTAGGTCTGCTGTTAACACTCCTCTTTTAACTGGTGGGTATCGAGTGTCATAAGCAGGAGGGGAATCGACGCTGAGAGTTAGCTATTAGGCCCCAGGCCTCGAGTCAAGGGTAGACGCGGTAACCGACAGCTGTCTGGACAGTTTAATCCTATAGACAATCATCCCCATGCACACTCTGCAGCCCTAATCCTATAGACAAGCATCCCCATGCACACTCTGCAGCCCTAATCCTATAGACAAGCATCCCCATGCACACTCTGCAGCCCTTTGCAAACATTCATCACTATTAATATTATGTTTCTGACTGCTGTCATGTGATGTTGGTGCCCTGAACGGATGTCTCATTGGCAACATCTAAAAAAATTCAGCTGGGGGGGCTCAACCTACAAAAGTTTGAAGACCTCTGCCCTACATGATACAATCACACCGATAGGTCCATTGATGAATTGCAGTCCCTAACACTAAATTCCTCTTTTAATATTTCCAGCTAGGATACCAAAGGTTGGTTATTATGGCAAAAAAGTTCAGATGCATGCCAACATCGTTTTATGGGTCTGGCCACTGTCTATACACAGTTTAGGGTGGTTCCCCATTTTGAAAGCACCTATTCTGTTACTACCTATTCAGTAGGCAAGTTATGTCAGAACTGGCTTAAACATTCCACTTTAGCATCAGTTAAACTTCATTTATCCAAATTGACTGACGATGTTGATTTGAATAACTTTGTTAAAGGCCCTGTAGGCGGCAGGTCAAAAAGATGCATGTATGCTATTTACAACTAAGGTTGGAAATTGTCTCAAATCGAAGCTACTTCTAGATTGAGAGCTATTGAGCAAGCTAATTTAGAAAAAGTGCTTGCAGTTGTTGATAATAGCATTAAAACCCTTTCTTCCTGAATTTACACATTAGATAATATTGTTTCATCTGTTGTTGATATTGTGGAGGATGAAGTGTCTGTTTTGTACCATGGTCAAAATCAATTACGTTCCATTATGCAGTTTGCTTGGACTTTACAAACTTTAAAATCTGGGAAAGTGCCTTGGGACTACACGAATACCTCTTCTCCATTTTTACCATTTATTCTGACTGAGAAACAACAATTTATGTCTATGAAGGATGCTGCATAGTCACTTTTTCATATTGAAAAGTTGGAACCTTTACCTTTTTCTGTTGCCGAATCTAATTCAGCTGTATGGCTCATTCATGGGTTAATAACACTGCCCTTTACCTTGTTTAAATTTAGTACATGTATACAAAAACTATGTCATAGGCAGATATGAACCATTGGGAAGTACCTATCTCCATGAAGTTTGGTCTCTGCCATTTAAATATAGATGCCTGAGGGAGAGTAAAGAAGTTTATTTAAAGGTCAAGGAGTGCACTTCTACACCTGATCACTCTCTGGTTTGCAAGAACATACAATTGCACGGCTCATGTAACATGCAAGCTCCGAATTTAGCCTGCATTTTAAAGGGTAATCATGTCCCAGCAATAGCATCAACGTTCATGTTGCTTGCTGACAGTAGCTATTTACTTTTAAATAATGAAGATTTCTGCAGTATGCTGGCAGGGATTTCGTACATTGTGACCGTCTCCCAACATGTAGTTTGCTGTACAAATGTGCTTTTCCCGCCCCCGCATAGGAAGCTCGATGTGTCCATCTGGCCTTCCATTCCGACCTTGAAAGCAGAGTTCAACAAGTGGAATAAGGGCTCTATTGTCCCAGAAAGAAGTTGCCCTTACGTCTTCCCGTGAAACATTTATCCTTCACGTAGCAAATACCCGCACCGAGGCGCATGCGCTTTTAAATACTGATCTCCCACTGCATTTCAGTGCTTTGATTCACACTATATTCAATGCCTTGTCGACAACTGGCTTGGCACATTTTTTTAAAGTAGTAAGCTCTGGCCTTTTGACCTCATTCCAAACTATATTTGGTGTGATACTGGCATTTTTTCATTAATTGTTTTTAGCATCTTTGGTGGTTTACCATTAATTCTCGCCTTGTCTGCTGGTGTACTGCTGTTTATTTGCTTGCTCAAAATGGCTGCACAGTCTGTGTCACAAGACAACCTGCCCCGGCTGCTCCAGCTTCGCAACCGGATGCTTGAATACTATGGAACGCTACCTCTAGCCACCTTGAGTGTAGCCTATGGATTATCCTTCCGGTTCTCCTACTTTACATGCTTGTTTTCCATTGCCTGGTTTGCTGTTTTAAATGGGCTCTGGATTTGTGTCTCTGCAATATGGTATAGCCTAACCCGGATTATGATCAACTAATGAGTCCCTTTGCAGCTCATGAGTTCAACTGTTCTGGTATCAGGATTATGGCCTTTGTGGTGGCGCATGGAGTCCTAGGGAATTGGAATATATGTGTGGCTGCACATGACTTCCTGGCATGCAGTTATATCGAAGAACACCCAAGTTGTCCTCTGATTGTGCTGAAGGCTCCAGCTATTGAAGAAGATGTATGTTCCTTCACGTTATTAAATTGGATGGCTGAATTATTTTCTGATGATAACAATGACTTCCTCTTGGAGGCAGTTGCAACGTACAGTGCCTATACGCGGATGGATTGAATTGGCATATGTCCAGCTTCAACGCGTATTGTACTCAAATTTTTTTTAAATATATTTTTACATTTCCATGATGGTCAGTATACCACCCATTCTTGGCTTTTTCAATTTTTCCTTGCTACTTTGAGCTTATTACTTCCAATTATCAAGTTTGGCAAATTTTGAACTTGGTTTTGTCTCACTCGAACTTAACTCTGCGTTCCTAAATTGCCTCTCTTCTTGTACGTGTTCCGATCAGGGGAGGATGTAGTGAAGACAGGGCCCTGCTCACACACATTGCTATGTTAGCATAAGCTTATTAGAAGTGTATACACCATTTTGCCTCTTTGCAGCTTTTGCACACAACACTACATGTAACTGTTGTTGTAAGTTAAGCTGCTTGATTTTCCTTGCAAAAGAACGGCTTGTTTTTAACATCCCTAGACTTACATCGCGACCTTAGTCTGTACACTACGTGCAGAAGCCTTCAAGGTCACCATGAGAATGTATGCTGTTATTCAGGTTGATTGGTCCACGCTCTAGACACAACACGAATACAGCTGCGGCTAACTGAAATTGCAGTGCCTTTAATATTGCACTGCATGCATCATTTGGGCACTTGGAGAAAAACCTTTTCCAGTGAGAGAGAGCATTGCTGATCCTGTGAGGTGATTCACTTCTGCTGATCTTGGAGGTATGGGATCCCCCATTCAAGCCTAAGAGACCTTCTATTATTATAAAATATAGTTCCTAGCTGGGGAGGGTGGTTCACAAGGTGCTATAGGACCTGTTTCCGCTATTATTACAATATGATTTCACCCTTTGTGTTTTATGGAATTGTTACAATTCTGATTGTATTATTTTTAATCATATGCCTGCTTATGTTAGCAAAAATACTGCATCTTAGAGCACGTCGTTAAAATAAACATTTTAAACTTTTCCGTGTCTCTGATTGCTCATGTTGTAGACTGGTATGAGAATAAAAACAAAAGAGTGTTCTTGATTCCCACCATTCCTGAGAGTACCCTAAGTCAAATGTTCTAGGTTGTCTAATCATTGGTAGCTTCGCTATAGGACAGAGAGTTAGAGACACTGATGCTAGTCTGAAAGGGGTTCTGGGCACTGAGGTGAGTTTTTTGGTACACCACAATTCACTGAATTCCTGGTTTCCTGTATATAGTTCTGTGCATGAGCAGAATCCCCGCAACACTCCCTCATGAATATTAATGAGATAGGTCATAATTTAGGAATCGTTAAAATCACAGCGAATGTGGCCTGCTGGGATCAGCAGACCATCATGTCTGTGATTGTTTCTAAGTAAAGCTATTTTTTTTAAAGCAGCCCATTTTCCTTAAAGGAACACTGGATGTGTTAAAAAAACTGGGACCACTGCCTGCTCTTAAAAACTGTTTAGGAAAACATTCACAAAGGAGAAGGGGTCACTTAGGGACATCTTCCCATTTGTAAATGGATTACCACCTACTTGAAGTAGGCATTAAAATGTCACTGTTTAGCGACCGAAATGCGTTCGTTAAACATTTTTACAGACTCTCCAAACAAGCCCTGTTCCTAATCGGTATGTATTCACAGTTCCGAATTGTGATTCGGTAACGTTACCGAATCGCAGTTTGTGAATGATAGATACCAAAATCAATTTTTCCAGTGTACTATTCAGTCCATTTGTGATCAGAAAAATGCTTGATACATCTGGCCCTTAAAATCTCCCTTGTGTCTACAAAAAAAATGTTTTTCATGTAAAGCGCTCCAATAGCTTAGGGTTCGAGTTTGTACTATATAAAACTGCAAAAAGAATGCCAAGGAGCCATAAAACAAAGACACTGAAATTTGTATTCATGAAATGTAGTCAGTGATAATACCATCTGTGAAAATGTTCAGTGCAAAAATATTGAGCCCGAATCATGTATAGCAGGGGAAGTAGTCAGAAACTTCATCCACCAGCATTTTCCATTTGGAGCAAATTTCCAACATTGATGTATTATCACCAAAATCCTAGAGTATGTCCAGAAAGCTAAAACACTCACATGACTAATTATTATGCATGGCTATTTTCTATTGAATAGAAATTGCGGTTGCAAACATTAAATATAACAGTGCATTGTTAACTGTAGTTAATTTGTTTCTCAACTTGAAAATATCTTCCCAGTGGAGGAATCTTTGTCACACACCTCCATTAATTTTGAAGGGCATCCTTCCTAATTTGATTTTGGAAAGTCTGTTATTCCAGCCCTTGAAAGCAGAATATTTCAAGCATTACCAGGGTGGGAAACTATCTGCAAGGGATATGGGAAAACCACAGACCTAATTTACCTTCTAGGTCCCTCATAAACGGGACCTGGTATTCCTCCTGGTAATTCAAAAGCATGCAGAGAGGGTATTTTAATGGACAGAGCATACTTCACTGTAGCTCAGGCTGTGAAAGTGTTCATATCATTGTTAAACAAGCAAATGTGCAAGAATATGGTGCAGAAGCATTTAACACCTGGGGGCATATTTACAAGCCCCTTTTGCCACCAGCATGTCACTTTTTTTAATGCTCCGGTGGCGGTGCGCCCTTCCCCATATTTACAAGTTGCTGCTAAGCAACTTAAATGGCTTAACGCCACCTTGTAAATATTCCACTTTCCGCAGCAGTCCACTGTGGCAAAGGGTCGTGAAACACCCGTGAAAGGGTCTACCCATTGTTTCTCGATGTTGTCCCAAATTTACAAGGCTGGGGCAGCGCCAAAAACGAAGGCCAGGTAGTATCTGGTCTTAGAATGGCGATACAAGGAGAACTTATTAATTTCTCCTTCTTTTTTGCTCTTTCTATGTGTGCTGCATTCTGTCAAGCTTACGGTGCAATGAGAATTATTTGAAATAAGCAAGATCCAAATACATAGTGTGGTGTAGTAAATGTAAATGAAAGGTGCACACTCTACCCAGTTAAAACATGCAAAATGGGGGGCGTGGCAAGATGGTGACGGAGTAGGACGTGTTTCTGAGACCCTCCAGCGCCAAGATTCATCAGCATTGTCCAGCACCTCCTAGGAGCCGCTTCCACCCGTGCTTCTTCCCCGTCTGGGTGCCCGTTGCTGCGGAGAAGCGGCTGGGGGTCCCTTTTCGCTGTTCGGTGTTCGCCACGGCTGGTGGACGGAGTGGAGACGCGGCGTTGTCCGAGCAATGGCGTTGTCCGAGCAATGGCGTGGGCCTTAACGGCAGAAGAGCCCGGGAAGGAGAGAGCGAGAAGGTGCGGGAGTGACCTGGGCTGAAGCCTTCTGGACTGGTTCCTGTAGGTCCCTTACTCTGTGAGAGGCTGTGCCGAGGGTGCAGCGGAGGATGTCACCTGTTCCCGTGACGGTGAGGAGGGAGCCGGGGCAGGACCGCGGTGGCAGGGCGACATCGCCCACTCCAGGCCGAGGCTTCTTGGCCTGTGGAGGCCGCTTGACGTAGCGTTGCTTGTGGCCCCCTGTGACACCGCTGCTGGTCTCGAGCTGGAGAAGTGAGGTGGCGGCAGGAGTTTGCAGGTTGAATGGAGATAGAGCGGCGGCGGAGGGGGGATCCCTGCATGAGGGCCTCAATCTGTTTGGTGCCCCCCCTGAAGTGCGACGGGGCATTGCATGTCCAGATGCAGTGGAAGGCCCACGCCAGACTGGTTTGCGGCCTGGAGTGGCCTGGTCTGCGGCCTAGAGTGGCCTTACCCCTGGAGGCAGCGTTCTGGCCTGGCCGACCAAAGAGCAAGCTCCAGTGGTGAGAGCAAGCGGAGGTGGTGGCGCCGCGTGGTCAGGGGGTAGGAGACGGACTGCTCTGCGGCCTGAAAAGGCCTGGCCCTAAGGAGAAGAGTTCTGGCCCAGACTGCCCGGAGAGCCACTACAGAGGTGAGAGCCGGCGGAGAGGGAGGTGCCGGTGGCCAGCGGTGGCAGGAAAAAGGAGCTTCGCGTGCGCCGGAGCGGAGAGGCCTGCCTGAGTGAATACGACGTTTCCCGGTGACGGCCGCCGACGTGCAGAGGCCGGAGTGAGGCAGTCCATGTTGGGGAGGTCCACTGAGCCCCTTGAGCGGCCTCCCTGGTGAGTCAAGCAAGACGTGTGGCCCCTGCATTGCTCCCCACTAGTGTGTGCTGGAGCGACATCACGGGAGGTGAGGCTGAGCGGGCTGAAGGAGTATCTGAACTATGGGCTGGACAGCGGAGAGGCCCTGAGCGGTCGTGGTGGCACCCCTTGGCTCCTGAGTGCCCGAGTGCAGGGTTTGACGACAAGCGGCATGGCTAGGCTAGGCTGAGGAAAGATAAACCTGACAAGGAGGGGTTACCAAAGGGAGCACCGCTGTCTGGGTCCCCAGTGGCCGACAAGTCGCCGCATCGCGATGCGAACGTTGAACCCGCAACCAAGGCCTTCATGATCGAACTCTTCGCGGCCATCAAAGAAGATATCTCGGAGCTGCGATCCCAGTTGGCGTCGGATTTGCGGGAAGTGCGGAGAGATGTGGATGGCATAGAGGAACGTGTAGCGACACTGGAGGAGCACGACTTAGGGTTGGGGGAGGACGTACATCAGCTCCAGCAGGACGTTATTCGGCTAACAGAACAGAACCTAGACCTCCAAGCCCACGCCGAGGACCTGGAGAACAGGTCCCGCCGCAACAACATCAGAATACGCGCGGTGCCTTGAAAGGGTGAGGGATCAGACTTGAGAGAGTATGTAGAAGCCCTTTTTAAACACATCCTGAATGAGGAGGATCGACAGGAGATACGTATGGACAGAGTGCACCGAGTTGGATTGCCGCGAGGCCCAAAAGCGCCACCCCCGGATATACTGGTCTGCGTCCATGATTTCCAATTGAAAGAACAGATTCTCAGGAAGGCGTGCGACCTCAATCCCCTACAGTTCCGGGACCATCGTCCCCAGCTGTTCCAGGACTTAGCGGCATCTACACTACTGAAGCGGTGGGAATTCAGACCTGTTAGCGGGAGCGGGCGTGGCCTACTCCTGGGGGCACCGCTTTCGCCTTATCTGTCGATGGCAGAATATGCTGGTCCAGGTTCAGTCCCTCACGGCGGCCATGGAACTCCTGGGCCTAGAAGGTTCGGACGCCGGGCCCGGAGGGGAAGACACATCTACAAGGCGACGCCAACGCTCCCCGGTCTGGCAGAGGGAGGGCAGGCCCGTAACGGCGGGGAGGCCCGGTCCGTCTGCAAGCCTTCAAGAGAGAGGGGCTGCGGTGGCCTCTGTGGCACTGGTGACTGAGGCTGAGACGGATGGCAGATCAACAGCTTCGTGAGGCCCTAGGAGGAGGGATCGCTGGCGTCGGAGGGGGTCACTTCCAACAGGTACCACGTGTACTCTATGTTCTTCCTTGAGAGACAGTCCCATTATGGGAGCTGGTGGGAAATCGACTGGTGCCATAACCCCCTGCCTTGGTGGCCTGCCTTGCGAACTGTTCTTGGGGGCTCCCTTTTTGTCTTCTTTTGTTCTATCTTGTTGAGTCTGGGTCTTCTGGGAGTTGGGAGGGGTCGGGGAGGGGGGGTCAAGTGGTGGGGAGGGTGGGGGATGGGGGGCAGTGGTGGTAGCGAGGCTTTGTCCGTTTGCACCTTTGTACATCCGGAGTGTGATGCATGCATAGGGCGGGGTGGGGTGTGTGGGGGGGTTGTGGGTAGAGGATGGAGGGTGCGGGGAGGGTGGGGTTTCTAAGATTGAGCGGTCCTGGGGTGCTTACTCTGGCTGGGGGAGTGGGGGCTGGTTGGGTCGCGACTGGGGTGACAGTGGGGATCGAGGGGTCCCTCCTGAAGCACAGTGTCAGTTGGCCCGTATATGATGCCGCTCACTTTGGGAACGTGGAATGTGAAAGGGCTGAATTCTCCCCAGAAACCGTCGGAGCTGCACTGAGGGGAAGAGGGCAAATTGTGTCCTGAAAAACCATCGCTGATCCAAGCATGATTGAATCCCCCAAAAATGCGCTAAAGGCTCATGAGGCATTGTAACCAAAAACACTAAGTCTTGTAACTAACGCCAAATGGGCGCAGAGACTACGTGTTGAACTACAACTTAGATACATAAACACCTATAGTTCACTTTTTTGTATAATACACTTTTACATATACATTCATGTGAGTAAGGTGGGGAAGTTTGTGCATTTCCCGTCCTAAAGAAGGAGTTTCGTACTCCGAAACATGTTCATGTCGACGCACTAACAAGAGGTTAATGTACATAATTATACACCAGTAACCTCACATTGCACCCCTTTTTAACAATACCAGCTTGGGGCTTACTTAAAGTCTTTTTTTCCCACGAGTCAGGTATTTTTTAAGTATCACCTTCACCACTCCATCACTCACATTAAGAACCCCACACACATTCACACATAGTCCACAGAAAGTGCTCCCACGTAGTCGTCGGTCGTAGCACGCCGCATCCCGTAGAGGGGTGCGAAGACCCCGATGATGAAGCATGACACCAAGGGGCTTGATGGTGTGTGAGGGGTATTTTAACAACACAGTGTGCTCCCCACCACAGTAGGGACCACCACCCAACCCCCATCCCTAGTGGATTCCACTTTGTTTATTTATAATGCTCAGGGAGACTGAATCCACTGTTTCTCTCCCTCCCTCCTTTGTTATTTATATATTCTCCCCAGAAACACCAGACGATTTGGAAATATTTCCTTGATCACCAGTTAGACATAGTTGGCCTCCAGGAAACCCACTTGTCTAGATCGGAGGAATCACGCCTTAAGCATAAACCATTTCCTCTTATTTATAGGTCCTCGGCCCCCACAAAGCACAGGGGAGTGGCGCTTATGTTCCGCTCGGTCTTGCACTTCCAACTTGTGGGCGTTCAGAGAGATAAAGAGGGCCGTTGGATCATGGTCAAAGGCATGCTCCGTGGTAGGCTCTGCTCTTTTCTGGTCTTGTATGCTCCCAACGCGGGTCAGAATGGTTTCCTGCAGGTTCTCCTGAGGAAGGTTTTAGACTTTGCTGAGGGACCACTGATTGTTATGGGGGACTTTAACCTGGTGTGGCAGAGAGATCTGGATAGCACGCACCAACAGAGATCTGACACCGGGCTATTTTCCGCCGATACGCAGCGTATGGGTGGCGCTCCCTCTATCCACATTCTAAGGACTGTACCTTTTTCTCCCATGTTCACCATTCTTACTCTCGCCTGGGCCACTGCTTCCTGAGTCAATCCCTTCGTAGGGACCTGCGCGAGGCCAAGATCTTCCCACTATCGGTCATTTATCATAGTTTACTCGCTGTTTGCCTCCACTGAGGCGTGGTGAACAAGTCCCACCGCAAATGGTATTTCCCGGCCTCGTTGATCAGAGACAAGACCTCCTTTAACACCCTCTGGAAAGCTATCAATGAGTTTTTCAAGCTTAATGACACGGGCAACATGTCAGTCTTCAACACGTGGGATGCCTTCAAGGCGTCTATCCGCGGGAGTTGTCTAGCACTGAACGCTGCCCTTAACAGGCTACAAGGAAGTGAAAGGGAAAAATTAGAGGAGGAACTCTCCGCTTTAGAACAGGCACACTAGAAGACCCTCTCCAGACAGACCCTGCGGCAACTGACGGCAGTCAGGGGTAAACTCAGGGCCCACTATAACAACAGGGCGGAATTCACGTTACTGAAATTGAGACGTCTTTCTTACTCCGAAGGCAATAAAGTGGGGAAGCATCTTGCCCGGCAACTCCAAGATAAGACAGAGCGGGAATACATTGGAGGTATCCGGGATGCCGCGGGGGTGTTGACACACCAGGACGAGGCCAAGGCACTCCTCTTTGGTGACTTTTACAGGTCGCTTTACACGGGAGACTCCCTAGACACCAATGCGCAAATGGAATATCTGCGGGCGTTACCCCTGCCTCGAGTGTCAGCGGAATGGAACGAGACGCTCTCTGCTCCCTTCACCAGGGAGGAGGTGCTGTCCGCCATCAAGGCCCTGAAGCCCCATAAGGCCCCGGGGTCGGACGGTTTACGGCCATCTTTTATAAAACCTTTGCTTCTGAACTCTGTGCCTCCTTAGTGCGCTTATTCAATAGCATGGCAGAGGAGGGGGTGACGTCGGGTACCATGGCTGAGGCATTAATATCGGTCATCCCCAAGCCTGGAAAGGACCCCTCTAAATGTGCCTCATACAGACCGATTGCCATACTTAACCTGGATGCTAAGATGTACTCCTCCATCATTGCAGGTAGGCTCAATGACTTAATGCCAGCGCTCATCCACCCGGACCAATCCGGGTTCATTAAGGACGCCAAACTCATGACAACACCAGGAGGGTGATACACCTGATTGAGAAGGCCAACAAGTTCAAAATACCAGCATCCCTGGTGGGCCTTGATGCTGAGAAGGCGTTTGATAGGGTGGACTGGGGGTTCTTGTTCCAAACTTTGACGGCATTTGGCTTCTCCTCTAAATTCTTGACGATGATTAGGGCAAAATATAGCTCCCCTCGGTCTAGAGTAGCAGTGAATGGGCAACTGTCCCCCTTCTTCGAGCACTCTCAGGGTACTAGGCAGGGGTGTCCTCTATCCCCCATGCTTTTCACCTTGAGCATAGAACCATTAGCTCTAGCGGTAAGGGAGAACCCCGACATTCGGGGGCTTCCCTTTACTGGGGAGACACACAAGATCACCCTCTTTGCTGACGACGTCCTGCTCTCCCTTTCAGACCCCGCCCACTCTCTTACTCACGTGCAGGTGGCACTAGAGCGCTTTGAAGAAGTCGCGGGATTCAAGGTCAACTACGATAAATCCTATGTCCTTAGCCTTACTCTCCCCCCGTCGGAAGTCCTTCTCCTTAGCCCACTCACTCCACTACCGTGGGCCAGTTCCTCTATCCAATACCTGGGGATTTGCTTGATCCCCACGATCGGGAAGTTGTATTCAGCCAACTTCCCCCCTCTAATTGCTCAGATCCAGGCAGACTTGGTCCTGTGGAAGCCGATGTTCATATCCTGGTTGGGGAGGATAAATGCGATTAAAATATCCCTTCTTCCCAAGCTGCTGTACCTCTTCCAGGACCTTTCTATTGCCCTTGAGGGGGACTTTTTCAGGCGCATTAAAACGCTGATGCTGCGTACTATTTGGCAAGGGGGCCGAGCTTGCTTCTCCTTTGCCACCCTGCGTCGCCCGAGAAGAGAGGGGGGGTTGCGGTTGCCCGACATTCAATTATATTATAAGGCAGCACAACTGCGTGTGTTGGTGGAGTGGACACAGCCCGAGTCAGAAAAACATTGGTTACACATGGATAGGAGCGTTGCTGGGAGGACGATTTGGGACTTGGTGTGGAAACCCAAATGTGATAGGCCCAAGAATGCTTATATTAGTACTCCCACTAGCACTACCCTGCAGGTTTGGGACTCGGTCTCTAGAGATGAGAGGTGGACGACATTTCCCTCTCCCTTTACGCCCATACATTTTAATCCTGCCTTCCCGCCGGCGATGACTGAAGGTCCTTTTGAGGCTTGGAGGGAGGGGGGCTGCCTGGCACTCATGCACCTATTCCACGGCTCAGCTCCACTCACCTTTGATAATTCTGTAAGAGATTATTGGGTTCGAGCGATACCACCATGCCCAACTACTCCACTGGCCGTGACACCTCAGGTGAGGGATACCACCTACGTCATTTGAGGCCTTTCTGTCTAGGACCTCTACCAGGAGAGGGGTCATCTCTTTCATCTATGGGCTCCTTCTGTCCACTGCCATCTCCCCTAGACCCCGTTACATGTCCATGTGGGAGGGATTGCTCTGCCGGGATATCTCTGACGTGGAGTGGTCGCATTTGTGGTCAGATATAGTTAAGCACAATCACTCGGTGGAGCTTCGGGAGGCGCATCTAAAAACTATGATGGACTGGTACCTATACCCGGCTAAGTTGAGGCAGATTTTCCCTGGCTCTTCGGATAGGTGTTGGAGGGGTTGCGGGATGCTGGGGGACTTTCAGCACATTTGGTGGGATTGCCCCATTATCTGTCCATACTGGGAGGAGATCTTGTCCCACATTAAGGAGGTGTTGGGTTATCCTATTTCCGACTCGATGGCCCATATCTTGTTGGGTCTTCGGGATCGGGAACTTGAACACCAAACCAAGGCAGACAAGAAAATAATGTGGCTTTGTGTTGGGCGGCTACGCTTACCTTGGCTGTGGCATGGAAGAAAAGAGAGGCCCCTACTATTTCACTTTGGCATGCGCGCATGTGGAGGCTGTTGTGTTTGGAGAGGATGGCCGATATCTTTCTGGATGATTTTAAGAATTTCGAATTCCGCTGGGGTGCCCTGGTTGCTTTCCTCTCCAGAGGTCTTCCGTCTGCAGTTTTTCCCCCCAGTGTTCGAGCTCTCCATCTGTTTCAACTGTGACTGTTGGTCACTTCATGGCTAGGTCTCCTCTATCGGGCATTGCTACCACCACTGGGGAGGGGGGTGGGGTTGAAGGGAGTTGTTTCTGTCTGGTTATTGTTATTGGGACACTCTGGCACACTGGAAGCTGCTGTGACACTGCCTGCCGTAGCTTTCGTTTTGGACATTGTCCCGCAGACTTAATGACTGGCAGCGGTGCCCGTTTCTGCTTGGGGCAACTGCACTATCACTCACCCTGTTGGGCGGTGGCATGAGCTGAGCTTCCCTTGCTCCCCCATGGCTTGAGGCCTGCCAGGGGCCTGGCTTCGGGGTACCGTCCTTGAGTCATGGACTATATATTTCACTTTGCTCACAATTTTGCCCCCTGCACGGGAAGTTGTGCGGGACTGTCACATGTTTTTTGTTCTAAATGCCAATAAAAATACCTTTGAAAACATGCAAAATGTAATACCTCCACCATTTGTAAGCAGCCTTGGTGAACCACTTATAACATGGAGCAAGTGGAAGCATCTTTATCAATTATGCAGGAGTATGCATAACAAATTTAGGTGTAAACACAATACTGTCTTAGTGCATTGCACAGGAGTTGATGGCCAGGAAGTTTTAGAAACTTTGTCTGAACTGAGTGTTGAAAAGCAGAGAAATCTAAATGAATATGAGGTGTGTCTAGTAAAACTTGACCCACATTAACTAACATGTGTCAAGGGAAAGCAGAAACAGTTAAGAATTACATCACCGGTCTCAGGAAACTGGTATCTACCTGCAGGTTTGGTTCAGCTATAGAAAAAGGAATAAGAGACTAGTTTGAATTCAAATGTGGTATTAAAAGGATAAGTGTAGAATTGTAGTTAAAACATGAGCCTCCTCTAGAGGAAGTTGTATTGATAGCAAAAAGAGTTGAACATATGCTTGTCACTGAATTGAGTGGTGCGAAGAAGAAGCAATCAGCTCATCTAGAGAAGGTGGATGAAGTTGCAGGTGGAATAAAGAAAGCATAAGGTTTATGTTAAATATAGTAAGGTCAAATTTGCTGGGGAGTGTTTCCTGTGAGGCAGAAATAGACATAAAGCTAATACAAGAGTGTCCAGATTTAAGTGTGTACTGTAATAGCTGTGGCAAGAAAGGGCACTTTATTAAATGCTGCAGAAATAAGATAAAAAAGAGCAATGGAAAGTGGTAAAATCGTATTTCAACTCAAGACCCAGGACTTGAACACCCAAGTAATCTTGCAAGGATTAACGATATTGGTGTTCTCATGAGAATTTACTCATATTCACATTTGACAATAATTTCTACATCCACAACCGTTTTTTTTCAAAGCAACTTCAATTTGTGTGCAATGGATGTTCACCCCGGGGCTATGGTGATGTGCCAATAAAAATGCTGGTCTATTTTATCACCTGCATATAGTCAAGTAACAGCTACTTGGATGGAAAGGTTTATATTTAACAAAGCCAACAATTTGATAGGTTGGCCACACTAGAGACTTCTATGCATTACATTAAATTAAAATGCCAGTCCAAGGGTGCAGGTTAAGAAATTGAACAGATAGCAGAGTTTGGAGCCGAGTATGAACAGTAATTTTACGAAATGAGCTGCCTCAAATGCTACATTCACAGGACAAGTTTAAAGAGAAAAGCAGTCCCTGTTTCCGCAAAGATTAGGCAAATTCCAGTAAGCATACTTGAATACATAATTGCGTCAGTAAAGAATGAAGAAAACTCAACAGAACTCAATAGAACCTGTGGAAGTCACACAATGTGTGGATCACATTGTCATTGCCAGGAAGCAAGTGGCGATATTCGCTTATGTATTGACCTAAAAGTACTTAATCGAAATATCATTGTGGGTAGAGTTCCCCTCTCAAATACTGATGAGACTGTAACAGCACTAGCTGGTGTGAAGTATTTCACCTCTCTTGATCTAACATTGGTTTACCATTAGGTGGAGTTACACAATTGTTCCAAAAAACTGACTGCTTTTTTGTAGGGACCATCAGGTTGAGTTACACAATTGTTCCGAAAAACTGACTGCTTTTTTGTAGGACCCCACCAGTGGGGCCCTACAAATTTAAAAAGATGTTATTTGATCAAGTTTCTACTGCCTCTGTTTTCCTGCGTGTCATGACAAACAATCTGAACGGATTAGAAGGTGAAGAGTGCTTTCAAGACGACCCTAATTCTTGGTAATACACGATTTGCTACAAGTATAATGATGTATTTAAATTTAAATGCATTATTGCCAGAAGGTGTGCCTTAAAACAAATGTAAAAGTTAAGCGTGGAAATTGTAGAATATGTCATTAAGATATTCTTAACCTTAAAAAGCCTGTAACCGTGGCATGAAAGGGATTTTTGTCCATTGATCGTTTGTAATATCCTCACCTTTGACCTGTGTAGTTTGTCTACTGCTCAAGCTGTTAGAGGGCACTGTGGCCACTTTGGCATTCTGCCAACCGCTGAGAAATATTTTTAGGCTTTGAGATTTCATTGTTGGTTTAAGTGAGTCATGCTCGTCTTTCTTTCCTTATTTCCTCCCCTTTCAGATAATGTGAAAGCATATTACAAGCGGGCAAAGGCTCACTCCGCCGTGTGGAATGAAAAAGAGGCCCGTGAGGATTTCTTGAGAGTTGCCCACTTGGATCCATCTCTGTCAGGGGCCATGAAGAGGGAACTGATGCATCTGGGCGAAAGAATGAGAGGAAAGAAGGTGGAAGAGCGGCAAAGATTACAGCAACTCTTCCAAAGACCTCTACCTGAAAAGGAAAAGAGGCCCACAGAAGAGCAAGATTACAAGGAACTAGAGGAGCAAGGGACAGACACAGAGAGGCAACGTACAGAAGGCAACGATGACTTGCAGCATGAAGGTGGAGAAAAGGCCACTGAGGGGCCATCTAAGACAGAGAACAATAAAGACTGGCCCGCAGAGGAGGACTTAGGGAGATATAAGGAAGGGAAGGCTGATGAATCTTCTGTGGCGACATGGGAAAGGGCTGGGTACACCACCCAGGAAGCAGAAGAAAATTGGAAAGAGGCTGTAGGTGTGGTAAAGGAAGGTGAAACTGATGAACCAGATCCTGATCAACCAGAAAGAGCAGAGTGTGAAATTCGGCATTTAGAGGATGAAGCGTTTGTTGTCCAAAATTCAGAGTCAGGCAGTGAAAATAATGAATGCAAGAACATTGAGAACTGAGAGTAAATTGTCTCTCTTTTTATTTTTTATCGCTTGGCTTTTTGATTCAATGAATTGGCTGACTGTGCACCGTCCAGAAAGAGAAATGCCAGAGGACACAAACGTCTATGTTTTAAAGTTTAAAAACGTGTGTTTATTGGAAATAAAGTGAAAAGGAAACATTCATTTGATGCGTACATTGCAACATAAGTATACAATTGAAACAACTAAAATAATACATTATATAGAGAGGGGAAGCATGGTTATACATGGTTCAGAATACAAATAATCTAACAATTACATAGGGATAGTGATAGTGTGTAAAAAACAAATAATGATAAAAATTCAACTGATATTATCAATAAGAGGAAAGTCAAGGTGGTTGGAGAACTTCTTGTTAATTAGGTGGGCGAGTAAAGGAGAATTGTGCAGATTTGTCTAAAAAATTGATGACTAGAGACCACTAAACTAAATGTTTTATAACACGTGAGATATGTTGCATATAAGTTTTATCCAGCCTGTGGTTATAACAAACTGCATACCACCATACTTGAAAAGAGAGTAATGAAATCTTTCCAATTGCTTGTTGTTTGCAGAAACGCAACTGCTAGCAGCAAATCCAGTAATCAGAAATCATATGAAACCATGGTCATCCTAAAGTACATTTCTTAAGAAAAGATTAGTAATGGAGAAATGGACTGTAAAGTGGAAGATCATGGTGATCTGAATCCAAATGTTTCTCCAAAATTCATAAACAGAGGGTCATGTGACGAGTACATGTTTCAAATCTGTATTTTCTGAGCAGCATGCCCAACAGGTATGAGAGAGTTCTAGGTAAAGTTTATGTAAGATTTCTGGAGATTGAGAGTCTGTTGTAAATATAGAACAGCGTTAGAGGGTTTTTTGCTGTGCTAGAGGATTTTCTAATCTTTATTTATTTTCCCCCCAGAATAAAACAGGCCAAGTAATTCCTAAGTATGTTTCGCAGAATATCTCTGTGCCTGTTTTATGTCTACTGGCAAGGGTGGTGTGTAGATGAGAATAAATGGTGGAGGCTTTTGGGGCAGTAAGTAAAAGATCGCCTAAGTGATGTATGTAGGATAAGGTAGATTATAAAAGGTATTACAATTGAATATAACCAGTAGACAGTGTTTTGTTAGAGTTAAAATTTATGTTGAAATTAGGGTGACAATTCGAAAAGGGCTTTGAGCTAATACAAAAGAAGTTGTCTGACTCAAATTAAACCATTTTCTCCAGGTTTTCCAGTAAATAGGTTTATTATTGATAAGTATAAGCATATTCTGCCAGATAGTAGAATTAAGAAAAGTATGAGTGTCATTACTAAAGTAGGGTAGTATAGGTTCTAGTAGTTTACAGGAATACTTGAAGATAGGAGTTCTAAGGGTTTCTTGTTTACGTGTGAAAGTGAGGTATTCTTGATAGACGAAGAGTACAGAAATGTTTTTTCTACATCAACCCATAGTTCGGAATATGTTGGGGAATCTAGAAGTCAAAAAGCAGATTGCTGTAATAGAAAAGCCTTATGATATTTGGGAAGTCATGGGAATAAATAGGTTGGGGAGTCTAGAAGTCAAAAAGCAGATTGCTGTAATAGAAAAGCCTTATGATATTTGCAGAAGTCAGGGACATGTATTCAACTTTCCGATTTAGGACATGTCAATTTTAAAGATGACATACCAGCTTTTTTTTGTTCCAGAGAAATGAAGAGAGTATGGAGGTTTTTTTAGGTTTAAAGCATTTTTATTGAGACAAAAAAACATGGGGGAAGGGGATAGGAGGTTAGGGTTACATACAATACAGTAAAAGAAAAAGGTGCAACTCAGGAGCGCTGGCGAAGAGCAGTTCGTTGGTCCAGAGGAAAAGCACAGCAAATGAAAAGCAAAAAATGCAATCTGTGTAACCCCTGTACGCATATCCAACACCCCAGATCTGAGCAATGAAAGCCATTAGCAACTCAACAAAGCACAACCCAACCCCCCCCCGTCCCCCATCCCCCCAATAAAAGAAAAAGGGAAGGAAACAATACCCCAACTCCCCCGCCCAATGGCCCCGCATTAGGACTATCCGCCCCAAAAAGCCCGCACCCCCCCCCAGGATCCCGTCCCCCATTTAGTCTAGTCCGCCGGGATCACCGGTGGCGTCAGCCTAAGAAGTCTAAGGTACCTCGGGCAGGTGAGCTCCCGGAATTCGGTGGACAGTAGCGCTAGGAAGGGTTGCCACAGCTCTTCAAATTGGTCTATCTCCCCCGCCACCGTAAGCGACAACTTCTCCATTCCCAACACATGCCAGAGCCTATGCAACCAACCCGTAATGGAGGGGACAGTGGTGGTGCGCCAGTGGATAAGGATATTCTGGACCGCAGACCCCAGCGCAATCGCGATCTGCCTACCCCAGCGGGACTTCAATGGATACATTAGGTCGTTGGGGAGGCCCAGCAAGACATACGCCGGAAAGCGCGGCAGCTCTATCTCAAAGAGCTTATCCACCTCGTCCAAAACCTCCTTCCAGTAAGCGGTCAGCACGGGGCAATCCCAAAGAATGTGTGAGAGGGTACCCTCCTGCCCGCAGCCCCGCCAGCACCCCTTATCAGTGTGTCTATGCATTTCATACAGTCTCTCCGGGGTGTAGTACCAATAAGTGGACACCTTAGTAAAGGTCTCCGTAAGGCCCGTATGATATGCAGAGTGCCGCGCCCGATATGCAATTTTGTCCCATTCCTTGTGGCTGAGTGTCCTACCCAATTCCCTGTGCCAGCGCTCCCTCCCTGGGTTATAATAGTGAAACGGCGGGTGTTGTAGGTACTTGTACAAATCGGTAATAAGCTTGGCATCGGAGGTCCGTGTCACCAACCACCTCTCATACGGTGTAATTTGACGAGCAGCAGTGTCACGCACCTGGGGTTGGAGGGCCCAATGCCGAACCTGCATGTAGTGCAATCTGTCCAGCTCCGTCAGGCCGAATTCCTGCCGAAGTTGCTGAAAAGGAATCACACCCTCCGGTCCGTAGATCTGGAAGAGCACCCTGCAGCCCGCACCCACCCAATGGGAAAAAGCTCCCGGCTCCATCCCCGGGGAGAAGTCCGGGTTACCCACTATGGGCGTGAACGGCGAAGGGAAGGTGGTAAGGCCCCGGTCCTCGCAGACCGCATCCCACACCCTCAGGGGGACCCGCGTAACAAAAGAGGCGTAAAGGTTAGGGGGGCGATGCGCACGGCGCAAGAATGGAACCTCTTGTAAGGTGCAGGCCGCCACCGCCTGGTCTTGAAAAAGCCAGTGTTTGTCGGACTCCCACCTGCTCCACTCCACCAGGTATCGCAGCTGCGCCGCCTGAAAGTACTTACGGAGGTCCGGGATACCAAGACCCCCTGCCTCCGGGGCAAGCGTGGAGAGGACCCTCTTCATCCGCGGCTTGCGGCCCTGCCAGACAAAGCGGGAGATGTCAGCCTGCGTTTGTCGTATCCAGCCCACCGGGGGCTGGAGAGACAGGGCACGAAAAAGATACAGAATCTGGGGTAACACCGTCATCTTAACCGCCGCGATTCGTCCCAGCCAGGACAGTAGGCCCTTGCTCCAGCGGCCAAGCTCCTCCTTGATCTTCCTGCTGAGGGAGGTGTAATTGGCCGCAACCATCTCCGGTAATGTGGGCGCCAGCAGAATCCCCAGGTATGGCACCGTGGACGAGGACCACTGCATGGGGAAGAGTCGCTGAAGGTCCCTCCTGGTATCCGCAGCCAGGGACACATCTAACGCCACCGACTTGCTCATATTCATTTTGAAGCCGGCCACATGTGCAAAGGTGTCCAGCTCCTGGATGCAAGCAGGTAACGACCTCCTGGGGTCGTCCAGGGTCAACAGGACATCGTCCGCATAGAGGCTAACCGTGTGGACATACTGGCCCATCTTGACCCCAATAGCATCCGGGTTGTTGCGAATCCTCTGAGCAAACGGCTCCATGTAGAGGGCAAACAGAAGCGGCGAGAGGGGGCAGCCCTGCCTCGTGCCGCGTTCGATAGCAAAGCCACTGGAGCTACACCCATTGACCCGCACCGACGCTGAAGGATGCTTATAACAGTTGAATACCATGGTGCGGAACTTATCACCGATTCCCAGTTTCCTGAGAACCAGCTCGAGATACGGCCAATGAACTCTGTCGAAGACCTTCTCCGCATCAACTGACAGCAGCATCCGCTCCCCCGGGATCCGCGAGGCCTTCTCCAGAACATGCGTCACCCGCTTGGTATTGTCAACCGTCTGTCTGCCGGGTACAAAGCCAGCCTGGTCCGCCTCCACCAGTCCGGGGAGGTGCGGGCCCAGCCTGGACGCTAGAATCCCCGTATACAACTTGAGGTTGACATTTAAAAGCGAAATGGGTCGATACGAACCGCATAAGGCCCGGTCTTTCCCAGGTTTCGGGATTACCGAGACCGTTGCACTCAGGAGATCCGGTGGGATGGCTCCCGGTTCGGAGAAGGAATTAAATAGCCGAGCAAGGACAGGGGCCACAGCCGTGCAAAAGGTCTTGTAAAACAGAGACGTGTACCCATCCGGGCCCGGGGCCTTACCATGCTTCAGCCGCGCTATAGCGGAAATCACCTCCTCTACATGGATATCCCGCTCCAGATGGTCCGCCTGAGCAGGATCCAGCACCGGAAGGGCCACTGACTCCAAATAGTCTTCGGCGTCCCGCGGCGAGGAGGGCTCCTCAGCATACAGCGCCTCGTAGAAGCTGCGGAAGGATTCCGCTACCTCTGCGTCCCCGGAAACGACCACCCCGTCTGTACCCACCAGTTCCTTCATGACGCTACGCTGTTGCGCGACCCGGAGCCGGTGTGCCAGGAGCTTACCACATTTGTCCCCCCCTGTGTAGAAGGCATGCCTCAAGCGCAAGGCGGCATACTCCGCCCTATCAAGATCCAGTGCCGACAGGAGTTTCCTCGCTGCCTTCAACTGCCTCCACACCCTTGGAGCCCCGGTGCGGCGGTGGACCTGCTCGAGCTCCCGGACCTGAACGGTCAGCTCGCCCCTCTTCCGTTGCCGCTCCCTATTTTCGGCTGAGGAAATGGAAATAAATTCCCCCCGGAGGACTGCCTTCAATGCCGCCCACTGTGTCGCTTGAGAGGTGTCGGTGTTGCTATTGTGAGTCAAATAATCCTGTATGACCTCCCCAACGCGTTTCACTACAGACTTTTTGTGCAAAAGGGTATCTCGAAGGCGCCACACCCCCCGAGAGGGAGAGGCCACCGGCCACTTGAAAACGCCAGCGACTGGTGCATGGTCAGACAGGGTCAGGACCCCAATGTCCGCCGCTGTGGCAACAGCGCGCATCGGTCCACTCACCAGGAGATAGTCCAGCCGTGAGTAGGTTCGGTGTGCATGTGAAAAGTAAGAGTAGTCCTTATCAGAGGGGTGCATGGAGCGCCAAAGGTCGTGTAAGTCCATTTCCGCAATCCGGGCCTTCACAGCCTGGGATAATTCCCCCGTCTGCGGAGAGCGCTGCGCCGACCTGTCCATCACAGAATCGAAGACAATATTAAGGTCTCCCCCCAAGATGACATGGCGGTCGGGAGAAGCAGTGACGTCCACCAACACGGAGTCCAAGAAACGTTCTTGGTGGTCATTTGGGCTATAAACGGAGCCAACCGTAAACGCTATGCCTCCCAAGCGCATGCGATATGCAAGAAGCCTCCCCTTCTGTTCAGCATACTTATACAAAACCTCCCCCCTAAAGGAGCTCGCTAGAAGAATGGCTACCCCCGCAGTCTTATGGAGGTTTTTTTAACGGTTTAAGTTAATGGAATGTTTGAAATAGTGTATAGAATAATGGGAACTAACCTCATCTTAATAGTATCAAGACGACCCCACCAAGGAAGGTGTAAAGGATACCATTTCATAATCAAAGATATTAACTTCTTTGTGCATTTTTGTATATTTAATGAGACGGGTGCTGGAATAGGAGGAGTGACCCACTGACCCAGGTATTTCCTTTGTTGTTGGTTCCATATGAAAGTGGATGATACAAAGTCTTGTTTAAAAGGGAATTTGTTTAGGGCAATCTACCTCAGCTCTTCCCTACCTTGCAAGTGCGATTCACTGCAGACAATATGGATTTTTATAAATTCCTGAACCTGAAAGGTCAGATTACAAAACACCCGATAATACCTGTTAGACCATCCCTACCCTCCTTAGTCATGCAAACGCATAAGGACGGTCATACAGTATGTAGACTATATAAAATTCTCCTTCCAAACCCTCGTAAGGCTGACACCCATAACAAACTAAATTGGGAAAAAGAGCCGAACACCACCAATATTATTTTTGACAGGAGACAGATACATAAGACTCCTTTTACAAATAGGATCTCAGCTTTGCTTTCCCAAACAAAATATATGACTATTAACAGAGCATACTGGCCCCCTTCTAGACTCCACAAGCGTAAATTGAGTCAAAATCCTACGTGTTAGATGTGTGACCTACATGAGGGAAATCTGGCTCATATGTTATTTTACTGTCCCATCTGACAAACTTACTGGGACAAGATTTTGATTGCATAAAGCATACTTTCAACATTGAACCCACCAAAGAATTCTCCTAAGTAATTCTTGGCTGCCTGGACCCCTACTAAAAAATGAAATGGTCGATGTCTGTTGGACCTTATGCTCACTTTTGCCTGCAAACTGATTTTTTATAATTGTTACATTTTTTGATTAATCTGGTATCAGAATTGGCTGGAGTGGGTCACCTTTCTTAGAAGTGCCGAAAACATCTCACTACAGCTCTCACCATGACATCTGCCTCTCAGACCGATGTGGGGCTCATTTGATGCCAACTCCTTTAATTTTGAGCTTCCTTGAGCACAATAACTCATACAACAGAGTGTAGTCCTCACACTACAACCACACACTCTTGACTCTAAACAACATCGTTGCTCCGTTCGGGACCTATCCATTGGGTCGTCTCAACCCTGACATCTAACTAATTACCTACTTACTTCTCATATCTAAGTGCTGACAGCTGTTTTCTCTCTGCGTTCATACTGTAAAAATATATTATTGGATTCCCTGCATAAATATAATATTCATTGCACAAAAAGCATTACTGCAATGCTATGTCTGTATGTTAATTGCTGAACAAACTATGTACTCATACAACAGTATTAGAACTGACTTTGACATAGAAATGTGCATAGATCTACCCCCCTTTTTTCTCCTCTGTAACCCCGACATACTGGTGTGAATGTTATATTGCCTACATACTGGTGCAAATTATATATTGCACCCCCTTTAATTAACCTATTTCTGCCATTTTTCTGTAATATACATCTGTGACATGGTTTTGTTCTAAATAAATAAAGAATTACAACATGTTTGTTTTTCTTTCTTCAAAACTCATTAAACACTATTTGAAAAAAAGTGAATTTGTTTAGTGGTAATACTTCACATATATCAGTTTTAATTTATAACCATATACAGAAGAGTAGGAAGAGACTTCATTAAGAAAAGTGTGGAGTGAAGTTTGAGATTGTGAAATAAATAAGATAACATCAGCATATGCCACTAGTTTAAGCTGTTGGTCATTATAGGGAAAACCATAGATATCTTGAGTTTATCATAACTTAGAAATGGTTTAAATGCTAACTTTAAAAGAAAGAGCAAAAGTGCACAACCTTGCATAACAACGGTGGAGGTGAGTCCATTTGCAAAAATGGCTGCTTGTGGGGATGTGTAAAGAAGGGATATCTTTTTTGGTCTAAATCCAAACCATTTGAGGGTATTAAAAATAAAAGGCCAATCAACTCTGTCAAAAGGTTTTAGCAGCATCTAGGGTTATTGTTGCTACAGGTTCAGACATACGAGTGGAATTTGATAAAACATCAAAAAATAGACAGGTGTTATCGGAAATACATCTCCATTTAACAAAGTCTGATTGTTCTTTACCAAGGAGTTCAGGAATGACAGACTCTGATCCTAAAGATAACGCTTTTGAAAACATTTTATAATCAATGTTGACAAATGAGATTGGTTTGAAATGTTTGTAATGTTTACAATAGTGCGGATCCTTCCCTTATTGCGGAATAAGGCAAATGACAGCATCTGAAAAGGAGCCGGTGGATTTGTGTAGATGTGAAGGTTAAAGAACATGCAACTTAGGAAGACGTAGGTTTGAAAAGTGTGTTAAAAATTAAACTGTTAGTGTGTCTGGACCCGGAGCTTTATTCTTCTTAAGCATCATTAAAGCAGTATGAAGTTCTAGCTGTGAAATATCGGATTCTTATGACTCAAGGTCAAGTTGAGTATTAAAAGCTTTTGGGAAAGTGAAAAGATATTGTATAATTGCAAAGTCAGAGTGAGAATTTTCTGGTGTTTTATAAAAGTGAACAAATTCATTTAGGATGTCTAAGTTTGACAGATTAATATCTATGATTGATTCAATTATGAGTTAGTTTTTTCTAATATTTAGGTAGTTTGCTAACAATTTGCCAATTTTTTTTTCCACCATAAAACTTTGCACTAGGTAAGTGGATGCATTATCCATAGTTAGTTTATTAAATCGAAGTTTAGCATCAATAAGGTCTTGTAAACTGTTTTTTTGATTTGGAGGTATAATAAGTGTTTTCTACATGTTTAATTCTTGCACAAGCTTTTTGTATTTGATAATTTGAGTGTGGGACTACTTTTTCATTCTAGACATATAGCTAATTACCAAGTCACGAGTTGAGGCCTTGAAAGCATCCCAAATAGTGTGGAAAGGAATATCATCTGTCTGATTAAAGTGAAAGTATTCATGAAAAATGCTGATAAAAGAGGAAGTGAAGGATTTGTCCTGGATGAGTGGATTATTGAACGTCAATCTTTTAGGCTCGTTGTATTTACGAAGAACATCCAAATAAATAGAGACGGGTGAGGGAGAGTAGGCTCTGGCCTTCTGGTCATGCGCCACTCCCGCTAATGCTGCCCAGCTCTTCTTGACTGCAGTCTTGTACTCAGCCATGAGGTTGCCGCTTCTATCCTACAGTCCGCCAGGCTCACTGGTATGTGTGTTTATTTTTATTTGTTCCCTGTTCTCATTTTGCTCTTATTGCAGCTTCTCCTCCTTCTCCTCCTCCTTCTCCTCCATCCTGGGATCCTCACCCTCCGCCTGGGACGACTCCTGGTGGCCCCCCGCCCTGGGCAGCGCACCCAAACCAACATACCACGCACGCACCTGGGCTTCATCCTGGACTCATCCCTCTCCATGACCAGACAAGTCAACGCTGTCTCCTCGTCGTGCTTCAACATCCTGCGCATGCTACGTAAGATCTTCCGGTGGATCCCCACCGAGACCAGGAAGACGGTCACCCAGGCCCTCATCACCACCCGTCTGGACTACGGCAACTCATTCTACGCCGGAACCACCGCCAAACTCCAGAAGAGACTCCAGCGAATTCAGAACGCCTCAGCACGACTCATCCTGGACATCCCCCGTTGCAGCCACATCTCCGGACACCTGAGAGATCTGCACTGGCTCCCGGTCAACAAGAGAATCACCTTCTGTCTCCTCACCCACGCACACAAAGCCCTACACAACCAAGGCCCAGGATACCTCAACAACCGCCTCAACTTCTACGCTCCCAAACGCCAGCTTCGATCGACCGGCCACGCCCACGCCGCCGTCCCCCGCATCCGAAGAGCCACCAAAGGAGGAAGGTCCTTCTCCTACCTGGCCGCCAAGACTTGGAACTCCCTCCCGACCCACCTCCGCCTGACCCAGGACCACCTCACCTTCAGGAAACAGCTCAAGACCTGGCTCTTCGAGCAGTAGCAGACCCCCCCCTCCCCTAGCGCCTTGAGACCCTTCGGGTGAGTAGTGCGCTATATAAATGCTTTGATTGATTGATTGATTGATTAGTGCTTATTTTTCTCCCCAGCCCCTCTCTTGCGCCAATTGCCTGCTCCTGACATTTTTTTCCCGCCCCCACCATTCTGGCTCACTGCCCTCCCTGCCAGCACCTCCCAGGACTACTTATGGGGGCTGCAGCGCAGCAGCGACACCGGTGTGCCATAGATGTGCCAAAGGCATACTCATCTGCACCCATCCATGCATGGACCGCTTCCAGCACCAGGATCCCTGGCCCCCAGATTCCCAAAGATACTCTGCCACAGATCTCTGTGCCCTGGTCCTTCAATGCAACAACAACTGCTGCCTAGCATCGTCTCACTCTACAGAGGATCCTTTCACCTGCATCCGCTGTGGGTTCACCTCCATCCTAGCACCAACCACCCCGGCGGCAACCACAGCCACACCCGCCCTGTTGGCCGATCCCCCCGGAACAACTCAACAAAGATGACACAGAGGTCTGGGACACCATATCCTCTGTGGCCCTTGACATGACCTTTCTTTACAAAGTCCTGGATCACCACTGCATCAGCCCCTGACATTGTCACTGCAACACTCATCGGGTAAACATGAAACACTGTGACCACACCAACAAACACAGAGGCGGCATCCCCATCGTACACATGGAATCGATCACTAGCACCATCACGAATGACAAAACCACACCAATCATGAAACACATAAACTTCTGGCTCCTCACCGAGGACAAAACCATCAAAGGCACCATTGCTAACAGACCGCCAGGACCACGTACCAGCCTCAGTGACTACTTCGCCCAATTCATCACCCTGCTCTCCATTGAATCCAAAAACGGTGTCTTCCTGGTAGATGTCAGCTTCCATCTGGACGATCTCACCAACCAGTGGCGGCTGGTGAACTTTGAAAGTGATGTACCGTAAATGCTGAATATTCTGGTAGGAGCACATCTGTTCCAAAGGAGATTCAAAGGGATTCTTCACAAAACTAACTCAAATGTCTATGTGATACTGAATGCTCATGCACACATTAAGGTGCATCACAGTATCACAAGTGGAGCAATAACCTATCACAAGAATCCATCACTCAGTTCCTGCAGGTAAACTGCCACATCACACATCACAACAAGAACCTTGCCCGCCACCCATCTCCCTGGCCTAGAGACATGCAGAAAAATACTCCACGTTCATTGTCAAGGCACATGGCTGTCACCATGATGAGGTAATATGAATTTTTATGATCAGATGTGTCCCCTACTGCGTACCCCAACGGCTCCATGTACGTGTTTCGAGTACATGTATGTTCCCTCCACAACCAGCTATGAAGACGCAAATACATTTGCGTCCAACGTTAACATGTCCTCTTTCAGATCCACCATGAATGGGTCGATAATTCAGTTCCTAAGTATGCCGTGCCACCGTCTTTACATGGTGCACTTTCTCGTTTTCCTGGCTCTGGCGAGCTAGGCCCTGATTTCTGCCATCGAGCCCTTCCTGCCTTCTGCCTCTGAAAGCTGCAGCCTGGATCTGCATCCATGAACCTTGCCTTACTCCCTGCGCGGCGAGCGGTGCCCGGCTCGGCCTGCTTGCCTGCCAAAATTGTATTTTGCTTTCAAGTTATCTGCTCCGCTCCTCGAAAATACATTCCTGTCTAGAGATTTAGGTAAACACCTCCCCAGCTGCAGAGCAAAGGGCCCGGCCTTTCTGTCTCCGTGCAAGTAATTTATTGCTCCCGTTACCATGGTAGGCCCATGGCCCCTCGCATTACACGTAGACACGTAGTCACATATGCATGCACTAGCAGTCAGTATAGAATAGCCTCTGCCCGAGAGACCTTTCCTTCTAGATAATACAGTTCCTCAAACACAAGATATCAGATATGATTTGGGTTTAGGTTGTTCTGACACGCCAGACTTCTGTCTTCCCTTATAGTGCTAAATGTCAAGCCCCCTTCACGCTCCAGTTCCACGTCAATCACACGTCATGTTGCTTGCGCGCGCATCCAGCCCAATATTTCTGCTGACACTGCAGGATTCCCCTATGAATCCACCCACCTGTGACACTTTCATGTGACGTATCTAGCACACACCTCCGTGTACGCCCTCGTGCACGCCTTCTGTTACGCACACGTGTTCTTATCTCGTTTCTTTCAGCTGTTACGCCTTCTGTATCCATCACCATTGTATGCATTTACTATATATACTGTACACTGTTAATAAAGCATTGTCTATCCCTTCCTGAACCTTCGTGGTGATGGAACATGATACCATGGTTCGAACCATTCCATTACATGGAATAAAACCCTTATAAACTCAGATGCCGCGGACTCTGCCTCTCATTTGATTGAGCTATTTTATTGAACTTCTACCGCATAGAAATTAAGAATACGGTAAATCTTTATTTACCACATAATTGGCGCCCGAATAGGAACCCCTCCCCCACCTTACACGCCGGCGGTGCGTTGCAGGCCTAGCCCCCTTCCACAGCCGTGACGGACAACTACGCGTACCCGCAGGATTTCCTGTATCTCCCTCAGGCCAACGGAGGTGACTGAGACTGCGATCGACACCCAGACGAGGCGGTGAGGAGTGCGGAGGATCCCGACCAGAGCCCAGCCGAGAGAGCAAGGTCCGAGGTGTCTAGAGGCCCACCAGTTCCGAAGTACCTGCGTCACGTGTCGAGTCGAGTCCAGTCCGGTCCAGTCCAGTCGAGTTTCCGAGGCCTTCCGTTCTGTGCTTCCCGGTGAGTACCGTTGCTGGGGATGCATCTAGACGGGTGCATTAATTTGTATCCGGTCAAGACGGGTTTGGGTACACAGACCCGGTCTGCACTGTTTTAGCAGTGTATCTGTACTGTTTAGCAGTATATCCAGTATCCAGTTATCTAGTTATTGTTCGTTCTAAAATGTTTAAATGTGTTTTAATGTCGTGGTATGAGTGATTGTTTGATCTTCATTACTGTGTTTATAGTATTAGTTGTGTTCAAGTTCGAGTAAGTATCAAGTATCAGGTATCGAGTTACAGAATGCGACTGTTTACTAAGTTACGTCAGTTAGGAACTAGGAAAGGGATACTCGAAGAAGCAGTTCCCATCCCACCCAGGGATACTCCTGGACATTTTATGTATCACAAGCACGGCTTAGATGCCATATTATATCT
Organism: Lissotriton vulgaris; assembly: GCF_964263255.1. Taxonomy (NCBI): domain Eukaryota; kingdom Metazoa; phylum Chordata; class Amphibia; order Caudata; family Salamandridae; genus Lissotriton; species Lissotriton vulgaris. The sequence goes on along the minus strand of NC_141691.1, from coordinate 481,691,963 downwards.
AGACTTGTGGGTGGATTATACTAAAGACTTAGCAGAGAATCAGAAATGGCCCGTTACAGGGACATGGGATGCCGAGTGCATCATGAGAGTAGAGGAAGCATTATGGAAAAAGAAAGCTAGACAGTCACAGAAAGATGCCATCGAACTATGGCGTAAAGAATCACATAGACGGACAGAGAAAGCACTCAGAAAAGCAGAGAAAAGTAGAGAGGATTCTGGAAAAGCCAAGGAAAAAGAACTACAAGAAGAAGGAGAACGAGTTAGAACAGAACAACACGAAAGACAGAGAAATGCAATCATGACAGGATTGTATCCAGTCCTGGCCGAGGGCCTGCCTAAAGCGACCCCGGAAATACCGAAAGATCTGCCCCCTCCCTTGGTGCCGACTAAATCACGTCATAAGACCGCAGCAGACATTTTTCTTTCTTCCTATTTAGACGACGTAGCTCCCGCATATACCAATGTACCCGTCCCACCTGTACTACCCGCTGATCGTCTGCCCCCAGGTCCACAACAGCAGACTCCTCCCGCATCATTTCCCGCACCTGGTATCACTTCTCCTATTGTTCATCCTGGTATTCACCCGCTTAACCCCTTTGGGTCTGGCGCTGCCCAGGGCCCGACTCCGTCACATGTACCGACCCTACAGCCTGGTTATGCTCAAGCTTCCGCATCAGGAGGTGCCGGGGGAGGTTACCGTACCCCGCCGCCTACACATCGATTAACAATGAGAGACTTAGCTGCACAACATACCCCGAAAGGGGCCCCTTTAGAAAAACTTAAAGAATTTCTTACAGACTGTAGATATGATCCCGTTCCAGGCAAGCAAGGGCCCATGATGTTAGCCTCAATACGTTTAAGACGTGCTGCAAATTTTTTAGTTTTATTGCCAGGAATGCCAGAATATCTAGACAGGATATATCGTTTTGTTCAGACGGGGGAGGGTCCTGAATGTATTCACGAGGCTATGGCGTATCAGAAAGTAGACACTCAAGGTATGATATTAAGATTCCTCATAAACTGTTTCATAAGAGAACGAGATCGGCCTGGTGTGAATGAAGAAGAAATGGAGGCATTTACCACATGGGGACAGAATATAGCAGACGGAAAACATGATAAACAGAAATGTATAGAGGCCATGTACAGAAAAATCCGTAAAGAAATAGTAGTAATGCATGAAAGAGAGAAGGATGCAAGGGAAGCAGAAACAGACACGAACAAATCCTCAGAGGAGGATGAGACAGAAGATGCAGGAGTAATGGCATATGTAGGTAAGGGTAGACCCTTTAATAAAACGTTACGCCCGGAAAGCAAGAGACTTTTTCACTCTGCTATGTCAAATCCGAGGACTCCTGAACATCTATTTCTGGCTACCGATAAAGTTCTTCAAGAACGAATAGGGTACCATGTACTCAATTCCATGGATGAACAAGAATTAGCCAGGTCAGCAGTACAATGGGCTGAAAATTCCGATAGATATAATGATGACGCAGTAGCACAAACCTTTTTGAATCTTTCCCCAGACGAGCAGCGACTAGCTAGTATGTACATGATACAACACCTCCTTACGTTGTATAAGAGCCAACATTCTGATCCAGGTCCCCTACCTGATGTACTAGTAGAGTTACTGATGAATAAATGGAGAGGCCTAGGTACCGATTTAATTAAAGTAATTTTAGAACATCGACACAGATATAGTGCTTTCCTGAATCCGCAGTTTGTTTCAGCTCCACCCTCGGAGAGGAAAATGTTTTACATAGACAGACAGAATCCCTTGCGAGAAGTACACCCGATCAGGAAGCCGGATAACACACTAGAACGTGTATTCGTGTACACGCCCATAACTAAAATGGAATTGTTAGAAATGAAGAAAATAGTGCCTAGTCATGATAAAGACCCTGCAGGTTTCCACCGTGAAATAAAAGACATGTTACTCATGGGAGATTACACCTATCCCGACATTATGAAAATATTGAAAGTGTTATTGCCTGCCGGTATTTACGAGAAACTCAAAGAAAAAGAATAGGAGGTGGGAGACCAAAAGATTGATTGGGCTGTATTAGAAACTGAAGAGACAGGTCGAACCCCAGGGTTGGGTCTTGGGGATAAAACTAAAGCATTACCAGGATTGTTAGTACAGGTTTTGCCACGTTTGTTAGCAACTAAAAAGGAGGACTGGGATGCAATCTCAGCCTGCAAACAGAAACCCGATGAAGACACTAGTGATTTTTATTCCGGATTTGAGAATGTTTTATTATTAATAGTGGCCTGAAAGCAAGTAGCGAGTCATACCCACACCTTTTTGTATCCAAATTAGTCGAGAATTCATTGCCCCAGGTTAAGAACCGCGTATTGAAAGTCGAGAGCACATGGCAAGCTAATTCGCCTTCCCAAATGTTGCAAATGTTACAGTACCACCAGAACAGAATCAGGGAGGAACATGATCACGAACAGAGACGTATGAAAGACACAAAGATGAAAATGCTAGTTGCTCAGTCAGTTTCAGCTGACGGTCAGAAGAAGGGCATGACACAATCCAATAATTCGGCAGCTCCTGTTAAAGGGATATGCAACTATTGTAAAAAGCCAGGTCACTATGTAAATGATTGTGCAGTTTTGAAACACAATATAGCCACAGGTAAAACGAAAGAGAGACCGCGTCCTCTAGACAGGACCAGGTCCAACAACACGTCCCGCAGAATGTACAGCCTATGAATGCTCCACAACAGACAGCACAGACCGTAGCGGTACCACAGCCACAACCCATTGCTGCAACACAACATGCAACACAGCAGATGTACCAATATGCACAAACTGACTATCCCGATTACCAGCGATACACATGAAACAGCCTAGAGAGGGAAGTTGGCTTGCCTCTTATTGAGATTCCTGTAGATCAAGAGGGTCCTTATGTACATAGTCAAGTATTAGGAAAGGATAGAAAGTTTTTGATTGACACAGGGGCAAGCAGAACGACAATCAGTCACGACGAGGTTTCAGGGGCACCCCTCTCAGGCTCACAGAATGTTTCCCTTGGATTTTCAGGAAAGCCTATTGTTAATGAAGTATCGAAACCTGTTCCCCTTGCAGTTGGTCCGTTGTCTAGCACTACAGATTTATTGCTCACGAAATCATGTCCAGAAAATTTGTTAGGTATCAAGACACTGAAGGCTCTAGGAGCTGTAATTTGTTGTTCTCCGGAAGGAGTAAGATTGTTTCTGCGTGACTTTAAGGGTCACTATGTGTTGAGAGATATTGATTCCAGATTACAGAATGTTCCTGCACACTTATGGGCGCAAGGCCCCACTGATGTAGGTTGTATGCACATTACACCATATCGAGTTACACTCAAGCAAGGTGTTGTTTTACCACGAATCCGACAATACAAGTTACCTCCAGATGCTGTAGTGGCTTTACTGAAAATCATTGACGAGCTCATTGCACAAGGAGTGGTTGTAGAAACCGACTCCAACGTTTGTAATTCCCCTATTATTCCGATTCTTAAACGCACTGATCCGAATGCACCTTCAGTTTATCGATTAGTGATCGATTTACGAGAATTGAATAAATGCATTGTACCACAGTACCCTGTGGTCTCAGACATTTCGTCCCTATTGACAGCTATTGATTCTGAGGCAACGTTCTTTACTGTAATTGATCTGAAGAACGCCTTCTTTAGTGTCTCCATTGATCTGGAAAGCCAATATCTTTTCGGATTCTGTTTAAATGGCCGTAGCTTCAAATTTGCACGCGCACCTCAAGGATTCATAGAAAGCCCCAGCATCTATAGCCAAGCATTGAAAAGACAACTTGACAGTATCCACATGCCTGCTAACACTGCCCTACTTCAGTACGTCGATGATCTATTGATCACCGCCCGGAGTGAACCAGAATGTGAACAAGCATCACTGACAGTCTTGTATTTCCTGGCTGACAAGGGACACAAAGTGTCTCCTTCGAAGCTGCAATTCTGTGTGCAGCAAGTGGTGTACCTTGGGCACTTGCTGTCCAAGAGGGGGAGACAGCTAACACCTGACCGCATCCAGTTAATTGTAAACATGTCACAACCCAAGACACAAAAGGAGGTACGGGCTTTTATAGGCCTCACTTCTTACTGTAGACAATGGATCCCTCAGTATGCATTTCTAGCCAAGCCCCTCATACAGTTGACAACACAGGAGGCAGCGACATCGACTGTCCTCCCATGGACTCAGGAACACACACTAGCTTTTGACGAATTAAAGAAAGCCTTATGTCAAGCACCTGTTTTAGCGACACCATGTTACAGTAAGCCTTTTACACTTTTTGTCACGGAACGCGAAGGTACTGCATTGTCTGTACTCACCCAAGATCAAGCAGGTTCACACAAACCGGGTGCTTATTTTTCTAGTACATTAGATCCAGTAGCCCAGGCTCTGCCTGCGTGCTTGAAATCTGTAGCAGCAACAGCTCTAGCAATTAGACAAAGCGATGCCATAGTGCTAGGACACCAATTGACAGTACAAGTTCCACATTCCGTGGAAGTTCTTTTAAACAGAACACAGACTCAGCACTTGACTATAGCACGACTGACAGGTTATGAATTGACATTGTTTCAGCCACACATAGAAATCAGACGTTGTAATACATTGAATCCTGCTACACTTTTGCCATTAAGTGAGACAGACCCTTTGGCACATGATTGTGTTGAAGTCATTACCATTACGACGAAACCCAGACAAGACTTGACAGACATCGCATTACCAGATCCAAACCTGACACTTTATGTGGATGGTTCATGTATGAGAACAAGTACAGGAGAGTTAGTGGCCGCATATGCAGTAACGACAGAAACTGAAGTCATAGAAACACATCGTATTGACACCCTGTCAGCCCAAGCAGCAGAGCTCATCGCTCTGACCCAAGCCTGTATTCGAGCCAAGAACAAGAAAGTTAACATATACACAGATTCCCGTTATGCCTTTGGAGTTGTACACGACTTCGGAGTTCTCTGGCAAGAGAGAGGTTTTTTAACTTCTCACGGTGCCAAAATCCAACACGGTCCCCTCATTCAAGCTCTGTTAGAAGCAATACATTTGCCTACAGCCATAGCTATCATGAAGTGCAAAGTGCATACGAAAGTTACAGATACCATTTCCCAGGGTAACGACCTGGCAGACCGAACAGCCAAGCATACAGCTCAGACTCATACTCACGCAACTGATATGACAAAGACAGTAGTCCCGACATCGACACATTGCATGACAGTTAAGGATCCCGCCCTAGATGTAATTGACATACAGACACATGCTACACCAGACGAAATCAAGAAATGGACTGAACTAGGAGGGATCCAGACAGAACAGGGATGGATGACAAAGGGAAAATCTACATGGTTTCTCCCCGACTCTATGGTTCAAGTTATCATTAACACTGTACATAGTCCTGCACATTTAGGAGAAAAAGCCATGTTAGACAGTATTCAAAACCTTTGGTTCAATAAGCATTTACGAGCAGCAGCAAAACAGAAAGTGCGTACTTGCATGATCTGTTGTCAGTTCAACCCAGGTAAAGGCATTCCCGTAGAGCAAGGTGGATTTCATCCTCCCGATCACCCTTTTGAAGTCCTCCAGATGGATTATATCCAGATGGAACGTTGTCGAGGATTTAAGTATGTCCTCGTAGTTGTATGTGCACTTTCCCGTTGGACAGAAGCATATCCAGTCCCAGATTACACTGCTCCGACCACTGCCAAGCAGCTGGTACGTGAATTCTTCCCACGGTATGGTTTGCCCCGTATCGTGTACTCAGATAATGGTCAGCCATTCTCGTCTGAGCTCATGAAGCAGGTATCACTCCTGCTAGGTTACCAGTGGAAGTTCCACTGTGTCCGACATCCCGAGGCAGCAGGTCTCGTGGAACGACATAATCAGACCCTGAAAACACATCTCGCTAAAGTGTGTAAAGAGAAAGGCGTAGATTGGATAGTAGCTTTACCAGTTGCCCTTTTTTATATGAGAATGATAGCACATTCTAGAACAGGGCTATCCCCGTACGAGGTGGTCTTTGGCAGGCCACCGAATATGTGGGGGACGCCTCTGCCTCGTAAAATCACAGATGTTGACTGTAATATGCTGACAGATTACCTTGCCTCCTTGATGTCTGCACTACAATCATGTCGTTCACAGGTAGCTGCAGCTTTTCCCGACAACACCGAGGTGAAGCCACACGAGATCGTTCCTGTAGACCTCGTCTTTATCCGGAATTTCGATAGGAGGAGTCCGCTGGAGCCCCGTTGGCAGGAGCTGAAGCTTGTTTTGCTAACCACAAGGACTGCAGTGAAGGTGGAGGGCCGCAAGGGCTGGCTCCACTCGAGTCACATCAAGAAATGCCATGGACTACCACCAAAGACTGTTTTCCAGCCCTGCCCCATTCCAGAGACTGATACTAAACTCCCCCTAGTAGAGAAAACTCCTCAGCAGGAGTACAAACTGAAATTGAGGTCTAGCAAGTCAGACAGTTTAATTGTTTAAGTCCTCCCCTAGGTGAAGCGGTTAGACAGGTTCCTGACATGTACCAGTTAGACCCCAATAGAGAGAGAGACAGACAGAAACAGCTCAAGAAACGAGAATATTGTAAATCTCTCCGTAGTCACTGCATTGTGACATTATTGATTATGTTTTTTCTGAGTCTTATAATTATTGCTACAAGTTTATTGTTACACATGTATTTTCCTATTTTCGTACGTGCACATTCTTCCTCAAATGACACTGTTGAGCATACTTTCAGTGAATTGCCCCCGCACGAGTTATCTTACCGACTTGCGCTGCGCAACAATACATTCATCAGTATGTTACATCATTCCCATCAGACCAGCAATGCTACGAATTGTTGGATATGTGGCCGACTCCCTCCCTATCAGAAGTACAAGGGAGTTCTGCCCCTCTTTCCGTACCCGTTCACACACAATGGTTCCTGTGGTACATGGTTTAGTTTAATAAATTCCTTAGATTCTGATTCCATAGTTTACCAGGGCAATTGGGTATGGGGAAATCTGAACACAGTTTTGCATAAGGCATGTTTCCCTGACAAGGAGGATCTTCCACAAAGGACAGGGACCGATCTAGAAAACGAAGTATATGGATTAGGTAATTTTACACTTAACCTCATGATTCTGAATGTCCAGTCCGATACAAAACCAGACTTACCCGCTATGTCAGTATTACCAGTAAAAGGTGAATTATGTGTCAGAAAGAATGGTTCAGTACACCTAGGTCATAGTGAATGTACTACTGTGATTGAATTCAGTGATAAAGGAAAGTCTACATTCAAAGCTTCCTGCCATTTCTATTTCATTTGTGGTCAGACGGCATACATGCGCTTACCCCTAGATTGGGATGGTACTTGTTATATTGCATTCCTTCTGCCACCCGTTTTCCTAGCCCCACCTGATTATCATAGGGACTCCCATCTAGTACACAATAGACCCAAGAGAGATCTCCCGATTGTTGACTATACTGAAACGGCATGGGAGGAGTATACAGACTTCAATAAAGGTTTCTTTCCCTATTTAGGTACTGTCTCGAATAGTAAACTGATACGTAAATTGACCAGAACCCTTGAAGCAGTAGTGAATGAAACTACTTCCGCCCTAGGCAACTTAACAGAGGAACAGTCTGCTATGAGACTTGTTGTTCTTCAAAATCGTCTCGTTCTTGACGTCATCCTGGCCAATAGGGGCGGAGCTTGTAGAGTCATCGGATCGAGTTGCTGTGTTTTCATTCCAGAAAACGCACCATCAGTGTATAGAGCCATAACCCGTCTCCACAAGATTGCAAGTCAGATACACCAGAATCCAGGCACCTGGACTTGGTCCGGTTGGCTCTGGAGCGTGTTACCAGCCTGGGGATGGAAAGTCCTATCCTTCCTCGGAATAGCCCTTCTCATAGTATTCAGTTGTTGTCTATGTTTACAGTGTGGGCCAGCGATTTGCGGCTTGTGCGCCACATCATGCATTCCTCATCCAAGTTCACGTTCTAAATCTCGCCTGAAAAAGGAAGAGCAAATGATGGTATATGAACAAATAGATGGACTAATGAAGATTGATATATCATGAAGGGTCCGTAGGGGACAAGGAGGGAATGAGGTAATATGAATTTTTATGATCAGATGTGTCCCCTACTGCGTACCCCAACGGCTCCATGTACGTGTTTCGAGTACATGTATGTTCCCTCCACAACCAGCTATGAAGACGCAAATACATTTGCGTCCAACGTTAACATGTCCTCTTTCAGATCCACCATGAATGGGTCGATAATTCAGTTCCTAAGTATGCCGTGCCACCGTCTTTACATGGTGCACTTTCTCGTTTTCCTGGCTCTGGCGAGCTAGGCCCTGATTTCTGCCATCGAGCCCTTCCTGCCTTCTGCCTCTGAAAGATGCAGCCTGGATCTGCATCCATGAACCTTGCCTTACTCCCTGCGCGGCGAGCGGTGCCCGGCTCGGCCTGCTTGCCTGCCAAAACTGTATTTTGCTTTCAAGTTATCTGCTCCGCTCCTCGAAAATACATTCCTGTCTAGAGACTTAGGTAAACACCTCCCCAGCTGCAAAGCAAAGGGCCCGGCCTTTCTGTCTCCGTGCAAGTAATTTATTGCTCCCGTTACCATGGTAGTCCCATGGCCCCTCGCATTACACGTAGACACGTAGTCACATATGCATGCACTAGCAGTCAGTATAGAATAGCCTCTGCCCGAGAGACCTTTCCTTCTAGATAATACAGTTCCTCAAACACAAGATATCAGATATGATTTGGGTTTAGGTTGTTCTGACACGCCAGACTTCTGTCTTCCCTTATAGTGCTAAATGTCAAGTCCCCTTCACCCTCCAGTTCCACGTCAATCACACGTCATGTTGCTTGCGCGCGCATCCAGCCCAATATTTCTGCTGACACTGCAGGATTCCCCTATGAATCCACCCACCTGTGACACTTTCATGTGACGTATCTAGCACACACCTCCGTGTACGCCCTCGTGCACGCCTTCTGTTACGCACACGTGTTCTTATCTCGTTTCTTTCAGCTGTTACGCCTTCTGTATCCATCACCATTGTATGCATTTACTATATATACTGTACACTGTTAATAAAGCATTGTCTATCCCTTCCTGAACCTTCGTGGTGATGGAACATGATACCATGGTTCGAGCCATTCCATTACATGGAATAAAACCCTTATAAACTCAGATGCCACGGACTCTGCCTCTCATTTGATTGAGCTATTTTATTGAACTTCTACCGCATAGAAATTAAGAATACGGTAAATCTTTATTTACCACAATGACCAAACCTCTGACAACCATTCCTACACAATGCCCTGCACTGCAACAAGAAGACTTGATTCTAATGCTACAGCTTTAAACTTCTTATCACGGGGCATGGCCAAGATTATGGCGGGATAGGACGCATACTTCTCAGCTCCTGCCCGTCGCCTCCCAAGTCAGCACAGCGCAGCCCCTCCGGGGTGCAAAATAGCCTGAGGTTCTGCTGATATCCAGCACGGAACTCTCTGGACCTACCCTGAGCCTGGAATTTTGACAGAGGGAGCAGTTGCGGGCATCCTCTCGAGACCGCTGGGAGACGGCTCCGGCGTCCCCGGGAAGGAGAGGCCCCAACAACGCAGTGGTACGCGGCGCGGTGGTCGAGGCCTTCTCTCCTGGCCTCCACAGAAAAGTATCCTGCCCTGCGACCTATCCGATACCAGGATCTCCTCTAGTGATGGAGCCTACCGGCGGGGCAGGTGCCAGAGCTGCGGCCGAGGGCCGCTCTGCCCCCGGAGCCGTGAAGGTGAGGTCGTCTGCTAGGGGTTACCGAAGCACCCCGCGAAGCCGCATCGGCAACCCATAGAGTCCGCCACTGGGCGCGGGTGGAGTGCTGCCTGCGGCCTGGTCACTTGTCCACCAGACCAGGCCGCGCAGATCCCCAGCCTGCAGTGGGCGGTGAGCCCATCTTGATAACGAGGGCGGGCCCTGTAGTTGCCTGTAGTTGCCACTGCTCCCACACGCCGGATCAACGGACCAGTGTGACCCACCCCCCACCGCATTGATCCTTCTCTGCCCATCGAGGGGGGCCACCTAAATGACACAGGGACTGGTAGACCTATGATAGCAAGTGGGGGACTGGCAGCGGCTGCAAAGGCGACATACTATGAACCTGGAGGGAGCTGCGGGTCTCGTGGCGCACAGCGTGACTGTTTTGGCCCATGCTCACGCTCTGCCACATATTTGTAGCTTGTCTGGTGCCCCCCTCTAGCCGACACCGGAGCCGCCATTTGCAGCACATCAGCCAGCGGGCCCCAACCGGGCCCACAACAGAGGACCGCCTCGTCCCCGGAGCACTGGAGAGAGCGGGACCTGCACTGGACCTTTGAGACAGCTCGGGGGTTTAATCGGGCTTGTGGAGAGGCCTAACACCAGACCCAGGTGGAGTGTCCCTGGCAGCCTGGGAGTATTGTGGATACAGCAGACCGCGCGGATCCCGGCCTAGTGTGGTCGGCGGGCCCGCCGCCTTAATGTGACGTTCACCCGGGGCCTGGGCGTGGCTGTGGCTTTGGGACATGAGCCCCGATCCTGACTTTGAGTGCCGCATATAGGGACAGGATTATAGTGGTCTCTTCCGCGCAACGGCCTTCACGCGGCAGACTGGAACTAGCAGCCCCGGTGGCGCAGAGCCTCAGGAGATCCACCATCCGGGAGAAGATCAGTAAAGGGAGCTGTCTTCGGAGAGACCCAGCGCGGGAGACGTCACTAACACACAGTGGACCCATGGCATACAAGGTGAGAGGCCTGCATATTTTCAGATGGGTCCAGCTACCACCCCACCTGTCTAGCGAATGACTGGCGCCTACCCTTCACGCACAGAGCTGAGGCACACCCAAATATCACCTCCAAACACAGCGAGCACATGATAATGGTACAGGGAAGCGAGAGCCAGCATTTTTTTAAAGCTGGAATGCCCACATTGCCACGAGCGGGAGTCCTACAATCTCATCGCTGCACGCCCTCTTCCCCTCTGAAGGGTAGATGCCTCCCGTTGGACGACTTGCGTCTCCCAGGGCGACGTGCTTACTACTCGACCTCAAGCTGAAGTGCACCTGAAGAGGGTGGAGGAGCATGTCCATCCCCAGGAATGCCAAGGTGAAACCCCTGAAAGACATCTTTGCCCGCTCGCAGTCCATCCCTAACATGGCTACTGTGGCGCCAGATGCCAAGACATTGAAGCACCCCCACGACTGCTGGTGACGAACTCATCACGAAATCCTTCCTTCAATCACTCTTCCTCACTCTCAGGGAAGATATCCAATCAGTGAAAAACGAATTTCCCAAGGAAATCAAAGAAATACGTTGAGATGTCGACAGCGTTGGGGAGCGGGTGGCCACACTCGAAGAGAAAAGTGATGCTACAGTAACGGACTTGACAACACTTCAACAAGAAGTAATAAGATGCAAGACCAGAACGTAGACATGAAGATGCACCTGGAAGATATTGAAAACCGATCCCGCAGACATAACATTCGGATCCGTGGAGTGAAGACTTTGGATGACACCCGGGATCTGTTCGCCTTTGCAACCGGTCTCTACAGGCACATCTTGGGAGACTCCCATGAGGAGGACATCGTTCTGGACAGAGCACATAGAGTGGGTCGGCCTCATGGCCCCAACAACTCACTGGCGGACATCCCGGTGTGTGTCCAGGACTTTAAGACCAAGGAGTCTATCCTCTCTAAGTCGAGGATCGTCCACCCTATCTCACTTCAGGGACATTCTCCAGTACTGTACCAAGACCTAGCTTTGATCACGTTACAGCGACGCCGGCAGTTTCGCCCTGTAACGGACCATCTACGACAACAAGGAAAGAAAACCCTTTTCGCCTAATCTTCCATTACAATAGCAAACGACACCAACTTCGTTCTTTACTGGAAGCTTGCCGCCGGTTGGGCCTGACGCCGCCAAGTGAGGAAGACGACGCCAGTCGCTTGGGCATGGGGCCTAATATCTCTCCATCTGGTTGGTGACGATAAGGCAGGAGACGGTGCCCTCGGAAGCCAGCCACTTCAGAAATCCTCCGAAGCCAACAGGAAGCATTGACCGTGGCCACAGAGGCCCTCGCTGGGGAGAGCGCTAGCGCCAAGTGAAGATCTTGCAGTTTCTTCCCCTTTTTTTGATCCCTCTTATTGCATATTTGCTGATTCTGAATCGTTTTTGGCCACTATAGGTGTGGCAGGGTATACTCAGACATGAGTCCCTTTCTCACTGCACCATCAGGATTCAAGCAAGCCGGGCCGAAGACGGCTGAAATGCCAGAAAACGGTCCCCGGTAGCTTGTCTCCTTTCTGGTGAAGAATTGGCTTGGTAGTTTAGTCTGCCCTGTTCCCATGATGCACTGGGCCAGGGACAGACTGATTTGCATATAGCCAGGTTCTGAGCTGGGATGGTGCAGTGAGATAAATAACGGTGATGGATCAAGCCCTGATCTTTGGACTGGGTAAGAGTGGTCTGCTTAATTCAGACACTCTGTTCATCACCATCCCCTTTTCTGAATCGTTTTTGGCCACTATAGGGGTGGCAGGGTATACTCAGACATGAGACCCTTTCTCACTGCACCATCAGGATTCAAGCAAGCCGGGCCGAAGATGGCTGAAATGCCAGAAACCGGTCCCCGGTAGCTTGTCTCCTTTCTGGTGAAGAATTGGCTTGGTAGTTTAGTCTGCCCTGTTCCCATGATGCACTGGGCCAGGGACAGACTGATTTGCATATAGCCAGGTTCTGAGCTGGGATGGTGCAGTGAGATAAATAACGGTGATGAATCAAGCCCTGATCTTTGGACTGGGTAAGAGTGGTCTGCCTAATTCAGACACTCTGTTCATCACCACCCTTTTTTCTGAATCGTTTTTGGCCACTATAGGTGTGGCAGGGTATACTCAGACATGAGTCCCTTTCTCACTGCACCATCAGGATTCAAGCAAGCCGGGCCGAAGACGGCTGAAATGCCAGAAACCGGTCCCCGGTAGCTTGTCTCCTTTCTGGTGAAGAATTGTCTTGGTAGTTTAGTCTGCCCTGTTCCCATGATGCACTGGGCCAGGGACAGACTGATTTGCATATAGCCAGGTTCTGAGCTGGGATGGTGCAGTGAGATAAATAACGGTGATGGATCAAGCCCTGATCTTTGGACTGGGTAAGAGTGGTCTGCTTAATTCAGACACTCTGTTCATCACCACCCCCTTTTCTGACTCGTTTTTGGCCACTATAGGTGTGGCAGGGTATACTCAGACATGAGTCCCTTTCTCACTGCACCATCAGGATTCAAGCAAGCCGGGCCGAAGACGGCTGAAATGCCAGAAACCGGTCCCCGGTAGCTTGTCTCCTTTCTGGTGAAGAATTGGCTTGGTAGTTTAGTCTGCCCTGTTCCCATGATGCACTGGGCCAGGGACAGACTGATTTGCATACAGCCAGGTTCTGAGCTGGGATGGTGCAGTGAGATAAATAACGGTGGTGGATCAAGCCCTGATCTTTGGACTGGGTAAGAGTGGTCTGCTTAATTCAGACACTCTGTTCATCACCACCCCCTTTTCTGAATCGTTTTTGGCCACTATAGGTGTGGCAGGGTATACTCAGACATGAGTCCCTTTCTCACTGCACCATCAGGATTCAAGCAAGCCGGGCCGAAGACGGCTGGAATGCCAGAAACCGGTCCCCGGTAGCTTGTCTCCTTTCTGGTGAAGAATTGGCTTGGTAGTTTAGTCTGCCCTGTTCCCATGATGCACTGAGCCAGGGACAGACTGATTTGTATATAGCCAGGTTCTGAGCTGGGATGGTGCAGTGAGATAAATAACGGTGATGGATCAAGCCCTGATCTTTGGACTGGGTAAGAGTGGTCTGCTTAATTCAGACACTCTGTTCATCACCACCCCCTTTTCTGAATCGATTTTGGGTGGGTGGCGGGGGGAGAGTACTCCTCATATTAGCCACACTATGGACCCCATTTGGCTGCTCTACCAGTTGTCTTGAATAACGGACTTTTTTCAAGGACAGTTCTTGTTCGAACTGTTTTTGGGTTTGGGAGGGTGGAGACCTTTCCTTTTACGTTTTTTTTTTTTTTTGGTGTTGCTACCCCTTGTCCACCTTCCCCTTCTCTTCAGTCCCCTGGCCTCACTGGCAACGAGATGCGTTCCTCCTTGGCTAGCTATGTACACTCGAGAGATCTCTTCAGCGCATGATGTAGCTAATCCTCCTCTTATATGACACATGCCACACAAACCGCTTAAAATTTTAACACTCAATGTTCGCGGTTTCAATAACCCGATCAAGCGTAGGGCAGTTCTCCACTATCTGGAACAGACGGCGGCAGACATATGCCCCCTACAAGAGACTCATTGCATCCGCAAAGATCATTACAGAATGAGGTCCCCTTTCCCCACACAGATGTTCTCCTCTAATTCCACTAAGACTGCAGGGGTTACCATCCTAGTCTCCCGCTCCTTTCAGGGTAGGGTTCTCCAGAGGGAAGCTGAGATTAAGGGCCGCTTGCTTACATATCAGTTTATGGTAGCAGGGATTTTCTTCATAGTGGATTCCGTTTATGCCCTCAATGGGGTCAGGATAATTTTTTTCCACGCAGCACACTGAGGTGACAGCCAAATCTGAATGACGCTTGCTACTAGGGAGGGACCTAAACATGGTGTTCCACAACCTTACTGATCGCTCTTGCCAGCACACGACACAGGTCGGGGCTATCTCGCAGGCGGGACTGGATCGCATTAGGGAATTTGGACTCAATGATATGTGGCACCACTTTCACCCTCACAGCTGAGCTTACACTTATTATTCAGGGGCACATAAAACGTATGCCAGACTAGATTACTTTCTCGGCTCCACCCCGTTATAGGCACTTGCGACAGACAATGAGATTCTCACCACATCCCTCTCCGACCACTCTCCGGTTATGGCATCCTTTCAATTCCCGCACGTGCAGCAACCATCACGTCACTGGCGCCTGCGCGACACACTGCTACACCGGGCATCCACGTTCACCCAAATTCAAAAAGCCATCACAAATTATCTGGCCCTAGATGCTAACCCAGACATATCCTTGGTGACGCAATAGGCTGCCCTTAAAGCCGTCCTGCGGGGGATTTCATTGCCATATCTGCGGCCAGTAATGTGGAACGCAGTCAAAAGCGAGCTGAGCTAACCAAGAGGGTCCCGAAGATGGAAAAGATGCACCAGCCTACTGGTGTGGCTAGGGCCTGGTACAACTCTGTGTGGAAAGGAAGCAGCTTGCAGCGTTGGATCAGGATAAAGCTGAATACTCGGCCCTCTGCCTTCGTTACTCCTATTATTCTGGGGGCGACAGGTGCGGCTGCCTCTTAGCTCACAAACTGCAGGAAACGTGGCAGCATCAGAGGGTGTAGACCATACGAGCCCCGGGGGACGAGCTTACGTCGGACGACACAGCCATAGCGGAAGTTTTTCAAGACTGCTACACAGACCTATACTCGAGTCACCCTCTAGACACTCTCCACAGTTTTGACTATCTGGAGGCTACACGGATACCTGCGCTTACCCAAGCAAAGGAGGACAACTTCGACAGGGACATAGGGATAGAGGAAGTTATCGCTGCAATCTCCCGCCTCCGGCTCGGGAAGTCTCCAGGACCAGACGGCTACTCGGCAGCTTTTTAAAAAACCTTTTGTACCCAAGTTACCCAGGACTTATTTAACACCTTTGCCCAAACAGGATCCATCCCCGAAGAAATGTTGAAAGCGTCAATAGTGGTCATCCCAAAGCCCGGAAAGGAAAAAAACACTCTGCAGCACATATAGACCCATCTCTCTCCTAACTAGCACCTTAAATGCCACAACTAGTGGAGCCGGACCAAGGGGGTTTCATACCGCAAAGGCAAACGAGCGATAACACCAAAAGGGTCCTACACCTCATCGAAAAAGCCTCCTGCACACAAGGGGAATTATGCTATTGGCCATCGACACGGAGAAGGCCTTCGATAGGGTGCACTGGCCTTATCTAATGTAAATGTACATGTATTTATATAGCGCAAATCACTGACCGAGGTCGGTATCTAAGCGCTTGCTTAGGGAACCCGTCCTGGTATTCCCCTGTGAGATAACCCCGGCAGGGTATCCACAAGGTGAAATCCAGGCATCCCGCCGCGAGGGGCCGTTGTGGAGATTAAGCAAGCTATTGCCCAGAGTCGCAGAGTGTGAACCCGTGAGTCGAGAAGGCACCGGAGAGAGAATTATTGAGTCCGTGGAATTTTTTAGCCCAAGACCCGCCGAGGCGGGGAATTGAACCCTGGTCCAGGGCCGATCTCAGCTTCCGGGTCTGCCGCCTCTAACCCCTAAGCCACACTTCTCCGAGCATGTCCAGTTGAGATTCGGTCTTTGCAAAAAACTGCGCACGCGCATACTGAACTGTTATCGCTTGCCTAATGCAACAGTTCGAGTAAATGGCCAGACATCGTCACGGTTCCCCATAGGTAGAGCCACAAGGCAGGGCTGACCTGCCTCCCCCCTCCTTTTCGCACTTTTCATGGAACCACTTGCGCTGCGATTTAGACAACACCCCCTCATCTCTGGGATAAAATCCGGTGGGGATGTCCATACCATCAGCTTATGCGCAGATGACATCCTGCTCTCCCTTTCCAACCCGATTCAGACACTGAGGGCTCTTTTCATCGAACATGCACAGGCTTTGGGGTTTAAGATTAACATGGACAAATCGACCGCCCTCGATATTTTCCTCACTCCACATACACTGGCTCACATCCGAGAAGAACACTCGATACAGTGGTCTACCTCCACAATACCATACCTGGGTGTGCAATTAGGTGCTACTATCTCAGCCACTATTACTGCTAACTACGATAGACTCCGCGCCCACATTCGCAAAGAATTCGATCAATGGATGAACCATACCCTCTCCTGGTTAGGCAGTATAGCGGCTACTAAGATGACTGTACTACCCCAGATTCTATATCTCTTCCAGATACTTCCTCTGCGTCCACCAGCTGGTTGGATTCAGCAAACTCAATCAGATCTAGTGCGCTTCATATGGCAGGGCCGCAAACCTAGATTTAAGCATGCCATAGTAATTATGCCGCCGGGATGGGGTGGGGGTCCCTGACCTACAGCTTTACTTTTATGCCTCACAGCTCCGTTATCTAGTGGGGTGGAGTCGTCTCGAATCCGAGAAGCACTGGTTGAAAACCAATCCGATGAACAACCCACTCCACCGACCTCCGAACCTAAACAGCACTCTCACAGCCTTTTCGCCTGGAACCCAATCACCACTGAAGACACCATCCGCCTGATGAACTCCATTCACTCAGGATCGCCAACCGACCCATGCCCCCACCACATCTTCAACAAAGCGGACTCCATCATCGCACCCCATCTCTGCGATGTCATCAACTGTTCATTCAACTCCGCTACCTTCCCGGATAGCTGGAAACATGCCGAACTCAGCGCCCTTCTGAAGAAACCCACAGCAGACCCCTCTGAACTTAAGAACTACCGCCCCATCTCACTCCTCCCATTCCCTGCCAAAGTCATTGAGAAAGCCGTCAATAATCAGCTTGCCGCCTTCCTTGAATCCAACAATTCCCTCGACCCTTCACAGTCCGGCTTCCGAGCCAAACACAGCACCGAAACCGCCCTCATCGCAGCCACAGACGATATCCGAACGCTACTGGACAACGGAGAAACAGTTGCACTCAGCCTACTCGACCTCTCCGCCGCCTTCGACACAGTATGTCATAGCACACTCATACAACGCCTCAACAACGTCGGAATTCAAGGAAAAGCTTTAGATTGGATCATCTCGTTCCTCGCCTGGAAGAACTCAGACAGTCAGCCTTCCCCCATTCAAATCAGAGGCCACCGAAGTCATCTGTGGTGTACCACAAGGATCTTCACTCAGCCCCACCCTCTTCAACGTATACATGAGTCCCCTCGCATCCATCGCGCGCCAACACAACCTCAACATCATCTCCTATGCAGACGACACCCAGCTGATCCTCTCCCTCACCAAAGACCCAAACACCGCTGTGAAAAATAAATACAAACTTGGTGAACATTATCGGCGCCATCTTGCCCCTTTTCCAAGCCCATTCGTGCGCGTAAGCGGCAGCCATTTTGAGCACCATGGCCTCCCTGCCCCTCGCTGATAGCCAGCGCGTCTCTCTCTCTCTCTTAACCTCGCAAGCATTCCCCCGCACGCTGACAACCCCCGCTCTCTCATGCCTTGGGTCATAAACCCCTCTTCAGCGCAGCTTCACCACGGAATCCCATCCTGTTCCCAGCGCGACACCTCCCCTCATTCCTTTCATGGCCTCAAACCCTTTTGATGCAAACCCCCTTTTCCTGTGTCCCCGTTTGTCTTCCTTGTTCCCAGGCCGCCACCTGGCCCTGCGGATACTGTTTATTACCCCGTACAGTAGGAAGCTTCCCCTCCCCATCAAAAGACCCCCGAACCGATCAAAGCCCCCACCCCATGAGATCCGATCAACCCCATGCATTCCGTGAATCGGCGGAATGCCCTGCTGTGCGACAACCATCACCTGTTGTGACCGGGGTGGGGAATCCAACTGTAAATGTATGTGGGAACGGGTCTGAAGGGGAGATTCCGAGGATGTTCTTTCAAGTACTAAAGTATTGCGAGAATGTGTTATGTGCAATAAAGGTCATAAACCCTAGTATAAGCGGCCAGGCCTCAGAGATGTGGTTAGAGCACCTCGTGACGATACTTGCTGTCTGAATTGATGTGTTCTCCTCCGGAGAGAATAAAATCCTCGTTTCCCGCCTTCCAGTCTCCAGCGCCTGCTTCTTCATTGATTAATATTGGTGGGTCATAGAGGCGATACCGCCGGGCAACATAAAAGGGTCTTTGGTTACCGGTTGTCTTTGGAACCCTTTTTAACACCGCCAAAACCAATCTACACAAAGGCATGAAAGAAGTAGCCGAATGGATGAAGAACAGCCGTTTAAAACTTAACTCGGAAAAAACGGAAGTCCTCATCTTAGGATCATCCCCCTATGCCTGGGACGACTCATGGTGGCCACCGGCCCTGGGTACAGCACCCATACCTACAGACCACGCACGTAACCTGGGCTTCATCCTAGACTCCTCCCTCTCGATGACCAGACAAGTCAACCCCGTCTCATCTTCATGCTTCAACATCCTACGCATGCTCAAAAAAATCTTCCGCTGGATCCCCACCGAAACAAGAAAGACAGTCACCCACGCACTGGTCACCAGCCGATTGGATTATGGAAACACCCTGTACGCCGGGACCACAGCCAAACTACAGAAAAAACTCCAACGCATCTAAAACGCCTCAGCCAGACTCATACTGGACATTCCCTGTCATGCCCACATTTCCGGTCACCTTAAGGATCTCCACTGGCTCCCCGTCAACAAAAGAATAACGTTCCGTCTCCTCACCCACGCACACAAGGCCCTCTACGACCTAGGCCCCGAATGCCTCAACACACGACTGTCCTTCTACACACCCACCCGCCAACTACATTCATCCAATCAAGCCCTCGCCGCAATCCTGCGCATCCACAGATCCACCATGGGAGGAAGATCCTTTTCCTACCTAGCGGCCAAAACCTGGAATTCTCTCCCCACTCACCTCCGACTTACATAGAACCACCTTTCCTTCAGAAAGCAACTAAAAACCTGGCTATTCGATAAGTAATGCACCCACCCTCCCTTAGGCGTCTTGAGACCCTCTGGGTGAGTAGTGCGCTACACAAATTCCAGAACTTGAACTTGAACTTGTTGTTTCAAGACCAAGCAGTTGCCGGTACAGCCTTGCAGGGTATCCACTTCCTCCGCAAAGCACATAGGCCACCTAACCTCTATGCATCTTACATCACGAGCACGACGATGGAAGCCTTGGACCGCACTGCCACTACTCACGAGCTGATGACATTCCCCTCCCCGCTCACGCCATTATTTAGTAACCCAGAGTTCTAGCCAGGTACGGATGCTAAAGCCTTTGCAAACTGGCGCCCCGCCCCTTGCCGATTTCTTGGTCACCTGTTTGACTTACAGGGAATCATTCCATTCCCACAACTCCGGACTGACTATGGCATTCTGGAAGAGGAAAGACTGCCCTATTTGCATCTCAGAAACTGGGCTCTCCAACCTCAAGTCAAGCCAGGTGCCCAGCGACTACTGACCGCATTACGAGAAATGGCTTGTCACCTGAACATCCGACAAAAAGCTCATTTCAGATATCTATAAGCACCTACTAACCACCACTATACAGACGTATGATGCAGGGCGGGCCCGATGGGAGAGGGACATAGGCCGCACTCTCCCTCATAAGGATTGGGACAATATTTATTACAGGGCTCGACATTCAGCATACCACACAGGCCTTACTGAAACACTGACTAAACTGATAACCTACTGGTACTACACGCCGGAGCGTCTCCATCACTTTGATCCCCGCCAAAGCACTCTGTGCTGGAGAGGCTGTGGGGAGGTGGTTACCCTGGAACACCTTCTGTGAAGCTGCAACCGCATCCAATCTTACTGGTCCCGAATCTTGGATGAAATAGATTCTCATCTTGACACACAACTCCAACGCTTCCCAGTCTACATCCTCTTAGGCTTACCCAACTGGTTATTGTATCCGATAAAATCCCGAATAGGACGACTGATCGCAATCGCCCTCGGGCAGCCACTCAGAATATACTTGCACATTGGCGATATCCCATGCCCCTGCCACATTCCGGATGGTTGCAGAGACTCTGGCTAGTGTTGGGATGGAGAAACTGATTCTCACCTTGGCAGGAAGGGGGTCCAAGTTCCCGAAGCTATGGCGCCCCTTCCTAACATTACTCATAACTGGGTTCAGGGAAATGACTTGCTCCCTGATATCTTAGATTATTTCGCCTGGCTGACACACAAATTCCACAGGAGGGTTCTTCCTTAAAACTCATAGACCGTGATGATCCTTGGTGTGACCCATAATTCCTCTTTTCCCTTTCCATTTTTATTCTGTGTGGTGGACGAGGGGGGGTGGAGGGTGGGTCCTCTAGGCTTATTTTGTTGTGTTGCTTCTTTCTGCTCTGTTAATTGCTTATCTTAGCAGACCCGCTCCATGCATTTTACCATGGTAATAACGCTCATTGCGACACTTGGTGTCTGTATTAAGATGTCTTTGGGAGCAGGGGGTCTTGTTCCTTATTCCTCTAAGTGTTCTGAAAATCAATAAAAGATTTAAACCATAAACTTCTTATATCTGTAATACAAAGAGTACAAGCGCAGTGTTACTAGCATCATGGAACAGTGCAACAACCAGATTGCTATTTGCAGCAATTTCTTCTTCAAACTACATGGGCTACTTCACAGGGTAAGTTCTATCACCTTTGCTTTGCAGTGTGATGGCCGGGGGTGTAGTGCATGCATGCCACATATAGTATGCAAGTACAGTCAGCATATGAAAACCATGGAGCTTCTAAACCTTTATATTCCAGCTTGCTTTTTCTTATAAGTTAAACTACAAGCCAATTTCTATCACAAGAGTATTTTATCATTCCATTTCACCTCTATATTGCTTCTCCACCATTCCTGTCCACCTAATCCAATTCCAGCACTTTGACGCACCCTCTGACCTGGGGTGGATCAAACAACTTATCACTTCTGTTAATAGTCCTGGTGTCCAGAGATGTAATCATTCATGCGGGTGGGGAAAGATGGCTAAACTACTATACAGTTAACGATGTATCCAGAGTTCCCTGAACCAGCAAGATGTCTCTATTTTCCTGCCGACTCCTTCACTAGCTTCTTATGCGGAAATAAATGATCTAAGTTCCCGTTCGAGACTTACTTCTTTTGCACTGGAGAGGTCTGGCGTTTTCCTTCATTTCCCCTGGGAGCGTGATGCAATGGAGATTTCCTTTGGCGTCCTGACCGAGGCACCCGTTGTTGCAGCGGAGGTGCAGAGTTCTCGATCCCTGAAGCGGAGCTCTCACATCAGTGAATCGGCGCTCCACACAGGCACAGACGCCGGGAGGTGGGAGGCGGCATTGCAGGCTCAACAAAACTGCAGGAGAGCAGTGAGCTGGATCGCGGTGTCCGTTAGAGGTAAGGCGAGGGGAATTGATGTGCTGGATAGACGAGTTCGCCTCCCTGGGGGCTACAAAAGTTTTGAGGTCTGCCAGGATAATTGGTCTAAGGCACAATTGCCTTGCCTGGAATTTCTGAGTGAGTTATGTTTTTCCCGGTTTAAAAACGGACCGCAACTAGCTGACTCTCCCCCCAGTATAAGACTCCTGAGCAGGTTAAGTGACCCCAACAAATTCATTGTGGTAGACAACCCTGTGGAAGTCCCAGCAGATAAAACACCTTTGTACCATTTTAGTCCCTCTCTTTACCAGTACCAGTATACTATCACAGGTAGGCTTGTTGTAGTAAAAGTGGAGGGGGAGAAGGGAAGCTCAGGCAGTATAATCCATTCTTCATCTTCCAAACTAAGAGATCAGACCCTGATTTCAGCTAGTGACCTGGAAATAGGTAAAATTGCTGCTAAAGTGGATAAAGTAACTACAGTAGATCCTGAACAGCGGGAAAGGTCCTTTTACTGTCTAAGGAACAGGAAATTCCTTAAGACAACAGCTCCTCCAGCTCCTAAACAGCCTGTAATTCCGCGGATCACAAAGAGAGTTTCACGGAAAGCTCTGAAATCACAAGTAGGAAAACCGCTAAACAGAAGGGGGCCGGCAGAAGGCAAGCTGGAAGTAGGCGAAGGGGGAAAAAACTCCAAAATAAAAATCACCCCCTCATTAAGGTCCTATTTCAAAGTGCAGGACAAGGCCCAGTCTAAACCCGCCATGGAAAGCTCTGCTTCGCCAGCACTAACAGAAGCTCTAATGGGCGATCCAAGTAGCTCCCCGGCAGAGGTCTCCATGAAGGAGCTAGAAATGCAGGAAGGGTCGTTGACGCCGGCTCTAGCCCAGGGTTCACTCCTGAGTTTGCCTCCCTGTCAGAATTTGAGTCAGGCTCAAAGCACATCTCTGGACCCTTCTGGATTTGTGTCTAATTGCCCATCTATGAGTCCTTCTTCAATTCCGAATAACACTATTACTAACTCTAACTCTAATACTAACTCTAAGTCTGACAACCCTCAGAGTGACTCACGAAACAATATGGAGGTCTTCTTGGAAAAGATGCTTGAGGAGATGAGGTTCAGATTCAAAGTATCAGAGGAAAATCAAAATAAGTTACATGACAGATTCGAATCTCTGGACTCCAAGCTATTAGCACTAAATGATAGAGTCTCCACAGTGGAAGCAGAAGCTGAGGCCTGACTAAGAGAGTAGAGCTAACCGAACAGAATATTAGAGACTTGAAAGCAAAGGACAAAAGCATAGAGGAAAAGCTAGAAGCTTTAGAAAATCAGTCCAGAAGGTCCAATTTGAGATTTCTCAATGTTCTGGAAGGGCGAGAAGGATCGGATACAAAGAAATTTATAATATCGCTAATAGAGGAAGACTTCCCATGGAGTAAAACCCTGGATCTGGAAAACGACATTCAGCGGTTACATCGTGATCCTTTTGGGAAGCCTAAAGAGAGGAAGAACCAAAGAAAGATCCTAGTGAACTTTAGATCATACAATCTCAAAGAGAGAATCCTGAGTGAAGCCCTAAAAAGTGGACCATACAACAGAGATGACTGGTCTTTTAGGATTCGATCCGACATTGCGAAAGTGACTCAAGATAGGCAATGGGAGCTGGGTCAAAAAATTCCCGAACTAAAAACACTTGGGGCAACTGTCCAAATGAAGTTTCCAGCCTCACTTAGGATAATGTGGAGGAATAAGATGTACAACATCAGAGACCCCCAGGAGGTTGATTCTCTCTTAGTACAAATGCGCGACCAGATTCAAATACATTCTCATTCCTAGCTTAAATATATTCAATGCAGTCAATAATGAAGTAGTGAAAGTAGTGGTAGCAATACAATAGCAGTAGCACCCTCAAAAAAGTTTTTTATGTACTCAGGCATGGGGCTCGAAGTGGGCTATAATTAAGGCCCAAAGGAAAGGGAGGCTTTCCCAGGGAGGTAGTGTGTCTCCCCGTGCCTTCTTCTTTCTTTCTTTTCTATTTATTTTCACAACCACATCTGGTTTTATGTACACACAAGAAGGGAGGAGGGGGGAGGGCTCACGGGGGATGGGAGCAAAGTAGGGAAAAATACAAACCAAAAAAAAGTCCTCATCATGATGCTGGTCTCAAAGAAAAGGGGGTAATCAAGGCCCAGCTTGTTAATAAAGGAATTCAGCTATCTAACAGGAAGAGATGGGAAGAAATCTAAAGAATATAAAAATAACTTCCTGGAATGTTAACGGGCTAAGAACTAAGAGAATGCGACGGAAAATCTTTGAATATCTGAAATCTATTGATAGTGAAATTTTAATCTTACAAGAAACACACTTACTTAAAAAAGAGTGGGAAGACATAATTAAAACCCTCCACTGGGTCGACTCTTACATATGCACTGATCAACAGTGTGTTATAAAAGGGGTTGGCATCCTTTTTAAAAAATCCTTGAAAGCAAGAATCTTATCATCTGAGATAGACCCTAAGGGGAGATGGGCGATAGCTAAGGTTAGCATACTTAGTAACACTTTTACTGTGGTTGGATACTATGGACCAAACACAGATGATCCTACTCCACTACAATCGCTATACTCCCAATTTATTTTGGCAAATTCTCCAGTGATTTTGGGCGGAGATTTTAATATCATCTTAGATCCAAAAGTAGATTGGCGTCCTAGAGGAAACCAGGCAAGCTTGCCAAAAATGAGGGAATGGTTGGGAGTGTATAAAAGGGATTTAAGCCTTATCGACGTATGGAAAGAGAAGGGTATTAAACAAGACAGGTTTACCTTTAACAACAAGAAGCTTGGTATACAATCAAGAATTGATTACTTTTTAATAGATATGGGGTTAGTAGAAAATACTCATAATGTAATTCATCTTCCCGCCCACCTCTCAGACCACTCTGCTGTCCAAATTACGTTAAAAATAAATAACGATATAACGATTCCGAGATGGACACTAGATCGCTCAGCTCTCTTAGACCCTGTAATAATTGACCAACTCAAACAAGAGACTGAACTATATTTTCAGGACAACAACGGGAGTGCTTCACCTCAAACGGTTTGGGAGGCTTATAAGGCAGTAATAAGGGGCAAGATCTGTGGCCTAACTATTCATAAATCAAGGGAGGTAAAAAAAGAGATCCAGAGAATAGAAGAGAATATAAAAACACTGGATCAGCAGATACATCATCCCCGAGAAGTCAAGACCTAAATAAGGAAAGGCTTAAACTGAAAGAAAATGTATCAGTGTTATTAGAGGGTAAAATTAGAGAGAGATGGGAAAGTAGTAAACTCGCCCATTATGAATATGGAGAGGGTTGCGGGAAAATGCTCGTTTGGAAGGTTAAAACAGACCAAGCTAGAAATAAAATCAGCAGTATAGACCCAACAGACAGTTCCCAAAATGGGTCCGAAGAAGCAGTCATAAAGGAGGAATTTTCAGCCTTCTTCTCTAACCTTTATGCGGAGGACTGCAATCCAAAAATCGAAGAAATAACCAACTTTCTAGACGCGCAAAACACCCCAGTTCTAACCTCTGAAGAAAAAGAAATTTTAAATAGCAAAATAACAACAGAAGAGGTAGACATAGCGATAAGAAAATTAAAGAGCGGTAAGGCAGCAGGTCCTGATGCCCTCCCAAACGACTTTTACAAAAGACTAAAAGACACACTCGTTCCCCAATTAACAGCCCTATTTAATAAGATCTTTATAAATAATGATAGAAGCCCGGAGTCATGGAATGATGCAACCATCTCTATTCTTTTGAAACCAGGTAAAAACCCGAAAAAATGAGAGTCTTACCGCCCAATATCTATCCTAAATTGTGATTACAAGATCTTCACCCAAATCATGGCAAAAAGACTAGGGAAAATCGCGGGGTCACTAATAAACTCTAATCATAAGGGCTTTGTGGCAGGAAGATACCTTCAAGATATTACACACGAGTTGATCGGAGCAATCGATATTGCCATCACAGAGAAAATTCATCGATCAATAATTACAATCGACGCTGCTAAAGCGTTCGATAGAGTTAACTGGTGCTACTTAAGCGAGGTTCTAAAGAAATTTAATCTGTGGGAAAACATCTTAAAAATCGTAGAAAACATTTATAACTCTCCTAAAGCTAAAATATTAATTAATGGTAATCTAACAAACAATATCCTGATAGGTAGAGGAACTCGCCAAGGGTGTACCCTCTCTCCCCTGCTTTTTAATTTTTATATTGAGCCGATCGCAGAGTTTCTCAGGAATCTCCTTTCAATCTCCCCATTTCATGATCAAGGGTGGCATAAGAAAGTAGCTCTTTATGCAGATGATCTCGTGATTTTTACTTCAGACTTAAAAGAGGCTCTTAAAACAACAGAAGAGACCTTAATAAGTTTTGGGAAGTTATCTGGTTATCAGATAAATCAGATAAACCAAACTAAAACTGAAACCATGAGCTGGAATGAGGATTTTGTATCCCCTTTTTGTAAAGAAGAAATAAGATAATTGAGTATCGATCTCGTAAAAGATATTGATAAAATAACCCATACTAACATCCAAAGGGTAGATGTTGAGGTAAAAAAACTTTTGAAAGTATGGAATGGTCTGCCTTTAACATTCCTGGGTAAATCTAATATTATAAAAATGTCAATTTTGCCGAAATTCACTTTTATTTTCAGCGCTATCCCGCTCAAGTTTAAAAGAGAAACCATAAAAAGATCCAGGGAGATTTATCCAGCTTTATATGGTCCTCTAAAAGACCAAGAATCGCCTGGCATAAA
Source organism: Lissotriton vulgaris (assembly GCF_964263255.1). NCBI lineage: Eukaryota > Metazoa > Chordata > Amphibia > Caudata > Salamandridae > Lissotriton > Lissotriton vulgaris. The sequence continues at coordinate 481,665,027 of NC_141691.1, read as the reverse complement.
ATAAGGAGAAATAAGGAGAAGGGAGGTATAGCTTGTCCAGACCTCCTAGAATAATGCAGGGCCTTCCAATTTAAAAATAGTAGAGTGTTGTTGGGCTCTTACGAAAATGAACCATTATTCCTACAAAAGTTAACAAATAACACCAGTCACTTTTTGTACAAATTCGGTCACCCGGAGTTCTTTAAAAAAATTAAATTAAAGATCCTGAAATCAGCCGCTAGGTTGTGGTATTGTGTCAGATCTACATTAGATATCCCCTTCTATAGCGATAAGGCCCCGATTTGGGATTCCCAGACTACACCAGACTGCCTCAGGGACAGTTTAGCGATCCCCCTAAAATCAGCTGGATTAATAGAATGGGGACAACTCCTGTTTCAAAACAAGCTTCTTGACTGGGAAATATTATCGCAATGCACAAATTCCACACTTTCGAAATTTAAACATTACCAACTATTGAGCTGGACTAAGTCACTCAAAGAAACTAGAAAAGGTAATATCTCCCTGGAAATAAAGATGCAGGTTAAAAAACCGTTCCTGAAAGAAATATCCTTCTGGTACTGGGCCTAATTTCAGCTGGGGAGGATTCCAGAGAGTATCTGGGGAAAAGACCTGCCGACGCTGGATACAAGTAATACATGGCAAGTATCTACGAGCAAATGCTGGTCGATTGTAACGTCTGCTGCTCTTAAAAGAAATCATTTACTCACTATTCATAGAGCCTACTGGACCCCGAAAAGGTTATCCAAACTGCATATGTTCTGGCGATGTCCCAGTCTCGATGGCTTCTGGAAGGATGTGGGTATTACCTTAGAAGGGGTAATGGGAAGACAACTTTCTGTAAGTATGGACTTAGTTATTTTTGGGGTGACAAGTATGAATGTAGTAAGACCTTTCTCTAAAGCCCAAGAAAACTTAATGTTCATACTGATACTTTTGGCAAGGAGGGAGATCTGTATAAAATGGATAAATCCTGCCTCTCCGGCCCACAATGAATGGCTGGCGTCAGTTCTTAGAGTGTATAACTTAGACAAAAATAAGAGGCTAGGCTCTAAAAAATATAAATTCTGGGATAAATGGGAAGAGTTTCATAAGGGTTGATTTATGTTATGGCCTTTGTAGATATCGTGGTAGTCATCTGTTTGGATTTTTCATCATAGCCCACTAAAAGTCCAATGATTACACTACCGCAACAATATTGGAGGAAGGCTTGCAAGAGTAGCCATAATGGCTAGCTCACCCCAATCCGAAATAAGAATCCTTCTCCTTACAAGTATATGGAAGTTAGGGGTTCCCTCTCTCTGAAATGCCGGAAAGAAGAGAAGGGTCCCTGATAATCTCCTAACTTTAACCTGTTGCGTAATGAGGACAAAAAAAAATAAAATCATGCATGCAGTGCTAGTGAACAGTGTGCCCAGGAAAGTAGAAATGGACAGGTGTGGGTCCAGTGACCTGCATGCCTGTCTAGTAAACTGACTCATGTTAACCATTGACAGACCATTCAGGTCGATGATCAAATAGGTATAACTCTAGAAGGAAGGGGTTTATTTGGTGGCAACAATGCAGGTTATGACTGCAAAAGATCTGTATGAGCAGACATGTACGCATAATGATTTCCAAGAACTGTTACTGAAAGATTTGAATTAATGACTTATTGGTCTGTTCAGGTTGTCTCTGACCACCGATTACATTAATGATAATCGCATTCCTCTGGCTAGCTGTCCGAGACAGAGAAACGCAAAGTCTTAAAGTCAAGAACACGGGCATAAGGCTTTGCAGACTGTACATGCAAGCCATGCTTGCCATGAAGATTTTCAATACCCGTAGGGTGGGTCTAGGGCTGACTGTTTTATCTACCTCCTCTTCACTCTTCTTTGCCTTCTGTCCTGGATGATGAAGTATATGCATGCTCGTTGAATTGAAGTGTGCCCATCCCACTCATTGTGGCTTCTGCATGGATGGTATGTCAGTACATCCTCAAGGCTCAACAACTGATACCGACAGATTCATTTTTGGTCTACAGTATCTTCATGCCCGTTGGACTGACTCAGCAACAATAACCATTGACGGGCTTTACTGTAGCCAATGATGAAAGGAGATTGTTAGGAGTGATGGCTGTGAGCCTGCACTAGAACCTCAAGATTGCGCATATTATATGTTATTCAATGTCTTTCATTCGCATAACATAAAAGAAATAAGATTGCAAAATATTCCACCACCTTAGGAGAGGAGTAGAATGACCTGCAAGCACCAGAGAGGCAAGGTGGGATTCAGCTTGTGTTTGAAACATCATTTAAGTGTGAACGTATGTTATTACCTCCAATGTACTAGGTAGCAAGTGTGTCATCCTTCTTGAATCAGAAACTCAGTGAAGAAACAGTGCAGACAGCTGGCACTAGAGCGACTTTAAGATAACACTATGGCCTAACAGCAGATGCCTTGTATGAACAAGAAGGACAAATAAAGAAAACAACAAGATTATAGTACAAATGACTTGCAGAGAGTCCTTCATCTCGATCTCTAGAACCCAAGTGTCACAGAGGGAGTAAAGAGCCAGGGTGACGCGAGGCAGTAGATTGCACTGTTAGCATCAGGGTTAAAGCAAGCAAGTGAAGAATTATTCCAGTTTCGGCCCTTGGCAACATGTTACTGGAAGAACAAAACTGCGTCTGTATGCTGTGATCAAAGAAACAATGCTTCAGTATGGTACTCTGATGGCAGAATATTTAGAGTAAGCGGTAAGCCAATGTGCATGAAAGTGATGTGGAAATATGTCAGTTTGAGCGGGAAAGTCAGGAGTCTAGTACTATAATTAGAGCAAATGTGCTTTAGTCTTAAGTCTACATGACAAGCAGACTGCCTAGCAGACTACAAGTACCAAAGAGTTTGCAGGCTCTGAGGAAATCTGCCAGTGACAAAGGGGTAGTGCATCTGTAAGAATGTGTTCCATTTGCAGAGAAAGTGGTGCTGATTCTCAGTCTCCAAGTACCAAAGAGATAATGGGGTTGTGCATGACAGTCTGGAAGTACCTGAGGCACAATGAGTCTACATGGCAGCTCCTGCCAGTACAATATACAGAGTAGGTCAATGTGGTCAGTCTATAATCATCAGAGGCTTAGCAGGTCATCAGTGAGTCTTCCATCATCAGAGTGACAGGCAGGTAGAAAAACAAATTCCTAGGATGGGCACATCAGCAAACAAGCACAATGCTGTTGATATTAATGTAAAATATAAGCAAAATATACTCTTGGGTTCATGAATGATTAAAAACAATAAACTGGGAAATAATAGCATGATGGGTAGAATCATTACGTTCTAAGGGTTTTGCAAGTCACAGAGGAGTTCCTTGACCACATACAAGAACGAGTCCAAAGCCGGGGTTCCTTTATAAGGTCATGGATCTCAGAGGTAACTTGCAATATCCTTTTAACATACAGCTGAGGGTATTTTATTCCTTGTAATACATGGTCACACCATCACCTATCCAACAAATCAAGTAAATCCTTGAGGATTCACAAACTACATTTTGTATTATGTAACATTGTACTCATGTAGTTTGCTTGTCACAAACCTACAGCTGGAGATCTCTACCTCTGCCTCTTATTGTTTCTGTTTGGAGATCTTTGCACACATGTACACAAAGGCATTGTTTTTTGTGGAAAAGGCAGGAGAGACAGGGTGAAGGGTTCGGAAATATGTAATAATTACTCAATGATGAGAGGGATAAACGGGGAAATTAGGAGTGGTTTGGGAGGCACATACTAAGATAAACGGGACACCCTGAAAAGTAAAAACATTCCAATTCACAAGAACTAAACTTTCTAAAACACTAATGTTGTCAAAACAGGCTTAAGTGTACCCCAGCCCAACCTCTGAGTAAGTCAACCACCACCCATAGCCAACAACTAATATTGCAAAATACAGCCATAGAAAACAATGGAATTATACTAACACCCTATAGGAACTTTACACTTGTAAATCTCCACTCGGAAAGGGTGAATCACATAAATGTGGCGAGCTGCATCTGGGTTTAGAAGTAGATCTACAAATTATTAGATTTTCAAATCTAAACGTACCTTTGTGAATCAAGCCCTTTGTGTCTCGAGCCCTCATATATAAGACACTGTATGGTTGCAGATATGAAGAATAAAATGGAATATGTGGCGCAAAATAAAATAAACTAATAAGCAGTTAGTAATTTGTGGTAAAAACATATGATAATCAGGTTAATGTAAATCAGATTAAAAACGTGATAGCTCAGAATGACTTATATCATACAGAGAGAATTTTTCTTTCTTGTTGAACTACAGCATGCAAGAAATAAACATATTGCCATAAATCTCTCCTTTGTGTTGATTACTGTTTATTTTTAAAAAGCAGATAAGAACGAAAACGGTTTAAACTTCAGCTGTAATACTGCTCAGTGACCTGTCTTTCATCTTGGCTGCTCACTCTGGCAGTTGGCATTATGACATCACAACTTGCATGTAATGAGTTATTACAGTTGAGCAGATACGTCATTTGCTTATAAAAGGTGACAAAAGACCTTATGACGCACCTGTAATATGGTATTATAAATACATTACTTCCAAGACTTCCTTTCATAAAAAAGAGCCAAAGTACAATCTAAGTGGTGTGTACAGTTAGTTATAAGAAGCAAGAAGCATCAGAAAAGGATTTAATAAATACAAATTTATTTTCTACACTGTACAAAGCAGAGGAGTGGGCACAGTGAAACAGTAAATGGCAGTAAATGCGAGTGGTTTCCTCTTCCCACAGCTGCCCACGCTTTTTATACAACAAAAGTCTGAACTCATGCCTATAAATTTTCATCGCTCCCTTGATACGAGAGGCACTGCATCCTCGCATCCTGCATACACAGTGGGGTTGGTTCGCTGTAGCCAGTGATTTAATACAAAATGAGGGTCCCACCTTGAGAGACAACTAAATATGGCAGCATCAAAACCCCACAGTTCTACTGGCAGAGTAGTTCTAGTTTACTGCATGTGTATGTGACTCTCAGTTTTAATGGCAGGGGCTACTTGCTACCAGTGTCTTGAGCTGGGTGAGGGAATTGGGGAGACTGGCAAATGGAAGCTCTGGTGAGGGCTGGGGGCCAGAGCCCCAAGCACCACATGGGCTTTAGTGGTGGGTTACACCCCTGACTAAAGCTATTGATTTCTACACATTTGCTGCAGCGCAGTACAGAAGGAGAAAGAGTTACAAAGTTGTTAGAAGAACTTGGACTTAAGTGGCAAAGGGAGGAACAGATACAGCTTCCTCCCGCTGAGGACTTTTGTTCTGAGTTGGGTGAAAATCCATATTTGGCCGCTAACTGCATTTCCAGCCAAAATGGGAATTATTAGTGATATGAGAATACTGTACTCCTTATGTTTTCCTAAGGACATTTCACCAGATTAAAGGTGATGAAATATCTGTATGGGAAACTACAGGAATATGGGTAATTAGCACATAAATGTGATATGGAAACAACGAATCCCTGGTAATTTAGCATTTCCATGGAGAAACTAAGGGCCCTACTCAGATACTGTTGCATTCAAGCATCCTGGAATTACTGAGACATGTGACAACTCTAATTCCAAGAGCGAGAAAATAGTATCGGTATTCACAGCCCTGGTAGACAGAGACTTTAAGTGTGTTTTGTTAAAATAAAAACAAAAACAACCACACCAATTCTGGCAATTTAAGACCTGATCTTCTGAGACCAATCTGTGTATTGTGCTGAAGTTACACATTTCCACTTTCATATAGTCACAGAAGACTTATCTGTGGCCTCACTCTTGGTCATAATCTGAAATTAGAAGTGTTAAACCTTCACTGCAGCAGCCATTGCTGTTAAGTGAATGAATTCCCAACAACCACTGGATGATTATAATTTTTCTTGTGAAACACCTCTGGGATTACCGCGCTTTCCAAGTCATTTGCCCCAAAGAAATGCAGGCAATGGATTAATCCACACTATTGTGACTGAATGCTTTGATTCAGAAGTGATAAAAAGTAGCGTGCTGATGAAGGTTGTAGTCTAATGGATACTACTGTTTCGGATCCAGTCCTGCTCTGCGCAGGTACAGCTTTCAGATTCTGAAAAACAGACTGCGCCACGAGAAAGCCCATCATCTGGTCATGAGACAGCAGAAGAGAGGAAGGACTGACATCAGTTTACCAATCCAGTAAGCTTCCTTTTTTTCAATGATTTGTTTTGTGCTCCAACCATTATGGCAAAGCTCCCGGAATCCAATGTGGTCTAATTCCAGCAAAACAATATCAATTCCACTTAACTGAAACATTTTTTGACTGTACTAACTGCACTGAAAATTAGCTGAATTTTCCAAAAGAGAGTTGGCTGTTTCCTAGTAGAAGGGAAAATGTGTATGTTGTTTTGGATTTACTCTCTGTTCCAAGAAGTATTTAATATTAACATCGATCAAAAAGCCTAGCACATATTTATCTGACGTACGAAGGTCATCCTACCTAGGGCGTTTTTTCCTTATATTTCTATACAACAAGAAACATTATTCATGAAGCTCAGAAGTTCCACGCGTTCCTTAAGGATTCGAAAGCCATTATTTTTGGGGCACAGTGAATTCTTTTTCTTTTTAAAAATGTATTTTCATAACACAGTTCAATTCACATTTTGACGTAAGAAAAACATAATTTCCTCTTCCTTAACTTAGATGTTGATCATTTACAAAGGACCCGCAGAAAGACCGCGGACAAGACTTTTTTCCTAGAGGCTGAATTGAATCTTTGTCTTAGGTTCAATTAACAAGTCAGTTCTACATAACGTCATTCCTTTCAGTACTTTCAACACAGAACCAATGTAATCAAACATGTGAATCACATAAACGAGCATACAATAATTATATGCCTTCTTCTTACATATTACACAACAGAACACATTTATTTAATATGTCACCCAAGTTTCAGCATTCCTTCTGTACCTCAATAGGTGTTCAACTGGTCCAACCCCATATTTACCAACTGATGTATTTTTCATTTCGTTGTTTCTCAAATTACTTTTAAAGCTGTGCAAGTCAGAATCGACAAAAGGGTACCTACAACTCACCTGCCACCTTACATTGGGTCTTTTCCTATGCACATCTCTCTAGTTAATGCTATTAGAAGAACCACCAGATAAAGTTGTCCCAAAGCTCAAACTATGAATGCTGGGAAATTAAGGCAATTTGTAAAGAAGTAATCAAACCATTAAAAGAAACATGTCTTTGCATCATATTGTTTGTAGTGTCATAAATGTGTCACTTTAGATGAAAGTACCACATTTAATGAGATATAAGGTGAAACATGTCCGAAGCAGGAATAAAATAATGATGTGAGGTGATAAAATATCTGGCTTTAGACCTCTAAAAAAGCAGTACGCTTATTTTTACTGTGTATAAAATGTGCTAAGTGTCAAAGCCTGTAGAAAGTTTTATTCCGTAATCATTTTCAGCTTGGAAGTGGCTGCAGCAATTTAGGAGCCTGGAAGTCAAATCTTAACAAAAATTACTACTTTGAACATTTCATCTATGTTCTTTGTTAAAAGTGGCACATGTTTGGAACACCCTTCCTACAAGTGGAGCTGTTTTTTGACATCTTTAATTGACAGGATTATCCTGTGGGTACTGCTGTGAACGTGTTTGGGCCACTATTCAATATTTCTTTGTCTTTGCTGCCCTGCACAATAAGTGATCCTGGTGGTTTGAATCTGTATAGTCCTCTAGATTTCAGGGATCACTTATTCTGTGCACATCTCTAGCACTGCCTTCCTACAGCACCTGCACTACTCTTCATTTCATGTAGCCATATACACGTTATAGGCCACTGTGAACAAAATAAGGACACAATATGTATTGTACTTTTTGGAAAATTCCACCATGATGGGCCATTCTTATCCTTCCTCAGAGATTAGAAAGAACTGTTAAAAAACACAAAAGCAATCAAATAGTATAACCAAATTCGCCCTGCCTTGTTAAGCAGCTGGGTCTATTCTCTCCTGGGTGGATGAGAATTCGAAGTTAGGACCATCCCACCCTCTCAATTCCAATAAAATGACATCCAACTCAAACTTTCTCTGTTGCAAGTGATGGGTGGGCCAAACAGGTATTTGTATTTGTTTGCCCATCATTGTGAGAGAACTGGATACAATACTTTCTCCAAGCAAGAAAAAATAGTCCATCCCAGACACTATTTTTTAAATAAATAACTTTAAAATTAGTTTTAAAGCCTGACTTTCCCATCCAAGCCCAGAATTTTCACAGTGACCCCTAAAACTCAAAACATATACACTTTGTATTCCTAGCTCTGACCTTCAACTACATCAACAGTTCAATGTCCTTTAGCAGAAATAAAACATCACGTTTCACAGCATATTTAGGAAAAAACGCCCCAAATCCTTTTGTGGATTGTTGAGATTCATAATGCTTATAAACGTGCAAAGTGCCAGTATGCCCTCAGGTAAATATGGGGGAAAAAGAATTTGTTGACAGGAGGAAGTGCAAAATACATTTTCTTTTCAGCACAGCTCTTAACAAAAACACTAAACTTCAAGAGAATAGCATTACCTCACACATCAGATGAAACCATAGTACAAAATTGTAAAAGGAAAAGGGCCCACCCAAGAGAACTCTCCCTTGAAAATGGTGCAACGGAGAAGCTAGGTATGGAAATGTGACGCGACTTGTAATGTACACCACAAGTTCTACTCTCACTTTACCACTCTATAAAGGAATTCAAATAAATCAATTTCCACATCAAGTTAGGCTTTACAATAACATCCCATTTCAAACTATAGGTATGTTTTGTAAACCTAAATATTATGTAGAAAAGCTGTGTTGGATTTGGTAAAAAACAGTGGGGCAGATTTACAAGCATGTTACTGCTCCATATTTACAAGGACAGGAAAAGCCACCCTGTGTGGCTTTTCTTGTCCTTGTAAATATGTCTCCTTTACACCCAGCACTTTGCGTGAAAGCAGAGTTCCATGGGTGTTGCTTTGGGTGTTCGCACGCAACACCCATGGAACTAGACCCATTTTCAGATTGACGAGGAATCGTAAATCTGGAAATGCGTCTGAATGCTAGGGTGGCGTAGCGAGGTGCAAGGAGGGGAAATGTTTTCATTTTTCCTCGTTTTTCCTCTTTCAATGTGTGCTGCATACTACAGCACGCATTGAAAGTGCCCCTTCCTGCAAATCTCCCCATGACGCAGGCATCCTTGCACCATGGTGCAAGGGTGCCTGTGCCGGCGCATGGAAGCAGCAGTTTGTGCACCAGCGCAGAGGAGAGCACAGGAAAGCGACATATTATTGTAAATATGTCACATTCCTGTGCTTTGGAAGTGCCGCAGCGTGGCGCAGCCAAAGGGTTTGCTTTGCAGCGCTGTAGCACTTCCTTGTAAATCTGCCCCAGTAGTGTCTAAGCACCCATAGTTTTTGGGCCCAGCCATGGTTGCCAAACACCTAGGTTGCATTATTCTCGATTCCACCTCAAACTTCTTCCTTCCATGTCCCTGTACTTTAAGTCTCTAGGGGGCATATTACCAACAACTAGCGATAATTATCGCTAGGTTGGCTTAGCGGCAATAATTTTATCGCCGTGTAGCGACGATTTTTATCGCTTGGGTGCCTTGATATTATCAAGGTTTATCTCCTAAGCGATAAAAATCGGCCGAAATGCATGAATATCGCTGAAAAGTCAGCGATATTCATGCAGTACCGAGCAAATGCTCTTATCCATGTTATCCACCTCCCATTGGATAACATGGCTAAGAACTGCTCAGGGCAGGTGTTAGCTTTTGGAGATATTCGCGCTTAGTGCGAATATCTCCAAAAGTTGGTAATAGGAGATAGCGATGTTAGCGACTGTTTCCAGTCGCTAACATCTTGGCACGCCCACTTTGCATGTCATTAGTGATAAATATCACTGACATGCAAAGTGGGACCCAAGATGGTCGCTATCTCCTACTAGCTGTCGCTAACTGGTGTTAGCGATAGCTAGGTAATAGGGAGATAATTTTATCTCCGCTTTTTTGGCTTTTAAAGCCAAAAAAGCGGAGATAAATCCCTTGATAATATGCCCCTATATCTCACTCTAGTATGCTCTTTTTCATCGCTGCTCTCAACATTTGTCCATGTTTTCCTATTTGTGTTCCTGTCATTTTCCTCCTACTACATTCTCCTTTTTTTCTGCCTTTTTATCTCTTGCTCGGGCAAAGTGCGATGAAGATAAAATCCTGTGCCGAAAATTGAGTGTCGGTGCCCACGAGCTGCAATTACTTACTGTTACAATTAAGCTTCTGTGGATAAGGGTTGGATAATCATATCATTTTGAGGGTTTATTTAAACCTCTTTCATTAACTCTTCGTGTTTGTGTCTCTGTGCACAATACGCACTGCTCACGTTACACATGCTCTTCCGTAGCACAATTATCAAATTATACTAACATTTATTACAGCACGATTTATATGCCTAACACACCCTCATACAAACACTAGCCAGATTGGTGCGCTTCCTCAAATTTACAGGACCATTGATCATCTGTTCAGGTGTAGGACGAGCATTTCTAAACGTCTATGAACACTCTTACAGTAATTCATTTGTGGGTGTTCCGGTGTTCACATAATTTGCCTTGACTTTTCCTTCATACTCCCACTTTTGCCACCTATGTGTGACATGCAATGCACATAATGTTAGCATGAATTGCCGGCACACACACACACACGTGCATACACACACAAATAAACTCCATTCCTGACAGCGTAACGCACTACTACCTTTTCCAAGGAATCGGACCCACAATATTTACCTAATTTTAGTCCCTTTTTGCTGCCACCTTTGCGCATGTGGTGAAATCATCATCAAATTATATATCCTCTCCTCATCGTTCCCAAATGTGAAACTGCTTAACGAGTGTATGTCAAATAGGATTATGGTTTAATTTAATCTTACATGATTTTGTACCGCTCAAATATGTCATAGTCCAAATATCGGACATGAGAAAAAAAATAGCAATTGCAAGTGTGTGCTCTCGAACATAATTCCACATATACTAAAGTAAACATAACCGCAGCTCTACAGGAAATACCTGGCCTGGATACTAAACATATATGGCTACTTGCACCCAGATACAAGGGTGTGCAACATCACATACACATAAAATGTCCTTAAGGCTCTTTGTTACAAAACATCCCTTAACATAAGGCTGCAAAGTCTACACTATCAACTCTGTCACAAAGGTATTGTAGTAATTTCTCTCTTCATCTACAACATGCTAATTAGATTAGCATGTGCTGTACTGCAATGTAATGCTGATGTTTCCATATGACATGCGTCCACTCGGAACAAAACATAAATCACACCTATATGACTAGAATGACCTTTTGCCGAATTAGTAACAGACATATTTACCTGCTGGCATGAGGCATAAGGCAACCGCTTCAAAGTAAGCATTAATCATGTCTCAATTAACAAAGCATCTTTTTCATAAAAGGAGAAAAAATTGAATGACTCATTCAAAAGAGTTTAGGGCAAGGAACAGAAAAATAAAATAGCACAACATAATGAAAATAGGCATTTACCCTCAGAACTACCTCCTCTGTGGCATAAAAGGGCTAAGTGCATTAGTAATCTTTCAAAAACTATTTTTCCCAAGATTATTCAATCAAAATTCCTGTTTAAGAAAATGAACAGTTAAGACTGTGAATGGCTTCTTTGTTTGACCTGCGTAGTGTACCAACTCAGCAGGTAGCAGACCAACAGCTCAACCACTCCGCGAGCGGGAACAAGAGGACATGTTACACATTCTCCTCTCCAGAATGCTCTCCATCCAAGTAAGCAACACTCTTCACTGGTGACATTGATGTGGCAAGATGAAAAGGTCTGTTGTGAATGTCAGGGTCTTCTTTCCTTGTCCTTCCTTTTCTTGTCAAACATGACCCTACCGCCTAACCATTAAAGACACAACATGCAAACGGATGCATTTTGGAATCCCTCCAGCAGGCGATTAGGAAGAGCCCGCGCCTCTGTTGTCTTAGCGAATGCCAAGTTCACCTGAGATCTTCAGAAACTCGAGAGCCTCGTTGAAGGAGAGTCGGTGTTTCCTCCGTAGAAGAACATGTGTTGGTCTTCATGGACGAGATGGTCGACTGGCATGTTAGCCGATGAATTCTTCTTACTCACTGAATAAGTTAGATAAGAGAAGTCATCCCTAGAAGAGATTTACAGAATTTGTCATAAACTTTCTGCAGTAAATATGTATCAAAGCAGTGTCTCTTTATTGCAGGAGTAGCACTATTAATGCAGTGTACCTAGGAATTGAAGCATCTGTTTTTATTTTCTTTTATCTTTGCATTCCTCTAAAGCACACTCGACCCAAGGATATCAGCTCAGTGTACATATAACAAGGCGAAGGTGCGCTTCTATGTCAAATAGAACATTTTTCAATGGAAGGCGATCAAATTAGAAAGAATAAAAGGACAGCACAGTAAGATAGGTTCTGCACTTGACTGAAGGAAATGCTGCAAAAGGATGGATAGGGATGGGAAGGTAAACACTGGGAATTGGGAGAAAAATAGGACAAGTGTGGTGTGGGTACAGTAAGCAGATGTAAAGCAAGATAAAGGCTTGTGAGGTGAATGGGTAGTGAAAACAGAAAACGGAATGTAGGATATTTTTAATGTGCATAGTTTAGGTGTGGATTGAAAGGAAAATTTGTGGACTTTTCCAAAAAGTAAATAAAGATTCTGATTGTCTTATCTTGAATGTAAGTAAATTCAAAATTGTTGTCCAGGCACTTGAGTGACCACTTTATTTGTTCTGAATTTCCTGCAATTTAGAATTTGAGCCTATATATTTCTTAAGCTCTCCGTCCCAACAGATCTTTGGATGGTTGAGTGAAAGAAATCAGGTTTGTTATTACATAGTATTTTATAGGTAACACAAAGTATCACTTTACTATTTATCTGTCATTGTATTTATTTTTAAGATTTGGAACTCAAATGAGATCAACAAGAATAAATGAAATTAAAAACAATAATAAACACATTAAAGTGATACCATTAAAATGGCAAACCCCCAAAATGCAATTCATTATATGCTATGAGTTATTCAATATGAGTTTAAAGTTCAGCATCCAAGTGTATACTTAAATTAAGAAACTTCTTATCATCAAAAACTCTTGACTATCGTACAATTCCAGGTCCCGTGGTGGGAGCTAAGGGGAAACTAGCAGAAATCATGTACTATTCGGAAGGCCACCAGGTAAATACCAACTTCGTTTTCAAATAAACTAGGAATACCCATTGGGGAAAACAAGATGTTTTTAATAATGGAAAATGTTGACCTCCTCCCATACCCATGGCATCAATGGATGAGCCCTAGTCTAGATCACTGAGAGAGATCTTGCAGCTTTGATCAAAGTTCCTTTAGATTTACCAGAGAATCAATTGTTGCCTTTAATTAATGATTTAGTTGTTCTATTGACTCTCACTAGTCAACTCCTGCATCTTTACAATTTTGTGCTTTCCTTAATACATTATACATGTATGTTTCTAATGACGTCCGCAAATATATACATAATTAGATAATTTCGTACATTATATAAAAGACTCTAAATGGCAGTGTTCGAGTTTTGGAACAGTGCAACACTATGAGTACACATTTTGAGGCAGTATATACAGCTCAATAGTTCACAATTGAAGGAAACCTCTATTAGCCATCGCCATGATTTGAAACTCTAAATTAAAGCAACGTTGAAATGCAGATCTTAACACCTTGGCAGCTTGAATCATTCCCCTTCTGTGCTGGACCATAATGGAAATGGGTGTGGTCATGACGAGCTCAGCTCGTCATCAGCACACGAGCACTGTGCCTCATTACGAGCTGAGCTCGTCATGAGCACCGAAGGGTTTAATGATCGGTGGACATGTGCCTTATTGAGAAAGTCAGATCTAAATCCGCAGCCATCAGCCATTTACTTTGCCTCAGTAACTTAATCACGGTTGCATCATGTTTCAACTATAACAAAGATGCAAGAAAAGAATGGCAGAGATATCATGTAGAAGAATATGGCACACAACCCAATAGTGACTGGTCCTGGTGAGCGTCTTAAAATGAATGTTAAACTGAGTTGGCTGTCATTCTTGACTTGAGGTGGCAAGATGAGATTCACGAAAATGAGAAAGGGATCATCCAGGAAACATTACCTGTGGAACTGGGAAAGGCATTCCGTAGCTTGTCCATGATATCTTCTAAACACAAGCCAGTGTCCCGGTTTCTTGAATCCGAATCATCTAGGAAAAAGACACAGAAAACTGTAAACCTTACAATGATTCTATATTTCCTAGAATTCAAAATTAATTATTAAACTGGCATCCATGCTAACAGGCTTGGATAAAATGCTGTGAAGTAACTTAAGTAAGAGAGCCTCCCAAATACCCCTTCTCTCTCTATGAGAAAGTTACCAAATTTACCACTAAAAGATCCTCTCAGAATTACATCCTACTTTCCATGACTACCGCCGTCCCTCCCATCATTATTAGTTTCTGATTTTCAGAATGAAACCTCAGTGCAGCAGTCCCTGGTAGCTATTGACCAATCTCCACTTTCCCAGCAAACTCCTGAACAGAGCAGCCTTCCGCCAAATGTACCTCTTACAAGAAGAAAATAAATCACCAACTAGTATCTGGTGGGGCAAAGAATCAAATTGTCCTCATCTTTATCTGGGATGACCGGAAGACCACAGTCAACAGAAATTAACTTAATGTTCTATTACCATTAGACCCATCAGCCTCCTTCGATACAGTCTACACCTGTCCTACTAATTACACGAGAAAATCTATGTATTTAGGCAACCATTCTAGGCTTGATTCTCTCCTACCCTTTCAAAACATCGAGCATCATTTTACTCCCATGGTACTGTTCAACTCCTTACCGTACTACCTCTGGTATCCCATTACTAATCTTCATCAAATCCTTCAACTAACCTGTTATAACTATACACAGGACACCAAGCAAATCTTTCAGCTAAAAATCCAAATGGGCCTAGGCCCTCCTCTCGCAAACCGTTGCCTTCCATTCTTGGCATAATGGATGATGATCAACCATAGGAAAATCAATTAATCAAAAATCAATATCATCACCTGCATAACCTGGAAGAATTAGCATCCTATGACCATTCAGCCTCTCTAACTTAAACTACCTTTAAAGGCATGAACTGAAATAAGAAACCCGGGAGCAATTATGGACTGCCTTATCATTAGTGCTGCTTGTACATCAAGTTACCAGAAATTATTTCTTCACACTGCAAACTCTGAAATGAATTTCCCCACATCTAGGTTTTCCTCAAAATGTCCCCACCCCTATACAGTCACATCTGAAGCTTGGGCTTTGCCAATTACGTTTTCCTTAGAACCCCACTCTAACTATTGCAAAGGCTATAGCAGCAAGATAGCTACTACATCCACATTTAATCAAGCACATCACTCCGGCTCTACACGCTTTCCACAGTATTCTCATAACTAGAATAGTCTCATTCAATAGGCTCGGGTTTTCCCAAACTGCAGTGGAGGCTGGTTGGCTTTGAAAGGGGTGAGGCGAAAAAATGCCTTTGTTTCCAGTTAGTAAGTGAAGTGAATGAGCCCCATGTCCTTGAAAGGGATTCAGTGGGTTTCTCATCTAGAAAGAAATCTGAGACAATGATTGTATTTTATATCATCATTTGCACATAAATCAGCCCAAAACTCAGCTGTTCTGAAGGGACACTAATAGAGGCTACTCTCAGACGGGGAGACTCCGTAAATTAATAGGGACTGCCGAGCCAAGGTAAAATCAGAGGTCCTACATTGTCATATGTGCAAAAACACAAGCTGAGCCATCACAAAAACCAAGAAGCAAAATATACAATAAATTGTGTGTAAAACATAATACATATGTAAAAATTGAGTGCATTTTTATTACATTAGGGGCCAGGTGTACAAAGAATCAGTGTTAATAACTTTGTAGGATGCATCACGGATAATACAAAACCATTCTAACACGCTTAACATTTGAACCTAAATTAGAAATATTTAAATTCCAAGCGCTCCTGTAAGTACATCTCCACTGGCACATAAATTTAAAAATGAATAAAAGGGACGAGCATTGCACTTAATTCATTGAAGGACAGATACCATGTTTTTGAGCACATAGTAGTGCTTTGATGCATGCTTTTCAATGAGGTCTGCGTTTACAGCCGTCTGCATTGATTGAACTGATCACAGGGCGCACTTGGGAATCAACCTTCCCTGTCAGAAGAGTGAAACCACTATGAATCCATAAGGGTGGGGGCCCAATTACCCTCTGTGTCCGGAGGATCTGCATTAAGAAGGAGGCTTCACTAAATCCGTAACTGCATGCAATAAATTCACAGCCAGATCTGGAACAGAAGGACGTTTATTTCCCAGTCCACACAAAGAAGATACAGGTAAGTCGCTCCGAGAAGTGAGTGCTGGTTAACGTCCCACTCCAGTCTTATATACACTATCAACCGCCCCTTCCCCCGCACAGTCCCTCGCTCAAAGACAAACACCACCATCCAAAGACCAACAGAGCGGTTGCAAAGAGCATTTCTTAATCCCCTCTACGAGTGCACCACAACCGGTGCCATAGTTGTGCTGGCAGATTCCCCATTTCTTTTTTAAATATCGTAAACACAAAGGGGCAGATTTACAAGCTCCTTGCGCCACTTTTGCGTCACTTTTAACATGGGAAAAGTGAGGCAAAAGTGGCGCAAGGCAAGAGGCTTGTAAATCTGCCCCAAAGTGAGCATGAGAACATACCGGAAATCACCGCGCTAGCACTACACCCAACAAACTGTACCTTTGAAGTGTGCCGCATGTCTGTCTAAAGCACATGAAGTACTCTGAGCTAATATATAGAGTTGTGAGAAACTGCGGCCAGAGGCATTATTCAATGACTGAGAAAGAACCATCTCATCTCACAGTGTGCAAATGATAATCCTTAATTAGCAAACAGGTCGTCCAGCCACGTCTGGCATGCTCACGGGAGGGAGGAGCGCGGGGGAATATAAATAAACAAAACTTTACCAATCAGACGGGGGGGTGGGGGGGGGGGGGGGTTCCCGCTGGTGCCCGCCCGGCCGCTGCTGCAGGTTCAGCTGATTCCCGTCACCCGTGGTAGCAGTGAACACAAGGTGTGTCTGTCTCGACGAGGAGGCTCTGACATCACGCTCGCTCCTTGATGTTTGGCAAGTACCGCCTACGTCGCAGCGAATCCAGACGCTGCTCCAACACCAGTGCCAGGATTGGCTTCAGCAGTAATGCGCATGTTTTGTTTAGGGCTTAAAAAATGTTGTGACCAGCCTGAACATGCGCACTAGACTCATCATTAGAAGCGGGCATGGAACAACCCTTGCTCTTCTAATGAGCAGCCTAGTGCGCATGTTCGGGATGGTTGCAAATTTTTTAAGCCCTAAACAGAACGTGCTCACTCTTGCTGTGTGCTCCGTCGACCACCTGAATTGATACATATTAACCTCGAATCGATGCACTTACACTGAACTCGTGCTGCCCCCCCTCCTTCTGAGCCGTCTGCCTTCGGCAGCCTGTGCTTGTAATGAGAAATGGCAACGGCTGAGGGGGGCGCGCAAGCTTGTTACTCAACTCGACTTGTGCCTCAAATTAATTAGTGGGGCAACGCCAAGCGCCCTAATGGACGCACCACCCCTGCCAAACTGTCAGAACATCTTTGGTGATACATGCAGCACATGACACTCCACTCAAGACACCGCTACTGACCTTCCCAACCTTTAAGAAAATGTGCATTGATGTTAAAGCCTTCCAACCTTGAGAACTCAATGAAGGCAAAGATAAGAAATATTTACCATTACCTGGATTACAGGAAGGGGGTAATGACCAGGTTGTTTCCTAATCAGATGGAACTCTTATTGTATACACTGTGAAAGTTCCAATCCCTGACCACAGGTGGAAGATGATAAATATCAGCCTTTGCAACTGTACCCCTCTCTCCTCTTCGCTAAGTATCTAAGTAAAGGATACTGTTGAGCATAAAGTCCGACATCATTGCCTGTTGTCTTCACTAATAGAGAAAAGACATCAGCAGGGAGTTCTCTAATTCTTTCAAAAGGCCATAAAACATAGAAGGAGGTCAGAAAAACAAAAACTGGGGTCTCACAAGGTTAATTTTGAACAAGGTGCCACCACTTAGTTCCTCCTCCCACACAGAGTGACATAACTCCAGATGTAAGTAGTCTTGCAACCCCTTTTGGAAAAAAGAGGAATTATTCATATCGATAAATTAGTTGCTTCCTTTATTCAGCTGGCAAAATAACTTACTTGCCGGCTTTTGTCACCAAAAGATCACTTTATAAGGCTGTGAATGAGGCGGTGCAGTCTTATGATTTATTAGGTGAAGTTGAAGTCAGCTAGACGTGGTTTAATGTTACATTGTTACACCATGCAAAAAAAACAACAGTTGATGGACAGAATGCAGAACAATGTCATACATTCACCCCAGTACAGAGATCTGGGCCTAAATCCATCGTTTTTTTTGCACGCCACACCACCCCAGTTCAGACATGGCAATCAGCCTTGACCCTGTGCCTCATGGGAACAGTCCAGCCCGAACTGCCAAGCCATGTCTTTCCTGGACTGGAATCAAGTATCCTAGGACCGGTTTCTGGCTATCAGCCGTCTTCAGCCAGGATAGCTTGACTCCAGTGGTGTGGAGAGCATGGGACTCACGTCTGAGTATACCCATTGCACTCGGGGTGACAAATGCAAAAACAACAGTTAATGGACAGAATGCAGAACAATGTCATACATTCACCCCAGTACAAAGATCTGGGCCTAAATCCATCGTTTTTTTGCACTCCACACCACCCCAGTTAAGACATGGCCATATGCAAATCAGCCTTGACCCTGTGCCTCATGGGAACAGTCCTGCCCGAACTGCCAAGCCATGTCTTTCCTGGACCGGAATCAAGCATCCTAGGACCGGTTTCTGGCTATCAGCCGTCTTTAGCCAGGATAGCTTGACTCCAGTGGTGTGGAGAGCATGGGACTCACGTCTGAGCATACCCATCCCACTCGGGGTGACAAATACAAAAACAACAGTTTATGGACAGAATGCAGAACAATGTCATACATTCACCCCAGTACAGAGATCTGGGCCTAAATCCTTTGTTTTCTTGCACTCCACACCACCCCAGTTCAGACATGGCCATATGCAAATCAGCCTTGACCCTGTGCCTCATGGGAACAGTCCAGCCCGAACTGCCAAGCTATGTCTTTCCTGGACTGGAATCAAGCATCCTAGAACCGGTTTCTGGCTATTATAAACTAATCGACACAGCGAGTCTGGATTTACAAAGCATTGTCCCTCGTTGCTGATTTTTCATTGACACCGCACCACAGTAAGGCACCAAGGTTGTATGTCTGGAAACCAACCTATCACCTCCCCTGTCAGTAAGGAACTGATGTATCAACTCCCCTGCCAATAAGGAACCGACACATCATCTCCCCTACCTAGCAGTAAGGAACCGAAGCATCACCTCCCCTGACAGTAGGGAACCAATCCATCACATCCCTTCTGTAGTAAGGAACCAACGCATCGCTTTGCTTTTCCTCCCCTGTGCCTTGCACCATCTTTGTTTTTTGATGCATCGGAGGTACTTTATGCAAAAACTAATGCATCTATTGATTTCTATGGACTACACTTGCTTAATCTTTTAAAAGTGATATTTCGACTTGTTTATGTTGGAGTTTTGTTGTTTTGGTCTTGTTTTATTCGGACATTATTGCCTATTTTTCTAAAATGGTATGGACTCCTTTTGTAGTGTTTTCACTGAGTGACTGTATGTGTGTGTGTACAAATACTTTACGCATTGCGTCTGAGATAAATCTGACTGCTCATGCCATACTACCAAGCGGATAAGCAGGAGTTACCTTAGCTGTGTGACTCCCTTAGCCTAACTAGAGTGAAGGTCCCTACTTGTACAGGGTACAAACCACTGCCAACTAGAGCCCCCATTTTAACAGTGTTGTTTTTCTGTGTTTTGGACAGGGTGTAAAAAGTGCAGGGTGTTGGTTCTCTGGTATTAGGCCCCAAAGGTAGGCCACCTTTACAAGGGGCATGTGAGAGACAGTTTTGAATGCTAAAAAGTGCATTCAGAATGTTCAACATAAAGAGGACAATTTGCAGAGCAAATTAAATAATCACAATTAACAATTCTCACATTTGCATTTAATGGTTCTTTTTTAATTTATTTTAAGAATTTAATTTTCCAAAGCAGTGAATACAGAGATGCAACATTTTTCGACTCCCCCCCGACACTACAAAATTACTACGTTTCAAGGACACTAAGGTATGTTCCGTTAAAAGAATTGGGTTCTTAGTCATCCAAAAAGAACATACAGAGAAAAAGAAAAAGAAGAAGAAAAGATGACAAGGATAAAGGAGCTTAAGAAAGGTTAGCGCAATCAGCAGGAAAGGTACAAGTAAAAGATGGAAGAGAAAATAAAGAATAAGAGAAGAAGAGGAAAGGGCGCAGTTCGGCCTTTGGCTGGTCGTGAGCTGCCTCTTTCATGCAAGACGTCCCTTGAATGGGAGAGGGCAGATTATCCGTTTGGCCCACTTGTTCCAGCCAGGTAGTAAGAAGTTGCCAGATGTCTAGACCTTTCTTAGCATATACTGCCTTCTCAAGGTGATATTTACAACAAGGGGTGGTGAGGGACAGAGTCTCTGAATTAAGCAGAAAGCTCTCACCCAGTCAAGAGATCAGGGCTAGATCCAACACCGTTTTTTAGCTCACTGCACCATCCCAGTTTCAGAACCTGGCTGTATGCAAATTAGTCTGTTCCTGTCCCAGTGCATGATGGGAACAGGGCAAACCAAACTACAAAAGCCAATTCTTACACTGGGAAGGAAACAAGCTCCCGGGGACCGGTTTCTGGCATTACAGCCGTCTTCGGCCCGGTTTGCTTGAATCCTGATGGTGCAATGAGCAAGGGTCTCACATCTGAGAATACCCTTCCACGCTTAGGGTGGACAAAAATATTTACAACAAGGGGTGGTGAGGGACAGAGTCTCTGAATTAAGCAGAAAGCTCTCACCCAGTCAAGAGATCAGGGCTAGATCCAACACCGTTTTTTAGCTTACTGCACCATCCCAGTTTCAGAACCTGGCTGTATGCAAATTAGTCTGTTCCTGTCCCAGTGCATGATGGGAACAGGGCAAACCAAACTACAAAAGCCAATTCTTACACTGGGAAGGAAACAAGCTCCCGGGGACCGGTTTCTGGCATTACAGCCGTCTTCGGCCCGGTTTGCTTGAATCCTGATGGTGCAATGAGCAAGGGTCTCACATCTGAGAATACCCTTCCACGCTTAGGGTGGACAAAAATATTTACAACAAGGGGTGGTGAGGGACAGAGTCTCTGAATTAAGCAGAAAGCTTCGGGCCGAAGACGGCTGAAATGCCAGAAACCGGTCCCCGGTAGCTTGTCTCCTTTCTGGTGAAGAATTGGCTTGGTAGTTTAGTCTGCCCTGTTCCCATGATGCACTGGGCCAGGGACAGACTGATTTGCATATAGCCAGGTTCTGAGCTGGGATGGGGCAGTGAGATAAATAACGGTGATGGATCAAGCCCTGATCTTTTGACTGGGTAAGAGTGGTCTGCTCAATTCAGACACTCTGTTCATCACCACCCCCTTTTCTGAATCGTTCTCAAGGTGATAGGTCGCAACTAACCTAGCCAGCCATTGAGAGAAAGGAGAGGGGTCTGCCTCTATCCATGCTGAAGCAATACAAATCCTCCACACAGTCATAGCTACAAAAATAGGTGCTCCACCTTTTTTTCCTGTTAACCTCTTCTTGGGTCCCCAACAGGATGGTTATGGGAGTCAGTACTATGGCCTGAGAGATAACCCTCCCCAGAAAATCCTGCACTTTAAGAAGAACTGGAGTAAGTTTTGGGCAAGTGGCAAACATGTGTATTGTGTCAGCGCCACACTCCGAGCACCTAGAGCACAGCGTCCCCTTGCCTACCCCCCATTTGGCGATTTTGCTACGGGTGATGTATAAAAAGAAGATGGTTTTAAAGTGTTGGGCTTGCAGTTTAGCTGACAGCAAGTCGCTCTGGGAAAGTTCCAGTGACTTACAAAACATGCTATGTGGGGCCTCCAATTTTGTTTGCCACTTGTCTGCTATTCTAGGTAGATCATCTGGGGTTTGGCTATTTAGTGCCGTGTATATAAGGCCTCTCCGAGGGGTCACTGGGGCCCGTAACATTTTGATGAATTCAATTTTGAAAACCCAGCGAGTCCCCCAACCTTTCGAGAAAGAAAGTCACATATGGTAAAATATTTAAAGCCATCTTGGTTTTTTAATCCATATGTGCTTTGTAATTCTGCAAAGGGTTTAACTCCTTCACTGAAGATTAGGTCTTCCAGTTTTGTGATGCCAGTTTTATACCAGTCTAGTAGATAGAACCAACCAAAGAGTCTCTCTTCATATAACTCAGCATAGAATTCTCGAAAGCCTTCTTGTATTTTAATAGGATCACTGGTCTCTACCCTTGTTGACAGTCGAATTGCAAGTATTTCACTACCTGTGGCCTGCTGCCTGGTTTTAATAGCAAGATGATGACCGATACAATCGCTACATTCATAGTTTTTTTCCTGCATTGCCGCACACTTGCGGTCTTTTCTGCAAATACTGACCCTATTTCAGCCTTTGTAAGAATGACTATGTTATGAGTGTACGCAGTATCCACTCCAGCTTGAACCATTTGGACTAGTTTAATTTCTGCTTTTTTAAGTTTTTCCTGGAGATCACACATTAACAAGTTTTCTTTTTCCTAATTGAGAACCTTAAAGTCTCTCCCCGAATGCCCCCTTTTAGCGTATCCCAAACTATCATGATCGGGCCGTTCCCATGTTTATTTCCAGAAACTCCTGGATTCAAGCTTGGATGTGTGACTGTCAGCCCTCATCTTCCAGTAACGCTTTCTCAGTTCCCCAATCCCTCGATGGTTAAAATGAGTGGATTGTGATCCGACATGAAGCATTTGCCTGGTGAAGAGGATTAAATCAGAAAGTAATCTAGTCTAGCAAATGACCGGTGTGGGGCAGAAAAATTGGTGTAGCCTGGTTAAGTCACTAAGCCCATGAATATGAGCTAAATTAATTAGCGCTTGGTACACAAGGGGCTTTCTACCTGTATACCTCCACTTGCTGTAGCTGTCCATTTTCCAGTTACAGGGCAGATTGATATTAAGATCGCTACAGACAATTATTGGAGTAGGCCAGTGAGCTAGCTCCCCAGAAATCAAGTTTATAATCCCTGGGTCGTCTGCATTACTTCCATAGATGGAACATAAGGTGAAAGGGGGATTAGGGGAAAGGTAGCATTCAGTGATTACCCATCTACCCAGTGAATCAGATTTAACGCAGGGATATTTTAAGGGAAGTCTCCTTTCAGCCATAACTCCTACCCCTTTTACTTTAGTGCCCTGTGTAGTAGCCACTATAACTTTAAGTCATTAAATGTTTTTGTGATCCCTCTATGTGAGTCTCCTGAAGGCAGACAATATCGGCCCCAACGAGTGCAAACCTTGCGCTACTTTTTGCCTTTTTGAGGCATCGTTCAGCCCTCAAATGTTAGCAGAAATAAACCTAAGAGTATTTATCTTAGCCATTTGGATATTTACAAAAAGTTTAAGCCATAAAGTTCTTGAACCTATGAGTGTGCTTGATTTGGTGAGTTCCTAAACTTTGCCCAGTGTCTAAGTGAGTGGCTGTGCGTATAAAGGTGCCCTTCGTTCCTCTGTGTCATTCTGGATACAATCGTCTTAAGCCTCCTTGTAGCTTTTTAGCAGCCCCTTTGGCTGCACGATTGTCTGCTCGAACCTCTTCCTGAAATTCTTTAATTGAGGCTAGGATTTAAGCCAATGTGGGTTCGGCAGTATCAGCTGGCGCGCTCTCTGCTTTTTCCCACTTCGTCATGTGAGAGTCGCCTTCATCCAAAGGGTAGGACATCTGTGAGTCTGAGTAGTCCCACTTGAGTTGGCTGCACCTTTTGCCCTTGCTGCTTGCCTTTTTGGGGTGCTGCACTGTTCTGCTGTCTTTGGTCGATTCCTCGCTGTCATCTTCGCTTGTGTTAAAACCCCCCTCATCTGAAGAGCTCTCTGTGCCATCAGATACGGAGTAGAAATTCTCAGGACCAGTCTCTGGTGTGCGCCGGAGGCAGCTTCCAAGCCCCGAATATATTTGACAATGCCAGCCCTTAGAATTTATGGAGGGATTATCACGACCGCTCGTGGAGGAGCAACCTTCTGCCTCTTGAACTATGGCGGCTAAAGTTAACTGGCTTATGTGCTCAGTTGCCCCCTTAACAGCACTATCAGCAATAAGACAAGGGAGCTCGCTCAAATTGTCAGCCGAGCCTTGTAGGACCATGTTGGTTCTGGCCTCAACTTGCAGCGCTTCCCCAGGGGCTACTTCTACTGAACTTGCCTCTTGCTGCTGGCTTAGTGCGGGTAATTGGGTGGTTAGCAAGTCCATGGGAGCGCTTTCAGGGGGAGGAGTGTGTGTGGAGGTCTTAGTGTCTATGGCAGCAGGCTGTCCTTTAGCACCAAAAAACAATTTTGCTATCAACGGCTGAGCGCCCGCTGGGTCTTTAAGCACCCCACCTCCCCCAGGCTTCCCCAACAGCTTTTTGTTCACACTGACCTCGCGTCTGGGTTTAATGGCACTTTCCACAGCATCACCGATCTCGGTGCTGGCGGTGGCCATCCTCAGCTTGCTGCCCTTCTTGGCACCAGTGCTGCTCATAGTCCAAGAGCTGTTCTGGTGCAGCCGCCGCCGCCCTCTCTCATGCGCTGGTAGATCGAGAACCGGGGGGGCTGAGGCTGTAACTGCGGCGATAACTGCGGCTGAATCAGGGACCAAAAGCGTGATACACCAAAAGATCAGGATGAGAAGCGGTGACCTCCACCGCCAAGCGGGCAGCACAAGGGGATCCACAAGGATTGCAAAATAAACCGCAACCGTATCTATTTTCATAAAGTTAAAAAAGGCTTCCGGTCTGTTGATAACTAATAAATTCAGCAGAACCGGCCAGGTGTGTGCCTTCTAATAGCTTGAAAAGGAGAGGAATGTGAATATTATCTTCGATAACCCCCCATTCTGAATTTATACAATCAGAGCCAGGACCATACTCTTTCCAGTTTGCAACTCTAGAAGACCCGTCAGCCTAAATATGCCCACCACAGGTGTAAAAGGTTCAGACTAAATCTGCCCACTGCATGTGTAACAGACTCAGCCTGAATCTGCTCCCCGCAAGTTTAACAGTTCTACATAAATCAGCCCTCTGAAAGAATAACACGCCAGCCTAAACAGGGATGTCATGTAGGTGTCGCCAGGAGTCGCAGCTGTGACCCCTGGCTTGCCCCTTGCTATCCCTGGCACTGCTTTTGAGACCCCTGGTCAGTGCCAGGAACACAGTGGCAGCTCGTTCTTATGGACTTCAGTTGGGGCTGCACTCTCTTTGTATTCTGTCAATTATAATACTGAATTATATATTTTTCACTGCTAGTGTTATAAAAATTTAGATCAATTAGCTGAAATATGACACTCTCTGGCAGCTGCAGTATGTAAAAACTGCTTTTAAATGGATGTTGTGTGCGTACTTGGGGGTGACAGATGGTTTATGTGAGTGTTTGTGTAAGTGTGAACGTGTGTGTATATGTACGCATGTGTATGTGAGTGAAAAGGACGGTCAAAGGGCGTGTGATGTCACCAGGGCCGGCTCTAGGGCGGTGCGATCGGTGCGACCGCACCGGGCGTTAACTTGGGGGTGGGGGCTTCATTTTTTTAAATGTGTCTTAACATTTTAAAGGCACCTGCTGCCTCGTTAATTGCCACCAGCAACTTTCAGAAATCAATTAAAATGTTAACAGAAGATTAATCGTCTTCCTAAAAAGAGACCTTAGGTTTGTCTAGTGGAAGTTTTGACTCATCCTAAGGTAGCCCAGAGGGTTAAAATGCCTGCTGCTAAGAACGTGTACCATATAGATAACGAAGTGCATATAATGTAAATAGGTCAGTGGGTTACTGTTTCTGTAAGAGAGCTCCTTTTGTCACTTGTCGTTTATAAGTCAAAATCTATATAATAGTTCATTGAGATATTAACTGTCACCCTAGAGCTGCTGCAAACTGCAAGGTATATGTTAGAGCTATATGTTTTTTTGCCCAGGCTTTCATTATCCTAATCTTGTGAAAAGGGTTCATTTGGGTACAAAACAATTCTTATTATGAACGAACTTTAACTGTATTGCATACCAGTATTGATGAAATCACTCCTACACTACACTACCTTGTAGTACTGTCTGATGTAACATTTCCAATACACTGACTTACACACATATGATTGTGCAATGTGTGTGATGTAAAGTGTTCTGCCACCTTACACTGGTATGAGTGGTGCTATAAAACTAAAATATATCTGAGACAGTGGTTTTGGAGACAAGAGTCACTGTTAAAGGGTGCTAGTGAGGGAATCCATGGCAGAGGTGGTCATTTGGGGGGCGCCAACAGACATTGTCGCAAAGGGCGCCACCAGCGCTAAAGCCGGCCCTGGATGTCACTTCCGCTACCCCTTGCATTTTGATGAATTGAGGTGCATGAGCCTAAATCTGCCCATCGCAGGTATGACACAGTCAGCCTATATCTGCCCACCACAGGTCATAGACCAGACAAAAATATGCCTCTTACAAAATTAGTTCTTCAAAATAAAATTAGTATGCACTACCAAAAAGAAAAAAAAACAGTCAGGGTTATAGGTTCACAGCCAGAATTTTGAGTCTTTTCTTGAACTGTTTTTACTCCTTCAAAAATGCCTGACCTGAAATAGCGGTTATACCCTAAAGCGTAATTTCTTGCTTTACTCCATAACTATAATTTCTTGTTAACATATAGAAGAGAAGCCACAAAATGGATCTCAGCACCTCACAGCCCACCATTTCGTTTAAATACATTTTTACAGCTAGGGCTATTTTCTTTACCAACTGATTAATTAATTTTATTTTAAAACTTTATTACAAATGTGAACACACCTATTACATAGCAATGTATCACACCACTGAAGTCTCTGTTCAAACAACAGTATGTATTTACCATCTTTTTACACGTCAATCTGAGAGGCAAAACAGGTTTCACAATCATTAGGCATGTTTGCGCCTAAGTATCATTGTACTTCTGTGATCTACGCTTGTCGCTTATGGATTAGGTAGGTATGTTTTCTGTAGCGGGAAGATTCTGCAATATCGCACTCGAACCTACCGTATTCCGGGATCAGCGCTTTACTCAAAAGCCCTTGTTGCATCGCTGCTGCATCAGGAATACTGAAGCCTCGTTCGGCTACTCCCTACATCTGTCGACGCAAACCTAGGATCAAGGTACTTTTGTTTAGGGGGCCTAATTAAGTCCCTGTGTCCGCCCCATGCTACCTTGCGGTCGGCCTGAACGCTACTTGTCCTGGTTCAGCTTAACCAATGAACCTTTTATACGCTATTTGCTTTTTAAGCGCTACTTTGACATTTATTCCTTAAAAATTAATATCTCAACTTCTACTTGATGGAGTTTTGTCGTTTTGATCTTGCTTTATTTATTAAATCACAATCTATGTTTCTAACTTGGTGTGGAGTTTTCACTATGATACTGCATGAGTTATTGCACAAATATTTTACACATTGCCTTCTAAGTCAAGCCTGACTGCTCTGTGTCAAGCTACCAGAGGGTGAGCACAGGATAATTGAGATTGTGTTATGACTTTCCCTGATTATGATTGCTGTCCCTACATGAACAGGGGGCATACCTTTGCCAACTAGAAACCCCAAATTTTTAACGTATCCAATGTTGGGACTACTGCTGAGTTATTGAATAGTGGGAGTATTTTTGAGTACAGATGCTCAGCTCCAGCTAAGGCAATGCTTGTTGTTATTACTGTGTGCAATTCTGATCTTACATTTCTCTGCCTCAAATTCTGAGGCCGATGGCCCGGTGCATGAGGTCACAAGTCTCATCTCTATATTGGTGTATTGATGAATAGATAAAGAAACCTGATGAATAGATATGGAAACCTGGGTAACACCACCATGTTAATTATAGCTATCTGTCCCATCATGGGCAGATGGAGGGTTATCCAGCTATCTACTTGTGTTGTTAATCTATGAAACGCTTTCTTATTGTTCTCTTTTATTATTTCTCTGCCATCCAAAAATGGATACCCAGATACTCTTTGCACAGCAAGGGCCATATTTATCAAGCTGTAGTACAGCACATTGTAGCATGTGGCCTTGCTGCGCTGCATTACAGGGAAAATGCAGGAAAGTGCCATATTTATCACAATACCGCGCATTTCTGCATTTTCTCAGCACTGACGCACAAAGCAGTGCCTAGCCCCAATGCTTGGCTACCCGTAAGAGTACACTGTTTGGTCACTGATCAGTCCAAGGTTGTTATAAACTATTTTTTCAAATAATTTGCAACCATTTTTGGCTTTTTCTTTTTTCTGTTTCACTTTTGAATTGTTCCTTTATTATATATATGTTTTTGAATTTTGGAACGTGAGCTTGGTCATTTTTGAAATGTATAATTTGTTGTCTACGTCATGTTTTGTGTGGTCCAATAAGTGTGATGAATAATATATGTAATGTGTGTGTTAAAATATGTGTGTTTTATGTACAATTTGTTTAATGTATTTTTGTGTTAACCATTGAGATTCTCAAAAATCGATTTTGCAATTTGAAACTCAATTTTATTGAAGTGAAAGAATAAAAAAAGAAATGTTCTTCAGTCACAATGAGTGTCACGTGTGATCTCATGGAATGATGTTTGATTAATTATCAGTACTGGCACCTGTGTTAGTGTGAGCTTTATAATATTGGCCTAGCCTTACTGATTAAGGGACAATAACCTCTATAGTCGATTATAGACCCAATGCCGGCACTCTTGCACAATGGTGCAAGGGTGCCTGGGTTGCAGGTAGAATTGTTTTTGAGCAGGAAGGGGCACATTCCTGCACAAAAACAATCCTCTGAGGCATTTTCCTCTTTTTACGTGTCCTCCAGAATGCAGCACACATAGAAAGAGGAAAAAATAAGGAGAAATAAAGATATAGCTCCTTGTCATGCCTCCCCTGGTAAGGCGTAGCATTTTGACGCATTCCCAGATCTACCAGTATTGACGCATTCCCAGGTCTACCAGTAATGGTAAATCTGGGAATACCTCAAAATCCTTGAGTTTTGCCTGGAAACAGCCATGCAACACCAATGGGACGCCTTCCTGGGGCAGAGATATGCAAATCAGCAATGTGTGCTGCGTTGAGTTACTCTAGATTTATCAAGCCACTCAGGGTCACTTAAGTTGGCCTCGCATTCCTTGATAAATCACATTTTAGAGGTTGCGTAGCATTTGCACCATGGAACGTGGTGTAATTTAAGCCATGGGGCACGTTTGAATTAGGCATTTGTCTGGTGCACTAATGTGACAATAAGCAGCCTCCAGGCGCACTAAAACACTGCCGCAGTCCAGTAGCAGATGAAAGTAACCTGAAAGGGACGGCTTAATCCACGAGAAAAGCCATGTCTTGCCAGAAAAAAATACATCTAGCCAAGCACCTTTCAGTGTTAGGTTGCGCGCTTGTGCCCGGCTCCCCCAGTGCAAAGATAATTAACATCAATGAGTGTCTGTGTGTTGGACGACTAATGTTTTCATAATTAACGTCAGTGCACACCACTGCTTCGAGCTCCAGAGCAGAAACGTACACACTGGCCAAATGAAGGGACATTGTATACTATGCTGTGTAAGATGTGTTGTGTAATGTCATGTGTTGTGTTTAATGGTGGCACAAGGTTTTGCTAGATAGCTAGAGCTGTGTGTAGTGAGACCTAATCAACTAAACACAGCTGGGTTAAGATTGCAGCATGCAATTCATAGATCAGTAAAACATGATAAAAGGGACAGTGTCATACCTTCTAGCAGTGTGTACCTTTTCAAATTCAAAAACTATAGCTCATCTGCTGATTTCATGTAGAAAAGTCTCTGGGTCATTTAGATCTCTGCTGACAGTTAGCAGAGGCTGCCAGGGCAGCAGAGGTTCCTTCTCCGCATAACACCCCCTACTTACAGTAACCCACTGTAGGAAGGTAGATACCTGACTATGGTTACCCCCGACTTTTTTCCTGGTGTTTTGCTGGTTTTCCGACTTAGTTGACCTGGGGCCCTGCCAATCAGGACCCCAGGCCTGCTGTTCTCTCACTAAATTGACATGTGTACCTTAGGTGCATTATCCAATTGGAACTGGACCACCTTATCAGACCCTGTAACTCAGGGCATAGGTGTACCCAGGGCCTACCAGGGGCTGAAGCATGTATTATGCCACCCCTGGATGGCCATCTAAATCTGACACAACTGGCTGCACGACAGCTGGGGCAAGGTGGTGTAATCACCCTTTGCTTTAGATATAGTATACCTATATCTAACCCTAAAAATGGACACACAGATTCCTATCAGTCACTCCTATGGCAGGCCTTGACAATCCTGAAGGCAGAGTGCATGGAATCGTGTGAAATGGTGCTCTGGCATGAGCTGAGCCCGGTTGCAGCTTGCGGAACCAAGTCCTAATAGCTGTTCCATGATAACGCATACCATATACTCTTGAGTGCATTATAATCCTCGCGGTTAAATGCTATCTCTGGTATTGCTTTATCAAAACATGTCGAGTAAGGTGTCATACGAATTGGAATACTAACCCCTCGCCAATTCTGGCGACGGGGTTAGCATTCCACCCTTCTAGAGGGACACGACATGTACGTAACTGTGAACCCCGGTTAAAGTTAAACGAAGCCTCAGCTCCACAAAATGGATGCTGCCACCACAGACACGAGTCTGACCTCCTGCTGCTGGGAGTCCTTCCAGCGAGGAGAGCTTGGACAAAGGGTTTCCTGTCAGGGGCGGTGCTAGCACCATTCCAGACAGGGTTTTGTGTATCCTGGGTAGGCACGGCTTTACAGGAAGGTGACTGCTGAGTGGCACCCCGGTGCTCACTACGCATCTGCCGGCTAGAACCAGTTCCAGGGGCACACCAGCCCCTGGCCTGGGGAAAGTCCGGCATGGGAGAGGGGTGTAACCACCCCCCTTCCTGGTCCCACCCCTAGGGCAGGACCTAGTCGCGTTCTCACCCCTTTCTTCAGGATAAAGGCAGGAGCGGGGACCCTTCCAAATTAGATCATCTTTGAATCAAGAATACTTTCTACGAAAGGACTTCGAGACTCTTCTTAAGATTTCTCCCTTGTGGCTAAGGAGTAGTCACCCTGCGTCCGCAGGCACCATCTAAGAACTTTGCGGTTTGCTGCAAGTCCTTCCTCAGGAATCCGACGACCCAGCTCGACGAGAACCGGCTTCCCTGGCACCTCTGACCTCTACCCACATCGTCAGCTCAGCTGAGATCTGTGGGTGCGACGAGACCTCGAGGGACAGGCCATCATCAAAACCTGCACGCTTTCTTAACCAGCACGATCACCGAAGGAATCCTTTGGTGAGTGCTCTGGGGTCCGAGAAGCCCCGACCCTGAGCAGCTCCAGCACCGAAGCGCAGCCTCCCAGTATCTCCACGATCTGCGTGGGGCCCTTCTGCCTTGCTGTTCAGCACGTTGTCCGATCACTAGCCGCTGGCTTGTGACCCTTTGACGACGAACGACAACCAACGTTGCTGGTCTGGTTGCTCCAGGCTAGCCTTTTGCTCCTTTTTACGAGAGGAGCACCCCGGACCCTCCTGGTCCACTCAAGACGCCATTTTAGGCCCACCACGTGGCCCTGAAATCTGCCAAGGCTTGTTGCCCCAATCCTGGGCCCAGCGACGCCGACAGCATCAACCTTCGTGGGACAGCTCGCACCTCCATCCTGGTCGCCGACAACGCCTCCTGGTCCGTGAGACTGCAGAGCCTAGCGTCGCCCACTCACCTAGTCGAGGTGACGACCATCCGGTGCCCTCCTGGTACCCTCTGACTACTGGCTAGTAGTACGAACTTGGTCCCCTCTGCTTTCAGGTATCATCGATCTCTGATCCAGGCTTGGATCTCTACGAACTATTCTCCACTGGTCGCCGGCCAGCAACTCCTTCCTTTCGGCTCCTGGCTCGTCAGCGAAGACCCCCGACGCCTGTAAGACTTGTGCAGCCGCAGCCCTTGTGGCTAGGTAACTTCGGCATTTCGGTGCCCGCATAGCCTCCTTACTTAAGGGTCCCGAGTCCCTCGCTTCCGACTTGCCTTATCGGGTCCGCCCGAGACCACTAAACTTTCCGTGCCCTCGGGCACTTGTATTGATTGTGCACTTTAAGTATTTTCCTAAGAGTTTTGTTCTGTGCTTAGTACCCTGTCCTCATAAAGAGTACAGGGCTGTTGTGATTCTAATAAATATACTGTTTATTTTCATAACACTTGTGTGGTGTCCTTTCACTTGGTGTTCAAGGGGTATGTGATGGTATAACAGCTGGCTTAACACGCCCTCTAGAGTTTAGCCCGAAGACTGCTCGTATCCACGCTACTAGGATAGCTGGTCTAAGGTTGACTTACAACCAATCACCATAAGGATCGTTTGGACCGATGCATAGTGATCACTAGAATAGTGAGCACTGCATATCGGGCCAACTTCTCACACCCACCTACTAAGTGGATTATTTCTAACAACTGCTGCTGCTGAATACATGGAAGTACTTTCATCACAAATGAACTCTGGACCAACCACAATGGCATTGTTATGGTATTAGTGACTTATCAAGTGCACGTTCACCCAAAGATATCATGGCAGTAACCCTCAGAAAGAAAGTGAATATGTTCTAACAGCTACTATGTATAGGAATCAAAAGCTATCTCAAAAAGCCAGGATTTCAGCACCTTTCCAAAAGGTTCCAGAGTTGTTACTAACCGAATAGAAGGCGGAAGGGAACTCCATAACTTAGGAGTCACAACTGAAAACCTGAGACCTCCTATTCTTGCATCCTGAAATCTAGGTACCATTAAACGATTGGCGTAGATGAGCACAGGGCAGTGTTCGAAGTGTATCTTGACACATGTTTAGGGGCTTATTTACAAGCCTTTTGCGCCGCCGGTGCATCACTTTTAACATGAGAAAGTCTGGGCCTAAACTGTGAATGGCCTTGAAGACTAAACAGCAAACTTTGAATTGAATACATTGTGTTATTGGCAGCCAATGCAGTTGTTTCAACAGAAGGGGCCTTAAACAGCAACTTGGCAGCTGTGCTCTGAAGTAACTGGAGTCATTTTAGATCACAATCTGATAATCCCAGATAAATGCTTTTAGCTTAGTCAATTCTCCTTTCAATCATTGCTGTCATGTTTTTTTCATAGTTTCTGACACGTGGTAGGGAGTAGGTTTCCTTACTGTCCGAAGAGATAATATCTCCTTCAAGACCACATTATTGATTTGCAGTCTCAGGGATAGTCTACGATCCACTATTATGCCAAGACTTCTTGCCGCCACATTGGGTGTGGAGGGTAGGCCCATTTCCCATCCACCCACAGATAAAACCCATTGACTCATGGAACAGGAGTTGAGACATCTTCTTGTTCTCTAAGCATAGTAAGATCTCAGAGTCGTCCACACAATTGAATTTGTGGCACCCTCTTCTGGCCAGTGCCTTTACCAATGGCTGTATATAAATATTGAACAGGTGGAGGCAAAGGGCTGAGCCTTGGGGAACTCTATAGTCAACGTTGATTTCAGGGGCTTTAAATGGTGCTAAATGCACAGCTTGTGTTCCTTTGCTAATGAAGGAACGTAGCCACTCATATGCTTTATCAGATACTCCCGTGGCCCTGATATGGTGAAGTAGTATTCCGTGATCAACCGTATCACAGGCCGTGGAGAGGTCCATATCCTTCCACAGTTCCTCAATCGCTGTAACTAGCACTGTTTTAGTGTCATGTTTTGGACAGAAGCCAACTTGTTGCAAGTTCATGAAACTTGAAGTCTGCAAGTGGGTACACAGTTCCTTGCGCTACATGAGATTTCAATATTTTAGCACAGCAAGTCAGAAGAAATAGAGGTCGGTAACTGTTCAATATCTCAGGGTCATCACTTGTTTTTTTCAGTAGAGGAGCAACTGCAGCTTTCTTGAACATGTTAGGTACTATTCCTGACTGCAAGGGCCAGTTGAGCAACGAGGCGAGTGTCTCCGATAAAACAGGAGCTAATACCTGCATAATTCTGGGAGAACAAGGATGATTCGGGGACCTTTTATTTTATTTTTACCATTAGCCGTATTAGCATATCTTTCCTCAAAAGAGTAAAATTGTCTACTACGGTCTTAACCTCGGTCACTTTGGCCATCTCTGTGTAATTGCTTTTTGGACTATCTGTAATAGATTCTCTAGAGGGTGCATGCCGGGCTTCTCTGCAATCTTTTTGTTTTTCAGAAACAAACACTCAAAGCAGGGTTTTACTTCTGAAAAATAAAATCAATGATGCTAACACTGCGGTCACTCACGCACTTATCACCATCAGACTTGACTGCCGCAGCGCACTCTATGCCGGTGTCACCCAGAAACAACTCAGGAAACTACAGAGCATTCAAAACGCCACAGCCAGACTGGTCCTTGACATCGCTCACCGCAGCCACATAACACAACACCTCCGTCAACACCACTGGCTCCCAGTCAACAAGAAAATCTCCTTCAAGCTCCTCACTCATGACTACAAGGCTCTCCATGATGCAGTACCAGCATATCTGAACCACTGCCTCTCATTCCATGCACCTGCCAGACAACTTCGCTCCGCCCAACTCACCCTGCCCACCGTCCCATGGATTCACAAGACCAGAACCAGAGGAGGATCCTTCTCCTAGCTCACCACCAAGACCTGGAACACCCTGCTACTCCACCTCAGGAAATACCCATTGCTGACACAATTCAGGGAGGTCCTCAAGACCTGGCTCTTTGAATGAACCTCCACGTCCAGAGAGATCAGCAACCCTTCCCCCCTCAGTGCTTGAGACCCTCACAGGTGAGTAGCCGCGCTATACAAGCTCCTGATTGATTGTTTGATTGATTGACACTTTGGGAGTTTATCATCCAGCGTGTCGTGGCCATTGTTTATTTTCCCTGCCCCATCATGCCTCGTATGGAGGGTAAGGGCAAACCAAATCTCTATCAGAAGAACTAACCTGCATACAACAGGTCTCTCGAATGCATTGAATGTGGTGGACCGTGGCAGATGGAGTGTCGCCCACAACTGTGATCTAGCAGTGTAATGGAGGTAACATCAATGCACAGTTCTCAGTTTGAGTTAGCCCATCTATCAATCTTACCTGCAGCCTGCGTTTCAGATGTGCTGCACTCTCGCTTCCCCGAGGGATGACTTCCTTCTGATTGATGTGGAGAGGAAGCTGTTGATGACCCACCTGAGTGGTTTCCTTCTGAGTCTGTCTGGATCTGATGAAGGCAAAAGCACAGTTTTTTATTCTTTTCTCCCAAGCATACATCCTCATGCTTTTTCTCTCTCGATCTTGATTCAGATGTACACCATTAGAACATTATAAGAAGAGCTTTTTGGCTCATAGATTGAGAGCTCTCACCTCCTGACATGTTGGAATAGAGAATATCAGAAAGCTGTAGGAAGCCTCAGGTTTTAGGGAGTGGAACTTTGCAGGAATGGGATCCTGGGATTCTCTCACTTCTGATAAGCGCAATATACATGAAAATGTCACATTTAAAAAGATGCTAAAATGTACATCTCTTTCATTTGTACTTTAATTGGAATTCTCATGCGTTTGAAGGCTCTCATAGCTTCTACATATCGATGACAGTTCTTTTGGCCTTTGACCCGCACCTTCTAAGCCAGACTAAGGGATGCATGTAATGTGGAACCTTTAAAACTTGGTATAGCATAACCTAATGTACCATGGCATAAAATAATATAACTTGGGGGTGCAAACCTACAAATTCAAATTGCAACGTTGCAAACATTTTTAAAACCCCTTGTGAACTTTACAAAATGAGAAACGTGTGAAAAATAAAAAGCTTTACCATCCCTTTCCATCTGAAGCAAGAAGCAGCAGAAGAATGGCGCTGCCTGTCCTTATAAACCTCTACAGAGTCAGTATTTCATTTCTGCAGGTGCCCAGAGGTCAAACCGGCAGGCAAAGTTGCTGGGATACAGAGCCTCATTGCTTAAGACCTGGGCATGAGCTTTAAAAGGAGATATTGTCCCTTGCAGCGCGGGCAGCCCAGGCCAAGGGTGGGCCCGTCCATGCCCGTTGGAGCCCAGAGGAGGATCTCTTGGTCTCTTCATCAAGATACTGACAGCTGTTTTAGTTTGGCTATTATATGAAGTGCGATTTTGCCATCCTGGTCCGATTGTTCAACTTTATCTAACTATGGTCTGCAAATCTGTTATCTGGGTGTCTGGCTAGTCACTCATTTGTTGCAATGTTGAAGAAAAAAACGACATGGGCCTAAATGGTATCCACCCCACCAGTAAAAAGTACTTCAATTAACAGCATGCTGGAAAGGGCCTTGGGAGTTATTAGTACGGAAATCACACTCACGGACACAAGGCTTTAACTGAATATGGCCACAATGCCCCCCGTCACCAATAACAAGGCGAATAGTCCACTTAGTAATGGTACAATTGGTGCTAAGGCAACATCAGTCTCTGTTGTCACCCTTGATGCATCCATTTTAATCTTAAACCAAGCACCTAGTTCTTATCTCCCAGCCAACAAGAAAACATAAAACCGGGAACGGCAAACCAGGCCAGCCAAACTTAGGGTGTGCAGGCAGTCCCCATTGGCAATCTGCACTCTACATTTTTCTCGCCCCTGATAGGGACTTTGCGGTCTATAGTTACGGGTCAACTTTGCGTTGAAGAGGTCATGGATATTTGGTGCAATAAACTCAAGGAGCTTCTCCATGTTCAATTTTCCCCTCATAGGGCGGCCTAAAGCTGTTGAGTCGCAAATCGTATCCATTTTTGACAAACATAGCAAAGTGGAGACTGCCAGCATAAGGTCAAATGTTCACAAGTTTGTCACCATACTTGCCATGTAGCTCTGGGATTTCATCCACCTTAGGAGCACCTGAAGGGACCTCTTTTAATCATACTAATCACAGCCTTTCTGCTACGAAGCCCATGGACAATGCTTCTTCTAGGTCCTCCCACATCAGGCGAGATTAGATCAAACTTGAGGGGGAGTAGTGTTCCTGCAAATCTTTGTTTAGAGGGGTGTTAGAAATGGGGGTCTCTAGTTGGCAGAGGCAGGTACCGTTGCCCAAATAGGGATCCTTCCTTCTAGTCAGGTTAAGGGGGATACACTTCTAAATTAACCTC
Organism: Lissotriton vulgaris; assembly: GCF_964263255.1. Lineage (NCBI taxonomy): Eukaryota > Metazoa > Chordata > Amphibia > Caudata > Salamandridae > Lissotriton > Lissotriton vulgaris. The sequence continues at coordinate 481,627,589 of NC_141691.1, read as the reverse complement.
TGCTCACCCCCTTGGTAGCTTGGCACGAGCACACAGGCTTATCTCAGAGGCAATGTGTAAATCATTTGTGAACACATACAGTAATACAGTGAAAACACTACTAATGGACACCACACCAATCACCACACCAATTTAGAAAAATAAGTAAACTTTATTTAAACCAACAAGACCAAAAACGACAAAAAGCCAACATACAATAATCTTAAAAAATAGTTACTGTGCAAAATAACCTTTAAATTGCAGGAAAAAACGTGAAAAATACAGTTCCTCTGACTTGGTAGCTCTGTCGTCCGGGGCTACTGCGATACTGAATACGACAGAGTCGAACAATTCCGGCTAACTGCATCGGTACGGGTTAGCAAAAGTGACCACAGACCTGGAGACAGTGCCTTTTGTTGTTGCAGCCGACACAATGGTACGAACCGATTCGGGTCAACCACCGCGGTTGTAATGAGATGGAAGCATTGCAGCGGGTGGTGTCCCCACGGCTTGGTGCAGGCAGCGTCTCATTGACGGAATCGGTGAGACCAAGGCTTGCATTGCAGGGTGAGGCGATGCTTGATGCGGTGCTGGCAGGTAACGATGCAGCAACGGAGCCGGTTGATGGTTGAGTCGGGCAGCAAAGGAGTCGATGACGTCTGGGCAGCGTGTAGCCAAGCGTTGCGGAGTGTGATGCCACCAGGACGCGGTGCAAGCTGCGGCTCTTTAACAGAGTCAGTCAGACCAGGGTTTGCATTGCGAAATGAGAAGGTGTTCTCTACAGTGCTTTAAGGACACAGAATCCTGCGACGGACTCTATGGCAGAGTCAGTTACCCTTTTCTTCTCCAGAGACGATGCCCATAAGTTTGGTGAGGTCTTTGATGTTCCTGAGACCTTGTGAATAGGGGGCAAGCTCTGTTCAAGCCCTTGGAGATCTTCCTCAAGCAGGGGACACAGCAAATAGCAAAGTCCTTACTCCTTTTCTTGGCAGCAAAGATCCACTGCAGGCCAACCCCAGACAGCAAACAGCACAGGGGCATTATTCCGCCTCAGCTTCTCCGGCTCTTCATCTTGGCAAAGGTTCCTCTTAATTGCCAGAAGTGATCTAAAGTTCTGGGCCCCAACAATTATACTACAAGTTACTTTGTTCTCTGTGGTAGAAAAGCCCTGTGCTTGGTCAAAACCGGTTCTGTCCTCTCTGTTGCAGCTTCCTGGCAGGAGCTGGAGAAAGCATTTTCCTTGGCAGACTAAACCCATTCAGGTGGAAAAAAATCTCCTCCCCTACTCTTTAAAAAAAAAAAAAGTTAAACCTTTATTTGAAGACCAACATTAATTATGCATCTCAGCTTACTGCCTACAACCGTGGTGCCTAAAGTTGTCCCCTTCTCTACCGCAGTGGTTGCATCGATCGTTGTCTCGAAGCTTCAACCTGTACAGTTGTGCTGGTGTATAATATAAACAATGTAGGTATTTGTAAGGTATTATTCTGAATCTGCTGCTAGCGGAAATTTCCCCTGTCTGTACACAGCAATATGTCCACTGTTCATCAGTTATGGGGTGACCGAGTTCTTTCTCCCATTTGCCTTGGGCCGATAGCGGGTCATATACTCTGTCGGCTTGGACGGTTCGATACAATTTCGATAGTACATGTGCAGGGGCGTCTTGTTGCAGCAGTACATGGAGCAGGGGCATCACTGGAGGTTCCAGGGGGAAAGTGGGTGTTGCAGCTTTCATGTCTTGTCGGAGTCTGATGTAGTAGAAGCGTTCTAAGGGAGTGGAGTTTACATTTTTTTAAAATTTGTCACAGTGCTAAACTTCCCATTAGTATAAAGATGTCCCCAGGTGTGTATAGAGAGTTTGCGTAGGAGCTGGTGGCAGCCGCCCTCCTTGTGAGTGGGAGGTGCTGTTGCTCGAAAAGGGGCAGGAGAGGAGAGTACAGTAGTGTGCAGTGAGTCGATTTGGCTAGGTCGTGCCATGCACGGACGGTACATTGAACGGTGGTAGCTGCAACATGTCTGGGGACCGCGGGGACGCTGAGATGTAGCCATTTTCAATCTCCAGATGAGGCATCAAGGGCGGGGCTTCATCCAGTATGTAGCATAGTGTGCCTGTGTGAAGCTAAAATATAATTCAATGTCCAGTACTGAGAACCCACCCATGCTAAATGGCACGTGAGTGTGTCCCATTTGAGCCTGGCCTGTTTCCCACCCCATAGTAGTCGTATAAGTTGCGTCTTAATGGCAGAGAAAAAGTGACGGCTGGGGGCATATGGGATGTTCACAAATAAGTAGAGGAGTTTGGGTAGGATGACCATTTTATTTAATGCTGCTCTACCAGCCATGGATAGGGGCAGCGCTATCCATCCTGTGATTTTATCAGTGATGGAGTCTAATGCGCGTCCGTAATTAGCTATCATGAGTTCATCGCAAGCGCAAGACACAGTGATGCCCAGATAGGTGAGAGTGTCATTGCACCATTGAAGGGGAAAATCAGGGGTAAACCTCGTGGTGGATTCAGTAAGAGGATATATCTGGGATTTGGACCAGTTGATGTTGACCCCCGATAGTTGCCCAAATAGAATAACTAAGCGCAGTATGGGATTCAGGCTGATGTCAGGGTGTCGCAAGTATAGAGTGATATCATCTGCGTATAAAGATATGAGAATCTGCCGCTCTGGGTAGATGATGGCGTGGTCTCAATGGTGTTGTCTGATTTTAGCAGCGAGGGTTTCGATAGCCAAAGTAAATAAAAGAGGGGAGAGGGGACATCCCTGCCTGGTGCCTCTCGCCATTGGGTAGGAGGAAGAGCGTAGGCCATTTACCATTACTGTGGCACGGAGTCCAGAGTATAATAAGTTGATCCAGGCCAGAAATGGGGGGGACCCATGCGCACCAAGACAAAGGAAAGATAATCCCATTCCAGGGAATCGAATGCCTTGGTGGCATCGAGGAATATGGCGGTCGCGTTTTCATCGGGGTCAATGTCGTGAAGTAAGGCGAATAGTGTTCTCAAGTTGTGGGCTGTGCTCCTAGTCGGGACAAATCACGATTGGTCCGGGAGGACTAGCACTGGCTTAAGGCTCCTCCCCTAATCTAAATGCAGCCCAGGACTACAAATGCCAGAAATGCAATACACACCCCAGGCAGTGGCATACTGGATGGCTAAGCAAGAAAATACCTACTTTCTAAAAGTGGTATTTTCAAACACAGAATGTAAAATTCACCCTCACTAAAAAATGCATTTTAACATTCTGAGTTTAGGCATTTAAAACTTTATTTCCCTACCTTGTTCCCTGGGGTAGTTTTATTTATAAGATGTTATAAATACATTCCCCATTCTATCCTATGGGAACAGGTTGCCTTGCAGCAACGAAAAATGAAACGGCAGTAATTCACTACCAGGACATGCCACACACACCAGGGCATGTCCTACCTTTCACATACACTACACACTGCCCACAGGGGTACCTTGGGCCTACCTTAGGGGTGACTAACATGTAAGAAAAGGGAAGTTTGTGGCCTGGCAAGTGGGTACACTTGCCAAGTCGACATGGCAAGTGCACCCATGGTACTAGACTGCAGACAGATTCTGCAATGGCAGGCCAGAGTTACACTTACAGGCTGCTTATGTGGGTGGCACAATCAGTGCTGCAGCTCACTAGCAGCAATTGATTTACAGGTCCTTGGCACACATAGTGCACTGGACTAGGGACTGACTACTAAATCAAATCAGCCAATCATGGAAACACCAATCCATAACAATAATTTACAGGGCGAGCATATGCTATTTAGCACTGATCAGCAGTGGTAAAGTGCCCAGAGTCATAAAACCAACAAAAACAGGTCAGAAACAGAAGGCCAGAAAGCAAATAATCTGAGGATAAACCTGCTGTAAAAGTCAGGTCTAACAGGGGGATTTACAAACCGAGTTACACTCAAGTGCAAATCAGCCTAAAATGAACCTCCCGCCAGCAGAGTGTCCATATATTGTTATTATGACTGGACTGTCCTCTTTGCATAGGGGGCAGACTGAGTCTAATGAGGAGCTAAGCAACAAAGTCCTGGACTGGCTAGTACTCCATAGAGGTTTCTCCTTTTTATTTGCTGCTGATATTTTGTCGACCCACAGAGTAGGATAGATTGCGACCTGTCCACTTGTATCAGTGTGATTGTGTTAGTGTTAATTTCAGAAAGGGGCGAGGACAAACATAACCTTAGTTCCACTTAGCTTTTTCTACAGACCATATATTGTGTCTCAGCAGCCATGCAGTCATCGTTCAGCTCCTATACTTCTGAATATATCCGAGAATACTCTGGTGGGTTCCCCCTTGCATACCCAATGTACCACTTTTAGCTGTGTTACAGCCTGATAATCGTACCAATATGGAGAAACATGCTCCTATACCTCTTACAAACCATCTTGATGCTCTTTCCAGGGTGGAATGGCTTACAGATCAAACTCTAGAGGACAACTTAGCTCTTTCCCCATCTCCTCAGGAAACTGTTGATAGATTGGTTGATAGGGCTAGTAGAAGGGTCCCGCGAACATTATTATGGGTAGCTTCTTCACTTTGTTGAGTTGTAACATCATTGGTTCAATAGATAAGGTTATTAATACAGCCTGGTTACATTCGGTTGCAAAATATGATAATGTGGATTTACAAGAAACATGGGACACCACATACCTTTCCTGCCCCAGGTTTGCATGCTATTCTTGCCCCAGGCCATCCATTCTTTACATATGTTCCAGGCACAGCTAGGGTTATGCACTTTAGTGCAATTTATGACTTTGTGGAAGATGGGTGCTTGAGGGAACCATTGAGGGTCAAACTATCCCGTTCACCAGTTATGTATGTTACTTTTCAGGAAGTAATGACAGCTATTAGGTAAAGCTCGAAAGGTAAACCCCGGAGTCGAAAGGGGTCCCCATGGATCTAATTAAGTGCAATTTGGATCTTTCGGGCCCTTGATAACGAACGTGTTTGATAAATCTTCAAGCAGTAAGACTCCTACCTCATGGTCCCTCTCCACAATACTTTCCAATTTTAAAAAGGAGGATTGTTAGACACTGAAATGTTATCATCCTATTTCCCTTATTAACAGCACTGTTAAGGTCATTGGGCGGGTGATATTCAATCGCTTGAAGCTATGGGCAAACTCTACTGACATCTTGTGTCCCTTTCAATCTGATTTCCGATAGGAGCTGGGCACAGTGGAACAGTGTTTATCAGTAAATACACAATCGCTAAGTGCTGTCCGCTGTAACTTGCCTTTATGGATTTGTCAACAGCTTTTGACTGCATTAATACATCAAACCTTTTGACTGTTGTTAATGGGCTTAGGTGTACATCTGTCATTGGTTAACTTCCTGCATACATTACATGAGAACCTGGGAGCAAAGGTTCGATATGGCCTTGCGGGAGAACTGTCCAAAACTTTTACCTTTGCCTGCAGGGTGCGCCAAGCATGTATTCTGGTTCCTTTGCTTTTTGGGTCGAGGACTCAGTCGCACTGCGTAAGCAGTGGGCAGAGCTCCGAGATTTTATGTTTATTAGTGTAGGGGGCCTGAACCCGCCCCTCTTCTCCATTGGCTGGCCTCGTAAATGCTGGCCAGCCATTGGAGGAGAGGGGCGTCACTCCCTTTAAGCCCCGTCTTTTCCGGATTTCGGGGGCGTGTTTTTTAGGTTCTTTCTATCTGTGATGTCATCCGTCACTCAAACCTAAAAAACACGCCCCCCAGTCTGAAAAGGACGGGGCTTAGCTTCAATAAATGGCGAGCACTTGTTTGTCTTTGAAGTCAGAAACCACAAATTAGCACGTGCTCCTGCTTCCTGCAGAAATCAACTTATAATTGGCTACTCCAGTCTTTGTCATCACAGGCCGATGGAGAATACCGCTTCGCATCTTTATAAAAGCATCATGGCGCCCGTTGAGAACTTGTGACGGTCGAAGTAATCACGTATAAAATAACGCATAAGCATTTTTAATCAATGTGAATTCCTCGTATCTATTTAAACACGATTGTCCTGTGAATAATGTCAATTCAACTATCTAAATAATGTATGTACTCTATGTTTTCCAATATTGGTTCGATAAGGTCTTGCAACTGAAAGATGGAGCAATTCGGTGTCCTTGTTTGTCCTTTGTCTATTTCCATAAATGCAGCCATCAACCGAAATGCGTCATTACAAAAAAAACCTGTCTTTTTCGAACTGGCGACACCTTGCGTCTGTCAGCAACTGGGGCGGGCCCAAAGGGTACTATTGAATTTATTTTCCAATTGGTGGAATCGGAAGTCTGTAGAAAAGGAGGACCAATACTAGCTGTGCTGAAGTCGCGGAGGCTATGACTGGACCCATGAAAATGGAGACCGAGGCTTGGGCCTACCGTCGGCGCAGGGAGATGCCAGGGATGGGACTTCGGGCACTTTCGCACTTGCTTCTTATGTTGCTGGGTTTCTGCGGTTGGTGCAGCGCAGGTGAAGTGAGGGACTTGGTGCAATCTGTTGTTTTACGAATCATTCATGGTGCTATCCTTCTCTGTGGAAGTGGCTTCCTCTGGGAGGTGCTTAGCACAGGAAGAACTGCAGCTACATATCATGCAGTGTTTTGTCATTTGTTTTTGTGTGGTTCGCACTAATTACTTCATTGAGATTTGAACTGCATTGAAACTGGAGATTAGATTATAAAATATGAAAGGATAAAGTTGATTGTTCGTCATTAAGTCTCAAGTGGAAACAGTTGATTCAAAGGAATACGTAGTTGTAAAGATTAGTCACCTGGGACCGAGTCTCATGGAAGTAAACAAAGCGATGCAGGAACCCTTCATTTTATGCAGCGCCGTTGAAAAAGCTCTTCGACTTCCGAATTAATCGGATCTTTTTGCACCCATTGAATGACTGGTAAGTTCCCATGCATGCTACGTCATTTACTTGTTTTCCATTTGTCTCCCAGGGGCTGTACCTGCTACAAGTGAAACAAAAATTGAAGACTCTTCTGTTCTAAGTTCTTCGGTTCTGTTTTTCTTTTCTCTCAGCAATTGCTTGTTTTCTTCTCCAGTCTGTCCCTGGCGCCGGGAAACCCACTGCGGGTAGCTGTGCGCAATACAAGTTCAATAAATAAATAAAGTGTGTTTTTTGCGGGGTTGGTGGCAGGGTGGATTTGGTGAGGTGTGGAGAGGAGCGTGTACTGCTTCTGAAAGATTTTAAAAAGTGGGTGCTGTTTGTAGACTATTTTGAGGATTGTCTTCCATCCACCTTATACCTTCCCCTTTCTTGGCCCCAAAGTCTCCTTACTTAGCTGCTGCGTAACGTACTCAACTCTTTTTATGATCGGTCCTGAGAATGTTAAACTTTTGACCATGGGTGTAGAGTCTGAGAAGTAAATACATGGTGCACTCCTGAGAGTCATCCCTGTTTTTTTGTGCCCCTGTTCCCCTGTTTTTTCTGTGCCTCTGTTCCCTGCTTGTCATCCCGGTTTTTCTGTTCCTCTGTCTGCATGGCTCTGGCTGTGTGTGTGAGTGGCTCTGTCTGTGTATGTGCGTGGCTCTGTCTGTGTGTGTGCGTGGCTCTGTCTGTGTGTGTGCATGGCTCTGTCTGTGTGTGTGCGTGGCTCCGTCTGTGTGTGTGTGTGGCTCTGTCTGTGTGTTTGTGTGGCTCTGTCTATGTGTGTGCGTGGTTCTGTCTGTGTGTGTGCGTGGCTCTGTCTGTGTGTGTGCATGTGCGTGGCTCTGTCTGTGTGTGTGTGTGCGTGGCTCTGTCTGTGTGTGCGTGTGTGTGTGTGCACGTGGCTCTGTGTGTGTGTGTGTGTGTGTGTGTGCGTGGCTCTCTGTGTCTGTGTGTGCGTGGCTCTCTGTGTCTGTGTGTGTGCGTGGCTCTGTCTGTGTGTGTGTGTGCGTGGCTCTGTCTGTGTGTGCGCGGCTCTGTCTGTGTGTGCGTGGCTCTGTCTGTGTGTGCACGGCTCTGTCTGTGTGTGCGCGGCTCTGTCTGTGTGTATGTGCGCAGCTCTGTCTGTGTGTGTGTGTGTGGCTCTGTGTCCGCGAATACTTTCTACTACTCTCTAATGCTCACCTATTGCCATTGTAAATGACAATACCATTTATTTATGTTTTAAAAAAAAATGTCATGAGCAATGCCAATAGCTCTACCTTTAATAATGCCGAGACCATTGCATTGTAAATGCTTGTTATCGTATATATTAGCAACCTGTATCCTGCCATGGTTCAAGCCCTTGGTGACATTCTGATGATTTCGCAAGTACCAGTACCAACGGTGCTTTACGAAGATGAAGCAGTACTTATGGCATGAACAGCAGGGGCTCTTTGTCTGATGATGGAATCTTTTATATCTTTCATGAGTAACTTAGCCGTGGGTACAAACTATGGGAAATTGCACATAATGGCGTGTAGGTCAGGGAATAAAAACAAATCCACTTTAAGTGGGAAGGGACAAATGATGGTTTGGGTGAATGATTTCAACAATCTGGGGCTGTTTTTAATCATTCTGGTTCCTGGCACCTGCATTAACCTTTCATGACAGATAATAAGCATGGCAGAGGGTGGATTATTTAATCTAACCTAGGCAGATAGGTAGGAGGACAGTTTCCCCCTTTTTAAATATTTCTAACTTCCAGTGTGCATCTGCGGCACTTTATGGAGCTGGGATATGGGGTTATCAGGATGTTACCACCTTGCAGACAGAATGCCCATATCTGTAGGCAGCTCTTTTGCCTGGCCCCCACAAGTTCACATTTTATTATACACTCAGAGCTTAATATCCAGTATATATCTATGATAAAGTTGTTAGTGCCCCTTTTACTCTGGGTCAGTGTGTGGGCCAACTCTGAGACTAGTCTGACCAGAGACATCATTACTGTCTATGTGAGCAACACAGTATAATTCCCGTGAAACAAAGGAGAGGTACTAACAAAGATGATGAGACTGAAGTATTTTGCACATCAGCAACTTAATAATTAAAAAGGCTTTTGGCCCTGCTGGAGCAACTTACATGACTGGAAAGGTTGTGAAAAAATTGTTGACCAGTTTTGTTTCGGAAGAGCAAATCAAATAAAAAACGTATTGAAAAAGCCAGCAAAAGGTCTAAAAGGATGTTAAATGAACTTTGACTTTTGAAATGCACCAACCGACCTCGAAACAATTTGTCTTTTAGAGATTTATGAAAATAGTGTTATAATAGAGCTCTTATCTACTCCACCGCCTTCTTTATGTTTAATGGGTGTGTTTAGTTCTGCCTGAGTAAAGTCGAACAACTTTGTCTGACTTTGCAAAGGGCAATGGGGCATATTACCAAGCAATAGCGATAATTATCGCTATTGCTTGGTTAGAGAAAAAAATTTACCGCTGAGCTGCGGCGATTTTTACCGCAAATAAACCTTGGTATTACCAAGGTTTATCGCGAATGCGATAAAAATCGCCGCAATGCATGAATATCGCTGAAAAGTCACCGATATTCATGCATTAGCGAGCTAATGCTCTTAGCCATGTTATCCACCTCCCATTGGATAACATGGCTAAGAACTGCTCAGGGCAGGTGTTAGCTTTTGGAGATATTCGCGCTTAGCGCGAATATCTCCAAAAGTTGGTAATAGGAGATAGCGATGTTAGCGACTGTTTTCAGTCGCTAACATCTTGGCACGCCCACTTTGCATCTCATTAGTGATAAATATCACTGACATGCAAAGTGGGGCCCAAGATGGTCGCTATCTCCTACTAGCTGTCGCTAACTGGTGTTAGCGACAGCTAGGTAATAGGGAGATAATTTTATCTCCGCTTTCTTGGCTTTTAAAGCAAAAAAAGCAGAGATAAACCCCCTTGGTAATATGCCCCAATGTTCTTAACTTTGTTCGACTTCACAGAAGAGATTGCTTCCATCCACTAAATATAACATAATACAACAATATAACATAACATAGCACAACACTCTCTTTCCAATGCATTACACAATTGTGCCTTTTGAAATGGGTACGCCACAGTTCAGGTTTTTCACTAACTTACTGGAAGTAGTAACTCCCTCAGCCTCTGCAACTGTGATTCCAGCTGTTTGTTGTGATCTTCCAGGATCTGCATTCGAGTCTCTAGACGGGTCTTGTGCTGCCGGAGGATTCTTGCCTCAGCAAGGAGCTCATCATTTTGAACCTCACTCCCTGCTTCATGAGCTCGCTCGGCTAATGTTGGAGACTCTACCGCCTCATCATGCTGCCACTTTAAACGTTTCAGCTCCCCCTGCAGAATCCTAACAAAAAACATCCAACCAGTCCAATCATTTAATTTCATTTTGCGCGCTACATAGCGAAGCAGTTACATAATTTAAAGTACATTGAATTATAATCCTTTATAACATGATTAAAATCGCTCTATTACATCAATCAGCATAAAACCTAAAAAATAAGATCTAGTTATGTCCAGAAGGAAGGCAACTCCTTAAACCCTCCTGAACTAACAGCAGTGTAGTGGATTTATGTAGAGTTAAGTTCCATGATCTAGGCACTACACTTAAGAAGGCTGCCTTCCAGAATGTGCAGTTTTGAAATCTAGGAAGGGCAAGTAGACATTGTTGTGTAAGTCATAGAGAACAATGAGGACCTTATATATGAGAAGTGTTGCATCGCTGCGACAAAGTAAGGAGGCTACACTTCTCATTACGCCCTCCTTGCAACAGCATCGATGTGTCATATTTACTGTATGACGCATCATGTTGCAAGGAATGACAGATATGTCAGTATTACTGACGTATCTGTCCGCGAAAAACTGATGCATGGCTGAAGTGTGTCACAAAAGTGAAGCAACTCCAGCAAGGACAGGAAAAGTCAGGCAATAAAAATGCGCCGCCAGTGCATCACAAAAAGTGACATACTGGCAGCGCAAGGGGCTTGTAAATCTGCCCCAAGGTATATATGTGTTATGCACGTGTACATATAATGCCTGAAATAAATTGTAGGTTACACAGTATTACTCTTTGAGTAAAAGAATGGTGGTTGTTTTATCATACTTTCACGCAACGCAATGCAGCCCGACAACTTGCTGCGCTGCGTTGCGTGAAAGGGAGAGGGCAGAAATGCACCTTATATGCTGATATAGGCAGCTATGCGGCACTCTGCCTATGCTGGTGCCCAGTGTGCTGCTTTGTGCCAAAACAGTCACCATTGCACCGAGATGCAAGGGTGCCGCCATTGTAGGCAGAATTGTTTTTGTGCAGGAAAGTGCACCTCCCTACACAAACACGATTCTCAGATGCATTTTCCTCATCTTTAGTGTGCTGTAGAATGCAGCACACTCAGAAAGAGGAAACAACAAGGAGAAATCAATATATTTCTCCTTGTTCTGCCTCTGGTGGAAGGTGTACAATTCTGATGCATTCTAGGTCTACCAGGGTTGGAAAAGCTGGGGCTGTGTCAGAATGTACAGGTGGATGCTAGGGAACACCCACACACCCCCATGTAAAGCGCCCACTATGCAGTATAATGCAAGGCAGTGACTTGGGCTGCCTTGCGGTACACCATATTTACCAAGCTACGCAGGGTAGCATAGCGTGGCTAGATAAATCTGAATCTAGGTTTTACACTGCCCTGCCACACATTGCATGGTGCAAGGGTGACACAAAACTATGATAAATCAATCCCTGTGTCTTTAAAATGAATTCAACTGGAATACTGTCATCATTCTGTTACTTTCACTGTACCTGTTCTCGTGCTCTAAATGTGCCAGAACTGTTTCCAGGTCCCCCTTGTGCTCTTTGTTAAGTGGTACTTGAACCAGCTGCCCACTGGAAGGTTCTCTGTCTGTGATAGGACTGGAGTGGCGGAGAAGGTACTGATCATCATCCCTTCGCATGAAGAAACACAAGAACCATGATTATTGTGAGGCATACTCTCTTTATTTGGTTGAATGTTTTGTAACGAATGTTATATGAAGATGGTAAGGGAGTGAGGAATGTGTCACACACAGAGGGGCAACTTACAAATGCCAATAGTGCAGTGTGATGTAGGAGAACACGGCAAATCACTAAAATGCCGTAGGGGAGTCATTATTACATGGGGACATATAGGTTATGGAACGCATTCCACACATACTTCCTCAGATACCTGAGGCTGTAAGATCCTCCTCAGCCACAAATAAATGCTGGAAAATATGTGAGAATGCAAGAAGCTTCTCATATACAGCACTGCAGATATGTGTAGATATAAGGAACTATTCAGGTACCGCAACACAGTAAGATATATCAGGAGAGGTTTCTCAAACACAAGAATTTTTATGTGTATGGATATGGGAAGGTCTTCACATACTGCACTGTACGGGAATAGAAACAACCACTAGCAAAGTCACTAGGTCTGGCTTTAATATGCCAATGTTTGTAAAAACAGGCATTCACAATTGTTTGTAGATGGGTTACATGCACATTTGCAGTTTACCACATTAAAGCCTATACGTTTGGCATGGCCAAGGCTGGGAAAAAAGTAACAAAACGGAGGGCTCTATGTAGGGAATGCAAATAGGAGAAATCAATGTGGAAAATAGTGTAATGATTGCGCTTATTTTACAGATGAAAAATAGTCCCTCGTGCATTACAATGAAAGCAATATCTGGAAGAAGGAATGATATACCACACAGCCAATAGTAGGAGGCAAGAGGGACATTTTTCCCTGGGTGGAACCAAAGCCCACAATCAATGTATATTTTAAAACCCTGATAACAATGTGTTGTGCAGACAGCTGTGCTTTCTAGCCAGACTTAAACAATTCACTAGATGCAGGCATGTGAGACTCAGACATGACACCAGAGGCGGCTACATAAAGAGTTGAAATGTCCTTCACACAAAACGGAGCATGAATATGTGAGGATATAAAACATTACTCACACACAAAACTACAGATCAATGGATGGAGAGGACTGGCACAAAGCCCCCTCTACAGATATATGTATTTATTATATTTTTTTATTACATGAGGCTGGCAAGACTGTCTCTAGGACAGACCTAAACAGACTTGGGACTGAAGATCTGTCTAGTTTATACATAATGAATAGTCAACCAACTGCGCATGAACTGTCGTTAGAGGAAAATCATTTCACCACCTGTGTAGTGTACACTCCTATGCACAAAAGCAAATACTCACATGCTATCATCCGGAGACAAGCCATCACCGTAAAAGAAACAATTTTGGTTTTCCATTTCAGCAAGTCTGTGGAACAAAGGAAGCAGAACCACAAAGTGATGTGAGTTACATCCCTATGATTTACATAGTGGAATATTTATGTTACAACATTAGAATAATGCACCAAAGAAGCACCCCATGCCTTTGGCACTAAGGGGGTTATGTTCCAAACACATGTATCTAAAATATGGTCATAAATATGTACTCAGATTCATTCAGACCACCCCATATTCAGAAGCAAGTTGTGACAGCACTGAACAGAATAGAGCAAACATAAGAGTTTGAGTGTGTAGATACCATACCTGGTCAAGCTAGAAAAAACAGGAATTAAGAAAGACATTCCTGGTGGCAGGAACCAGTCTCATAAATGCCACTAATAGAGATGCAAGATGGCACCTGTAAAAGTCAGCAGTTTGCTCATACGCAATTTATCAGGGAACAAACTACACAATATGCTTGAAGTTGGCTTATGTCATGATGAATTGAGTGCTAAAAACCCTTATATAGATCACAGGGACTCTTGAAGTCAACAGCAAGTGGAACCATCCAAATTTGATACTTAAATCTTTATAAATGCTGTGTGAAAAGGGCCTAAAATGTACATATTTGCAAAGTAATTAAGGGGCAGCTCTTTTAATGCTTCAATCACCTAATGGCAAATCAATTACTCCAAGTATTTTCTTCCTCATTCCAGTCACTGGGAAGCGCTGTCCTCCAATAGGCATTCTGATATCCTTTATCTCTTTTATAAACATGGAAGAAAGCTTTACAACCATCCCCTGGAAGATGAAGGCTCTCCCACCAAAACATCCTGCATGTAAATAGTCTCCTGCAGCAATCTAACCAACTTGCCACACATTTCCACAAAGTCTTACCGTTTGTCTCTTGGGAGATGTTCAATAAACTGCTGCATGGATTCCCACAGAGCCATGTCATGCCCACCTAAAATGGTGGTTAACCTCGCTGCTTCATTGGTGGTTGCTGCTGTACTGCAAACCTTCCGACCCATGGAGTATAACCTCTGACTCTCTTTATCAGGAGTAACTTTTGATGTAGAGTTATGGTGTTTCTTTTCTGCTACTGCTATGACAGTGAAGCCTGGGTGGAACTGGCTTGCCAGAGGCTGGTGTCAAGAAGAGATCCATAGCCAGTTCTAATAGTCCTATCACTAGTGGCAGCAAAGGTATTGATGCTGACCTATTTTGAAGGGTTTCAAAGATTATTGATGTTGGTGGTGTTGGAGTTGACATTAAAATGTTACGTTTTACCGCTCCACTCACCAAAGGGCATATTAACAAGGGCCTTATCTCTGCTTTTTTGGCTTTAAAAGCCAAAAAAGCAGAGATAATATTATCGCCCTATATACAAGGGGATGCTAACATGCATTAGCGCATGTTAGCACCCGTTTTCCTGACGCCTCGCTTTGCATCTCTAATGAGATGCAAAATGGGCGTCACTGGGCAGTACTGCCTGTAAATTATCGCTGATGTGCACATATCGATATTTACAAGGAGGCCCAAATATTTTAGCAGACGTTTGTTTTTGGCGAAAACCGCTGTTTTCGCCACAAACTAACGTCTGCCAAAGTGCTGACTTAGATATACTTATCATTGGGGGTGGATTATACTGATACGACCGCAGGGTCGTATCAGCAAGGTTATCGCCGTTTTCAATGGAACACCGCTGAAAAACCAGTGATGTTCCATGGAAAACTTCGCTATCACTGGGATAATTATTGCCATTGCACTATGCTTTGTTAATACAGCGCTAGCTTGGCGATAATTATCACCGATAGCCAGCGATAAACATTTTCACGCTGAGGGTGGACAGCGAAAATTATCGCTGCCGCTTGATAATATGCCCCCAGGCCCTCTTAAAAAGTGATGATATCATCCACTGGAGATATGTGTGGAGGTGGAGAGTCTGGAAGCGTAGGAGAGTATCGTTCTATGGCAATGGATGATGTTTCCGCAGTGAGTCTGGAGTCTGG
Organism: Lissotriton vulgaris; assembly: GCF_964263255.1. Lineage (NCBI taxonomy): Eukaryota > Metazoa > Chordata > Amphibia > Caudata > Salamandridae > Lissotriton > Lissotriton vulgaris. Next base: position 481,612,454 of record NC_141691.1, on the reverse strand, counting down.
ATTGAAACCGTTGTTACTGGTGACGTTGATGGGAGTAATAATGTAAATAACAAGGACCCCCTGTAAGGAAATTCAATTCATGGTACAGGGAACTAAACAGTGTAAAAAACTTTTTGGCATAGTGTCAACACAATGGGAGGGAGAAAAAGCACAAAGGAAGCAGAACTCAATAATTATAAAAAAACAGTTGTCATTTAATAAGTATATAAATATTCACGTTAAAAACAATTAATAAAAAGACATGAATTTAAATCAATAATACAAAAAGCAAGATAAACAACAATCATATACTACATACAACATACATATTGGGACAAACCAATGGCGGAAACCATGGGGAAGATCTAATTGCAGAGAGCCAAGCTAATAGGTGAGCTCAAACTCCAAAAAGTGATATGTTACCATGATAGGTTGGAAGGTATCACTCACCAATGATTCCATATTTTCCTATCTACCATTTTACGCAGAATTGGTGAGTGATACCTTCCAACCTATCATGGTAACATATCACTTTTTGGAGTTTGAGCTCACCTATTAGCTTGGCTCTCTGCAATTAGATCTTCCCCATGGTTTCCACCATTGGTTTGTCCCAAGGGGATTATCCCCCTGTGTAATTACTACTGCTCAAATATTAGGATTGCTAGTCTGTACCTTGTTTTAGCTGCATTCTACCAGCTATACAAGTAGGGAGTTATTGGCACTTAGGTATTGTTTCGTTCTTTGCCATTATTGGTTTTTATATTTCAATATAATTTAGAATGTAACTTTTGAATGTAACTTTTGAATAAAATTGTGATATATATATTTTCTTAGCTAACTATGAATTAAATATGTCTTCCAGGTATTATTTGTGGCTCCTGAAGAAGGCGTTCCTCATAACGCCGAAACGCGCGTCGAACAATATATATTGCCACTGTTAAAGTATTTTTTATATGTATGTTGTATGTAATATATGATTGTTGTTTATCTTGCTTTTTGTATTATTGATTTAAATTCATGTCTTTTTATTAATTGTTTTTAACGTGAATATTCATATACTTATTAAATGACAACTGTTTTTTTATAATTATTGAGTTCTGCTTCCTTTGTGCTTTTTCTCCCTCCCATTGTGTTGACACTATGCCAAAAAGTTTTTTACACTGTGACGTTGATGGGAGTGCCTGGATGGTGGAGATGAGTGCCTTGAGCTGTGACGGTGGCACTGGAATGTTGGCACGATCTAGACTGAGGTGTGGGCCTTGGTGTGGTAGCGACTGGTGCCGATGGTGTGGGAGGCAGAGGTGGAGGAGGAGGAGGTGTTGGAGGAGGCGGAGATGACACTGGCTGAGGAGAACTTGGTATGTCCCTTGAAGGGGAGTATGTTTCTGGAGAGGAATTAATACATCTCTTTGTTCTTGACTACTGTAGTATTGAGGATGCTGTGAGGGTTATCGACATTGACTGGTCTCGACGCCTCTACGTCGATCTGCTTGTTGACGATGATCGTTGTTGGCACCTCAACGTCAGGATGGACCTCGTTGTGGATTTTGGGCAGTTCTTCGACATTGATCAGGATCTCAGTGGTGAGCCTCATGGTGGCCTCGTAGTCGATGGCCTTCTCGACATCGAACGAGTTCTGCATATTGACAGAGTTGTTATCGACATCGATATCCCTTGTCTTGACGTTGGTCTGCGGCGCTTCCTTGACAACGAGCTATGAATAGAAGGTGAACAGGTCGGCACCATACCTCTCCTCCACGCCGATCCTCTCAACGTCGACCAGGACCGATTGCGTTTTTCAGCTATTTTCGTCCTGGTACACCCTTCAGAGACAGATGACAGAGCCGTGGTTGAGGTCTGACCCTCTGCTCACCCTGAGGCCCCATCTTAGACTGCGTCTGTTGTCTTCTTCGCTCCTATGTCTCATGAAGGTAAATCTTCTATTGGTCTTTCAGGTTGCGTCTTGAAAGTTCTTGCAGTGATAGCTAGACTCAGGAACATAGTTTTCTGGGAGGTAGCATATACATACATTATGAGGGTCTGTCTTGGTCTTTTTTCCCACATGCTGGGCAGTTATCAAAAAGATTCTGTCAAAAACCTCTAATTTCTGACAGGAGAAGACAGAAAAAGCCGGGAAGAGACCAAGGACGTTGAATGAAAAGGTTTTCACCAAAGTTCTGAGGAAAAAAGGTAAAATTTGGCAGAACTCAATGCTCCAGGGTCCTGCCAGCAGGAGGAAGAAAAAAGAACTGAAGCAACTACCCCCTGCTCAGCATGATGGGATACTGGTGATCCCCGGGTTCTTAAAGGCACAGTCTTTATTTTTAACTCATATAATGACAGCCTATGGGGCTACACTGTCCTGCTCTCCTTCATCTCTGTGTGCTACCATAAAATTATTTGTGAAAGATATTTATGCTGTTATACTAAACCATCATGAAATGATACATATAGATCATTCACCTGGCCCCCTTTTTAAGTACTAAATAAAGAATTGTGCCATTGTGGCCTAGTCTTATAGGCTGCATAACATGGTTTCTTAAGTGACTCTGCGGGACTTTCTGAAGAAACGCAAACATCAACACTTAAGAAGATATATTGTGGAAAAGTGCTCTGAGTTCCTGCACGTGGGTTGGACTATTCAATGCTTATGACTATAAATGGAAATCCCCTCTGAGAGAATAAAAGTTATATATTCAATTAATTTGAAACCTGTTCTTTCTTTAACAATGTTTACATTTTTCATTGAATTTTTTTATTAACTTTACTAACACAATTTTTTACATCTGTAATTATATAACATTTTTGTCACTTATACATATAATTCTAAATTTCGAACTAATTTATTTAACCTTAATTCCTATTGGGTCTAATGCCAGTTCCTTGTCTCATTTGTAATCTATGGGAGTGTGCTGCAGAACCAGTGGCTGGCTTGCTCCAGCGCTGCCAGAAAAACATTTGACCCTTTTCTGACACTTTTAGGATTCCTGTAACTTTACTAATGTATTTTGAGAATTACAAATATCTCACTCTTTTGTGTTCCCTAAACTCCCCCCTTTTAGTAGTAATTATTCCCCCTGTTTTCCTACCACTTTCCCAGTCCCTCCCCCATTTACTAGTAATTCTCATACTTACGTGAGCAGAGATCTCTGCCACCGCCTTAGAGATCTCTGCATAAAAAAGATAGGAGAGGTGGGCATAAGTAGGTGACCTGCATTGTGTAGTATGAATAGTACAACTGTAGTACTACTATAAGTTCCACAAAATGCAGTCTGTGAGCCTTGCCCAATATATCTAATGATTTCTAAGTTATGATGCTTTCAGGTTGTCTTACTCCGAGGAAAAAGAGGAAATATATTGGGTAACACCAAACTCAATCCTGGGTCAAGGGTCAATGGGTAAGGGTAGAAATATTTTTGAATAATGATACATTATCTAAGTAAATGTTTGCGCTCCTACCATGGACGACTCCAATATCTTCATTGATCATGATCATCAAAGTTGTTGCTGCTGTGACTCGCTCATAGTCTGATAGTGTACAACCACCTTTAGATTTACTAAGTGCTAAAATGCATTATAACTTGTAATCAACTTTACTATATTGGGGGGCCCTTAAAGAAGAGCCTTCCCTGTACGTAAAGCAATATGTTGGTGTACTGTGGAGAGTTAGAGAGAATTGGGTAAATAATAGAAGAGCCTGCACTGCCTGGTAATTAGTGGCTGACAATAAACTTAAAATATCTCCTAGCTCTCCTTTGGCTCTTAGTGGTAGTGGACTAGCATTAGCGAGGTTTAACTAGAAACATCTGGGTATGTGTACGAGGAATGGATTGAATTCAAATGGATCATATCAAGCTATTCTTTATCTTTTCTATTATCGTCATTTGTGCTTAGATTTCATGGAACTTAACAGTTGTCCTTGATCTGTGTTCTCATATTATTACATACAAACCTCCTCTCTTTTTATCCTACAGGCGAAAACTCCATGATAGCTCATTGGTGCATAGAATTAAAAACTGCAATTTTCAACAGTTAGAGGCATCGCATATCTCCATATCCCACACTTAACCATCTAACAAATCTATCACCCAAACTATGGAAATAATATTTTCACTCAAAAACAACATTTGGCTCTTTGCCAGAGGCCTTAGCCAGATATTGGAGTACAGGAAGATGAGGACTATTGTTAAATGTTTTTCAATTGAATAACATAACCTGTAGTTGTAAAGTGCACATTCACTTGTGGGCGTCTTGGCGATGAATAATGAATAATGAATGTTTATTGTTGCACAACTCAATGGTGCTCATTCTATCAACATCAAAAGGACGAGTGGACCCGCTGGGATTTGAAGCTGTGACTATGAGGTCAAACACAGGTCATTATAGTGCATTATACTCTAAGCCAGAAAGCTTTATAAATAAATCAAAATATTGCCTTAGAAGCTTGTTCTTTAACCTTTGCTATAAGACCAGTATGGAGGAGACTCAAAAATTGCAGACTGGAAGTCATTATTGGCTCTAAAACTTCACACTAACATTAGAGTCTTATCTAACTGTCATAGCTTCAATGCATTTTTCGACTGAGCCACCGGACCCAGCTAGAGGTGGAATTGCTATGTTAAGAAATACTGTGGGTTTTATACAAACTGCCTTTTGAGTATTTAGAGGGCATTGAAAAAGTTTTGGTAGGTCCAGTTCGACAATTACACTGGCATACATTGGCCAAGATTAATTTTGGATCAAATGGCGAACCCTCTCCCAAAATTAAATCCACACTCGTGGTTCGTCAGGGTTGAGTTATGGCCCTTTTTTTTAATCATTTATTTATATCCACAGCATAGAAAATTTCCTGCGCCTGCAGGAAAAGATATGCTTCACCCGGGGAACCGTTCATTTCCACTTCTCTCATATGCAGATGATGCCTTTCCAATTATGAGCACAGTGAATGGGATTCAAACTGTTTTAGATGACTTGAACATTTCTATGAGCGATCTGCGTCCCAGGACTAATTTAAGTAAATAAATCATTGATTATGAAATATGCCACAAAAAAACCCAAATCTAAGACATTCCGTATTTTAGGGGTTGAAGTCACCAAAAGGGAAAACTTCACACACTTGGGAATCCTTTTGATTCTGCTACAAACTGGGATCTTTCTTACTTAACCTAAGGGTGTTCCGATTGGATCAGGCTTTTGTTTTTCAACATGACTGGCTCATAAACCAGTGATGCAGATAACCCACATTTAGAAGAGCAAATGTGTTGCAATAGGGAGTTATGGCGCCTGGTTATTGGGTTATGCAAATGTTGAACACCCGCAAAAGGTGGAAAATAGCTTTTGAAGTAGGCTGTTGACTGTCCCACAATCCTACTTTCATGTGTCATCCAGGATTGGCTGGGTTATGTGGAAGATTCCATCAAATTAAATTCCTTGCTTCTAAGGCTGAGGATTTGAGGGAATCCTGAAGCTAATTTGACTAGAGCTATTATTGTTGGTTGTTTATCTTTCAACAATGTGCCTACCATACCACGGCTGCCGCACAATTAATAAGCTTCCTTTCACCACAATAGGGATTCCAGAATTGTACTCTAAGCCAGAAAGCTTTAAAAACAAATCAAAATATTGCCTTAGAAGTTTGTTCTTTAACCTATGCCATAAGACCAGTATGGAGGAGACTCATAAATTGCAGACTGGAAGCCATTATTGGCTCTAAAACTTCACACTAATATCAGAGTCTTAGCTAACTGTCATAGCTTTAACGTATAGATTTCTCCTTACTCGATTATGAGTTAACACCATCCAATTTTTAGTGGCATTTCCAAAGCAGGGACCTTGGTTTTTAAATCTTCAAAGGTGCCCCCTAAAAACATCTTGAAGCAAAGCACAATTCACTACATGCATGTTTGCACTTTGTACATTTCTCATCAGAAACGCTTCCTAGTTTCAATATTACAGGAAGCAAATATTAAACAATATAAACTAGCAATTATTTTCTTACAACAACTAGGACACTGTGAATATGCTATGATGTAAGGAATTATACTAGATGCTCGCTGATTACGAGGAGGCGGCACAGAGCATAAGTCTGCATGTAATGATTACCTGCTGTATGCGTGTTTTCATCGCTGTATGTGGGCAAAATAGCTTCAGGAGCTTTCCTTTTTTAACACTGTATGGAACAAATGTTTATGTATCTTTCATAATTGTATTTAGGTATTTAGTGTTTCTGTTCTTTTGTTGTGATTTTAGTTGAGTAAATATAAATTGACTTACTTTCAAGCCCTTCAAAAAACCCAAAAGATACTTTTCTCTGAGAAAGGTTGCAACACTACTTGCATTTATCAGGGATATGATATAATATCTACAACCAGGCCCCAGTGCAAATGTATGTCAACACATCGCATACTAATACCACGCGTGCCATTACAACGCGGGTATTACTACGCGATGTCAATGACATCGCATACCATTACATCGCATACTTTTACAACGAGTATGCCTTTACCTCGCATGCCATTACAACGCAAAGGCATGCGTGGTAAAGCCATACTCGCAGTAAAAGGATGCAAGGTAAGTAAAATCCCTTCCCCTACGCAACACACTACTCCCACCCCCACACTACCCCTAACCCAAAAACACAACCACACTACCCCTACCCCTACACCAGACACTACTCCCACCCCTACTCTACCCCTAACCCAAAGACAGTACCACACTACAACACTACCCCTACCCCTACACAACACACTACTCCCACCCCTACACTACCCCAAACCCAAAAAGCACTACCACACTACAACACTACCCGTACCCCTACACCAACCCTTAACCTAAATCACTACACAAACACTACTTCACTACCCTAAAATCTAAATCACTACACTACATAAACACTACTACACTACACTACCCTAAACCCTAAAACACAACACTGCCCTAAACCACTACACTACGCTAAACCCTAAAACACTACACAAACACTACTACACTAAAACCTAAATCACTACACAAACACTACTACACTACCCTAAAACCTAAATCACTACACGACATAAACATTACCACACTACCCTAAACCCTAATACACTACACTAAACAAACACTACACTACACTAAAACCTAAATCACTACACTACATAAACACTACTACACCACCCTAAACCCTAATACACTACACTAAACAAACACTACAACACTACACTACCCTAAAACCTAAATCACTGCACTACATAAACACTACTACACTACCCTCCCTAATAATCTACACTAAACAAACACAACAACACTACAACACGCACTAAAAGTTTTTAAATAAAACACACACAACACAAACATTACCACACTGCTTATACAGTACCCTAAACACTACAAAAGTAACCCCCACCCCATACGCAAACCCCTTACCTCTCTCCTCTCCAGCGTCGCCGAGGGACCCTGCTTCCTCATTCCTGTTTGGTTCTCGTCATTGTGAGGAAACAGCCTATGTTTCCTCACAACAACATGGATAGCCGCCCCCGCCGCCATTACGATGTAATGGTATGCGGGGTTTTACCACGCTTTGTAACATCGCATGCGTTGTAACACATGTGATGTAAAAGCACGCGTGGTAAAACCCGCGTTGTAATGGCTGTTCCCCCCAGCGTATGTGCTCTGATCCCTAAAATATGATGAAATTGGCTACACTCCTGATTGGTGTATTTAACTTACCTACAAGTCCCTAGTATATTGAATAAAGTTCACTAGTGGACAACTAACTAACCTGACAACTTTTTGGTCATAACATATGATCGAAACAATATGTTTGTTGGTTTTAATTCCAAATATTTTATTTGCTTTTTATTTTATGATTTACTCTTCTATATGAATATGTGTTTTATCAAATTTGTACACAAATTTTAAAACCTTATGTACACAACAAAAAATAACAATCTTATTATCAAAAACAACTTTCCTATTTACAACAATGCATTCAACAGTTATTCATTCAAACCTCACTCATCCGTCAGCCCTTAGACTGAAGAACCAACAGAAGTGAGGAACAAACATGTCATATTAATCTGACAAAGGTGCGTTGCCACTGGGCCAGATTCATGTTGCTCCCACCTGGAACTTTTCCACATCAGAAAATCTGTTTCAGCTGGATGTCGCAGAGATGTTATCCGTTCTTTGGCATCTCGTTCACCTACAGCTTGCAGCCTTGCCCCATTGACGGAATCTGAGCTCCAAAAAGTGACTAATTCCAAAGGTAGACATTTTTACCAGGCGAACGCGCCAAAAATATCAATGAGGGACCCCCGTTGAGCACAAATTTTTAATTTCTCCCACTTGGACTTTTCCTCCAAAAGGACTTTGTCCGATGGTTATTCAGCCTTGTGAAACACAACTCGGCCCCATCCTCCTACCATGCCCCACTGAGAACTTTTGACTTCTACTTCAGAGACAAAGTCAGAAGGTATGCTTTCCAACCAGGATGGACCCGGTCTTTGTATCCTCTCCCCGCTCCTTCTCGGGCCACCATAAACCTTGCATGTATCCCAGTCAAGCACAACCAGATAACTGTGGTTGGTGTTTAATGCTTTTTTGCACTATTTTTCCTTTAAGAATTTCTATTGATAGTTTCTCTTATTGCATTTCTATCATTTTAGTGTAATTGTGTTCATTTAAATAGTGTATATCGTTATAAACTGGAATGAGATTTATATTGTGTTGTGTTTTTGATATGTTAGTTGTTTTGGGATTTCTAGATGGTCTTAACATTTTTATTAACTCAGGTTTCAATTACAGAAACCTTTATTTGAACTCAAAGCAATAGTTACATGACTTGTGGTGGACTACCATCCACTCCATATAATAATCCACTTTCTCACAGTCTTTATGATTCAGCATCGGACATCTATTGTTGTCACCCATCCCCATTTTGAAGGATGTGGTAAAGGGCCCCATAAACCAGTTTAATCAAACCCTATTATTACTTTTCAGGCCTGATGATCAATCTGCTGCCAGCAACATGAGATTATGTTTTGATCAGTTCCTAATATGTTTTATGCATCAGCTATACATAGTTCTCTCTCCCATGTCCATGGTAAATCTTTTGCTGTTTCAGCCTGAGGCTGTCACCTGGGCCTCCTGACTTTTTCTATGCCATTTTTCAATGGTTGGCTTTAACACAGTCAAGCACAGAAGCTAACGCCAACTAATTAATGGCCCATTTTCTGCGAATCCAATAAATCATAGTCCCTGTCTTTGAACATTTTGACCTCTATCAGTTTCTCCTACCACCTCTCTATTAACATTAGCTTTCTTGCCTACTCCTCCTTCACACATGCACTTCATGCTTTTGCATCTTACTTCCTCTATGCCCAAGGCTACTGAATTGCATTAAGTTGTACTCTGCCAACACTGATAAGCATCCACTCCGCCACTAAACCCAAAATGATTTTATCTCTCATCAAGTTCCTTCCCAACTAGATTCTACCTTCCTCCTCTACCTGCAAAATCAGGGTTCATATCAAGAGCAAAATATGGTTCTTCTCTCTTCAATACTTACTTCACCACCTCTGCTCTCTGACTGCTCCCACCTTTTCATATTCAACATCCATGGAAACCACCCAGGCCTCACCCTCTACTATTCCTAGATCATTGCTAACATGCCCCTCCTGAAGATATTGTAATTTTTTTCTAATAACACCTGTTTCCTAAGGTCTTTTTCCTACCATTTATGTTGTGTTTACAATCCCATATTCAAATTCAACCTATCAATTTAGACAATATCTCTTTAGGCCTTCTCTGCACAGGGTCACCCGAGATCTGCTTCTTCACTGGGGATTGTGGAAGAGGTGTGGTGCAGCGGCAAGGGTGCCTGACTCTGGACTACGGGGTTCACGGTTCGATCCCCTGTACCGGTGACAGCTTAGCCCAGCACCATGCGACTCTGTGATTCTGGAAAATAGCTTGTTTAATCTTCCCGAGGGCCCCCAGCGCTGGGACACCACTTCGGAGGTAGCAGTGAGCTTAACAAATACTGGTATTTCATTTAATCATCAAAACCACCTTCTATAACACCTTTTCCTATTCACGGTTTTCACCCATTACCTCTGTCCACAGACAGAACAACTTGGGCAAAGTACATTAAACCACACTAAGAACACAGGGGCACATGCATCAACCTATTTAGGAAGTGCAAACGGTGCGAATCGGTAAATTCGGCCGTTTGCACTTCCTAAATACGTTTTTGGGATGCATCAAACTATTTTTCAGAATTCGCATTTTTTTGCATTTCTAAAAAATGCGAATGCATTTAAGGAATCGCATTTGTGCGATTCCTTAAATGCAATGCATCAATTTAAAAAAAAAATGCGAATTCTGAAATTGGAAGTGCAAATTAACACGAGGTTGACCCTCGTAGTAATTTGCGAAAATGTTTAAACATGCAAAAAAATTCATTTTTTACACTGTCATGTTACAGACAAACATGTCCTTAGGACATGTGTGTGTGAAACATGCACATTCAAATGCATTTCAGGGGTGCAGGGGGGGGTCCTTTGGACCCCCCCCCCTGCACCCTTGGAATGCATCAACAAATTGCGAATTTGGAAATGCCTTCCCATTGACTCCTATGGGCCTTTTGGCCCATAGGAATCAATGGGAATTGCGAAAATGCACTTAGGAATTCGCTACTTATTTGGAATTCGGTAAAAATTGCGATTTTTACCGAATCCCAAATGAAAAGCCAAAAAAATGATGCATACCATTTTGCAATTCCTAATTTGCGATTCGGTATTTTTCGCAAATTAGGAAATGCAAAATGTATGAATGATGCATGTGCCCCTAAATAAATTACATATTATTTTGAACTGCATGCAATGAAGTTGCTTGTTCAACTTCTAAAGCACATTACGAAGGTTCACGAGGCGATTCTCTTCATCTCTGCGTCCTGAATTTTGTTAACAGTTAGTATTTTTTATGAATTACTGTGTAGTGATGTTGACTTAACTATGAAATGGCATTTATGAGGAAGTGATAATGATAAACATACAGTTAAATACATTTGTTCCGGATCGACTTTGATTATTGTTACCATAAGTTCATGGAAAGAAAACGTTTAAAACGTATATCAAATTTAATCCGACTTTATTTTCTTGTATGTAAATAGCGAGTGCTCCATAAAATTAGAGTGAGGTACAGTACCTGCTCGCAAAGTGTTCAATCCGGGAGTGTGTGTCCGCATGTGGTAACATCGGGGATGATGCAGGACTGTAAGAAAAAAAACCTGAGCCTTGATTCCAAGCAGTTGGACGCGACACACTCAACATATGCAGAAAATGTCCCCTCTCCTGCCCATGTGCCCTCTCTCTCTTTCAGCACTTGCTGCCACATACTTCATAAGTATATGTTGTCCTCTCTATGTCTATCACTCTTTGTTGTCTTCTACTGCTGTGTCTGTCTCTCTTTATTTCTCTCTCTTTTTGTACAGTTGAGAGGATCTCTCCAAGTAAAATGTGGATCACCATATTAAAATGAAACAGTAGGCCCAATCACAACAGCCTTGTGATCTGGAGAGGGCAGGAAAAATGTATCAATAGTGGATATTTCAGTAATGTTATTCAACTTCATATGCACAGTCCACTGTTAGCATATTGCACTTCATAACCCCAGGTGAGAAGTATTTGCACTTATCCTTTCCACCTTACAGTTTCTCTTTGCTTGCGCAGCGTTACAGGTACCTCAGCATGTCTGAAATCAGTATATTTTAATTTACCATTAGGACATATATCCCTTTAGATACCCACTGCCTACAGCGGCGTCAACCGATCAGGCTACTTAAACCATTTTCTGTCTTCACTGTGAGTGGCTGCATTTTATTTTGCTCATGGGTATATGCCCCGAAAAAGTATTCTACTTCAGTGTCAAGGCTGTAAGCAAAGGTCTGCTTTTTTTTTTTTACGGAGTTAGGGACATATTAGCAAGGGGGATATCGCCGCTTTAGCAGGACTTTTTCCAGCAAAAGCGGCGATATTTTTATCGCCCTATTAGCAAGTTGTCGCTAACAGCAGTTAGCGACAGCTTGTAGGCGATAGCTACAGGTTTGGGGCCCGCTTTGCATGTCAGCGATATTTATCGCTAATGACATGCAAAGTGGGCGTACCCAACCTGTTAGCGACTGAAAGCAGTCGCTAACACAGCTATCTCCTATTAGCAAGGCAGGCAAAGCGAAAAAAAAAACTTGCTCTAAGCGCGATTATCGCCAAAACCTAACGCCTGCTCAGACCACTTCTTAACCTGTATCCAATGGGAGGTGGATATTCAGGTTAAGTCCCCATTAGCGATGATGCCTGAATATCGCTGGATTTCCAGCGATATTCACGCATTTAGCCGCTATCACCGGATATTTTATCACTTTAGAGATAAACGTTGCTAATAGCACGTTATCTCTGCAATAAAATCGGGCGATGAAAAAAAATGCGCTAAGCACATTTAGCGATAATTATCGCTATTTGTTGCTAATATGCCCCTTAGTTTCTTTAGTCCTGCAATGGTTCATTTTTTACTTATTTATTTTTCTGCAAACATGCTCACCACTTTCGACTGTAGTTTTTAAATTGTTTATTACTTTTATACTTTGTCTATTTCATATACTAAAAAAGTCAATAGAAAAATTATAGGTTTACCAAGGCCAAACCTATTGCCTTTGCCATTACTTCATAAAATTGAGCAATCAGTTCCTGCACTGCTGGCCGACAATGGTCCAGATGAGAGACCACTCAAAGTTATAAAGAAAAATAAAGAAATGCAAGCTCAAATGAGTGGGGGTGTTTGTCATTAAAACTCTTTCTTTCTTTCTTTTTTTCCTTGTCACAATATTTACATTGTTCCCTAATTGTCCAAAAATGCGATTATATTTTTTTCATACCTCGCATCCAGGCTAATGTCAATCCATGATGTATTCCATCTATTTTAAAGGTAAGAGGTATCAAAGTCCTCTTCAAGTATTTTTCTGCCTCTGTTTTTTCCGAGGTCATGGTAACCTATTGAGGCATTATTTACTTTGGACCTGGCCTTAATGGGCTCAGTACTTCCATTTTGGCCGCACACTACCATTGACAACCAACAGTAGATTACAATTAAACTGCAATTTGTGAATGTTAGAGAAAGAAAAACCTGGCAAAAATCTCAGAAGTAAATAACACCCATGTGCTCCAATACCGTATGAAAATAGGAAACACAATAGGGAGATGGTGTGAATATCAAGACACACCAGTTGTCCCGTGCCGTGGGCTTGAGGACTTCTACAAATTGATTTGTTGTACAAAATTAGAGTGTGTGGTCCTGACGAGAACTCGACACTAAGAAGAGTTCGAAACGCGTAGAGCTTGTGTTTGTCTTGCCATAAGAACATTAATTAATAAATTAGCTTTTTGCGAAATATACAAATAGGGGTGAATTATAATCTATGGCAATATACATGAAACAGTGGACTTTGAATAATTGTAAATACTAGTGGTTTAATGTTGAGTGTGCAGGAGAGTGTTTGACTGTGATTCACAAGTGAGTGTATGTGTGAGTGTTGGAAGGGGAATGTTTTAATGTATATAATGTTTCACATATATTGTATGTTATATGTTTTTTTGAAATGAAAAATTTGCTTAAAAATGATCAAAAAATCCAAATGAAGTAAAAAGTAAATACAACTAAGGATTTATTCAAGACATTCAGATCCCCTCACTTTTTGTTTCAGTCAACTGTGAGATGGTAAATTTATGGTGAATTGTTAACGGCAGCATTGGCGTTTTTCTATTTTGTATTATATAAGGCTGTGGCTTGGCCTTGCTGCTTGGGAGCCCATACCCAGTGGTGTTTATTTGCACCAATGAAAGCCGCAATTCCATTTAATATTCTAAATGCATTCTGTCGCTCTCGTGGGGTTTCGTGATCTGGGGCTTGACTGGTCGTGGGCACAGGAGACTCTGCTGCAGGATACAAGCCTTGGGTGTGGTTTAGCAGTCACAACAGCCGCCACAAGGAGCCAGAACTAGCTGTGACTTGAGCAGTCATAATGTATAGGGTCAGCCGTGCCGCTAAAGTTTATTTTTACTTTAAAGCTGGGTGCGGCGCCCACTTTAGGTACAGCGTGCTTTATGTTTCAGCTTTTGTTTTTTATCTCTTTTAGCCTACAACAAAATTGCCCTTTAAAATAATAAGTAAAATACAATCTTGTTTCAAACATAATATCTGAAACAACGAGAAAAGGCATCCCCTAAGTAAACGTGTCCCTGTGCTTCATTTACAATGTCAATAGCTCTAACTCAAGCAAATGCCAGACCTATTGCATTTCCAATGCTTGTTTTTGGGTGCAATTTACCTAGCAGATACTAAGGGGAGCAGATGCAAGGGAGGTACCTCTTGCTCCTGGTAATGACCACGGTCTCTCATTCTACGGGAAGGAGGGTCCCCTGAGGCTGAGGTATAACCCACCAGAAAAGGCAACCCTACTTCAAAAGCCCCTGAATGTTCTCCTTCGCCTGTGTGTTAACTGTGATGCCGGTATAGCAAGCACTGCAGATGGGTGAAGAGTTGAGAGTGGTTGATAATCAAGCTCTCTAGACAAGGGTATTAACATGAAACCAGCTCAAGAGACCATGAGACTTTAGGTGCCAGTGCAAACTATCTCTTGCACCAACAGAGAAGAGTTTCTAATAGCAATTTAGAGTTTCTAATAGCAATTTAGAGTTTATAATAGCAATTTCTAATAGCAATAGTTTCCTTAGGGAGTGGATGTGGAGAAGTGTTCACCAGATTTAACTCCTTTAAACTTTATTCATGTCACTCGATATACAAACATGTTTTTTTGAGAAACAAGGATCAAGGACTTCTGCTTTAGGAAAGTTTTTGCGCCAGCAGTCACTCTTTCTGGGGTCAGTGAGTGTGTTTGGCTGTATTAGTTTTGAATGGGAGTCATATTTGACAGGTTATTCTTGAACATAAAGTGCAACCTCATTTAATCTCTGGAAGCACATATGACCCATCTCTTGGTCAGATACTCACGTTTCGATGAAGTCAGCCTCTAGCACAGATTGCACTGGTAAGTACCCTCTCTTCGGGTGCTTGCTGAAATACTGTTTAGTGCGAAACTTGTTTTTAAGAGTTGTAGCGAAGTCCCTCATG
This sequence comes from Lissotriton vulgaris, assembly GCF_964263255.1. Taxonomy (NCBI): domain Eukaryota; kingdom Metazoa; phylum Chordata; class Amphibia; order Caudata; family Salamandridae; genus Lissotriton; species Lissotriton vulgaris. The sequence goes on along the minus strand of NC_141691.1, from coordinate 481,597,313 downwards.
TTCTCAGTTGATGTGGTCTGCAGAAAGAGAGCAAAATGTTATCAAAAGAGGAAGATTGCAATTTCAGAAATATGTTATTAGAGAACAACAAACAGGAACAGGGATCAAGTGGTCCAGAAGCACAGGAAGAAAGCAGATCTCTATAGGGACTGCAAATCCTAGAAACCTAGGTGTAGTTGTCTCAAGGAGGTGTGCCACACTGCTTTCCTCATGCTTTAAAGCACTCTAGAGGTCCAGCACAGTGCGAAGAAATTGGTCCTCAGCAGGGCTGGTAGCCCCAGAACCCATGGTGGAGTGGGCTTGAGGAGGAACGCCACACCCCTTTCCTTGCGCTCTAAAGCGATCTAGGGGTCCAGCATGCGGGACACAGCCTAGCAAAGGCCAGGGACGGACCCATCCCCACCCATCTAAGCCCAGAGAAGATTGGTCTGGGCCACCACCTAAAATTTGCTGTAAAAGACTTCCTAAAATTCTAGGCCAGCAGCAGTAGGTTGCTTGAGCCTAGTTTTTTAGTACTGTGTATTGGCAAGCGTAAGTCGTACCTAGAGAACTGTGTGCAAACACAACCGTGTAGTAGCACTAATATATGAACATACATGACAAATGTGATTGGGGTATTACCAATACAAGCACAATGGAATTTTGGACCATAGTATGATATCTGATATTGTCGCACAGTAGACATTTTAGTACACCAATCTCCAGCAGAAAACATGGCTGTTTCTGTAACACCTTCAAAGAAAAAAAGGATGTTGTGGTATCCCCAGGTACCCCTAAAGGCACAGCATTGACATCTGATTTTATGGACGCTATGCTGGCCAAATCTTTTATTAAATTAGAAACTTTTATCAGTTCATCCTTTTGAGGCTCAAAGAATTGGAGGATGCTCTTACCAAGTTTGATGTCTCCATCCAGCCTGTCCATCTGTCCTCTCTAGGAGGTGCATGGCCCTCCATAATTCGACCCTTGTCATTCCAGGGACCTATTCTTTCTATGGCAGGAGCCTCTTATTCTATTTATACTCAAGCAACATCTCCCCGCCATTGTAATTCAGACTCAAGTTCAGCCAATCCTTGCAATTCTAGGCCATGACTAGCTGGAGGGACAGACACGCATGTTCCTCCTAATCACCATCGTACTCGCTTGCTACCTCCCAACGATGGTAGTGCTATTGGGAAACCCACCAATATTTATGCAAGTGACGGTGTCTCCAGTACTAATAATATCATACTCAACTCGCCCCTGGCTGCTGCAAGTTACATTATTGTACTTGCTAATGTGCAGCCAATAAAAACCAGAGCAGTTGAACTTTATTCGCAGCTCAGACATAAAGTTGTGCATTGGCTGGAGAGGCGTATTGGTACCACTTTGAATCCCTATATTTGTGTCAATATGGTGCAGAGGGTGAACGGGCTAGAAAAGGCAGCTAAAATTATGGATGAAGATTGAGGGGTTGAGAATTTTTATAATCCATGTACTGCTGGTCGTAAACTATTGAGCTTGCCCAAATCCCACACACCTTTCACTGGTGTCTTGCCCCTCTCTCTGTTTTTGTTTACTAGCCTCCTGTTCTACAACCGTTACCACCTTTATATCATGAAGCACTTGATGATAATATCGGTATGTAACACTTACAACGCAACTTTTACGTCGTAATGCTGTTACAACGCAGCTATTACAACGCAGGATCCATTACATCGGATGCCATTACAACGCATGGCATTACATAGCAGATGGTATTACAACGCATACCATTACATCGTAAGTATTGGTAAGTATATAATTTTTTTTTATTTTATTTAATATTATATAATTGATTTAATTATTATTAATTATAAATAAAAATAAATAAAAATATTTATTTATGTTTTTAAATATTATAAATTAAATATATTAATTTAAGTAATTTTTTAAATAAGTATGAGTATAGGAGTATATGTTTTGGGGTACTGAGGTATATGTTTTGGGGTGTTTGGGTATTTTTAGGTTTTAGGGCAGGGTTTGGGTTTTGGGGTACAGGGGTGTTTTTAGGTTTTAGGGCAGGGTTTGGGTTTTGGGGTACAGGGGTGTTTTTAGGTTTTAGGGCAGGGTTGGGTTTTGGGGTACAGTGGTGTTTTTAGGTTTTAGGGCAGGGTTTGGGTTTTGGGGTACAGGGGTGTTTTTAGGTTTTAGGGTAGGGTTTGGGTTTTGGGGTACAGGGGTGTTTTTAGGTTTTAGGGCAGGGTTTGGGTTTTGGGGTACAGGGGTGTTTTTAGGTTTTAGGGCAGGGTTTTGGGTTTTGGGGTACAGGGGTGTTTTTAGGTTTTAGGGCAGGGTTTGGGTTTTGGGGTACAGGGGTGTTTTTAGGGTTTAGGGCAGGGTTTTGGGTTTTGGGGTACAGGGGTGTTTTTAGGTTTTAGGGCAGGGTTTGGGTTTTGGGGTACAGGGGTGTTTTTAGGTTTTAGGGCAGGGTTTGGGTTTTGGGGTACAGGGGTGTTTTTAGGTTTTAGGGCAGGGTTTGGGTTTTGGGGTACAGGGGTGTTTTTAGGTATTAGGGCAGGGTTTGTGTTTTGGGGTACAGGGGTGTTTTTAGGTTTTAGGGCAGGGTTTGGGTTTTGGGGTACAGGGGTGTTTTTAGGGTTCAGGGGTAGGTTTGTGTTTTGGGTTAATTAAATTATATTTACCATTTTTAAATTAATTAAAATATATTTAATAAATTAAATTAATTTTATTACATTAATTACATTTTTAAATTAAATTAATTAAATTAAATAAATTATTTCAATTAATTTAATTTAATTTCAATTATAAAAATATGTACATTAAGTTAATTTTATTATTTTAATTAAATTAAATTATTTCCATTTTTTATTAAAATTACATTTATTAAATAGATATTATTTTATTAAATTAAATTAATGGCTATTTTAAAATGTATTTTAATTAAATTAATTAAATTAAATTAATTAAATTAACTTAATAACATTTTTAAAAAAAAGGTATACTTACCTATACTTACGATGTAATGCCATGCGTTGTAATACCATCTGCTATGTAATGCCATGCGTTGTAATGGCATCCGATGTAATGGATCCTGCGTTGTAAAAATTCCGTTGTAACGTTGAATTTTGAACTTTTATGGGTTTATAGAAGGGATCACAAACACTTTTTTGTCACCTTTTCTTGGACGGGCAATCCTGCACCCTCTATCCATATTTTGTGTGGGTGGGAACATATTAAAGATAAGGACTGCAGAATTCCCTGGGACAAGGTTATTCCCAAAAGGTTTTATCACACATTTTTCAGAGAGTGCCCCAGGGAGTTCTGAACCTGTCTGCATGATGAAAACCGTGTGAACAAATTCTGACATCTTTTTCTCCCATCTGCAATGTTAGGATTATTCTAACTACCACCAGCCCCAGTGCACCAGTCTTATGTAGATGGTTTGACCATTCATGTTACATTACCCACGAAAAACCTTCAGATGGATTTAAAGGAAAAGCCTAGGAACAGGGATAGAGTTCACCCTTTCTGTTGCAAATATAATTTAACCATCAAGAAAATAAAATCTGTGCTACAGAAAGAGGACTGAGAAGAGCTGTACTACCCTGGATAGCTCCAAATTTGGGGAAACCATTAATTGTCCCATTGTTGTGCCCTCTACTTGTAATTTACTGTCACAATATGTTAGACAGGGACCTGGAGGGTCGGCCGAGGACAAGGGGAGAGGCCTCCGGTGAGGACCGTCTCCAGCGATCGTACAGACAAGTAACTTCCCCCCCACAGATAGACACCACACAAGGATAAGGTTAACGCTCTTTATGTACGTTTCTTGAAGTAAGGATGTCAACGATACAGTGAGATCGGGACACGAGGGTCCTCTCAATTCTAGTCTCTGGAAGGGAAAGGGGGTAGCGGGACAGTCTTGGTACCGATCTGGTACTGAGGTAGTACGATGAGTAGCTCACAATCCTCGAGCTTGGTGTCCCGGAAGGTCGGGCCGCGGCAGCGCCAGCAGGCTCGGATGATCAGTCTCACTTGAGAAGGGCCGCGGCAGCGCCAGCCGGCAAGGGCGATGGTTCACACAAAGATGGGCCGCGGCAGCGCCAGCAGGTCCCGACGAGGATGTAGGTTGCAGAGGGCCGCGGCAGCGCCAGCAGGTCCCGACGAGGATGTAGGTTGCAGAGGGCCGCGGCAGCGCCAGCAGGTCCCGACGAGGATGTAGGTTGCAGAGGGCCGCGGCAGCGCCAGCAGGTCCCGACGACGATGTAGGTTGCAGAGGGCCGCGGCAGCGCCAGCAGGCAGGACGATGATTCACAAGGCAGGGCTGCGGCAGCGCCAACAGTCCGTCAAGGATGAGTTCTTCAAGGTGTCTCTCGACTCCAGGATACAACTGCCTTCCTGCTCTGGAGCTGCCCCAGTTATAGGTCTGGCCCCCTTTGATGTCCGGACCCTCGCTCTTGGAGGTCGGGAGGTCCGGGATGAGGGAGTCCAGACACCCAGCAGGGGGGTGGAGCCAGCGCCCGGGGAGGCTGGGGGCGATCGGCACCTGGCGGGGGAGAGCCATCAACACTCCTCTCTCCCATTAACCTGCCAAGTGGTCTCTTCACCTCCTGGGTGGATGGTGGTGCCTCGATGTCGGGGCCTGGCCAGGCCCAGGGTTGGGGTCGAGCTGAGGCCATGCGGCCTCGTGGTGCAGTGTCCAAGATGGCGGCTGGGCCCGGGCAATGTTGCTGACGGTGGCCCGGGTTAGCCGATGCTGGGATGTTCGGGGCAGGCGTCCCGTGGGGGGACGGGTTGCGAGTTGCTTCTGTGGGGTGCCGGGGTAGTTCTGCTGGTGACCCCGGGAGAGCCGGTGTCCGGGCCCTCTCAGGCGGGGAGGGAGCGAGCCGTTCACGAGGCCTGTCCAACATGCGTCCCCCCCAGCTGAAGGCGGGGAGAGTCACCCATCCTCTTGGGTACTCTCCTCGTCGAGGCGGAAAAAGCGTGACAGGCCGTCTGCATTGGCGTGGTCCTGGCCTGGACGATGCTCCACAGTGAAGTCCATCCCCTGCAGGGAGATGGACCATCGCAACAGTTTGGGGTTCTCCCCCCTCATCTGCATCAACCATTCCAGGGGTCTGTGGTCTGTTTGTACCCAGAAATGGGTACCGAAGAGGTAGGGCCGGAGCTTCTTGAGGGCCCACACTACGGCGAAGGCCTCCCGCTCGATGGTGCTCCAGCGCTGTTCTCGAGCTAGCAGGCGTCGGCTGATGAAGGCCACTGGCTGGTTGACTCCCTCGGTGTTGAGTTGGGAGAGGACTGCCCCAATGCCATGATCCGAGGCGTCCGTCTGGACGATGAATTCCCGGCTGTAGTCGGGGGCTTGGAGCACAGGGGCAGTGCACATGGCGGCCTTCAGTTTCTCGAAGGCCGCTTGCAGTCCGGGGTCCAGTTGACGGTTTTGGGGTTTTTCTTGGATGTGAGTTCTGTGAGGGGCCCCACAATGCTGCCATAGTCTTTCACAAACCGTCTGTAGTATCCGGTGAGCCCCAAGAAGGCTCGGACCTCGGTTTGGGTGACGGGTGGCTGCCAGGACTGGATGGCAGCGATCTTGAGCTGGAGGGGGGCCACCAGACCGCTCCCCACTTGGTGTCCGAGGTAGGTCACGGATCCCTGGCCAATCTGGCATTTGCTGGCCTTGATGGTAAGGCCGGCCTGTTGGAGGGCGTGCAGGACCGCTCGGAGGTGGTGAAGGTGGTCTGCCCAGTGACGGCTGTATACAGCGATGTCGTCCAGGTAGGCGGCGCTGAATTCTTCGAGGCCCGCCAATACCTGGTTCACGAGTCGTTGGAACGTAGCTGGAGCGTTTTTCATGCCGAATGGCATCACGTTGAAATGGTAGTGACCGTCCGGGGTAGAGAAGGCGGATCGTTCTTGGGCTCTGGGGGTGAGGCCGATCTGCCAGTAGCCCGCTGTCAGATCGAAGATACTCAGGTAGCGGGCAGCCCCCATGCGGTCAACCAGTTCATCTGCTCGGGGAATGGGGTGAGCGTCGGTTCGGGTGACAGCGTTCAGGCCCCGATAGTCTATGCAGAATCGGAGCTCGGGGGTGGTGCCCGGGGCGGCAGCTTTGGGGACCAGTACGACTGGGCTGGCCCAGGGGCTGTCAGAAGGCTCGATGACTCCGAGTGCAAGCATATTAGAGACTTCGTCCTGGATGCAGGCGCGCACCCGATCCGGCACTCGGTACGCCCGGTGTCGAATAGGGGGACTATCCCCAGTGTCCACGTCGTGGAGGCACCAGGGGGTGACCCCTGGGGTGAGGGAGAACAGGTTCGCAAATTGCAGCAGGAGAGCCCGACAGTCTTGGCGTTGTTCTGGGGTCAAGGCCTCGGAGAGTCGGACCCCGTCCACCGAGCCATCCTTCTCACGGGTCCTCAGTAGGTCAGGGAGGGGCTCGGAGTCTTCTTCTGTCCCACTATCTGTTGCCATCAGTAGGCTGAGTTCTGAGCGTACGAAGTGTGGCTTGAGTCGGTTGGCGTGGAGGACCCGGAGGGGATTCCGGGGGGATTCCATGTCTATTAGATAGGTGACAGGGCCCTTGCGCTCAATCACTTTGAAGGGCCCCGTCCAGTTGTCCTGCAAGGCACAAGGTTCGACTGGGGACATCACCCATACTTGCTGACCGGGCTCGAACTCAATGGAGGAGGCATGCTGATCGTACCATTTCTTCATGTCCTCCTGACTGGCCTCGAGATTGGCTTTGGCGAGTTCCCTGAATCGCCGGGTCTGGTTGCGGAGGGTCAGGAGGTACTTGTACATGTCCGGGGGGGTCTTCTGGGGGGTCATCTCCCATTCTTCTTTAACGAGGCTGAGGGGCCCCCGGACAGGTTGCCCGTACAGGAGCTCGAAGGGGCTGAAACCGAGGGATTTCTGGGGGACCTCTCGGTAGGCGAAGAGGAGGCACGGGAGCAGCACGTCCCATTGGCGACGTAGGGGTTCCTCCAGGCCCATGATCATCCCCTTGAGAGTGCGGTTAAACCGTTCGACCAGTCCGTTTCCTAGTGGGTGATAGGGGGTCGTGAATCGGTAGGTAACCCCGCACTGCTGCCAGAGAGATTTCATGTATTTGGAGATAAAGTTCGTGCCCCGGTCGCTGACGACTTCCCGGGGGAAGCCCACTCGAGAGAAGATCCCCATTAGGGCTCGGCCTACCACTGGTGCTGTTACGGTCCGGAGAGGAATGGCCTCGGGATAGCGGGTGGCGTGGTCCACCAGGACTAGGATGAACCGGTGCCCCTGTGCTGTTCGGGGGTCCAGGGGCCCCACAATGTCTATTCCCACTCGTTCGAACGGGGTGGTGACGACGGGAAATGGTTGCAAGGGTGCTTTGATTTTTCGGCCGCTCTTCCCGCTGGCCTGACAGGTGGGGCAGGCCCGGCAGGGGTTGGAGACATCATTTCGCATTTTGGGCCAGTAAAAGTGGGTCACCAGGCGGTTGTAAGTTTTGTCTTGTCCCATGTGCCCGGCAAGGGGGACATCGTGCGCTAAGTTCAAAAGGAAGTCTCTGAAGCGGAGGGGCACCACTAGCACCCGGCTGGCCCCCAACTCAGCAATTCTTTGTTCGCTGTACAGTAGGTCATTGTCCCAATAGACCCAGTGTGCCCCTGCGGTGTCTCCTGCGCTCTGGGCAAAGGCTTGCTGTCGGAGTCCCTCGAGGGAGGGACAGGTCTTCTGTTCCTGCCGGAATTGTTCTTGGGTGGGCCCCCCCTCTTGACGCCACTGGGCCAGTTCTGGAAGATCCTGGAGCTGGGGGGGCCCTTCTTGGCTTTGCTCCGGGGGATCAGTACTGAGGGCGTCCTCCTCTGAGAGGATCGGGGGAGGCGGTGCTGGCCATTCGGGTTCTTCGGGACTTGGGATGGTGCGGGCGGCCATGGACCGGGTCGTTACGCAGGCCCAGTTCGGGAGGCCCAACATCCCCAGGTGCTCTCTTCTCTCAACGGCTGCCCAGGGGGAACTCTCGAGGTCGTTTCCCAGGAGGCAGTCCACCGGGGCGTCATCGCCGACAGTCACTTTTAGCATACCGGACACTCCTCCCCATTCGAAGGGGACGCAGGCCATCCGACACAGGCTCTCCGAATTGTCAGCGGTTCGGACGGGGCAAAGAACGTTAGGCAAGATTTGTTCCGGGGTTACCAGATGACAGCGGACTGCCGTCACACTGGCCCCGGTGTCACGCAGGGCTTCAGCCTTGCGTCCATTAATGTTCACCCACTGGCTGTATTTTCTCGTGTTGGCGGGTAGGGGAGCCCGCGGAATCATGTCTCTTTCCCCTAGGCAAGCCAGGATCATGGCGGCGGGTTCCCACTCGGGCTGTTCTTGTTCGTACTCTTCATATTCTTCGGAAGCTTGCTCCTCTCCCAGGGCGGCGGCAGCGACCTGGCGGGGTATGGGACTCTGGTTCTTCGGGCAGTTAGGGTCGTTGGCATAGTGGCCGGTCCGCTGGCACCGGTGGCAAGTAACGTTGGCTCGGAACCCTGGACGCATCGGGGTGTTTCCCCTACCGGCCGGGGGCGGGGTGTTGCTGGCGGGAGCTACCGGGACGGTGTCTCTGCCCCGGCCCTGGCCTCCTCCTCCTCGGTGGCGATGGGGACCTTGGTTGGTTCTGTTTGGCTCACTTGGCCCACTTCGGGCAACTCGAGTGCTTTCCCACCGGTCAGCTTCGGCGGCGAGCTGCCGAGGTTCCGTCAGTTTACTGTCGAGGAGGTGCTGCCTGAGCTCGACAAAGCAATTGTTGGAGAGGTGTTCCCACACAATGAGGTTAAAGAGTTGCTCGTAGGTGGTTACTTGGCTACCCTTGATCCACCCCTCGAAGGCTCGGCTGAAATAGTTCACATACTCCACCCAAGTTGTACCCGGGATCCGCTTGCAGTCGCGGAACCTCTGGCGGTACATCTCGGGTGTGAGTCCGTATCGAGTGATGAGGGCGGCTTTCATGTGGTCATAGGATGTCATCTGGTGGTCCGGGAGCTGCAGCAGGCCGTCGCGCCCTTCATTGACGAACCTCCCCCATAGCCCGGCTCCCCAGTCATTTCGATCAATCCGGTGGGAGGTCATGGCGATCTCGTAGGCCTTGAACCACTGCTGGATATCGTCGTTCCGATAATACTCTCTGACGACATCCTTGGGGATGTGGACTTTTGGTTCGGCAGTGCCCGGGGTGTGCGGGCGCTCGGGCACCCCGAGATCTTTGTTCTGTTTCCGCATCTCTATTTCTGCTAACTTGCGCTCATGTTCGTATGCCAGTTTTTTCTCTTCGAGTTCTCTCTCCCTTTGTTTCTCTTCCCGCTCCTCCCGGAGCCGCAGGTGTTCTAATGTTATCTTTTGTTCCGCCAATTTCAGTTCTCCGTCCAACCGGAGCCGTGCCAGCTCTAATTAGTGGAGTCTGCTTTTCTCTCGTTCTTGGATCTCCTCCGGGGAGAGACCCGCTCTCCTTCCTTCCGTCGGAGTGGTGTTTGTTTCTGGTGCCTCGAGGTTTTGGTTCTGGGTTACGGCTGTACCCGTTTCTGCCCAAGCTTCTAGGGCGTGTTTGAAGTCCTCCTTCGTGCTCAGCCCGGTGGTAGCAATGCCTAGTTCCATGCAAAATTGCTTTAGCTCTCGATGGTTGTAATCTTCTAGTTTCTCCATCTGGAATTTCTCTGTGGATCCGCTCTCTTTTGTTGTCATTGTGGTTGAGTCGTGGGGTGAGTTACTCTCTGTACGATTATGCGTTGGTTCGGATCGCGCCGCTGGCCACCAAGGTTAGACAGGGACCTGGAGGGTCGGCCGAGGACAAGGGGAGAGGCCTCCGGTGAGGGCCGTCTCCAGCGATCGTACAGACAAGTAACTTCCCCCCCACAGATAGACACCACGCAAGGATAAGGTTAACGCTCTTTATGTACGTTTCTTGAAGTAAGGATGTCAACGATACAGTGAGATCGGGACACGAGGGTCCTCTCAATTCTAATCTCTGGAAGGGAAAGGGGGTAGCGGGACAGTCTTGGTACCGATCTGGTACTGAGGTAGTACGATGAGTAGCTCACAATCCTCGAGCTTGGAGTCCCGGAAGGTCGGGCCGCGGCAGCGCCAGCAGGCTCGGATGATCAGTTTCACTTGAGAAGGGCCGCGGCAGCGCCAGCCGGCAAGGGCGATGGTTCACACAAAGATGGGCTGCGGCAGCGCCAGCAGGTCCCGACGAGGATGTAGGTTGCAGAGGGCCGCGGCAGCGCCAGCAGGTCCCGACGACGATGTAGGTTGCAGAGGGCCGCGGCAGCGGCAGCAGGTCCCGACGACGATGTAGGTTACAGAGGGCCGCGGCAGTGCCAGCAGGTCCCGACGACGATGTAGGTTGCAGAGGGCCGCGGCAGCGCCAGCAGGCAGAACGATGATTCACAAGGCAGGGCTGCGGCAGCGCCAACAGTCCGTCAAGGATGAGTTCTTCAAGGTGTCTCTCGACTCCAGGATACAACTGCCTTCCTGCTCTGGAGCTGCCCCAGTTATAGGTCTGGCCCCCTTTGATGTCCGGACCCTCGCTCTTGGAGGTCGGGAGGTCCGGGATGAGGGAGTCCAGACACCCAGCAGGGGGGGGGGAGCCAGCGCCCGGGGAGGCTGGGGGCGATCGGCACCTGGCGGGAGAGAGCCATCGACACTCCTCTCTCCCATTAACCTGCCAAGTGGTCTCTTCACCTCCTGGGTGGATGGTGGTGCCTCGATGTCGGGGCCTGGCCAGGCCCAGGTTTGGGGTCAAGCTGAGGCCATGCGGCCTCGTGGTGCAGTGTCCAAGATGGCGGCTGGGCCCGGGCGATGTTGCTGACGGTGGCCCGGGTTAGCCGATGCTGGGATGTTCGGGGCAGGCGTCCCGTGGGGGGACGGGTTGCGAGTTGCTTCTGTGGGGTGCCGGGGTAGTTCTGCTGGTGACCCCGGGAGAGCCGGTGTCCGGGCCCTGTCAGGCGGGGAGGGAGCGAGCCGTTCACGAGGCCTGTCCAACACAATACAATACATTACTCCGGATTCTTGGGTAATGCACTTCGCTGCTATTTATGATGTCCCTGACTCTATTCATTCCTTCAATACCCAGATGGTTAAGTCACAGTTTTCCTGCTTGACTCCATCGCTTACCTTTTAGTTGGGAGTAGGTCAGGAATGCTGATTTAGTGCTGCCCAAGAACAAAGCCCCTGGACCGGATGGTGTACCGCTTGACCTGATTGAATCTGTAGGCACCGCTGCTGTCACTCTATGTTAACACCCCATTACATATCAGCTTCCATCTTCCTGGTAGACCTCCATCATGGTACCTTTTTCAACAAGCATTGGAAATGCAATAGGTCTCGCATCAGAAAAGTTGGAGCTATTGGTCTTGTAAATGACAAATATTTTATTTATTTGTTGGTTTTCCAAATAGCTAAATTGATAGCTTTGTCATTTACAACGCCAATAGTTATAACTTTCGCGAATGTGACACCTATAGCATTTTGAATGCAACATGTTTTGTATTTACGTGACATAGATGGCAGCTCTGGTCGTTAGGCCACATCTCTAGAGAGCAGGAGAGTGCAGCAGGTGTGAGAGGGTGAGTGGGTGTGTGAGGGTGTGTGAGGGTGAGGGTGTGGGTGTGTGAGGGTGAGTGAGGGTGTTTGAGGGTGTGTGAGGGTGAGTGAGGGTGTGTGAGGTGGTGAGGGTGAGGGTTAGGGGGTGTGAGGGGGTGGTGGATGTAGGACAGTGGAAAAATGTCCGCTATATAAACTAGTGCAGCTTAACGTTGATTCGGATGAGGGCACGAGTTGATCACGACCCCCCCCCATGGTAATAAATAATATCCCTCTCTGCGGACCTGCACACATGCTTTACGCCGTGCCGATAATTCTTCATCTTAATCCTCATTTAACATAAGCAAAAGATGCACTCTACGGGGCAATTCGGTCAGAATAATCGAGAGGGCCTGCTGAGTAGTGTAAAAGATGCAACAATGCGATTTCATACACCGGTGGTGTGGTTCAGCGGCAACCAATGGAGCCAAGTGGACAAACACAGCATGCAGTTCTCGCAATTACCTTTATGTAATAGTCACCGGATCAGTAGGGATGGTGGGGGGGGGGGGAGTGAGAATGATCGGGTTGCTTTAACGTGTGGTAGGGTTGGCGGTATCAGTGTAATGCAGGGGGCGGAGCTCCCAAATACCAGAGATAGCACAGCGGGGATTCAAGTGCCCTCCAGGGGCGTTTGAAAGTGTGCAGGTTCAGGCCACACACATGGCACGACCCGAGAGCTTTGAGGTGCAGGTAGAAGGGACCAGTCCAGTGAAGTTTAAATGCGCACGGACAGCACGTGGGGCGTAGGCAGGTCCGGGTACAATTTTGGGGGAGAGGGGTGATTAATAGTAAAATAATGCATACGCGGGGCACATGAAGGCTGGGGTGCAGGGATACCGCTCATGAGGGGCAGTTTCTCGGATGGCCCGATGATCAGTTTAGGAGTTACGAAGCAACCAAGGTAATTGGGCTCAGGAGCACAATGTTACAGAAGAAAACAGTAGACAATAGCAGAGACTAAGGGGGAAGGGAGGTGGCCCTTATGCTTGGGCTGCCAATTTTGGATTGGGAGAATAAGGATCGAATCTCAGCGTGGCTCAACATGCTATGATCCTGGGCAAATTATTTAATCTCCCCGTGAGTACCACAAAAATGAATTTGTCCAGGTGTGATGCAACTGGTGCTCATGTATAGGCTCATATACGGTTGAGTCGGGAACAGACGGCGAGGGGAGGAGAGTAGGAGGAGGAGAGTAGGGGAGTAGGGGTGAGGAGTGTGGAATTTTATAAAATGTCTGCTTGTCGAAGGGAAGGAATTCTTCACAAATCTACTTGCCCTGTGGAGAAATCCGCAAGTCCCATTTGATGCCAGGCAGTGAGGTGGCCTTATGCCAGCATTCTCATTTCCGGCTCTACTGAGCATCCTCCTGTGCCAAGTCAGGCCGCATGTTCTGTCAGTTATAGCAAGACTACAACTGTCACATCGCTGCGTAAACTAAACCTACCCGGGTTCCACAATCAAAAAGAGAAAAGAATCTCAGCTAATGTTTGTGATAACGTTTTGTATCCAAAAAAAATGAAGGCTACGTATTGGTGTCTAAAAGTCAAAGTGGAACACAACCTTACAGAGTTCAAACGAAACCATGTTTTATACAGACCCTTCATGCCTGAATGTCTTTGCTAGCGGTAGGCACGGCAGCGAGTTGATGGGGGCAGAGCTAAGAGTCAGGCGAGGGGAGGAGAGTAGGAGGAGGAGAGTAGGGGAGCTGTGGGGAGGGGGGAGGAGAAATGCGACGCGACATGGCAGGCAGGGGAGGGGGCGGAGCGGGGGTGTGGGAGGAGTGCGGGAACAGACGGCGAGGGGAGGAGAGTAGGAGGAGGAGAGTAGGGGAGCTGTGGGGAGGGGGGGAGGAGAAATGCGACGCGACATGGCAGGCAGGGGAGGGGGCGGAGCGGGGGTGTGGGAGGAGTGCGGGGACAGACAGCGAGGGGAGGAGAGTAGGAGGAGGAGTGTAGGGGAGTAGGGGTGAGGAGTGTGGAATTTTATAAAATGTCTGCTTGTCGAAGGGAAGGAATTCTTCACAAATCTACTTGCCCTGTGGAGAAATCCGCAAGTCCCATTTGATGCCAGGCAGTGAGGTGGCCTTATGCCAGCATTCTCGTTTCCGGCTCTACTGAGCATCCTCCTGTGCCAAGTCAGGCCGCATGTTCTGTCAGTTATAGCAAGACTACAACTGTCACATCGCTGCGTAAACTAAACCTACCCGGGTTCCACAATCAAAAAGAGAAAAGAATCTCAGCTAATGTTTGTGATAATGTTTTGTATCCCAAAAAAATGAAGGCTACGTATTGGTGTCTAAAAGTCAAAGTGGAACACAACCTTACAGAGTTCAAACGAAACCATGTTTTATACAGACCCTTCATGCCTGAATGTCTTTGCTAGCGGTAGGCACGGCAGCGAGTTGATGGGGGCAGAGCTAAGAGTCAGGCGAGGGGAGGAGAGTAGGAGGAGGAGAGTAGGGGAGCTGTGGGGAGGGGGGAGGAGAAATGCGATGCGACATGGCAGGCAGGGGAGGGGGCGGAGCGGGGGTGTGGGAGGAGTGCGGGAACAGACGGCGAGGGGAGGAGAGTAGGAGGAGGAGAATGCCTGAATGTCTTTGCTAGCGGTAGGCACGGCAGCGAGTTGATGGGGACAGAGCTAAGAGTCAGGCGAGGGGAGGAGAGTAGGAGGAGGAGAGTAGGGGAGCTGTGGGGAGGGGGGAGGAGAAATGCGACGCGACATGGCAGGCAGGGGAGGGGGCGGAGCGGGGGTGTGGGAGGAGTGCGGGAACAGACGGCGAGGGGAGGAGAGTAGGAGGAGGAGAGTAGGGGAGGCACGGCCTAGCGGCCGTGCAATCAAGAAGTGAGGGGGCGGGAGAGTAGGCAAGGCAGGCGGCTGGGGGCATGTGCACGCGCTTTTAAGCTCAATGCGCATGCGCATTGAGCTTAAAAGTCACGGGCACTGCAAGGAATCGCCACGATTCCTTGCAAGTTGGATAAAGAGTGGATAAGCCCCCATAGTCTCGCTTGCTCGATGCGCATGCGCATCGACAGGCGAGACCTAAAAAGGGTCATAAAGATGACCTGTATTGCAGTCGCCCCTTCTCTTTCATTAATTACATGGTCAAAGTGATGGGGAGAATGTTCATAATTAGACTGATGGGTGGGTCCATGGCAATAAGGTTTTGACAGATATCCAATATGGCTTCCAATCTGACAAGGGGACTGTGGATCAAAGCTTTATCTACTCGTAACCAAATATACCAAGGCTAACGTGGGCTCTCTTCACCCGAGGTTCATAGATTTGAGCTCTGCTTCTATACCTGGTAAATAGGCACAAGCTCTGGAACATTATGTTGGGTATGTCAATAGATAGTTAATTATTGACTTTTTGCGCGATCTACACCTGGACCTTACAGCTTCTCTTTGTTATGTACCCAATGTAGAGTGTACCTCAAAATTCACTCTGAAAAGGGTGGTTAGACAGGGTTGCATATTTGCTCCTTTCTTAGTCACGATGTACGTCAATAATCGGGACAAGGTCCTATCCACAACTGGGTGAGATTTTCCCTTGGTCAATGGTCTGTCAGTGCCCAACGATGCTGTGGGGATCTCCAGGACTGCCTTGGGTCGACAACGATTCTTGGACAGTTTAGTGCATTTCATGGACAGCCTGGACCTTAACACCAACTTTACCAAATCTAAAATCATGGCATGAGGTCCTAAAAATACCAAGAGCAGATCCCATTGAATCCAGGGCAATAAACTGTGGAAGGGTGGTACATTTCCATATCTTGCAATTCTCTTTGACTCCTCAGTCCTCTAGTCTCCTTGGTTAATGATAGAAGTCACACCTTTGCAAGATGTACTGCCTCACCTTTTGATTTTGCCTCAATGATAGGGAACAGATGTGTTGTTCCATTGCTTATCATTTATCAGGCCAAGTGCCTTGACATTGCTTCTTATGGCAGTGAGGTTTGGAGGTGCATGAATGTAACTCTCTTGCAAACAGAGCGACTGCTATTTTCCCCCTATAGTCTGTCTTCTTACAACGTTCATGAAGAACTAGCAATTGGTCACATCTCTGATCTAATTCAACCCCGACCCTTATGGTTATCTGTTCGGCTTAAGAAAGACCTCTCTCTGAACAGATTAATTGTTAAAGATTGCCTACATTTGGATCATGCCGTTAAAATTCCATGCCTCAAATAGGTCAAAGATTGTTTCTATTTATTAGGCCAAACTGATCTGTTTCACAATTCTGGAGCTATTGTTGTCATAGTACAAACTACAACTTCTATAGAACCGTATTTAAGATGTGGGATGTTAAATGCTCACTATTTGTTTTAGGCTCAACTTAATACATCATTTGTAACGAATTTCTAGGGTTGGGCAAATGATGCACATAATAATTCTTGTCTATGTGATGTTCTATATGTTCAAGACATGATTCAAAGTATGCCCCATTTACAAGCCCATTGCGCCGCCGGTGGATCATTTTTGTGACTCACCAACAGCACAATAGGCTTGCCTATATTTACAAGGCCACATAAAGTCATCCTGCGTGACTTTTCATGGCCTTGTAAGTATGGCCCCCTTTCACGCATTACTCTGCTTGAAAGGGGCATTCCACGGGTGTTGCTGTGGGTGTTTCCACGCTACATCCATGGAACCTGACACATTCCCAAAAGTACATTTTTTGAAGCTGGGAATGCGTCGGGATCCTAGTGGCGAAAGGAGGAGAAATACAATTTTTCCCCTCGGTTTTTCCTCTTTCAATTTGTGTTGCATTCTGGAGCATAGAGGAAAATGACATCAATGATTGGTTTTGTGCAGGAATGTATACCTTCCTGCACAAAAACAATCATTCCTGCAATGCAGGCACCCTTGTAACATGACACAAGGGTGCCTGCACTGGCGCATGGCAGCCAATTGTGCGCCATCGAATGAGAAAGCACACTAATGTATCACATTGTTAATACGACACATCCCTATGCTTTTAAAATGCTCGGCGGAGCAAAAAGGCTTGTGGTGCCGTGCTGCTTCATTTTTTTGTAAATGAGGCCCTATGTTTTTATGCGTCCCTATTATTTTGCTTGTGCAAAATGTATTCAAAACCTATTCTTGTTCATCAGAATGGCCTGCTCTATTTTATTTATAGATGTTGCCGCATGTTAGAACTTGATATCCTGTTGCTTGGTTTTAGTGAAGTCAGAATGAGGAATACTACGATTACAGATTGATTTTTATGCATTATTGTATTTATTTGATCCATTGCTTGGTGTATCCGGCTCAGGATATTTCTTTCTTTTTTTTTAATGTATTTATTAAACAGCATCACAAATAGATTCACAGTCATGAATAATATAACATAATCATCCATATAAGCAACTTCAAGTTTATACAGAACAGAAAGCGTAAGGAGATAATAAAGAAGAAAATAAACTAATCAGAAGGCTGTAAAACACATCTTCTATACTTGACAATTTTACCTATATGCTCAACTTGGTTAGGTAAGTTTCTTTCTAAACAATATAACTGACGGTTAGGTAATTCACCCCTTAGTCCCATGCATCCATCTTTCAACCGGTTCCCAAATGTTCTGACCCCGCGTTCGAGACCGCTCTCCTTTAGCTGCGTATATTGCTGTTTCTTGATTATAAATAGCCAAAAATCTTGCCAGCCACATTTGGTAGGTTGGGGGATTTGCATCCTTCCAACTAGCTGCTAATAAAATTTTATATACAGTTACACCAATGCATAAACATGATTCTTGAATTTTATTCAATCCCAATGTATTATCAGAGCCCAACATGAATAGCATAGCTGACACCGGGAGCTGATGTCCAAATAGTTCTTCCCAGAATTTAATCAAATCATTTTTAAGTGGAGTTAACACCCGGCATCCATAAAACATATGAATTAAATCAGCGGGGCCCTGCGCGCATCTTGGACAGAGATCATCAGATCTTTTACCCCATTTAAACAATTTTGCTGGAGTGAAATATAAATTGAAAATCGTTTTATAAGTCTGAGCTTTTAAGTTTGAAGACATAATTATCTTAGATGTTAATAACAAACTATAGTCAATGTCAACATTTGGATCATTTATTCTGGATGCCCATGATGATTCCGTATTTTCTATATCATCTTTAATTTTTTCTAGGAGTAAATCATATATTTTCCCTATTTTTACTGTTTTAATAGTCAATATATTCAAAATAGGTATTGTATTAAATGATATCTCAGGAATTTTTGCTTTCAGGATCGCTTTGATCTGATAAAATTTAAATTGGTGACTATTGGGAATGTTATATTTCTCCTGAATATAAGAAAATTGAAGGTCTACAGTATACTCGCATAGATCCGATATTGTGCTTATACCAGCTCTGTTCCATTTCTTGGCCATATCATCATTTACCAACCGGGGAAGAAGGAAGGAGTCCCAAAGAGGAATATATCTATTATGTCTCGGGATTGATAAGAATTTTGAGATCTTTACCCAAACTTTCCAAGAACTCATAATTATTTTAAATTTTATTTTTTTGAAATAGCTTGGTTCCATCTGTTTCAATAGAAGACCTTGGTGTTTATTCCCAAGTAGTAATTCATATATGGAGGGTACTACTGGTGTTATCGTTCTGGAATTTAGCGCTTTTGTATGAAGCATGGGAGCCATTTGTTGGAGAAAAAAAGGCCATTGATACAGCAGAATATTAGGAAGGGCTAAGCCTCCTCTATGCTGTGGTAATGATAGATATTTAAGAGACCTCCTGATTTTCAGATATTGCCACATAGAAGATGAAATTAGTAAGTCTATTGCTTTAAGAGTACTGCCCTCTACTGCTAATGGTATTGCTCGAAATAAATACAAAAGTTTTGGGAAAATATTCATTTTTACAAAATTACCCCTGCCAATAATCGATAAATGTAAACTGTCTACTCTCTTGAGATCTTTTCCCATAGTTTTAATTAATGGATTAAAATTCGAATTATTAATCATTTCAACTTTCGGTGTTAAGCATATCCCTAAATATATGGCCTTTTCTGCTCTCCTAGGATCATTATAGCTTGTATTCTCTGTACAGATAATAATTGTTTTGGCTTTATTGAGTGAATAACCTGAAAATAAGCCGAATTGTTGAGTTGTTGCTTCAATTTGTTCAATTGCCTCCGCGGGATCAGGTGTTACAATTGCCACATCATCGGCATAGGCTAGAACCTTCGTATCAAAATTACCTATAGAAATAGGTTTGATATCGCTATTATGAAGTAATTTCATGATTAAAGGATTAATATATAAGGCGAAAAGTATCGGAGAACAGGGACACCCCTGCCTTGTCCCCCTAGACACCTCTATTATCTTTGATTCTTTTCCCATAATCTGAAGCCTGGCTCTAGGTTGAAAGTACATAGCTTGAATAGATCTAATAAAATTGTCTCCAAAATTCTTTAAACGTAGAATAGTCCACAGAAACTGCCATGATATCCGATCAAAGGCCTTTTCGGCATCGAGGAGGATCATTGACATCTGGCCCCCCTCTGCAGACACAAAATCAAATAGCGCAATGGCTCTGCGGATATGATCGATCGTACCCTTACCAGGAATGAAACCGTGTTGCCAGGGGGAGACCAGATGTTCAATCACCCTCCCGAGCCGATTAGCCAAGATTTTTGCGTAGAGTTTAGAGTCGGAGTTGATCAGGGAGATAGGTCGGTACGAAGATGGATTCTCGACAGGTTTGTTTTTTTAAAGAAAAATTATTAGATCTGTCTCCTTCCAAGAGTCTGGAGTTGTACCCGTTATTTGTATACCTGTAAAGAGATCCAATAAAAAAGGCATTAAAACCGGACCTAAGATTTTATATAATTCCAAAGGAATTTTATCGGGACCGGCTGCCTTTCCTGAGGCAAGATCTGCCAACGCTAACTGTAGCTCAGTTATAGTCATTTGATTCTCAAAGTCAAGTTTAGATAGATTATCTAGAGTAGTTATTGAGTCTATGTCACCAATAAATTGATTTATTGCATTACTAACTTCGAGTTCAGTTTGTGGATTATCATTGGAGTAGAGATCTTGATAATACTGCCAGAACCCTTCAATTATTTCCTGGGGGTCAGTATATTGGATATTATTTATATTTATACACAGTATCGCATTGTAGGAGGCCTTCTGACGGGTACGGAGTGCCAACTGTTTCCCCACTCTCTCACCGTTTTCGCACAGATTGTTTCGTTGTGTTTGAAATGTCTCAGCAGAGCGCTTAGTTAACCAATTATTCATTTCAGTTTTGAGAATAATTATCCGGTGAAGGATATGTTTCCCTTCTATACCCTGGGATATTGCTAAAATATGTTCTTCTTCGGCATGAATCAGATCACGGGTTAGCTGTAAGTTCTTAGCTACTCGTAATTTCTTAGTGCGTGAAACGTAGCTTATAGTTTCACCTCTGAGTGCTGCCTTAAAACAATCTCATACGGTCAATCTAGAAGCACTGTACTGATTCATATCAAAAAAACCTTCTGCCCATTTCTTAATAAAACTCACATATCCTTCATCGACCAAGAGTTTTCTATCAAAAGTCCATTTAGTAACTGGTCTAACAAAATTGTATATATCCAACGTTAAAACTAGTGGGTTATGATCTGAAAGGATCTTTGGGAGTTTTTTGATCTCAGCTCTAGTTGTCAAGCCCCGTACTACTAAAAAGTAGTCTAATCTCACATATCTGTTATGCGGATATGAAAAGTATGTGTAGCCAGGATCGTTATGATTCTTTAAATCCCACATATCCGTAAAATCATGGCTCTGCATTAACTGATTAATGGCTCTAAATACCTTAGGTTTTCGGCCAACATAAGTATCTTGTCCAAAGTTTCTACAATCTGTCCCTAATGAAATATTCAGATCTCCACATACTATAAGCGTTTTAGACCAAGAGGCAAGCTCCATTTCTAATTTTCTAATAATTGCAGGTTCATCATAGTTCGAACCATATATTGAACAGATGGTTAAGCCAGAAGATATGGTTGCAATAACCCATCTTCCTTGAGGATCACCTTTCTTGCGAATAGGCTCCCCCAGGTACAATTTGGTAATAATCGCGACTCCACGAGTTTTAGATGTTTGGGATGTGGAGACACATAGATTATAACCAAACAACCTTAGAAGATCTCTTTTGTCCCAAGGAAGATCGGTCTCTTGTAGGCAGATTATGTCAAAGGAGCCTTGCCTAATAATCTCGCTCAAGCGAATCCGTTTGGTTTTATCGTTCAAACCTGCCACGTTCCATGAGCATATTGTTAACTTCCCCATTGCTGTTTATGAGAATATTCTATACAATCCTCTGACATTTTAAATAGTCTTTCAAACCTGATCTGATCATGGCTTTTTGTTGGATTCCATAAATTTAGTAGTGCTTTTACTGCTAGCTTAAAACATGTAACTGTGAATTTAACAGTGATGCTGATGCTGATATTTTTTTGATTTTTCCTTCCACCCCCCTCCCTCACGACAGACACCCCTCCATCCCACCCCCTCTCTACTCTTCCCACCCAAATGAGACAACAGACTCTGTAAGAGTCCGTAATGATGAACATGCAGCGTGCGACTCAGGCTCCTTTATCATATCATAATAATTCTAACAGAAACCGAGCTACATCTTTACCTAAAACAAAAGAAAACGATACTTGTAAGAATCAAATCACAAACCAATCCCCCCTCCTATATTCCATTTAGAACATCAAACACCTCTTAGTGAGCCACCCCCCTTTCAGTAATCCATATATATCAACCAAACCCCCTGAAACTAATTTATCAGGCATCTTGCTTATGTTACCTACAGCCTAATCTAAATGACCTTGATTAAAGCCTGGAAGTTCATCACTATTAACGTTTGGATGAAATTTCATCCAGAAATTCTTTTGCTTTTATCTCTGATGTAAAAAACTTAGACTGTCCTTCCCAAATAACTTTTAGTCGGGCGGGATTGTTGAGGTATGCTTGGGCCTTTACATCCTGAAATGGCTTGATAAGCTGGCGTAGCCTCCAGCGTCTTTCCACAGTAGTGTGGCAGAAGTCCGGGCGGACAAAATATGACACCTCATTCCTTACTCTCTTTGCCTCAGGTCGGGCCTTCTCAAAAACTAATTGACGTAACAAAAAGTTTCCAAAATAAACCAAAATGGCCCGAGGGTACCCCCCGGGTTTCTGTGGTTGTTTCAAGGTGAGAGGTACCCTATGGGCTCTCTGGACCTCAGCCGCCCAGTTCCATCCAGTTATTTCGGGAAGGGAGTCACGTAAAAGATCAATAACATACAGTCGGACATCCCCCCCTTCTTCCCCTTCCGGGACGCCTAAAACTCGTAAGTTATTTCTTCGTTGCCGGTTTTCAAACTCTTCCAACTTCCACTTAATATCCGTCAATTGCTCTTCATGGGAATCAACGTGGCCCTGATGGGTGGCCAACTCTGTTTCATTAGTCACAATACGAGACTCCACTTCTGTAAGCCTATCCCCAAAAGAGCTACATGTTTTGGCCAGCTTACGCACTACCCCCTGCATCTTGCGCATTGCGGCTTGGTTTTTGCGTGCGTCATGCCGCGTTTCTTCTCTGTTTGTAGTAATAGCCTGAAGAATAGTACCTACTGCCGAGGTTGGTGATATATGTGATTGAGATTCTGGCCCCGCTTGATCATTCAAAAGAGTTTCTAGTGGCGTATTAAGTGGATTAATCGAGTGATCCCATGCTAGGTCTCTGGATCCCTGTCTTTTGGCTCTTTTTCTTAACACAGTTTTAGCCCTAGAGTTTGGGGCGTCTGATTGATCGCTGGGACTTTCGTCGGTAGTAGCGGAAACCTCATCCTCATCATCCGACCATTCACCCCTCTCAGAAAAAGAAAAAAAGTCGCTCTGATCTTTTTCAGCCTCGAGATCCGCTAAAACTAACAAATCTTCCTCTGCCATTAAGCCTGTGGGTTGAGGCTCCCTACTTGAAGCCCCCCCTCTTGCAGCATGTCACCGGCTACCCCCTGCCTCTCAGGAGGACAGACTGCTATAATATTGTCAGCAGATTGCTCTCCTTTAGTATCAGGGTTTGCTGTCAGCGTGTTAACCTTACAGTTAGTCTCCGCTCTCACCTCAGGGGTCATTAACGGAATACCATGGGCAACAGCGTCCTCCTGGTTGTGTGCTGGTAACTCTGGGTCAGGTTCCATGAGCGCGGCTCTATTCTGCATTCCCGCTGATGGCTCATTCTGCTGCTGTTGACCCGGATCCGTTTCGTTCTGTAAGCCCACCGCGGGAGCCAGCTCACTCTGCTGCTGGCGCCCCGGAACAGGAACCGACTTTCCTGCTCCGCGGAAAAGATCCGCAACGGTAGGGCCGGTATTGCGGTGAGCGGCGCCCTTTTTCTTCAGGCTTGAGGGATCGGGTGGAGGAGCTTTCAACGAGCCTGAGCTTGCACACAGGACATCCTCCTGTTTCGCCAACTTCGCCGCCCTGGCTTTGGCGGCCGCGGACACAGGCGCTGGGATTGCCGCCGCCACCGGTTTCATTGTTGTTTTAGGAGCCGCAATTATCTTAGGAGCCATGGTCGAGTACTTCAGGCTGTTGCAGGGGGTATCAGGATCACGTATCTGGTAAGGCTGAGGCTGAGTGCCTGAATTCGTTTTTTCTTGAAGTTTTTTAGCGTGGCTTAAATCTGCAGAGGGGTAGGCTCGGTTCACAAGAGCATGAAGCACTGTGAGTCCAATGTAGGTACTGATAGAGTATATATGCTTATGCATTCTTAGTGTCTTGCGAATTTCGTTTCCATTCCACAGTCCATAGTAGTCAAAGAATGTGGAATTGCCTGGTAAAGGGAGACTGGCTCGCGATTTTAGCACGGTATCCTAGCTTCACATCGCTGGAGCCTCAGTCTGTGCTGCACTGCGGTCTAGAGCACGACCGCCATCTTGCCTCCAAACAGGGCTCTGGATATTTCTTTTACTATGGTGTATATGCGATTTATGTATAATGAATATGTATTTTACCAATGATGTTATATTGTTATTGTCTTTTATGGATTAATTTAAATTGAATAAAGAAATGTGATGAGTAATGATAGCATTTAGATTTCTATTAGAAGTCTGTGGTGAAGCTATGATAGAACACAGTGGAATCAACTTATAATGTGCTGCTGTGGTAAGTAGATATTTCTATCAGAATGTCACACTTTTTTTGAAGGATGAAAATTACATTCATGACTTTAAAGGAAATGTAACCTCGATTTGGTTTACGGGACATGTTTTAATACTTTCCATGAAAAAATCATGAAGAAAAACTATTTTCTCTAAAAAATGTTACATCCAAACTCAAGGAGATGAATTAACATTTTTGCATTCACAGCACCTCAAATTAGTGTTGCACAAAACCAAATGTAATTTAAATGGTGACTAAAAGCCAACATAATTTTATTTGACATTCTCCTTTTTAATACCTATATTAACCCACAATAGAAAGTTTATGTTGCGTCTTAACAGAACTTTCAGAAATAATATTTTTCCTTCATTGCTTTGCTTTGTCTTTGGGAATGACACTTGCCAGCAGTGTAAGGATTTGTTGAATGTTTCGATGCTATTCTGAAAAAACTAATGAGTACATATGGGTGGCTGCATTGTATGGAAATAAAGCGGCCTCATTTGTAGCTCACCGGAGTGTAGTACTCCATTATGGGATAATGCAGCTTGTTTCCTTTGCTGGCTCTTCCTGTCAGGAAACAAGTCTGACAGATGTCCACATTAAACTGCTTCAGACTCCGGTATCTGAGGAAATAAAGAAGCACAAGGCAGCATTAGATCGAGGAATTTATAGACTCACATTAATTGTTTTTTTATCAATTTATCACTAGAAAACAGATACACTGTTCAAAAGACTTCATATCTGGAAAGAAATGAAGAACACAAATGACTTACTATATAAAACATAATATTATACAATGTCATCTAGAAAAGGAATCCTTGGATACAGGGCCTTTCTCTGTGGAGCAACTTTACATTTATTTCTCATTTTGAACATTTTCAAGCACTCATGATGTCAAACAATTTTGAAATATATTTTAAACTTTCATAAAAAGAGATATACAAAGACAGTGGAAGTTTAAGTTGCCTGGAGCCGCCGGCCAAACAGAACCAGGAGAAACTTTGATTAAGCATTACCCAGGGTCATATTTTTGCACTTGTGCCTAGAATGTTTGCCTCTTAACAACATTGTATTACGTGGAATTCAATGTTTAGCCAACCTGTTTTTCCCATTGGAGGACAGCCATGCCAAAGGTGAATTGGTCGATGTTTTGTGGGCTACTGCATAGCGGTAGCTTCAGCTGTCGAATATTCTTGATTACAAAAAAGACCACATTTACAAGTTGTATTCTCGCTGTAACAGAGAAAATGCAAAGCATTGCTCCCCAGATTTTCTTTTCATTGAGTGAAATCTGATAATTGTCTCCTTAATTCTCTTCCCCGAAGTGTCCCTCCTTTTCTCTTTCTATGTGCACACTTATCTGGCTAGATAGTGACCCCCTAATCCACCCCATATTATACAACCACACACTGAGGTAGGGTTAGGGAATACAGCCGCACAAAAAAGAAAAAGAAAGAAGATAATGTAAGATTCGAAAATAAAAAATTGTGCTAAAGGTAACAAAAACATGAAAAAGGCTGTGCATTATATTGTGGCAAAGTACGCTTTCGTTTTAATAAACCCTTATTTTTAGTAACAAATGATCTGAAGCTTATCTCTGCGGGATTGTTTTGTATAGTGTAAACATCTGTTTCTTAGCAATCAGAGGTGCTCCAAGTAAAATGATGAGCCTTTTCTTTAAAGAATTCTTTCCACTGAAATACCCTAACACAGTAAAAAGATTATATGCGAGTGTTCACAGAATAGAGAACCTCGGGTAAATAGTGAGTCGAGCACAGCTGTGATTGTCTGAGACCCACCAGCACAGCATCTCTGTTCTGCCAGGACAGAGATGAACTCTAGAGTCGGACAAACAGCATTTTAAAGATCATGTAAACTGTTCTTCTTCAGTGGGTGCCTCGTTTTGAAATGAGGGGATTAATTCTTCCTTCGGGGTCACGTTTTTTGGAATGTTCTATTAACATGGTATGGCTGTCTGGGAAGCTTGGAAAGGGGGAACAGTCTGAATTTATATTCTGGACGTGTTACCATATGTTTAAGACATAAATATATGCGCTTTGAGACTGGGTCCTCTAACACTCTAGAAATGCTTCCTTGGTTCATTTAATCATTCATTATGTGTCTGAAAACCCTCTGCCAGAACTGAGGACTCTCATGGCTTTACAAAAGACAAAACAGAGCTATTATCACCTATAGGGGAGCTCCTCGTGAGTGCCACAACATTAGGGTGCTCAGTCGCAATTCATGCAGTGATCATTCACTCAGTTGTATAGTTTGAAGAGGGACATACAGTAGACACATAGAGATGAAGAGATGCAGCATCTTCTGAAGTGAGGCACAGTACCTGAAGCCTTTGAGCGGACACTGTTTGCACACTGAGCACTTGGTCTGGTGCTTCACCTGCTCAGCAATGGTGACTCTGTGAAGGACCGCCAGCCAGACCATGGACTGCGGCTCCAGGCTCACCCACTCCAGAAACTGGGAGACCTCAATCGTGGCTTTTCCGTCACTCTGGAGGAGCAGCAAAGGAGAAAGAATCTAAGTCAGCTGTGAGGGACAACACATCTCTCTGCCATGACATGAGTAGCTGTGCTTCAAAAGGAGCTTAAACACAGATCCTACGTTCCATGCGCCCACCACAATTCAGGATGGACAACTGTACCTTAAAACTGTGTTAATTTACTTTACTTTATAAGGAAACCTATATTTGCAACACCAAGGATAATTAACAGTGGGCATGCACAAGTAGTACAGCTGCTTTTTGGTTGAGATGCTCGAAAGCAAAATGTGTAATAATTAAAACAAGTAACCCTTTTCACTTTGGATTCTAGAATCTATCCGAAAAAAACTGATCTGGCCACCATTATTGTGGAACTGGAGTCTAAAACTACTGATAAAATCTGTGAACAAACAAAAGAAGAATTTATGCAGGGCAACCCCTGCAATAGCAGTGTCGCTAAAAACAAAATGACAAGCTTCAAATTTGATTGTGTACAGATGAGAATATTCCATAATTCTATTGGGTCTCAATCTGATAAACTGTAGTTTTAATCATGTTTGTTAATACAATGTGACAACATTCCTGCAGAAGGTACATTGTCTACATTCTACCTATGGATTTTTTTAGATCTGAAAACTTCCCATGCATGTTATAATTCTTAAAAAAGGATATTGCACTGATGACAGCTTTTGAGAAGTGGCTGCTGACAAAAGACACGGATAAACATCTTATCTCTGACATCTACAAAATGCTCGCACCCCCACCCATTTCAGGCAAATCAGCGGGTCAGAAACGATGGGAGGCTGAACTCGGTAGGACCCTAACACCTAAAGAATGGAGCCACATTTATTTTAGGGCCTCACACACTACACGTAACACCGCGGGCAGGGAAGCTGCGGTGAAGTTAGCAATGTATTGGCACCTCACACCGGCCAACTTCATAAAGGGAACCCGACCCGCAGCGCATTGTGTTGGAGGGGATATGGGGAACTAGGCACATTAACTCACCTCCTCTGGGACTGTCGTGAGATCCGGAGCTACTGGAAGACGGTCCTGGATGACATTGACTCCAACTTCGACACCGAAATCCCGAGATTCCCTGCCTACACTGTCCTGGGCCTGCCCAATGCACTCACCTTTCCCTTGAAATCTATCCGGGGTCGCCAAATGGGTCTCGCCATGCAAGCAGCTACACAGCATGTCTTATCACTTTGGGGCTCTACCACCAAGCCCACACACGTGGGATGGCTCCACAAGCTCTGGTTCACCTTGGGGATGGAACGCATCCAGGCTACACTTACACATACCACCGCTACATTTCCAAAGATCTGGCTCCCGCTGCTATCCCTCTTGTCCAAAGAATTTAATGAAATTACGTGCCCCAGGTATCTTCGCATTCTGTAACTCACTGAAGCTCCACGCGACCGTCCGTGATCCCATGCATGCTCGCAACTTCCACTATTGGATTACCTCTGGAAATGCTTCCTCTGAATGGCACACTGGTTGGGGTGGAGGTGAGGGATGGATTGGGAAGGGGGGGGGGGGGGGGTTCTGGTTTTTATTTCTCCAGTTCTGCACCCTTATGCTGCCTATCGTTTATCACCTTGGTATCATATCTCTCTTTTGGCATATGTACTCCGCCTTATACTCAATTTGCAGGGAAGACGTGCCTGTCTGTCCCGCTCGCCTTATATGCCTGATACCTTTCCATTGTACTGTGATGCCTAACTCTGCTTTAAAAACTAATAAAACACATTTGAAATTAAAAAAGGATATTGCATAACCACAGCTCTCAAATTCTTTACAACAGAAATATTTCATCTTGTAGATTATGCTTGTTTTTTAAACCTAAACTCAAACTTCAGGAAGGTCAGCATTAGACTGAGAATCACCAATTTTAAATATACATTATAAGCTCAATTTAGGTTCAGGAAAGAATTTGATACCTGTGATTTAATCTGAAATGGCAACGTTCAGGCTGGTCAGGTCGATTCTCACCATGCATGAAAGTATGTATTAAGGGGTATTAAATTGGATAGCTAAATGATGTATTTGATGATATTTACCACTATGTGACACACTCGTATAGCACGGGTCAGACATAAATGTAAAGACTTAAAGCAGATATATACAAATACAACAAAAACAATAATGAAAACAGAAAAGACTAAGGTTAAACCCAAGTGTTAAACCCCAATCGCTTTTGAGAATAAGAAAATAAATTACCAATTTGACATGAAACAAATGTTTACCCATAAAGTATTGCAGTGATATTTTGAGTCAGGCTGATAATGCCTTAGGTATTAAACAATCATCATAATTTACTTTTACATGTGTGTATGCTTCTAATTTTGTTCGACCATCTTTTTCCCCGTTTGCTTAACACTTGATTTTTCTTCCTTTTTATGCCTTTTTAAAATAATTTCTGTTTGGTAACCTTGTCCATCAATGAAATATGGCCTATTAGGCTAAAGCCCCTATCTATAAAAAACAAGCATTTACAATGCAACGGTTTCGCCTTTGGAAAAGTTTGCGCTATTGGCATTGTAAATGACAAATTTTGTATTTATGTGTTGGTTTTGAAAGCAGATCAATAAATGGCATTGTCATTTACAATGCCAATAGCTTAATCTCTCTGGCTGCAGGGCCCGCATTCACCAACATTGTGTGCATTATTACTGCAGATGTTTTAACGTATCCAGATTATTGGAGATTAAGGGAAACTACTCACTTAAGTAACAGCCAACATGGGGAACTAGCTTATTTAGTTAAGCATGTGTGGAAATAACATCCTCTTAACGATGTTGCCAACGAAACAGGGGCACAAAGTAAACTACTCAGCATTCATCCAACCAAGGGGCTTCCAGGTCGATAAACCTGGATATCTTAATACTCCACACACTTGTTGGCAGGGTATACCCGAAGTAGGTCCCTTGCTCACTTTGGCACTGGATTCAAGCTAGCCTTGCAGATTAGGGGTATTACCCGAAAGCAGCCCCAGGATGCTTGTGTCCGGTTCAGGGAAGACCTGGATTGGCAATTTGGGCTGGACTGTTCCCATGAGGCACGGGGTCAAGACTGATTTGCTTATAGCTGAGTCTGAACTGAGGTGGCAAAGTGAACTAAAGAACGATGATTGATTCAACCACGATCTGTGACTTGGGGCAAGTGTCTGAAAAGTTTCTGCAATTCATCTCCTTGTGTTTGCTATTTAATACTCTAGTCTACACTGCAGAAACCTGTTATCATAATATGACATTACTAGGCATCACAGCGGAAAGACAGCCGCAGACCTTGACGTCATTTGGTCAAAGTCAAGTAGTTGATTCCAGGAATGAGACATAAGACTGTGACACATAGTCAAGCAAAAAAACAATTGAGGTCATATAGCAAATTCATTCTAAGCCCCTAACACCTCATAACGCCTGTTGTCAGACTGTAACATCACTATGGAAACCAGATGTCAGTCTCTGACAGCACTCCAGAAACCAGATATCAGACTTTGATGTCAGTCCAGGACCCGGAAGCTAGATTGTAACATCACTCCAGAAACCACATGTCATAGTTTGACATCACTCAGATAACTTGTAAGTAGGCTGTGATGTTACTTCAGAAAGCAGATATCAAACTATGACATTATCCACAGAACCTGCAGTTAGACTGTAAAATTACTAAAGAAACCGTATATTAGACTTTGACATCACTACAGAAAAATAGATCTCAGACTCAATCCAGATATCAGCCTCTGGAGTGGCCTCATGAACCAGATATCAGACTTTGATATCACTCTAGAAAAATAGAGATCAGACTCAAGCCATATATCAGACTCTGGGGTTACTCCATAAAGCAGATATCAGATACTAACATCATATCAGAAAGCAGATATCAGACTTTGACATCACGCCAGGAACCTGTAGCAAGACTGTAGCATCACTTCAGAAACCAGACACTAAACCAACCATATTCCAGGAGTCTGTAGTTGGACTGGACCATCACTCCAGAAACCATATATCAGACTCTGACATCACCACAGAACCTGCAGTTAGACTGCAACATAACTAAAGAAACCAGATATCAGAGTCCGACATCACTCCAGAAAAATAGATATCAGAATCAAGCCAGATATCAGCCTCTGGCTTCACCGCAGGAACCAGACATCAGACTCTGACATCATTCCAGGAATCTGAAGTTAGGCTGTAACATCACTCCAGATACCAGACACTAAACTGAAACCAGATTCCAGGAGTCTGTAGTTACACTGGAACATCACTTCAGAAATCACATATCATACTTTGACATCACTCAGAGAACCTGTAGTTAAACTGTAATTTTACTCTAGAAACCAGATATCAAACTATGACATTATCCCCAGAACCTGCAGTTAGACAGCAAAGTAACTAAATAAACCAGATATAAGACTCTGACATCACTCTAGAAGCCAGATATCAGACACAAGCCGGATATCAGTCTCTGGCATCACCACAGGAACCCGTAGTTAGACTGTAACATCACACCAAAAACCATATATCAGACTCGGAGCAGACATAGGACTTTGACATCACTCCATGAACCTGTAGTTAGACTGCAACATCACACCAAAAAACATTTATCAGGCTCAGAGCAGACATAGGACTTTGACATCACTCCATGAACCTGTAGTGAGACTGTAACATCGCACCAAAAATCATATATCAGGCTCAGGCAAGACAAAGGACTTTGACATCAATCCATGAACCTGTAGTTAGACTGCAACATCACACCAAAAATCATATATCAGGCTCAGAGCAGACATAGGACTTTGACATCACTCCATGAACCTGTAGTGAGACTGTAACATCACACCAAAAACCATATATCAGGCTCAGAGCAGACATAGGACTTTGACATCACTCCATGAACCTGTAGTGAGACTGTAACATCACACCAAAAACCATATATCAGGCTCAGAGCAGACATAGGACTTTGACATCACTTCATGAACCTGTAGTTAAGACTGCAACATCACACCAAAAACCATATATCAGGCTCAGAGCAGACATAGGACTTTGACATCACTTCATGAACCTGTAGTTAAGACTGCAACATCACACCAAAAATCATATATGAGGCTCAGAGCAGACATAGGACTTTGACATCACTCCATGAACCTGTAGTTAAGACTGCAACATCACACCAAATACCATATATCAGGCTCAGGCAAGACAAAGGACTTTGACATCACTCCATGAACCTGTAGTTAGACTGCAACATCACACCAAAAATCATATATCAGACTCAGAGCAGATATAGGACTTTGACATCAGTCCATGAACCTGTAGTTAGACTTTAACATCACACCAAAAATCATATATCAGGCTCAGAGCAGACATAGGACTTTGACATGACTCCATGAACCTGTAGTTAAGACTGCAACATCACACCAAATACCATATATCAGACTCAGAGCAGATATAGGACTTTGACATCAGTCCATGAACCTGTAGTTAGACTGCAACATCACACCAAAAATCATATAGCAGACTCAGAGCAGATATAGGACTTTGACATCAGTCCATGAACCTGTAGTTAGACTTTAACATCACACCAAAAATCATATATCAGGCTCAGAGCAGACATAGGACTCTGACATCACTCCAGGAACCTGTTCTCAGAAGGTGCCATCACTCCTCGACCACCATACCAGACAGTGATAGGACACTGCATCCGGTTTCGGCCTTAGCCTGCACAACCCTCTCTATCGAAATGTCGTTAAGTATTTCTATGACAAAAACAAACTGTGTTTAACAGAAAATTATAAAAGTACCATTAAAATCCGCCAGAAACGTAGAAGGACTAGAGAAAGTATTACATTAGGAATCTAAAATTACTCGATACTCACTTTGAACAAAGGACATGCCAAAGTGCAGGGGTTTCTTCAGTAACAACAGCGCAAACAAGTACGAAATCCATAGGAACGTGAAAACGGAACACATAAAAAAAATGCAATTTCCACCTTTCATGGGGCACCAGACGAGGAGGAACGAGGCATAAATGGTCTGTTTGTCAGCATGAGACGCCTGCTTGTTTGCAGCTGAAGCAAAAGTAGCGCGAGCGCGACGCACACGTAGCGCGTGCACACGTAGCACTATGCACAAGTGTTTGTCTCGTGGTCACGTGATGACGTGTCGGGTTCCAGTTCTAGAATCGAATCTCCAGACGAACGACGTTGTACAACGGCTGGAGATTGGATTCCCGTGCGGGCAGATGTGCGTAGGTGGGCCGGCCCTTTGTATGTATAGGAATAAAAGAAGATTTAATGAACGGTACACTGCTCAGACAGGCTTAGTGTGAGGTGGGGCGTGCCGCGTGTCTAATGCGGAGCGAACTTGCTGACGAAGCGCCGGATTTGATCACAGAACAAATATGACAACAACAGCTGTGACACCGGGTGTCTGTTGCTCAGGGCCTGCATTGACCATTTAGCTCCTAATACAGGGATTATCCTTCATCTAGGCACGCTTGGTTTTGACAGGAGATGGGACTGGGGCACTGGGAGATAAAGTGGTGTGTGCGTGGTCGAACAATAAAGTCGGTCAGAGCTAGCAGTAGAACACAGGCTGCTCCACAGTCAATAACTTCAACATTAGGGCGCATCTCTTCTCCCAAGCATGTACGTCAGGTCATGTTTCTTCAATAATTAAGTCTGGGATAAATCAAAAAGTAATTCATACTCGCAGAAAAAACAAGTCAGGTCCCGGCCCGGGCCGCGCTGTGATTGGCTGACGTCACGGGGGTGTCCCGGGCCGGCAGCCAATCACAGCGCGGCCCGGGAATGACGTCACGGGGGTGTCCCGGGCCGGCAGCCAATCGCAACGCGGCCCGGGACTAAGGGGCGGGGCTTAAAAAAAGCACCAGAAACGCCCCCGAATCGCGTTTTCGTGAGAAAGCGCGATTGACAGCCTCTGCCTCCCAATGGCTAGCCTCCATTTATGGAGCTAGCCAATTGGAAACAGAGGCTGTCCTAACCTCACTACTAAAAACAAAAGATTTCGACTGGGAGGGGCTTCGCCCCTCGCCAAAAGTCGAAACCTAAAAACAGGAAGGTTTGTGTAGATTTGCACATTTTTTAGAATTCTAAAAAATCCTCTGATGTACTGCCTGGAAATCTAAGAATCCGGTTGTTCTCCAGGTGTACACAATATTCCCTAAGCTTTTTATATGCAAAAGGAGAACAAGTCAACAAGACAAGGTAGTACAGACTAATCACAAAAGGCATGAAGTGCCAGTCAGCAACAAGGCAGAACATACGACTACCAATCAACAACATAAAGAACATCATAGAGGCTTCAGTGGAAGTGCTTCTTGGCAATCTTCAGAGGTTGTTGAGGACTTCTGGGGAGGCAATTTGTCTCTGTTTCAAGTCAATGTCTCTGACGTGATTTAGACCCTCTGGATCGGATGAAGGCTCCAAGGGCTTCTCCATTTAATGTTTGTATCAAAGGAGGAATAAGTGGATTATGTGATCTTCAAAATGTGTCAGGGCATTCTTGCTCTTTTTTAGCCATCATCTCAGAGTATGCATGTTGGTGAAATGTCAAGCACATAAGCCAAGGTTTGTTGGCGGGTGGTGGTTGCAAGATCGGACACAACCAAGCCATTCGAGGGACTCAACTAGTTCCAAGGTCAGCAGACAAGGAATGCACTTCTGAAGGGAATCGATCAAGTCTTACTACTTAATTTGTTCTGGACAGTGTAAAGCTATATATTGTTGACAAATGATTGGCCTTATAAATCAGCCCAATACCTGGCCCTGGTCAGGGCTAGTATGGAATATTGCCTTGATGTCTCAGTTCTCCTACTCAACTGAATCCAAGCAGCTGTGCAAAGAGGCAAGATCCTGGCGGAAAGCTGCACTTTGTTCAGAACCAAAGTGACGTTGGCCTCTAAGAAGCTCAATGCTTGCCTTATTGTAGGAAAGAACTGAACTCCTTAAAAATTGTATCAATGTGGTTTCTGCATGTTTGTGCTCCCAGACAGAATTGTCTGTTTACCCCCCAGCAAGGGTGTCAGAGAATATTAGCTGCCGAGCCAGATTAGAAGAAATCATGGATGGAATCCAGAAGAGCCAGTCAGCATGAGGGTGACGCCTTGAGTCACTTCAATGCACTTCCATCCAAAAAAGGTGCAGTAAATTGAGTGCTTGATTTTACAGCCAGTAGAAAGGCCTTAGAATGTCAGCACTGAACACACATTTCCCTACATGAGTATGAGTCCAGCACCCAATGAATGTGTATTCACACAGGATCCATGGTCTAAGGATCACAGTTCAAGAACAGGGAGCCCATCCCAGGACAAATTCATTGAAGAACAGATGCGCTTGTAGTTTGGAAGGAGTTCAAAAACAGGGATCTCAGATTATACACCAGGTCTCCTGTCAGCCCATTGAAGGCATGCGATCCTCAGATCCACCAATGGACGTTGTTTGGGGTGCCAGTGTTACTCCTTCACCAACTGCACCACGTGCAGTTGTCCAAGAGCAACACAGATGTCAGCCAACATTGGAGAAGGGTGCTCCTACACAGCACCTCTATGTGAGACTGAGACTGCAGTACAGTAAAAGGAAGGACACCTCAGGGCTTATTCCCACGCCCAGCTGACTCTTACAGGTCTTCCTTTAAGGTTGCGCTACTCACAAATGTTCACTCTGGGCATCACAGCTCCATAGAGTGCAGAGGAAGATGCGATCTGC
The DNA here is from genome assembly GCF_964263255.1 of Lissotriton vulgaris. Classification (NCBI taxonomy): domain Eukaryota; kingdom Metazoa; phylum Chordata; class Amphibia; order Caudata; family Salamandridae; genus Lissotriton; species Lissotriton vulgaris. The sequence goes on along the minus strand of NC_141691.1, from coordinate 481,562,337 downwards.
CTCCAGTGGTTCTACGGCCCCAGTGATACAATCTGCTCCTTTGTTGCAATGACCTGAGTGCCCCCACTTTGGAATCTCCTTCACTTCTCCTAAAGTTGGTAAAACCATCCCTAGGTCCAGCCACAGCCAATTGCTTGGGGTGGCAGATGGACTTCTCCAAAGAGCATCTGTTATGCATACGGCCAGACTTCGCCTCCTACAGTGTAGCATGCAGATACAACTATAACAATAATCTCAAAGCTTTTGAGACATCCTGCTCTTATCTTACCTATCAACAAGACTCTTCTCTTGTGCATCTCTCTGCCAATTTATGAATACCATGCTAAAATAACTGTTTATGATTGTGATGGTCTCCTGTACCTCTGTGGTTCAACTATGCCATGTAAAAACTTTAAAAAATAATAATGATTTCAGTAAGGAAAGAGCATTTATCCATTATGCAAGGGCACACAGGGTCACTAGGCATTCCAAAACAGAGACGTCTGAGAGTTCCAAATAACCAGTGTCCATGTACAAACCTTGATGGGGAAAGTTGACCTCACTAGTCCCTTTCACTCTCCGAGTAGATGTGGATGAGCAATCAAGTCTTTGCTCAAAGATGGTGGTGTAGGCTGTCTGGGTACAGTACAACACACCTATCATCATTGCATTATAGATGTGAAGGTTCAGCTATAGGTGTGTGATAATATGAACATTTTGTATAATACATGCATTATGTATTTCTAGTATAAAGTTGAGGTTTGACAGTAAGAAATTACATACACAAGGATATAAACTATGATAATTCATAATACTTGATTAATACAGTGATGCAACAACACATTAGCAAAATTAGGGACCTGGTTACGCAAAATATATTAGGATCACAAATGCCTAATGTTAAAAAGCATGGAGTACACCTAGAATGCAATTAAGCAATGCAGTGTCCAGAATGTTGATTGAAGACAATATAAGGATACTGTATCAAAATGGTAGATCACAATTTTCCTTCCAAAAATGAGTTATTCTGTACACTTCATTATTAAGGGCCGCAACCTTTAGAACAGTAAAGAACAAAGCAAACACAATGGCAATACAACCACAATACAAATTGTTCCTGTGAAGGAAGGAAGCAGCTTGTCAGGATTCGTGCATGTGGCAACCAGGGAGGAACACCACCTTCTAAGTTTATGATGAAAAAAACCTAGGCAAACACAAGTAAAGCAGGACTTCCAACTGACCAAAATGGTCACTCTGTCCTATCTTGCTACCCAGCCAGAATCTGGGCCTCCACATATAGTAGGATCAGTGAAAAATAAAACAACAAACGTCAGTGTAGTGAGTAGACTACCTGTCAATCGAAACTACTTATCTCAACTTCACATGTAGCGATTGATCCATCAGTAGGCCGCCTTCATCTTTGCTGAGAGACTGGAGGAGCTTCAACAGTTGTTCACAAACATCTGTAGTCATCAAAGTCTTTTGTATATCAGCCTACATCCAGCCTCTTGTGAGGGACAGAATGACCTTCCAGGGGCTGACTTGGTGCTTCTGGTCTCCTCTGTTGCCTGGGAGCTCCCACGCAAGCAAGGACAGTAGCAGTGACAGGGGAGTCCCACACAAAACCAGCAGAACCTCCAAGCTTTAGACCGAGACTATATTCCGAAAACCGATACGTTTGGCAGATGCCCACTTTCATTAAGTGTTCAGTGGAATCGTACTGTTTAAATGTCCACTCTTCACAGAGGTGGTTGAGAAAATCCTTTCCTCAGAATGCAATGCCCATGGAGAAGCCCAGGTGCGTTTGTGTCAGGGGGCTAATAGGTCAGGAAAATATATTTGTTTCCATCCAGGATTCCCAATACAAAGAACAACAGAGGAAAAAGTGAAATGTGGGACTATCCTCTGTGAGCAGCACACATCTGTAATCTTGCAAGGTCCACACACGCAATAACATTGCTTTTCAAATTCAGCCATATGTAACCTTAATCACAGGTGCACCAGTGGTGTTTACACGGTATTTACCAAAAACATTTGTTCTAATGTTCACAAAGATCTAAGGTAGTGATGACTGCTTGTAACATTCGTGGCCATTACATGAACTCTAGCTTTCCCGCATTCATCTCAAGCTTCTGGATGTAATTTACACAGGTAGATTCAGAGTGCCAACAAGGGAACACACAGAACTGGATAAAGTGACAAAAGCCAGACCTTGAGCAGAGTGGACAACAGAGGCTACTCCTTAAAGTGGGTGGAACTTATGGAAATTCTGTGGAGTTCTGCCAACTGGCAGAAATATGCCTTTTGCACTTCTTGCGCTGCAATTTAGTAGCAGTAGCGAAGTGAAAAATCAGTGCGAACTGCACCATGTGGTATGCAAGAGTGCAAGGCCATTCAAGAACATTTTGCTGCTTCTCGAGTAGAAAATCTACTCCAGCAGCAGCCCTCTGAACTCGATTGCTTGCGACCGCACACATTAGAAAATGGCACTAGGGGACATCATATCTCCGTTGCATTTCTAGAGCCTCGTGGGGAAAAAAGTCTGCCAATCGGCAATTGGCAGATTTTGGCCAAATTCCACCAATTACGTAGGCGGAATGAAACATTCCACCAACTCCTAGGGGAGAACAACTAGGGGTCTTTCCTCAGGGCACAACAGGAGCACCAGATGTGCAATTTGAAGAGTCCTACTGGCTACCAGACTCCACGAGGTCTGACAAAAAGAATAAATACAGGGTAACATCAAGAGATGCTTGGTCAGTGTATGCATTTTGGAAGCCAAATCAATAATGCTCAAACTTTCTTGGTGAGTTTCCTATTGAAAATTACATTCCTCATTCAGCCCAGGAGAAATATAATGATGGAATCTGGTTGCTTAAGTCAGCAACTATGCACCATTTTCAATGAGGTGCTGTCAATCTGTCTAGGGCCCTGTTATGTCCCCACTCCTACATACTGCAGTAATGGCTTAAGTGGTAAGAGCATTACTGGCAGTCATTACTGCCTCATTTAGTGAACGCTCATTGATTTAAAAAAATAACTTGCTGTAACATTACTACTTTCCATCATTATCATATCCTCACTCTGGCAGCATCTACCTGCTGAAACCATTTGTAAAATTATCAGGAAGTCTGTGGTATGGAATGCATCTTCCTGTAATTTTCTCAATTGTTGTAATGCAGCGGAGAGGAAAACGTGTCTGGGAACCTAGCCAGCAGACATTTAATCTGATCCACAGCATTATCAGTGGGTTCAGTATGTTCCCATAATGTCTATGTGCCACTGATGGTGCAGTAATACAAGCCATACACGAGCAGAGATACATTTCTCAGAGCAACATCTGAAGAAATCAAATATGTTTGGTATCTGTTTTAATTTGGAACTTAGTCAAGAAGGAGTTCTGAGACTAGTTCCCCTATATTACAGAATACGTTTGAGCAACAAGGTGAGTGGCTCTGGGAAAACAGGAGCTAACAGCTGAACAATTCTGGGAATGCAAGTATTGGACTTGGCCCTTTTTGCAAGGTCATCCCAGAACGTTTTGCCTTCCTCCTGTATTTTATCTGACCTGTTGTTGGTGGATTTAGGACTCTGAGCACTTTATCACTGCTGTTCAGTGCTAAAATGCAAGTGCACTCTATGGTAAATGCAGTAAGATTGGTCTACACCTGTTTGGCATATTTAATTTACCCATCAATCCCTTGTACAGTGGTATCCCATATACCAAGGGTCATTAAATTAAATTCTAATGATGGGCTTGCAGTGCTGCTTGCGCCACCCACCAAAGTAGCCTTTCAAACCTATCACAGGCCCCTGCCACTGCAGGGCCTGCACGCACAGTTTACTGCCGCTGTGACGTGGTGCATAAAGTGGTTGCCACTTCTATGACTCCCCTTTTACTACATATCAGTCAACACTAAGGTAGGCCCTGGCTAGCCTTGTGGGCAGGGTGCAGTGAGGGTAAAAGGTAAGACATTTGCCTTAACTGTGTGGCATGTCCTGGTAATAACAAGCAGCCTATTTGGTTTCTCACTGCTGTGAGGCTGCCCCCTCATAGGAATGCATTGAGAATTCCCTGATATGTTCTTCAGTGGTAATTCCTGACATGAGAGGGGTAGAATGATCAAGTATGGTATGTTTGGAATAGGGATGATCAATACTGCTTACTGGTGAAAGTGGATTTAATATTACTATTTTAGAAATGACACTTTTAGAAGTAGGGATTTCTGTGTGCTATGTGTCTTTGTGCCTGCCTGTTTTGCATTGACTGGCTGGTTCTGACTGATAGGGGGAGAGGGGATGTACAGTAGTTTCAGAGAGTCTGGATGAGTCAGCCCTAGGCTGAATATGCCTAGTCTACATTTGGAGTAGTGGGAGTAGCACCTGCACCTGAACAGGGCTGTTTCTGCCTTCCACAATGATGGCTCTGCTCCCCTGTAGTGTGTCTGGGGCCAAGGCTCACACTTATAATGAAGGTTGTTGTGCACTTGCAAAGTGTCCCCCAGAACTGGTTTGGACTGGGCTCAGAGCTCTGTGCCAGGCGGCAGAACAAAGACTGTTAGTACTGTGAGCCCATGAAAGGTTGAGTTGGCTGTTACTTGGAAAAAGAAGACAGTGGGTGGGACTGCAACAGACCGCCTGGAGAAACCGCCATGGGACTTGATGAATCAGAGTGCTGACCTGGGTCGAAATAAGGACTGCCACTGTGGTTACCTGGACCTTTTGTGCTGGCCTGCCTGTGCCCTGTTGTTGGTATCCACAGTGATCTCCCAGGGCTGAGTAGCATGCCCGGCTGATTTGGAGTGGCGAGTGGTGAGCGCTGTGCTTTTCGTCCTGTGATTTGAAACAGCGCACGTGGAGCGGAGAGTGCTGTGTTTCCCTACCCTATGGTTGCGTAGTGCGAGGAGAGCACTGTTTGCCAGTCCCAGCACTGGTAGGTGCCAGGAGCCACCAGTAACAACTGGACATGCCCCTGCCTGCAGCGCATGTGTAACACTGCCTCAGGCCTTGATGCTAGCGCGGGTGTTGGGCCTTGGCTTCACAATCCGGAACCAGTGAGAAGTCACCCCATGGGGCTGACCAGTCGCGCTGCACTCTGGCTGCACGAGACCAGATCTGGCGTGGAAAGTCTGCCTCAAGAGTACAGCGGACGTGTTGCAGAGACCGACGAGGCAGCACAGAGGAGGGACGCAAGGGGAAAAGGAGGATTCCTTCTGGGATCGGAAGAGCCGAAGTGCTGGCTTGGCTGGCATCTGCACCGCACAGACACGGGCATCTGCCTGGAGGCCATGGTAACGGGAGAAGTTCCAGGTGAAGTCTCCCCGCATTGGCCCCTGTCTCACAATTACATCGGTGCTTACAGGGTGATTACCAGTGTTCCGACCTGCGTGGTCTCAGCATTTCATTACAGCACTCCTCGCAGTTAAAAGTACATATCTCCAAATTCCTGTGGATAATACAAGGGGGTCACAGTAAATGGAAAGCTTTACCACATTACGGTGAATATATGCGCATGTGCTTTTCGGCCCTACGCACCCGGCCTGATGATCGTGGTGGCTCACCAGAATTACCATAACCCGGCTAATAGAAGCGCAGATGTTTCCCGTGCCCTAGGGTTGCCAGTTGTAGTTCTGCTTTTATCCTATGAACTGCGGTATTTTCTGCTTAAATCGTACATGGTGATATGTATATGTTGGCAGGATGTTTTGAGAAGTGTGCACCCTATAATTATTTTACTTGAGTGCACTATCTGTAATGTTATGGCAGAGCCCCATTGGCCAAATGATTTATGTAATCCCTGTGAAGTCATGAGGAGTGCCTGCTGCCACAGTGTAATATGTGTGATTGTGTTCTAATGTGTTTTTATGCATAATACAAAGGCTATTTTATATAACCTTGTGTGGTGTTTCTTTTGTGTTGTGCCTTGTGTGTCACTGCTGGGTGAGTATGTTGAGCAAACACTTTACACATTGTCTCTTAGATAAGCCTGACTGCTCTGCCAAGCTACCTAAGGGGTGAGCAGGTGATATCTTCAGCGTGTAAATCCTGTGCCATGACTACAGTGGTGAGTTCTGCCTGGCTTAGGTGCATACCTTAGCCAACCAGAAACCCCATTTTTAACAGCAAGAATCATGATGGATTCTCTAATGAGACAGATCTTGTTTCTAAGAAACTTATTTAAGACATTAGAACGAGATTGCAAGGTAGTCGCTGTTACACTGACCTTGTTGATGAAAGATCCTGCATAATATTAATAATACCCTCTATGGGTTTCGGACCTCGAAAATCCTGTTAGAAAAAAATCCTGCTTAGTTTGAATAATCAGTTTTTTATAGCTGGTGAAAGATGTAAAATGGGATGAGACTTTTCATCTTGCAAAATGATCACCTTTAGCTTCTGTTTTCTTAGGTGAATTGACAGCTTCATGGAAAAAAATGTAACGTTTCTTGGTGTAATTGAGATCTTATTAGACAATCAATCATTCAAGGGACTTGCCTGCAACACGTCTTGGAAGCTTTCTTTATTCAGCTTTTATATGATTATATATCTGTGAATTGTTCATTTCGGTAACTCACTAATGCACAGTGAGGCATTTCCCTTTATAAAAAACAATGTAAACTCTTTATCGAAAGATCGATCTCCTGAGACCCTGAATAGGTCTAAAATGGTTCTGTTGCATTAGGCCTGTAAAGAAAGAAGAATACAAAACTACCACTTTGTGCAACTAGAGGAAAGAATGTTTGAGATCTATTGCAAAAAAGGGTTGAGTAGGGGGAGGCTTTTGACTGCAAAAGGGACAGGGATAAATTAGGGGGTTGGAAGAACTGTCACGAAAAAACCTACATTGACCACCTCGACGGCCCACGTGCCAACCTGGCAAATGCTTAAAAAGAATGAATAGTTAAGGGAGATCACTGGGTACTCTCTCACACTGCTTGCATTATGAGGACTTAAACAGGAGCAATTTGGTGAACATCCGAAACACTACATAAGGTTGGTTAGAACAGAGAAAAACAGTAAACAAGAGCATATTTCAAAGTACCCAAAGCCACCAGAAGGGTCAGCTGTCTCCAGACTCGAGTCAACACCCAGGAGAGCCGAAGCTCAACGCCATCACAAGCACAGGATGTTGTTGCACTGTTACAACCATTCCAGTGGCAAGGAGATGAAACATGCACGCTTATGAGACCAGCACATACATGGGCAGTTTTTCTTTAAGTGGGGAGGGGAGTGTTAACAAGATATGATCAATGCAGCCATGAAACATTAGATCAAATGAAAAGACAGTAAGTACCTAGGGCCTCATTTATGAGAAATTACGCATCGCTGCGTGAAAGCAGCGATGCGTCACCTCTCAGTGCCCACTTCTTGCGACATTCCTGATGCGTCATATTTAATGTATGACGCATCATGTCGCAAGGAGTTACAGATACGTCAGTATTTCTGACGTATCTGCAAGTGCAAAAGTGACGCATTGCTGGAGTGTGTCACAAAAGGGACGCAACTCCAGCAATGCATCCTTACTCATGGGGCAAGCCCATGTGAAAGGGCCTGCGTCAGTCTTACGCCTGCTGTGAGGCAGGCGCAAGATTTTGACGCAACAACGTCCTAAAAGTGACACAGAGAAATCTCATAGATTTCACTGCGTCACTTCTACGACCCTTCCTTGCGTCAATACGCCCCCTTGAATACATTATACCTGGCGCAGGTATAATGTGGCGCAGGGGTTTACAAAGTGACGCATCTACCTAGATGCGTCACTTTGCAAATATGGAGCAACAAGGCACATTTTTTACGCCACTGGTGCGTCACAAAAAGTGACGCACCGGCGGCATAAAAGTGACGCACAGCCTCATAAATGAGGCCCAATGTTCTGTGCAATGGATCAACAGAAAGTGAGAAGATCAAAGGGGAACTCGGTGTATGGAGACAACACAGTCAACATGCTAATATTCAAGGTTCCCAAGAAGTAGAGAAACCTTCAACCAGGAGGGAAGCAATAATAAGCATCTATCAGGTATGCCAAGGGCAAGCAGTAGCCATTCGCTCAGAGAAAATTGTCCACAGTGGACAACTTCCATTGTGTGAGGGACAGCTTCTGGCGTTGGTAAGGGTAGGAAGGCAGCAGCACCATACAAATTCCTTTCATAATGTGCCTTATATTTTGGCATAGAAACCCCTGTCCATCTAATGAACGGGAGTCACAACGTAAGTACTTTGTAAGGTGCCTATCCCTGTAGGCTTCTAGTCCTGCATTTCGGGTCGTACGTAAGGTGTTGCAGGTTATGAAGAACGAGAGCAGCACAAACCCTGACCAGGTTGCACTGCTTTGGTTGTCCTGTGACCCAGCCAGAAGATACATATAGCCTGCAATTAATAGAAGGAGCAGTGGTTAATTTGAGCTGGTGGTTTCCGGTGCTTGGCACCAGACACTTAATTGTAAACATCAGCACTTTTGACAGTCTGACCCATGGCGGTTTGTCTAATTTAGAGATGAACGAAACAGGAGTTGTTTATTAATTCATTAAAAGTGATTAATACTAGCCACCCAAGCCATATGTATGGCTCTGGGGGCCTAAAACAGTCTGAATTGGCGCACTTGTTGCAGTGTTATGGTTAGTAGCTGCGTTGGTACTGACATTGGCAGTGCTGGCATGGGCAATGGGTGGTGCAAACTGCATTGGCCTCCTGACAAGGGCCCTGTTACTTATGTATATATATATATGGAAGAAAGAGTTGCCCCTAGGTGGGAATGCACTTATATATATATATTACGCACACAGTTGTCTGGTTGCTCCTGGCATCTATCTCGGCTGCGATCCTGCGCGGGTGCCGGTCACCCTTTGTAATTATTTACGAGGTTTCTCCTCCCAAGAAGACAACAACGCAGGATACTTCTGGATGCTGAAAAGTGTTTGTTTAGGCAAAAAGTGGAAGCTGCCTCCCGACGCGTAGGGTACAGTAAGGCCATTCTCAGAACAGCTAGAGAGAAAGTGAATTCAAAGTCCAGGGAGCAGTTAGTATTTGCCAACACATCTAACACAAAGGAGTCCCATGACATAGCTGGTTCAAAATTCCAAGTCATCATAGGTTACAACAGGCAACATCAATGTATAAGAGCCATAATGCAGAAACATTGGCATGTGTTACGAGGTGATCCCATTTTGAGACGAAAGCTAGACAACGGGCCTCTTATCAACTTTCGTAACGCTAAGTCACTGTGACAGGCTTTGGTAACAAATAGCCCAGAGACCCCACAACAGGCAACTTGGGTTAGTGAAAGCAATGGATTTAGAAGATGCCACAAATGCGAGGCGTGTAAGTTTGGAGAAAACACGTGAGGTGCCCTTACCTTTCACAGGTAGAAAGTGGAAGATCATGAAGCCGCTGTACTGCAAGAGCCAATTTGTTGTATATTCCCTTAGGTGCTGTTGTCTCAAAATGTATATAGGTAGTACCAATTTACCAGTTCACCAGCATATTTTACAACACATCAGAGCTATAAACAACAGGGATCAGTCAAATCCTGTGGCCAGACATTTTGAGCAATTTTACAGAAACAAGGTAGAAGACTTAGTATACTTTGTGTTAGATCAGCTACCACAAAGATTGAGAGGAGAAAACAGAGAAAGGTGCCTGAGGCAGTTGGAGTCAAGGTACATTTTACGGTTCAACTGCAAGATCCCTACTGACCTTAACACCTAGGAAAATCTGTATGTCTATTTGTAAAGGGAGAGTATTGTTTAATGGCCGTCATGCGATCTATTGAATTGGCAATGTATTTATGGTAACTGCTCGAGGTTTGCTCAATAGTAAGTAATTACATATATGTATTTTAACACACTCCATTGGGTAGTACAATATCATATTTGCACAGTTTCAAATTCTTTTGCACAGCACTTTAAATTTTGAAGTGACCGCACTTTGTTGAAACATAAAATGGACAATGGGCACTGGCCCTAGAGTGTGGCCAGGCCAAGAGTGAGGTAACTGCATTACAATTGCTGTTTAAAATTAAGTTGTATTTAACTATGGTACTCACTGAGCCTGGCATGAGATTGGGGTTTTAGAGCTTATGACATATGACGGCAATGGGCATTGGCCCTGTATCAAAACAATGATGAAGTATAGAGACATTGATACCTTTGAATTTTTTATGTATTTGTAAATAATGTTTTGGGCAGTTTTCATTTGTTTTGCATTACATGTTAGTATAGCACTTTAATAACATGGTCTTTGTAAAAGGCACAGGTCACTTTATCTCAGAAATTGAGATTGCACATATCACCTTAATAGGCACTTAATGTGCTTAGCCTGAGACTGGGGGTTTGGAGCATACGACGGCGTTGGGCACTGGCCCTTGATTCTGAAAATTAATAATGAATTATAGGACATTATAGATGCATTTGAAATTTTAATGTATTTGAAATTATTTTCCGCCGGTTTTATATGTTATTCAATCAATGTGAGTATAGCACTTTAACAACAGTGCTCTTTTACACAAGGTAAAGGTCACTTTATCCGGGAACTGGGATTGTACGTCACTTTATTTTGAAAACGGTGCACTGTCACTTTAATGTTGTTGAAACGTTATTGATGGTATAAAAAGCACAAGAAAATGGCTGCAATCGTGGAGTCATCGCCTGATGACACGCGCATGACTGACTGCAGCGCGATTGAGTGAAACGTACTTCTGAACCTTTTTAAATAACTAATCCTGTTGTGATTGATTGTGAATTGCACGGATGACAGTAACTCTGGAGAGTTAACTTGTTTTTAATCTAACGCTTCCTGTGGGGTTGATTTTAAAAATTTCACTGAAGCAATCTGTTCCCTTGTCACACTTTATTTTCACTCACCTTCCGCTCTTGTGAATTTTATCACTGCACTCTGTCGCCCCTGCAACCCCGGTCCATCGCAAGCGCTAGGCTTGTTTGTTGTGGAGGGTGCAGGGCGGGACCTTCTTCCGGGTTCCCTCCCGGTGCTGGCACTGATTGGGCGAGTGTTGTGGAGGCGGAGCTGAATGCTAGCCCGTCCTCTACATAAACCTGATGCCCCCTAATACGCGCAGCGGTGACCCGCAGCGGTGACGCGCAGCGTTCGCGCCATTCACGCGCTGAAGACACGCCAAAGACTAGCCCGTCTGTGCCCGTCCAGGCAAGGACGGGGCATGGGGCAGAGGGCTATGTTCCGCCTACTCATAAAAGGCTGGTAAGATCCCCTAGTCAGCTTAAAGCTCTACGCCGGACCACCAATGCTAGGTGCAATACACTTGATCTTCACCAGACAGGAGTTACTTCCTGTCCAAACTGCAACCTTACACTCACCATTTGCCAACCTCACCCTGATTCTAGGAAGAGGCATAGGAAACGCAAACAGTTCCGAAATGTTAAGGCGCAAGAATTCCTGTTCTACAGTACTAACTGCCGCTCGGTACCGAAACATAAAATAGACATTTTTAATCTATTATTGGAAGACAAACCCAGCGCCCTCTTCCTGACTGAAACGTGGCTACACGAGAGTGCTATCGTTTTCAACAGAGAGTTGAAGTGTAGTTTAGACCCAGTCGACATCCCAGATTGTGAAGCCGCCTTTTTTAAAATATCTCTGAACCCCAATTTTACGATGTCTGGCCTGTTGATATACCGGCCCCCCGGAAACTCTTCCCAATGGGCGTCAAATCTAGCCAATCACATCACTCCTTTCTACATAGCTTCAAAAAACTTCTCATTAATTGGAGACCTCAACCTGCATCTTGACGACCCATCCACCCCCACTTGCTCAAACTTGCTTGACGATCTGACGGCTCTAAATCTGACCATACTAAATTCTGGACCCGCGCACAAAGCGGGCCATTTGCTTGACCCTATCATTACCAATATCAATGATTTAAAATGGCATGATACCACCCCCATCTGCTGGTCAGACCACCACTTAATAAAATTTAGCCTAAAACTACCTTCCGTCACCTCTGCGCAGCCAGCTTTCCCAGCTACTTCCAGGAAAAACTGGAAACTACTTGACATGGCAAAACTAAACACAGCACTGCGCGAAAACCCCCCTAGAAAAGGTCACAACATGGACAGTTTAGCAGAAGCTGCCCAACAATGGCTTAGTGACGCCGCTGACTACTGCCTACCTACCCCTCAAACCAAGGGAAATAGCCACCGTCACCCAGCCCCTTGGTTTAACGACTCTCTGAAAATTGAGAAATCGAAATGCAAGGCACTTGAGCGTCAGTGGCGGAAGGACTACTCTCCTGACAAAAAAGAGAAGTACCATAACGCCAGGAATTTATACCACACTGCCTGCACGAAAGCGCGAGCCTTGTTTGTTTCAAATACCATCATGGAAGTAACAAATAAACCCAAAACTCTGTTTAATAAGGTCAAGGAACTTGCGGGTGCACAAACCACAACCACTGCTCCCCCACTGAATATACAACAATGACAAGATTTGGCCTGTTTCTTTACGGACAAAATCGACAAAATAATCAGGGACATTAATAGCAACAATAATGTTGCCCCCCCCACAGGCTGACAAGGACCATGCCCCTCCATTGAGAATACCTTGGAACTCTGGCCTCCCATCACGGTCAACATACTAAAGACCATCTTTAAGACCATTAAATCCGGCTCCCCTCGGGACCCAATTCCCATTAAAGTACTCAAACAAATGGACGATCTCTCCCTGGAAGTTATCGTCAACACGCTAAACTCTTCTTTAGAACTTTCCACAGTTCCGGCTCTCTGGAAACACGCCATGATAACCCCTCTGCTAAAAAAGCCCACAGCAAATCCAGAAATATTAGCAAACTATAGACCTATATCCCTGCTCCCTGTCTTTTCAAAATTTTTAGAGAGACACGTCCACTCAGTCCTATCCAATTTTGCTGAAAACAATTCTCTCCTTCATCCTTCTCAATCGGGTTTCCGGGCTGGCTTCTCGACAGAAACAACTCTTCTGGGAGTCACCGAAAACATCCGGAAACTCCTCGACGAGGGTCAAGCGGTCGCACTCGTGCTTCTAGACTTGAGCGCGGCCTTTGACACCATATCCCATGAAACACTCATTAAGGTGTTAAATAGTAATAATATCCGTGGGAGGGCACTCGAATGGATCAAGTCCTTCCTGACTCAACGGACGTTCCAAATCACATCTTCCTCGGCATGTTCCGAAACTTTCAAAGCCCCACACGGTGTACCGCAGGGATCCATTCTAAGTTCCTTGTTTTTCAACCTATATCTCAGACCCCTGGCTGACCTAGCAGACAGTTCTGGACTCACTCTCATGACCTACGCCGATGATTCTCAGATCATCTTCTCCCTATCTGAATCTAGTCCCTCATCCCCATCTCTCCTCAAATTAGGGCTTCAAAACATCTTCAACTGGATGACAAGAAATCAACTAAAGCTAAATGGAGAAAAAACTGAGATCCTTCTTCTAGGGAAACAACGCGATCTTTGGAACCCCTCGCACTGGCCTAACCAGATGGGAAATTTCCCCACCCCAGTTACCCAAGTACGTAATCTGGGAGTCATCATGGATAGCTCCCTCTCCATGAAACAACAGGCCAGCAAAGTTGTCGGCCTATGCCTTACTATCATCAAATGGCTGAGGAAAATCCTTTGGATGCTGCCCGCCTCCACTCAAAAAACCGTAGTCAATGCCCTCATACCATCGCGGCTTGACTACGGAAACATTCTGTACCTTGGCTCCAACAAAGCTGTAGTTCGGCGGCTACAGCTTGTCCAAAACTCTGCTGTTAGTCTACTGTGCAGAATCCCTAAAACCTCCGGAGTCTCGAGCTACCGTCGCGAGCTTCATTGGCTCAGGGTAGAAAACAGAATTAGATTTAAAGCCCTGAACTATATGTTCAGAATCAAAGCAGGTATTGCACCCAAATATCTTTTAGCTCTCGCCCATCCCTACACTCCCAAGCGCAACCTTCGGTCACAATCAGCTGCCAACTTCTGCGTTCCAAGGTTCAAACTTGCAAGAATGGGAGGCAGATCCTTCGCCCACTTGGGACCACCCCTTTGAAACTCACTCCATCTTTACATTCGCAAAGAGGAAAACCATGCCAGGTTCAGAAAGAACATCAAGACTTGGCTGTTCGAACAATAATAACCTGAGCAACCTGAAATCCCCTGCTACCTTTATGCTGTGTTTTGGCGCCGGGAAACCCTTTTTGGGTAGCTGTCGCGCCTTACAAGTTTAAAAAATAAATAAATAAAATAAATAAATAAATATCGCGTATCAATATGGAGAGCGTTGAGCCGCAGCAATGTTTCATTCTTACAATGATAGGCAATAAAGAACTTACAAAACGAAAACAGCTTCGAACACTGGGCTCCACGTTACTTCCTCCGAAGGCTGCCACCTCCCCCAGCTGGCGCGGAATCTGGATGCCTTCGTGTAGCAGGGCGCTGAGGTGTCGCTGGTCACACAAGCCACTGGGATTGGCCCCCTGGCTGAAGAGATCTGCCATGTCAATCAAAACAGATGGGCATAGGAGACAGATGCGGAGCCAGGATAAAGAAAGGAAATGAGAAGCAGAAACAGACAGGGAGAAAATAGAAGAAAGGTACAGAGGTCAAGATAAAAAGAAAGAAAAACAAAGAGGTGGGAGAGCGAAGGAGAGAAGAAAAGTCGTCGGTTAAAGAGATGGGAAGACAGCAATAGAAAAAGGTGGAGAAGACGGGTAGTAAGAGGGAACAAGAAAGAGAAACAGCAAGAAATTTGGGGAGGGGGCAAAGCAAGGGAGCACAAGAAAGACAGAACGCAGAGGCACAGCAAGTAAGTGTGAGAAAGAGGAGAGGGGATGTGAAAGGAAGGGGATAGAAAGGAAAAGAAAGGGTGAATGATAGACATAGAAAGAGGGAAAAGCATCAAGGAATGAGTAAATGAGAGAAGGAGAACGAGAAAGAAAGAATGAGGCAAAAGAAAGCGAAAGAGTGATATAGAGGAAGAAAGAGAGAACCAAACAGGTGATGACAAAGAATGACAACAAAGCATTAGCATCTTGTTAATATCGTACACGTTAATGGTCAAAACATAGTAGATCAGCAACTTCTTACCTTTATCAAGCCCTAGTGTATGTGAATGTTGTATGCCATTTGTATGGTGTTGAGATTTTTTATTGAATTTTACAATGAAAATACATCAAGAGAATAATAAGGAGGCAGTAATGGATTGTGAATAAATAAATGAGAAATTCTATAAAAATAAAAAGTAACGATAAATACCTGACATTTGTTGGTGAATAAAAGCATATAAATATGGAGGATATAAATAGACATGTTGTGAATAAATATTTAAATATTTGAATAGATAGATAAAGAAATAGTGAAAAAGCAGAGAAGGCGAAGATTATGCCATGCGTATAAAGTGCCTAAAACCATGGATCTTAACATACTGGGAGAGCTCAGTGACTGAATAGGCTGCTGCAGACCAATGTATGTACTTTTCAAAACAAGAGGCATAGCATCATGGGTTTACTGGGAAAGTGAAGAGCCATGCACTTATCCAATGCGTCTGCAGTGCATAAAGTGAACTCATTTAACCCAATATTTCTCTGAGTTTGTTTCAGCTAGTTCAGGTCGAACACAGAGAGCAATGTTTGCTCCTTTCTGTGTCTGAGCTGTGTTCCCAACAACAGTCTTTGTAACTAGTATAAACTAAGCAGCTCACTAGCTGAAGAACATTTTCAAAATACAATTTATCACCAACAACAAACCAACAATTAAAACAAATCTCTGTGCTTGCATTTTCGGCAATGCAGATACATTTTGGGCCTCATTTACAAGCCCAATGTGCCGCCGGTGCATCACTCTTTTAGATGCACCGGAAGGCCATGTAATGTCACCCTGCATGACTTTTCATGTCCTTGTTAATATGGATCCCTTTTTCGTATTACTCTGCGTTAAAAGGGGCATTCCATGGGTGTTGCTGTGGGTGTTCCCAGGCAACATCCATGGAACATGACACATTCCCAGATTTACATATTTTTGTAATCCTTCCCAGGGGATGCGTAGGAGTCGTGCTTCAATGAGAAAAACATTTATTTCTCCTTGTTTTTACTCTTTCTATATGTGCTGCATTCTGCAGAAGACATAGAAGGAGCAAATCGACTTTAGTGATTGTTTATGTATAGGACGGTACTCCTTCCTGCACATAAACAATCATACCTGCAAAGCAGGCACCCTTTCACCATGGCGCTAGGCTGTCTGCGTTGGAGCACATCTGCTGTTTGTCCGCCGTTGCAGGGGAGAAGGACAGGAATGAACCATATCTTGTAGATACCGCGCATTCCTGCCCTTTTATGTTGATACATGGCAGCACAGCAGGAAGGATTGCTGTGCTGGGTCAAAATATAGTAAATCAAGCCCTTTGTGCTTCTTCTGGAACAATATAGTCAATATGCCTGAAAAGTAGCCATAGTACTGCCTGTAATTTAGTTACATCAGTTACCTTTGCACAAAATGCAATCCTACACCGTCTTCCTCCTGTAACTTCCTGCTCCATTACAGACCTCCACCTAGCAAGGCAACATTCCCAGACGCACTTCTAGACACAGTTTCAAACCTGATAACAATACACTCCAACCTATCCGTTCTGGGTGACTTTAACATTTGGTTTGATAAACCCAATATGACCCATCCAAAAACTATAATCACCGGCCTAGACGCATTGAACCTGCATCAGATTGTCCACAATCCGACACACACCGCTGGACATATCCTAGATGTCATTTTTTGCTAATACTGAACTAGTTACCTTTCAAACTAAAACTCCAGTCACATGGTCAGACCACCCTTGCTTGCCTTCCAACATAAAACAACGCTAAGCGACTCACCTAAAACTACCTTACATCCATCCACCTATCGGCCATTGAACAAACTCAATTTGGAACACTTGGAAACACAACTAACATCCAGTACAAATCTGGAAAGCATAAATTCTGTTCAAAATCTATATGAGTGGCTACAGGAAGCTTTTGACATCCTGATACCACTCAAAACCACACAACAGAACAAAAGAAAAAAAGCTCCTTGGAGAAACATAGAAATAAAAAACATAAAGCAACACATTAGAAAGCTGTAACATACCTGGCTCAAAACAAATGCCAAACAAGACAAACTTCACCTACAGAAAATTAACAGATTATACAAGTCTGCTATCAAAAAAGCTAAGAAAAGGTACTATTCAGACAGAATTCAAAACGCCAAATGTGCAAATAAAGAATTCTATAAAATACTTAATGAATTTCGCTAACCAAATTGCCTAGAAGGAACTCATCCTGTTACTCAAGATTTCACAGACAAACTGGCAAATCATTACACGGACAAAGCAGACACATTGGAATCGTACTTAAAACAGAAACAAAGCACCAGCACTAACCCTTGTACAAAACAAAAATCCAAGAATTCTCTAATCAAGCCTCTCCGTTCCTTCCGACACATCTCACACGATGAATTTATGGACCTGGTCAAAGCAAGCAGGCCTGCCCGCAGCCCTTCCGACCCCTGTCCGCCACAAACTTTCAAGACAATTCTTTTAACAACCTCTGCTGCCACTCCAGTAAGAAGAATCATCAACAATTCCTTAACTACTGGAATATTTCCAGAAGAACTCAAAAAGTCATACATACGCCCTTTACTGAAGAAAACAAACTTGGACCCGCTGAACCCTGACAACTATAGACCCATTACAAATGGACCGTTCGTGGGCAAACTGATAGAAAGAGCAGCGTTCGCCCAGATGTCACAATTCATTGATGAGAATGACATACTTTCAGACTTCCAAACAGGATTCCTTCCGGGAAGAGTCACTGAATCTGCCCTCCTTGCCATCTGGGATGACTTAAAGAATACAGTCGACCGCAACGGGGTTGCTGCGCTACTCCTCTTGGACCTATCAGCTGCCTTTGACACGGTTGACCATGACACTCTGAAACAAGGACTCTATGAAGCCGGCATAGAGGGAACTGCTTCAGACTGGATAGCGTCTTACCTTCGAAACAGAACTAATGTCATCCATACCCCACCTTTCTCGTCCAAACCATACTCGACAAAAGCAGGGGTCCCTCAAGGTTCTATCATCTCGCCCATGCTTTTCAACATCTACATGAAGTCATTACCAGTACTGATCAATACATTTCACCTCATGTGCTCTAACTATGCAGATGACACGCAAATACTCCTTCAACTGGAATGCCCCAAAGACATTGGAAAATCACCAATTTTCATCTGTCTCAGAGCCGTGGATCAGTGGATGACCTGGAGCCATCTCAAATTGAATCCTTCAAAAAATGAAATACTCACGTGTGGCGATTGGAAACATTACAACCAGCTTGCCGCATGGCCTGATGAACTGGGATCACTGCCTAAAGTATCGAAGGAAGTAAGGAACCTCGGAATGACCATGGACTCCAAGCTGTTGATGAATGCCCAAGTGGATAAACTAGCAAGATCAAGCTTTGCTACTATAAAAACGCTGCGACGAATTTTCCCTCATTTGGGATTTCCACACAAGATCCAAGTTACCATCTGCCTTGTTCTGTCCAAACTCGATTACGCCAATAGCCTCTACCACGGATCACCTTTAACGACTATTCAGTACTAAGAACTCGGCTGCCAGACTACCCTTGCATATCAAACCGCGAGACCACATCTCCCCTGCCTTGAAAGCCCTGCATTGGTTACCGGTTGCCAGAAGATCCACATTCAAGCTGCTTTGTATCACCCACAAAGCAATACATGGAATGGGACCTCTCTTCATCTGGAATAAAATCACCAAACACATTCAACAACGGAACCTCCGCTCTAAAGGAGCATCTCGCCTCAAAATCCCACCATACAAGAAAAAAACCATGGGTGGCACATCCTTCTCTGTTCAATGAGCCAAACTATGGAACTCTTTATCCCCCAACATAATGTCCACAGACAACCACCTTATCTTCAGAAAACTACTCAAGATTTGGCTCTTCCCCACATAAGCACCATACGCAAACAGAAATTTACAGCATATCCCTCTGTATACAAGCATTTTTTTCACTATAGATATGTACCTATCTTTGTGTATTACTTTGTATAAACATGTAAAATAATTATGTTGTTGAGAGAAAAATAATAATAATAAATAAATAAAAATCATCTTTGGTCTACATGTACATACTTCCATTGTGCATCTATGTACCTTCCATGTACTTGGATCTGTGTGTCTGTTACTTTTCTCCTGAGAAAGCATATCCAATGCACTACCCTATTTCTCATCTTGTGCCTCTATCAATATATTTAATCTACATATATTTACCTCCTTTATGTATCTATATACTTTCAATGTAATTATGGATGGTATAGAGACAAAATATCGACTCCAAAATATCGACTGGACATAATATTGAGTTTTAAATATAGACTGGACAAAATATCGACTGGACATAATATCGACTACAAAAATATCGTTTTTCAGGTAAGTGAAGTAATATCGACTGTATAAAATATAGATAGCAAAAATATCGATTTTTTAATAATATATAATATTTTATAGTGTATTTTTATGTAATAATATGTGTGAATAGTGTGTATTAATGTTATAAAATATTTTATTACATGAATTTTGTTTTGATAATAATTGCGTAATGTAATTCTGTAGCGGGTTGTGGGTTTATAGGGGAATAGGGTGGGAAGTAGTGTAATAATAATTAATTAATTAATATATGTTTGTTAATATTTTTAATTAATAATGAATTGATAATTAATTAATATTAATTAGTTAATTAATTAATATAATTTTGAATATATTTTGTATTAGTAAATAATTGTTAATTAATTAATTGTAATTAGTTAATTACATTAATTATAGTACATTTTTTATATATATAATTGTGTGTTATTTTTAAGTAATTAATTTTGAAAAAATAATATTAATTATTAAAATAATTACACCTAATGTTCTAATATATTTACTTTATTGTTATTGTTAATTAATAATTAATTGGTAATTAAATAATATTGATAAATTTTGGGTAAAGGAGCATTTTTAGGGTTCAGGGTCACTTTTCAGTTCATGGGTAAAGGGGTATTTTTAGGGTTCAGGGTCAGTTTTCAGTTCATGGGTAAAGGGGTATTTTTAGGGTTCAGGGTCAGTTTTCAGGTCATGGGTAAAGGGGTATTTTTAGGGTTCAGGGTCAGTTTTCAGTTCATGGGTAAAGGGGTATTTTTAGGGTTCAGGGTCAGTTTTCAGGTCATGGGTAAAGGGGTATTTTTAGGGTTCAGGGTCAGTTTTCAGGTCATGGGTAAAGGGGTATTTTTAGGGTTCAGGGTCAGTTTTCAGGTCATGGGTAAAGGGGTATTTTTAGGGTTCAGGGTCAGTTTTCAGGTCATGGGTAAAGGGGTATTTTTAGGGTTCAGGGTCAGTTTTCAGGTCATGGGTAAAGGGGTATTTTTAGGGTTCAGGGTCAGTTTTGGGTTTTTGGGTAAAGGGGTATTTTTAGGGTTCAGGGTCAGTTTGGGGTTTTTGGGTAAAGGGGTATTTTTAGGGTTCAGGGTCAACAAATAAGATTTAAAAAAATAATTTTTATTATTTTCATTTATTATTTTATTATTATAATTTAATTTAAGTCGTTTTAAGTATATTTTAGTAATTAAAATTTAATATTAATTTAATTTAACACTGTTTTTAATAAAGTCGATATTTTTTACATCTATATTTTTGTTAACGATATTTTGTACTCGATATTTTTGTACTTACCTGTTTGTAGATACAAACTCGATATTTTGACTGTCGATATTTTGTCCACGATATTTTGGCAAGTCGATATTTTGTCAGTCGATATTATTTCAGTGATCCATTATGGATCTATACATTTATCACTTTCTTCTAATTTAGCATTTCCAATGCACTACCCTATTTCTCAGCCTATACTTCGCTCAATATATCTTCTAGCCCAACCTTCTGACTCATCTCAAACTACTTCTACTACTCCTTCCAATGCACTACCCTATCTCTCATCCTATACATCTATCAATATATCCTCTACATCCACTCTCTCATTTATCCAAAACCCCATACCACTACTATGATTGCCAAAATAACCCTTTCTAGACTCTCTCCTACTCTACCCCTCCTTGCATCATCTGACACCTCTTTTACTATACCGATCCCCTAAAACAAACCTTTCTAAACTCTTTCCTCTGAGTCCTCCCCTCCAGAACTCCTTTTTACTCATCCAAAAGCCTCCTCCTATTGCTAAGACATAAAAAAAAAAAATCTTTCACTCTTTTATCCCTCCACTATCCTTTTCAATCAAAATTAACAGACTAATATGTTCACTTCTCAAATTCCATATTAAACTATACTAATATACTACCCAAATAACTGAATAACATATCCACTACTCAAATTACTTGATTATTTTTTTATTTTTACTATACTAATTTTCAACAGTAATCCTTTATGGGTTCCGGAGTGGCGTGCTACTCGCCAGAAAAGCGATTCAACACCCATCAGGGGTAACAAGTGCAAATCTTTCTTCCCCTTTTATCCCTCCGCTATCCTTCTCACGCCAAGTAACGACTAATATCCACCACTGAAATTACTTCATATTTCACCATATTAATTCACCACTAATCCTTTGTAGGCTTCCTGAATAGCGTGCGTCAACAAGCGCTATATAAATACAAACCTTTGTCCTCCTCTATCCTTCTGCTATCATTCCAAATCCAAATAACTGACTAACCTATCCTCCACTTAAAATGTTTCACTATATTCATTGAACACTAATCCTCTATGGGTCCCGGAGTAGCGTGCTACTCGCCGAAAAAGCGCTTCAACGCCTCGTCAGGGGTAGTACACGCTATATAAATGCAATTACAATACAATACAATACAATACAATATGGTACCAGAATATTGTGTTTTAGATATTGTTTGCAAAAATATTGACCCTTTGGAATTAATAGAAGAAAAATCAGCATCCAATGGAAAGATATTTTTTACAACTGACTTTAGGGGACAATATTTATGTCAGGTAATATGTCTGCATACATCATATTTACATACATCCCCGTTCCATCATTGTATATTAACAAGCTGTTGCTGTTACCAAGTAATATCCAAACCTGCGGCTTGATGGTTTTGATCATAACCAACAGCTGCAGTGTGTCTCTTAATATCTCTCCACACATTCACCTCTTACAGTAACTAAACATTTGAATGCCGAATGCCTACCCCAACGAGAAAACAGTCTATAACCCTTAAAAGCAAGCAAATACTACAGCACTCGTGAGGAAATACACACACACACACACACACACACACACACCTTCCCCCCTTACATCAGCATTTTTCCCTCTCTTGTCTTTCAAGGTTAGGTATTCACACACAACACCTGCACTTATAGATCAATAGAGATGCTATCAGATGCATTTCCAAATAGAACATGAAAGTAAAATAAAAGCCTAGACCAAATTTGGTATTGGATTAGGTAGAGCTTTCTGTGTGCTCACAGCAACAACCAGAGACAGTGTTACGGGTAGTCCCAAACACAAAGCAACTCCATTTTTCAGGCCCACATCCTTTTAGGTTCCTTCATTCCAGATTAAAAAAGTAAGCAATTTTAGCATAATGTTTACTTAGATTTGACTTAAACCCCTAAATAAACTTCTAGCTAGCCATGCTCAACATGATCCTATTATTCCTTCTTCAAGGCACAGAGCAGAGCCCATCAGATACCTTCTATTTCTATTGAAAACATTTATAGAGCGCAATAGCTGCCCCAGCCAAGGGGCGTCCCGGTGCTAACAGCAGAAACAACAGTGTTACCACAGACGGCAGCCTACACAGTAGGAAAAAGAAAAGTTTTAATAGCTTTCCTAAAATCTGTGAGATTGTTGAGGCCCTGAATAGGGGGGGGCAGAGAGTTCCAAAGAATCACCGCTCTGTATCGGAAGGAACGACCTCCGGCCCGAGTTTTCCTAACTCTAGGGACCAACAACAAATGTTGACCCATGGAGCGGAGCTGACGGGAAGGAACACCAGCGCCCTGCAAACCCCCTACTTGATAAACGCGATCAAAAATGTGCTCAAAAGGGGGCGTGGCTTGGCCAGCAACAATGGCGGTCATGCAGTGAGCGAGCTCCGGCCAGCCAAGCAATATCCTGCAATGATATCCTACCCCTAGACATCTAGGGTGAAGCGGCATATCCTGACAAGATCGCCTACCTCCGGGTGATCCTCCGGTGGTGGTTGCAGCCGGACATCGGCTCCGGTGGGGCGTGCAGAGCTCCGGTGCTGGGGAGCGGCCTGTTGGAAGCCGGCAAGGAGTGAGCCGGGACCTCCCGTACTTCGCCAGTCCGACAGAGTGCGTCTGGAGATCGGCGCGGAGGTGAAGGTGCGGCCAGCGCGAAAGGGGCTCCTTTTGCTCCTTTTGCTCCGGTGCCCCAGTGCTTGAGTGGCTCCCTGTGCCTGTGGAGTGAGGGGAGTCATAGCTGTGGCTGCCGACGGGCGAGTCCTATAGCGCCTGAGGAGGTCTGGCCGAGGGATTCTCCGGAGGGGTCCGGCGGGAGCGGGCGCCATTTTGGGGCACATCGGGCACCTGTGGAGGCCGTGGAAGAGGGGTGCTCGACATCACACTAACCAGGGCGGTGAGACCTTCGGTGGTGCACTGAGCTGGGTGGCCCCCCCGTGAGCTCTGGTGAAGGCGGGTCAGTCGGGCCTGCCGAGCTTGTCGGGTGAGGCCTGGGACGACGGCAGCCTGCTTGTGGAGCCCCGAGAGGCAGACGTGCGTGGCCTAGACCCTGGTGCGGAGCAGTGAGCTGGAATGGGCCTACGTGGGGCGGTGAGAGCGCTCCGTCCTCCTTCCCCCTCCCCCCCTCCTTGATAGAACTTCCTTGGTGGCCGCTGACCGCGGCGGTAGGGAGGATCGGTGGCCGGATCGGGCCTCAGTGGTAGTTGAAGGCTGAGGGGCTCTGTGGTCTGGCGGAGAAGTGCCTGAGTGGGGGTGCACCGGCGGCAGCGTTCCGGGCCCGGCCGCCGCGTTCTTCTTTGCGAGGGCCTCCCTGTCGCCTGCGGCTGGGGCTGTCCTCGTACATTGGTGGTCATCGACACCAATGTCTCCGGTGGGGCGTGCAGAGCTCCGGTGCCGGGAAGCGGCCTGTTGGAAGCCGGCAAGGAGTGAGCCGGGACCTCCCGTACTTCGCCAGTCCGACAGAGTGCGTCTGGAGATCGGCGCGGAGGTGAAGGTGCGGCCAACGCGAAAGGGGCTCCTTTTGCTCCGGTGCCCCAGTGCTTGAGTGGCTCCCTGTGCCTGTGGAGTGAGGGGAGGCATAGCTGTGGCTGCCGACGGGCGAGTCCTATAGCGCCTGAGGAGGTCTGGCCGAGGGATTCTCCGGAGGGGTCCGGCGGGAGCGGCCGCCATTTTGGGGCACATCGGGCACCTGTGGAGGCCGTGGAAGAGGAGTGCTCGACATCACACTAACAGGGCGGTGAGACCTTCGGTGGTGCACTGAGCTGGGTGGCCCCCCCGTGAGCTCTGGTGAAGGCGGGTCATTCGGGCCTGCCGAGCTTGTCGGGTGAGGCCTGGGACGACGGCAGCCTGCTTGTGGAGCCCCGAGAGGCAGACGTGCGTGGCCTAGACCCTGGTGCGGAGCAGTGAGCTGGAATGGGCCTACGTGGGGCGGTGAGAGCGCTCCGTCCTCCTTCCCCCTCCCCCCCTCCTTGATAGAACTTCCTTGGTGGCCGCTGACCGCGGCGGTAGGGAGGATCGGTGGCCGGATCGGGCCTCAGTGGTAGTTGAAGGCGGAGGGGCTCCGTGGTCTGGCGGAGAAGTGCCTGAGTGGGGGTGCACCGGCGGCAGCGTTCCGGGCCCGGCCGCCGCGTTCTTCTTTGCGAGGGCCTCCCTGTCGCCTGCGGCTGGGGCTGTCCTCGTACATTGGTGGTCATCGACGAGTGGGGCGCGGACCAGGCCCGGACAGGCCATTGCAGGCACCGGGCAAACCCCCGGTGTGCCACACAGGTGGGGGCTGGTTTTGTGCCCCTGGGGGCCGTATTTGTTACAGGGCTGCAAAATCGGCCCTGTACCAAAATCGACTGTAAACCGGCCCGTCAGAGAGCTCGGCGGCACCTCCAACCCCCCCGAGTGGGGAGGGGGGGCCGGCCGAGCACTTTGCCTGGGCCGGTTTTGTTTCCCAGTCCGGCCCTGGCGCGGACGCACAGCCCCTGCGCAGCAGTGACTGGAGGGCTGCCCCTGCGGCCCGCCGCGCTGGACACGGTCCACCTGGGGCTCATCGGATAGTGTCTACTGGAGTGGCGGTCGCCCTGCCTGGCCTCTGTGTTGCTGGTTGCGGCTGATCCTGTGGGGAGGAGAACCATCGCTTGAGGAGACCGGCTGTGCCACAATCACACGGGATCGCACGCGTGGCGGCCACACCAAGCAGGGGATCATTGACAAGTTCATAGAGGCGGGCCATGCGGCCTGGGCGGCGGGGTCGCAGAACCAGGCCCTGACAGTGATAACCCAATCCAGGGACATGCTGGACGCCAAGATTGAGGCGGTGGGATCGGACGTCATGTTGCTTCGTCAGGACCTGAGGAACGCTGTCGAGCGCATTACTGGAACGGAGACAGGCATCTCGGAGGTTGATGTGTCTATCCTAAAGAAGAAGGTCGCGGACATGAACATGGAGAAAATACAGAAGGGCCTGGATATGCGCGTCAAGGATGCCGAAGGGCGGGCTCGGTGGAATTACCTACGCCTTGTGGGATTTCCAGAGGGCTGTGAGGGAGACAACATGGAGCGCTTCCTTACCCAGTGGCTGGAGGGCTGGCTCCCCCCAGAAGTGCTCTCTCGCTGCTTTGTAGTGCTTTGTAGTGGAGTGGGCTCACAGAGCTCTGATGCAGAAGCCCCCCCTAGGGCACGCCCGCGGTCTTTCATTGCCAAATTTCTGAACTACTCGGATCGCGACACCATCCTGCAGCAGGCGAGGGTCAAGGCCTCCCTCACGTGCAATAACGCGACCATCTTCATTTTCCCGGACTATACACGCTTAGTGCAGCAGCAGCGACAATCCTTCCTCGCGGCAAAGGCTCGCCTCCGGGGCCTCAAGCTTCAATACGCCCTGCTGTACCCGGCTCGGCTGAGGGTCATCTTCAAATCCCACACACTGTTCTTCGACTCCCCAGAGGAAGTGTTTAAATGGACGGACGAAACGGTGAAGATCCGAGTTCATATGCCGCCGAGCAGTGATTCGGACTCTTCCTCGAGTGGGATGGCCCACGATGGCCTCAGGAGCCAGCAGCGACGCAACTTGAGATCGTGGTCCGGACGCAGCTCTCGTTCTGGCTCCGTGCTCTGGCAGAAGGATCCGTCACCGGAGCAGCAACCTGTGGTGAAATGATATGTGGGAATCCCGAACTGATCTCTAAGTATGGTATATATGGATGTCTGGATGGGCTAGTTTTCTTCAGGCCTGGGAGCCTGGCCCCGCAGGAGTGGGTGGGTGGGAGTGAAGTCCTAAAGTTGTGGGTTGTCATTTGGGATCCATTGGAGGGGGTGGTTCTTGTCCCCCCGCTGGGGACTAGGCTACAGTCCGACCGCGACAGGTGCTACCATGTTAGTGAGGTACGGGGTTGGGGGTGGAGGGGGGAAGGCGAGTGGGTTCGGGGGAATGCTTGATTATGTTTTGATGCTACATGTTTGCCACACTTTTTGCACGCTGAGTTGCAGAGACACCTACAGTTTAAATAGAGTTTTTCCACCATGTCTAATGCAGAGGGGGGAAGGCGGGTAGCCCCCGGCTCCCTGCGCATAATTAGCTGAAATGTGCGCGGGTGCTGGATAAGGTGAAACGTGGGGCGGTTCTTCAGTTTGCCAAAAGGGCCGGGGCTGATGTACTCCTGCTCCAGGAGACCCATTTGCTTGGTATGAAGGCGCTATGCTTGCAACAATTTGGGTTCCATCAGGTATTCCACTTGGGGTTTACAAGGTGCTCACGGGGGGTTGCGATCCTGATACACCGCAGGGTCTCCTACACACATGAGAAACTCTGGTCTGACACACAGGGTCGATACATCATAGTGCAGGGTAGGATCGGGGGAGATCGGTTGACCTTGGGTATTGTTTACGCTCCACCGCCACTGCAGTGGACCCTGGTGGAGCGACTCATGTCGCTTTCGAGTGCCATGCCGAATACCCTCCCTGTGGTTGGGGGGGACTGGAACGATGTGATGGAGCTGGGCTGCGATAGGTGGAGGAGTGGGGCGCCTGTTGGGGCGGGGGGCCCACCCACTAAACTTCATGCCCTGGCCACAGGACTCGACTGGTCGGATGTCTGGAGACGTATGCATGGTCCACGCAGGGAGTATACCTACTTTTCCAAGGTCCATGACTCATTCTCCAGACTGGACTACATCTTTGTCCCAAGGGGACTGACACATAGGATACTATAGGCTACAATTCTGCCGAGAGCCCTATCAGACCATTTGCCAGTGGCCTTTACGTTCAGAATAGGCCCGGGCAGGCAGCCATTTAGGTGGCGTATGTCGGGGGCACCTGCTGAAGGACGAGTACAGGGAGCATGTGACCAAGGAAATAGATAATTACCTAGTTTCTAACTTAGGCTCAGTAGAATCCCCAGCTACCCTCTGGGAAGCTTTAAAACCCACGCGCGGGGTGTCGATATCTCCTGGTGTGCGGTGGCGCGTCGGGAGCGGCAACGGGATTTAGTGCAACGAGAGGCAGATATGGAGGCACTGGAGCGTAGGGGTCGGGAAGTGGGCAGCGGACATGCTAGACGACAGCTTGTGTTGGCTCAGCAGCAGTACACCGCGATACTGATGGAGGAGGCACGGCAGGCCTGGCTAGCCACGCGTAGTTGGGTGTATCAGTGGGGTGATAAATCAGGCAAGATGCTCCACCGCTTGTGCCAGGGCATGCTCCACGCCCAGCCGTTGCCCCAAATATTGGACTCAGAGGGGGTGCCTATTCTTGAGCCTCCGGCCATTGCGGAGAGCTACGCGGCATCCTATGAGGATCTGTATGCGCCCAGGGAATGCCTGACGGAAGATGTTATCCAGCGGTTCATTGACAATCTTCCCCCACGGTTCGTCTCAGACGACGTGCGGGAGCAATTAGATAGGCCCCTGTCCGACGATGAACTGGGTGCAGCCCTGGGAGAGCTGAACCCCGGAAAGGCCCCCGGCCTCAATGGCTTTCTGTGCGAATTTTTCCGGTGGTTTTATGTACAGCTGGTTCCACATCTTCAAACGGTTGTGGAGGAGGCGCGCGAGGGTGGCCTGCTTCTCCCGGATTGGGTGCATGCAGAGGTGGTGGTCTTCTTGAAAATGGGTAGACCCCCGAGAGCCATGCGTCCTACCGCCCTATATCCTTACTCAATACCGAGACCAAAATCCTGGCTAAGGCCTTGGCTAATAGGCTCAAGCCCCACATTGCAGACTTAGTCCACCCTGATCAGGCTGGGTTCATGCCATGGAGGGCGACTCGCCACAATATTAGACGCGCCCACATCGCGATATCGGCCTGGGAGAGATTGGGGGAGCCGACAGCGTTATTTTTAGCGGACATGGACAGGGCCTTTGATTCCCTGAGCTGGGTATATCTGTTTGCCCTGCTGCGGCGCCTCAATTTTGGCCCGCGCTTCATGGCCTATTTACAGTTACTATATAAAGACCTCACGGCGTCAGTACGGGTGGGGGGGCAATCTCTTGCTCCTTTCAGGTCCGGCGGGGCATGCTACAGGGCTGTCCCCTCTCCCCCTCCCTATTCACGCTCGCCATGGAGCCCTTGGCGGCGTGGGTGCGCATAGACGCCCAACTCAAGGTCTTTAGGTGGTCGCTGGGCCTCACCGACAAAATAGCACTATATGCTGACGAAGTCTTGTTCTTTCTTACCGACTTGGACCGGTCGGGACCGCAGCTGCTACGTATTATGCAGATCTTTGGAGAAACCTCCGGCCTCTATATGAACCTGGGCAAATCAACGTTGTGGGTTCTGGGTGGAATGCGGCGGGTGGGAGCCTGGGCCTCTGGTCTTCAGCTGGCGTCTGGAGGGATGACATACCTGGGGGTATACCTGTCGGAGGAGGCAGCCGCCTCGCGAGATCGCAACCGTACCCCGGTATGGGACGCACGTGCGAGGATTTGAATATTTGGTCCCGCATGCCTCTGACGATTTATGGCAGATCGGCCATCTTTAAAATGGTGGCGCTCCCCCGTCTATTGTACCAACTACAAAATCACCCATACCGGATTCCGCCCCGCTGGTTTCAACAGATCAACTCGGCGCTGGGTGGGTTTCTATGGGAGGGGGGATCCCACGGGTGGCTCTGCATACATGTTTCTTATCCTCTTACACTGGGGAGCTTGCCACATCTGATGTTCTTTCCTTCTATCAGGCGGCGCACTTACTTGTTCTCAACGAGTTGTGATATGGTGATAGGGGAGACCCAGCCTACGTGGTCGAGCGGCACCTAATGGGCTCAGCGTCCGTGCATACACTGATGTACTGCGCATCGCTTCGAAGGTGCCTTCCTTCCGCCACGCAGGTGGTATTCTATGTCTGGAGGCGAGCACTGGGCAGGATGGAGTGGTGGAACGTGCTGACCCGAGAGACTCCTCTCTGACGAAATGGTTGTCTTCCCCGTCTAGATGCATTGCAGGGCTTCCGGGGTTGGGGCGCAATAGGAATCTCCTCCCTGGGGGATGTAATGTCAGGTCGTACCCTGAAGTCCTTTCAGAACCTGCAAGACGAGTATGGGATGCCACAATCCCAGTTCTTTAAATACCTACAGTTTAGGCACGCATTGACGCCCTACCTGACTGACCTAGGGCCCCTCCCTGGTTTTAGTCCATTAGAGGCCAAAATGTTTATGGGCGAATTACCAGATAAGAAATTTCACGTATCTACCAAACGTTAGTTCACCACTGCTCCACTGACCTACACAGACTTAGGACAGCATGGGGGGGGACGTAGGGGATTTAGAGGAAGAGGACTGGGCAGAGGCATTGGCGAGCCCGCGGGGGCGGCTATTTCCACACGCCTGCACCTAGCACAGTTTAAATATCTACATCGCACATATTTTACCCGATTGCGCCTATGGAGGGCGGGTATGATTAGCTCCCCTGATTGTCTCCGCTGCGAACAGGGGAGGGTACACTTTTGCATACTGTCTGGGGGTGTTGGGTGTTGCATAGATTCTGGAGTGGGGTGTTTGCCTGTTTGTCAGAGGTTTTGGCATGGGAGCTCCCGCACACGCCGAAATTGGCTTTGTTGCATGTGATGGAAGGGATTGGGGGGCAATAGGTACAAGCGTCACCTGTTATTGTTGGGCTTTACACTGGCAAAGAGGGACATTGCCAAGGTGTGGAAGGCGCCTCGAGCTCCGCCATTGACTGCTTGGAAAAATGCCATGGACTTTTGTATGGGACTCGAGCAACCTATATTTATGGCTAGGGGGTACCCCCGAAAACACTTTAAGATCTGGAAGAGATGGGCGAATTACCGCGGGCTGGACTTGGACCCGCCGCCAGAGAGGGCCGCCCTTCCGGCGATTTGACAGGTGGTTGGTTGGTGGGGAGGATAGAGTGTCTCGTTGAACTTGGTATGCTCTTTTACGACTTTATACTGTAAATTAGTGGTAGCATCAGCGCACAAGGGGGAGTGGGAGGGGGGGGCTTTGTTAGTTTATCTACAAAAAGTCTAAGATGTTATTGCTGATCTATTGATGTGTGCAGCAGACTCCGGTTTCCGGAGCTATGCAATATATGTGACCTATGACAAATAAAATCTTTTAAAAAAATAAAAAATACGCGCTCAAAATGAGGAACATTATTATTATTTTTTTTAAAAGGCCAGGGCAACCCGAGGGGGAGGGGAAGCAAGATGGCGGCCAGGAAAATGAAACTTGTCGGAGCCACAGGAAAATTCAGCTAGACTGGAGAGGGCTCACCGCATCACCGCTGACTAAAAAGCACCAAAAGTTAAGGAAACAGACCCAGGAAATACACCAGGGGAAGGTAAAGCGGGGTCCTCTCTCTCTAACTAGCGCTAGAAGAAGGCATAACTGGTACGGGAGCTTCTTGCCCCGCCCACCCCGCCCACGCACCATAGCACACAGCAACCAGCGCAATCTAAACAAGCGTGACTCTGATCACATCGGCAACGACTCCCACGAAAATCGGGGGCTTAGTGCCCTAATACCCAACACACCTGTGGGGGATGGATGCCTTGAAAAGAGCAAAATCCGTCCGAAGGCCAAGAAAGGCAGAACGCGGGGGTTCTTGATGATAGAAGGGTGCCACCAAGAAGGGTACCAACCCAAGACCAAATAAAGTAGCACTGAGGAGAGGAAGGGTCATCAAAGCGCACATCCTCTCCCAAACCACACCACCAGAGGTGAGGGAATGCACAGACACCAGGGAGTGAACGTATGAACATAATAACTACAGGCTGGTGTTTAAGAAGGCAAGAAAGTGACAAGAAATAAGGGAAACACCCAAAAGACCCCGGAAGGGCAAAAGCGAAATCCCAAAAAGGGCGAAACACGCAAAAAGAACGATGTCGAAGGCGGTCTAGCTCCATAGCATAGACAACAAAGCTAGTGGGTAACAGCAACAACTGCAGACTGTGCACAGCAGAAGGTAGCAACCGGACAGCACACAGCTGCCAGAGAAGGCAAGCCCCACAACAGAGTGGACACCACTGGCGAGAGAACTAATCAAGCGCCGCAAATTGAGAAGACAGAGATGCTTGAAAGCACTTGTTTGAAATGATGAGCAAACAAAGAGAGCTTGAGACACCATGACCACTGGGAGACAAGGAGAGAGGCCGCAAAGCCAGGGCGACTCGTGTCCAAAAGGCACTGAGCCAAAGCAAAAGGCTACCACGGAAGCAAAAGGGCAAGGAAGGTGGTGGACACCCCATCAGGTCATCATCCAGGCTCCTACGGACCTCCAACAAACGAAAACAAGAAGGAGCGATGAATCCCACCTACAGAGTGGAAGACATAGGGAGAGGAGTAGGGACAGAGGGGATCAAACAAAACAACGCACTGTGAGAGACCCCAAGAGAGCAGAGAAGATAAAGTAAACAAACATAGCAGGACAAGAAACATGGCAGACAGAGAAATTAGGCTACAGCAACACAACTGAAGAAGAGCAAAAGTGAGCTAGTGACATCAGACTCGCCAATCAAACAAAAAGCGGATATAAACAGCACCCTAGAAATTATATTAAAGAAACTGGTGGAGGTGCATGACCTGGCGAAATCCACTAAACTCACCACAGACACAATCCAACTAGAGATTGTGGCAGACGATTTAAATTCAGTGAACATTAGACTGGCAGCAGCGGAGCAAAGGATCAGTGACGCAGAAGACTCTACCCACAATGTGAGCAGAGAGGTGAAAGCACTATCAGAGGTAACAGGGGCTCTCCAAAAGCAAACAGCGGAGATGGAAGACAGGAACCGCAGAGGAAACATATGCATACTCGGGATCCCAGAAGGGGCAGAGGATGCGGCGGGATCCTGCTCCACATTCCTTGAGGACCTGATCCCCAAGCTCACCAACATAAAATTCACCCGACAATTTGAGCTAGACAAAGCCTACAGAATTCCCGCTTTCAAACCATCAACGTCCCAAACCGCTCTGCCTTTCATATGCAAGCCCCTGAGATCACAAGACACCGAGGACATTTTTAACTTTGCACGCAAAAACCACCAGATCAACTGGAAGGGCCACAAGATCATCCTCACACAGGACTATTCAAAACCCACGGTCTATACCAGGAAAGGCTTTCTAGCCCTAAGCCAAAGTCTCAGGAGTAAAAACATTCAATTCTTGTTCGTAGATCCCGCAAAGTTCAAGATAATAAACAAGGGGAAAAACCACTTTTTTCACAGATCCAAAAGACCTAATCCACTACCTAGATGGCCCAGCAACTCAAGCCATGGACACCTCACTCCACGGCTCAGCGAAGAGAGGGCCCTCGCCAGAACCGAACATCGGGGGGCAGGCTCCTGAAATATACATATTAGACAAAGAGGCGTCAATGCCTATACATTTCCACCTCACAGATGCCAGAGACTACCTCAAGAACAAATCTTGCCTTGTAAAGTCGCAACAACTACCTCACACCTACGGGCAATACTAACCAACGCCCAACTCGCCTAAACATCAAAACAGAGCGGAAGATCGCAGCAGATAAAAGGAAGGCTCAGGAACTACAACGTATCCTTTTACTTTGGTTACCTCAAGCGTAACACTGAGCATACAAATGTCAGAGCTACTGCACAAAGCTACAGTGGAGTTTACAAATTGACTTACACGATAACATCTCTCTGGGAGAAGGAATGGCGATCCTGCTGTCGCACCTCCCACAGACAAGTGAAGAGGGGAGGAGGGGCTGGTGAGGGGGAGCGGCGCTATTATATCTCAGATGTCTATCCTCTTTATTTTTTAGTCTTTTCTTCTTTCCACACCTTGTATGTCACTGCATATGTTGGTTGTCAGACCATGCGAGCCATGCCATAATGGAAGGGGCCCACGTAAAGATCCCAAGATACAGAAGACAGTGCAGATCACCCTCCACCACACTACATCAGATGGATAATAACAAAACTCTGACCCTGACCGCAGACCTCAATATAACATCCCTCAACTTCAAGGGCCTATACCACGCCATTAAATGCAGGAAGATAGTGGATTACCTAGCAAAGACCAAAAGCGACATAATACTACTACAGAAAACCATATTAGCAGAGGAAGATGCCAAACTGCTCAGAGCCAACCAGATAGCGCAACTTGCGTGCTCACCAGCAGACAAAAAGAAGAGGGGGTCCTGACCCTATTATCCAAGAGATCAAAGATCTCAATAGACTCCCACGACGAGGAGGGCAGACTACTTATAACAAACCTCTCTAGAGGGGAGGAGCGATTCCACATGGCGAACATATGTGGCCCAAATACAGACAACCCTATATTCTGGGCTGAAGTGTCTGACACACTAGACAAACTCCTGCAGGATGAACTCACAATTGTAGCAGGGGACTTTAACATCCCATTAGATCACATAATAGACAGACAGTCCTCTTGCCAATACCACCCCACCAACTCCCACGCAGCACTTCAAAACATCTGCACCAAATGTAACCTCAAAGACGCATGGAGACTACAACACCCTGATACTAGAGACTACACATTTTACTCCAACCCACATAACTCATACACCAGGATAGGTTACATTTTAATATCAGGGACACACACACACTTGATAGAAGACTCAGAGATTGCACCAAGACTAGTCTCTGACCACTCAGCACTTAGCCTAAAACAAATCGGCTGTCACAACGAAGCGATCCCAAGAAGATGGCGCTTTAACAATGAAACTATTTCAGACCCAGGAAACAAAAAAGAAAGCGAGGAACCCATAGCGGATTACCTATCCCACAATGATTCTCCAGCGACTAGCATCAGCACAATGTGGGAGGCCTTAAAAGCAATGATCAGAGGTAAATTATTTGATATTAAGGCAAGAATAAACAAAAAGACGAACCTAAGGTAAACCAACTCAAGGAAGAGATAAAAAAGTTAGAACTCGACCACATAAATGCCACAAATGACAACACACTCCTAACTGCTCTAACACAACACAAGTATGAGTACAATAAAATCTTGAGCGAAAGGGCAGGGCTGTGGTTTAACAAATGCAAAGCATTTAACCTTTGCGAAACCAACAGAGCAGGGAAGCTACTGGCATCATACCTGAAACACAAACGCAACCAAGTAGCGATCTCATCAATTACAGACTCAAACAATAAAACACACACAAGATACAAAGAAATCCTCAGTACATTCCAAGAGTTCTACTCAGAACTATACAAAACAGAGCAGACACTCAACCGAGAAGAGTGCACAAGATACCTAGGCAGATTAGGACTCCCAAAATTAGACTCCGTATACACAGCAAGGCTAGATCAGGATATCAACTGCACGGAAATTGAAATGGCAATCAAGTCATTAAAATAAAAATACGGCTCCTGGGCCAGACGGATACACTGCCGATTTCTATAAGTCCTTCCTAACCCAACTAACCCCAACCATGAAATGGACCTTTAACCAGGCGGCATCTTCTGGGGTAGTACCGCAGTCCATGACAGAGGCGACTAAAATAGTCATCCTAAAGGAGTGAACCTAGCAAACTTTAAGGTTTTCCAACTAGCCTTCCTAGCTAAACAAGGAATGCAATGGGTTGCCTCGACGCCAGACTACACACCGGTATGGGTAGAGGTAGAGAAAGCCATTCTGAACAACCTGAGCCCACTAGCCCTACTAACCACAAACACATACCACACACATCTAAACCGATCTTTAAAAACACTAAAATAGCTCTCCTAACGGTCGAGAAGAAAATGGAGGTCAGCATTAAAGGGCCCAAATCAGAATCGCTGTGGGCTAATAGCAAGATCAAATATAAGGGGGAAAATCTCAACTACGAGACATGGATAGAAAACGGTATATCCTACCCACACCAACTCGAGAAGGAGGCATCCCCCATTACATTCTCCGACCTGAAAACAACCCACCAATTGGAAGACATAGACCTTTATAGATTCCTAAAGATAAATGCAGCCCTGTCAAAGACAGGCCTAGCCAGCACCCAACCCTCGATCTTCCAATATGTAGCAAAAATCAACAAAATAGGCCATCAAGTCTCGCAATTATACAAACTACTACGCCCGAAAACCACCAGGCTTAATGCCAAAACAACCGAACACTGGGATAAACATATCCACCCCCGCTAAATGACCATGAGTGGAAAACTCTGTGGGCCTCAGCCATGCAAAACAAGATCACCCCAGTCTTAGAACAAACAAAATTCTGGCTACTCCACAAAACCTTCTGGACCCCAGACTGTTTATACACACTAGGCCTCAGGGAAGACTCCCTCTGCTGGAACTGTAACACAGTGAAGGGAGACCTAGCGCACCTCATCTTCCACTGCCCAACACTCAAGTTGTTCTGGGGAAGGGTATTTGATTTAATAGACAGTGTGTTTAAATGCAATCTAACGAGAGACTTTGCCTCCCTCACCACAGCGTTTATAAGAACTGATTGCTCCTCTGAGAGAGAGAGGTAACTAATGGAGGGACCTATTTCTGACAGCTGCGGTCAAACTGGTGCTAACCAACTGCAAAGACACTAGCAAAACTAGCTACAAAGGTTGGATCAACTGGGTCACTCACCTCAGAGGAGCGGACCGCTTGGCACTGCAACACTCCCCCTGGAAAGCGTCATCAAGGGAACTGTGGCAAGCTTTGGACAGGTCCCTAGACCCCTACAAACCTCCACAGGAAACCGACCCGAACTCCTACTGTAACGATCCACAACAAAAGTATGAACCGGATGGACTCGGAAACTAGCTTACTAGCCTTGAGTTGAGATAAAACAAACTGCAGTTGATATATCGAACGCTAATGTTTAAGTCAAAAATGTATATCTTTCTATTTGCCTGTCTTATCCTCTTTCTCTCTCTCATTTCTAACTTTTCTGTTCTTTCCTCCTTACACCTACTTCTCAATCAAAATCTAGCCAGCAAGGGGGTAACCTCAGAAACAGTACTGTACTAATGTTCTTTGCCAGCGGTGCTTAACCGTGCAGCAGCATTTATGACTGTATAAAATTTATAAAAAATAAATAAAAATAAAAAAAGTTTGTCATAGGTATACCAAAACCATATAACAACAAGTACAGACTATTAAAACTCTGTAGAAAACATAGCCAAAGCAATGATAAACAGTAGCATTAGGTCAAAGTTCAACAGACAACATTCCTCCTATTAAAAAAATACACTTTCAGAATGCTACTATATTACAGAAACTACTCCTCCTCATAATTGCACAGCAAAAGACAAAAATCTAAATACCTTCTTAGATAAAACCTAAATTAGACAAGGCTTCCTAGCACATAATAAAATTACTAAGGGCGGGCGGAGCTGGTGTAGTGCATCTACGCGTAGTTTGACGGAGTTTGAAAAAAACTCTGTGGCACTACGCTAGGCTCCGCAACCCCCCCCCCTCCCAAATTAATTAAAAATGTTAAAAGAAGGCACTACCTGTGTGGCTGCCTCCTCCTCTTCCTGGCCGCTCTACTTCCTGCTCCTTGTCGTTGCAGGTAAGTGCCTTCTTTTGACATTTTTAATTAATTTGGGAGGTTGCAGGGGCTGGATACCTCCGCTCCACCACGGAGGGAGGTTTTGCCTAAACTCCGTGTTCGCAACGGAGCGCGGAGTAGGCAAAAATCTGCAAACTCCGCTGGCGGAGCAGAGTTACCCGCCCGGGGTTAATAATTATACGTGGAGCAGATAAAAGCGGCAGGATAAGATCTTGTTGCAGCCTCTGCAGAGTGCAGCAGTTGTAATTTCATGAGATTCGTTACAATGCCACAAAACCACTACACCCTTCTTGCCTTATTAATGTGTGTTCAAGCCCCCATAATTGAGAAAAAAGGAAGGACACCAACCTGAACATCATGAAAGTACTCATATAATTGGGAGTCACCGCAGGCGAGGATATTAAGTGGTGTACATAGAAAGACCAGGCTTGCTTTTAAGAAGGATGCACTAGAGGGACAGAGCGGTTATCTTAGAACCTTCATTTATGCTGACATTTAGTTGAGCTTTAAATTAACCACCAGCTATAAAACCAATTCTACTTAAGTCGTAAACATCCAAAATAAATCCCAGCTCTGCTACTTTATAGATTTCCACAGGGTTGCTTGAGTAAATCTGCTCTTCTTTGACTTAATATAAAAGTGTGTCAGGAGCAGCATGTAAAACACTATACTAACAGTCAAAACAATCATCCAAACATCGCCCCATGCGGATTTGATAGACAAGTCTAACATAATTGCATAAAATGAGTGTGAATATCTAATAGCAGCATTTGTTCCAAATCTTCCTTAAGGGCACAACATTATATAAGGGATAAAGTACCCCCTGACGAACACTGTAAGGATATTGAAATAACTGAGAATGAGTTCCTTTTTTAAGGTAATGGAACTCAAAGGTGACTTGCAATATACTGATCATGTTCGCCAGGGGGTACTTTACCCCAAATAATACATAGTCACACCATCACCTTTAATGCAAACGACTTAAACTTTGGTGCATAGGTCTTTCATATAAAAGAGCGAGCATGTTCGCAAACATGAATAAAAAAAAATCTCTAGTGCAAAATTAAACACATCAACAACCTGTTAGATATTTCTGACAAACAGATATTAGAAGCAGTTCAATAAAAGCAAGTGTGAAAAAAAGCTGCAGTAGCTCGGAATAGTTAGAAAGATGCAGAAAGATTCTAGCTTTTCTCTATCTAAGAAGTGAAAAAAAGAAACATATTGTGTCATTGTAAAATAAGAGCAGAAGAGAGAAAAGCAGCGTTCTGTTTTCGTTGCTTTACAGCTATTTCATTATGCCCCTTGCCTTTCACCTTGGATGCAGGCTCAGGCATTCGGTTCTCTACACATTTTTCTGCAGAAATCTGTCTGGTCTTTCAATCTTATGTGGTGGATGCTCTGTATTGATTAAGGTCTCAGACATCTTATTGTTGTTCTTTGCGACTGTCAAGAGTTGTTGGCCAATGTGTTTTCTTTTTAACTTCCTAAGAATATTGGACGTATTGCAGTAAATACCCCCGAAGAAAAGACGGTGGATAGGGTAGTGTAACAGAGATCTTAAACTTGTGACTGGTCTGTTACAAAATATACTGACTTTATTTACGCCCAAAGGATAGGGTTTACTGATTGTTGACAGGTACTTAAAAGACCAGCATCACTTTCTATGGTCAGGCTTAACAGCACAGCTGTAGCCAGACAATTATGTGAGCATCACCAGAGGAGGGGCTTTGGCTCCACCTGCATGTTAAGAGCCAGAAGTACATGTTTTGATTGGGCAGAAGTTGTGCACTTCCACAAGAAATTGCTTGCCCTCCATGCAGCTGTGAATATTTTGTTTATTTATCCAACTGCCTGAGTTTGAACTTTCAGGGACACACATATGATATTGTAATGCTGTAATGGTGTTTTAGAGAACTAGAAAATGTATCTTTCTCTGACAGTTTCACAGATGAGAGGAGGGCAGCCATGAGGAATGTAGGGCGGTCCCAGCACCCTGTCCTTCCGTTATTAACTTTAGACTTCAAAAGGCAGATTTGTGCTTGAGAGCAATATGGGATACCCAGGGCTATACTAATCTGCATGGATTTTTAGGTCTGGCATGAAAAACGTTCAGAGTACTACTGAGAAAGGGGCTTAGGCTCCATCCACATGTTGGCTCCCCTGATTTCAGGATTTGATTAGGTCGGCATTAGTGCGCTTTCTTTCACTAAAAGGACTGATTGTATTTCGCTTTTTGGCTAGTGGTAAAGCTCACTCAATATAGGACTGAGAGGGTTAGGGTGGCATGCCAATGATCCTGGATATAGGCCTGACCTGTTTATGTAATATGATAAAGGCACTAAGCCTGACATATTTGTTGTGAAAATCATATGTTAAAGTCGATAGGCATTTAAGTACTAATTGTCATTACTTTATTTGAAAGTCAGTTGATAGATATTTTATTAGATGGAATCTCACTGAGTATCCTAGTAGATACTTATTTGGTGTTGGGTACCCCGTGTGATAAAACATGGATATAGGTTTGCTCAGTGAAATCCTTGTTAGACTGTCTTAGAAAAGACAGTATTTTACGCAGCCAACTGTAATATTGTATTCCTTTCTAACTGTATGACTTTGTGTCTGATGGGTGCCTTGTGGAAAAGCCTATGCTCAAAACTGTAGGTTATGGAGACAAGCTATAGGCCTGATTTGTACACTGGGACATGTTACGTCCGATGTCATAGGACTGGTCTGCTTATTATGAACCGTTATGGCAAACACCATTAGTCTATTTTATTGTGAAAAGCATTTGAGTAAGCCCTTAACAGTTATTTGTTATGACATTGTGTGATAGGCTATAGACACATTTTGCTACATGTAAAATCACAGTTTACCATAGTATGCAAGGGTTTTGGCATTGGTCTCCAACTCTCGACAAACCCTGGGGAATTTCGCTGTGATGATTCTTGTTAGGCTGTGATGAGAGGCATTGTATAGTGTTTTGTAAACTCTATTTTCCTACATATTTGGTATGCATGATGGTTGCCATTTTATGCGCACATGAATAAGCCAGTGAGGTGCAAAGTCAATGGTAAAAGATAAAGGTTCAATTGATTCACTGGGAAAAGTCACGCCAGATTTCATAGGTTCGATCTCTTTATTATGAAATGCTATAACAAAGCCAGTGGGCCCGGCCTACTTATTATGAAAAGCACGTGTTAAGGAATATAGGCTTTTAAGGATGGATTGATAATACACTGCTAAAGCCTGCACGCAGGTCTTTTGTTACATGGAATTTCACATATTACCATATTAGAAAAGGGTTTTGATGTTGGTGAATCACCTAAAGAAAGACTTTCTCTACAATAATCCCTTTAGGGTCTCTTTGCAGAGATAGTATTTTGTTTTGCCAACTCCCATTTTATGTATATCTGTACTTTTATGACTATATGCCAGATGTTACCTTGTAGAAAATTCACACTCAGTACAATACACTTCAATTGATTATGGCTACAGGCCAGATTGTTCAATATGAAAAGTTATGATAAAGGTAGTAGGCCTGGCATATTGATTGTGAATTGAATATGTTAAAGTCAATAGGCATTGAAGGGTGTATTGTTATTACTCTGAATTAAAGCCTTCAGATAGGTATTTGTTTAATGGAATCTCACAGATTACCTTAGTGTACAAGGCCTTTTGGGTTGTTTACACCCTCTGACAAATCACGCACATAGAACATTTGCACTGTGATAATACTTATTTAGCCTTGTGAGGGGAGATAGTGGTTCGCTTCGCCAACTGTAATTATGTATAGGTTTCCAATTTAATGACTGTATGCCTGATGGTTGCCTTGTCGGAAAACGTATCCTCAGTACAGAAGGCTTGAGTTGGTGTGGTCACAAATCAATGATTACAGCAAATGGCTTGATTGGTTTGCAGGAAAATGTTATGCTGGATGTCATACAGCTGGCTTGCATATGATGAAAAGTTATTACAATTGCAGTAGGCATGGCTTATTTGGGTTTGCAAGCATAAGGTAAAACCAATAGGCCTATAACAGAAGATTGTTGTAACAATGTGATACAGTCCCTAGAAAGATATTTATTTACAGGCAATTTCAAAGATTACCATAGTAGACAAGGGTGTTAGTAATGGTCACCCACTCTGACAAACCCAATGTGCAAAATTTCACTATGGTGATTCGTGTTAGACCCTATTGAGAAAGGTTGTATATTGTTATGTCAACTGTAATTATGTACATGTTTGTATTTTACAACTGCTGCATGATGGTTGCTAGTTTATGCATTCTTTAGTAGGCCTGTGTTGTATTTAGGGTCAATCTGTTTTTCAAGGTTAGGGGCCAGATGTATCAAAGGGTTTAACCCATTCTGTGTCTATGGGAAAATATGTTCATACATCAGGCCCTAGATGCCTTATCGGTTCACTGGGAAAGGTTATGTCAGAGTCCTTATACGTAATCTGTTAATAAGGAAAGGTTATGACAAATCAACTAGACCTTACTTACTTACTGTACTTATTATGAAGAGCATGTATCAAAGGCAATAGGCTTTTAAGGTTGAATTGCTATTACATTGTGCTAAAATCTGGAGGTAGGTATTTTGTTAGAAGGAATCTTGCATATTACCTTGGATGGCATGGATATCACTGTTGGTGACCCACCCAAACAAACCTTGGGAATAGACAAATTAAATTACTAAAATCATCATTAGGCTTTATTAGTAGGGATTTTACATTGTTTTGACAACTGCATTGTGTATATATTTGTAATTTTATGATGGCATGCCAAATAGTTGAATTATTGGAAGGCTTATAACCAACATACAAGGTCTGATTTAGCTATGATAATACGCCAAAGATAAGAGCTAGTGGTTCACTTGGAAAATATATTTCCGATGCCAAAGATCTTATCTGTTTATTATGAAAATGTGTGATAAATGCAGGTGGTCTGACATATTGATTGTGAAACACACATGGTATTTAAGGATGGATTGTTATTGTTCTGTATTAAAACCTATAGATATGTGTTATGTTTATTTATTGATTTGAAAAGTTTTATAAAGCGCAAACTTGACCCAAACGGG
The DNA here is from genome assembly GCF_964263255.1 of Lissotriton vulgaris. Lineage (NCBI taxonomy): Eukaryota > Metazoa > Chordata > Amphibia > Caudata > Salamandridae > Lissotriton > Lissotriton vulgaris. The sequence continues at coordinate 481,520,082 of NC_141691.1, read as the reverse complement.
TATCAGAGCGCTATATAACAGAACGTACGTTGGCATGATGTAACAGCATGAGTACAGTACAATATAGAACATGAGTAGTAGCTGAAACATAAAAAGGTCATAGGGGAGCACAGGGAAGGTGACATAAAAAAAAAAGGTGATCCACAGGTATCGGCCCAACTAGTAGGCGCTATAAAGTTTCCAGCAGAGCTGTATATTAAAAGGACAACCAAACACATTTTGAACACATTTAAAAAGACTGTCAAACAAGAGATGGAAGTAAAGAGAATGGCATTGAGGTTATTGCTGATGAAGGTCATTCAGGAGTAGCCATTTGACATATTTTTTAATGAAACAGTCGATGGGTTGGATCTGATCTCAAAAGGAAGGGCATTCCAAATTCTTGGTGAGCCCGGAGAAGGCACGATTGTAAATTCTTTTCTAGTTGAATTTGGGAGGTTTGAATAGTAGAGTATTAGAGCTTCTTAAATTCCAACTAAAGCCGGATAGCTCCAGTTTTTTTGCCAGGTCAACGGGGGTGATGTAGTGAATTACTTTGTGCGTCAGTCAGGCTATCTTGAAACAGATCCTTGCTTCAATAGAAAGCCATTGAAGTTCAATTAAGTCAGGTGTGATATGGCCATGTTTTCTGGAGCCTGTGGTTAGGCTAGTAGAAGCTTTCAGAGTGACACTAAGCGGAGCTAAACTAGCTTTAGGTGGCCAAGCTAGGGTCACCAAATCATATTCCAATCATGAGATAACTAGGAATTGGACTGCTGACTGGATGTCCTCAGGAGGTACAACAGGCTTGTGATTGGCGCTCCTAATAGTGGCACTGATGTGGTCTTACACATTTAGGTATTTGTCCAGGGTAACACATAAAGATCTAGCAGAGTCAACAATATGAGGGGTGCAGTTGCGAGTGGAAAGTTGTTTGATCCGGTCTTGAGTAGGTGCCAAGTGGTTGCGGGGGGAAATCAGGAGGAATTATGTTTTGAAGATCTTTAACAACAGATGATTATGTTGAGTTTTTAGAAGCCAACAAATAAGAGTTTTATGTCATTTGGAGAGGAGATCTTCAAATACAGTTGAATGTCATCAGCATACATATGGTATTAAATGCTAGAGCAGTTCAGAATATTAGAGAGAAGTTCCATGAAAAGGTTCAAGAGTGTGGGCGAGAGTGCCAAACCTTGAGGTACTCCAATAGTGACTTGGGTACTAGCAGCAAGTGATTGGTTAACTTTGATTCTTTGTGTACAGTTATGTAGGAAAGAGGCAAACCATTTTAAGACAGGTCCAGATTATCCCATCCTATGTTGAAGAAGAGCAATCAAGTTATTGTGTTTGATGGTGTCAAATGCAGAGGACAAGTCAAGAAGGATCAGAAGACAAGGAACATTTTGGTCAAGGGATCTCAACGCGTCATCAACAATGTGAGTTAGAGCTTTTTCTGTACTAGGCCCACTCTGAAACCTGACTGGTAGAGGTCAAGGAGCTGAAATTTCTCGATGTGGTTGTAGAGATGTTTGTAAATGCATTCCTTGAGCAATTTAGCTAAAGCCACGATGCTGGTGATCGGATGGAAATTGTTGGGAACCACTAAGTCAGCATTAGGCTTCTTGGGGATGGGAGTGACTTGCCCCATCTTAAGGCAGTCAGGAAGCCTTCCCTGGAAGAGATATTCTTGAATGATCCGGACCCATTTGTTAAATGAAATGTCACACATTACCTTCTAGGAAAGGATTTTGTTATAGGTTACTACCTCTGCAAGCTGATATTCACTGTAAATATTCTTGACAGAATTTCTTCAAGCTGTCTGCCAGAATCTTGTAACAAAGAAAACCAATACATACATAAATATATATAAATTTACATCCATATAGGTATATAGAGGACCTTTGGGTCTGCTCTGTTCTGCCATTGGTCTGTCTGAGTGCATTTAAACTCTGCTTCCATCCATGCAGGGGTAATGGTTCAGTTCACATCAGTCATTGGCTTTCTTGTCCTGTTAATAAAGGCATTTTCTGATCACAGGTGTTCATCCACCTTGAAATGAGTGTACTTCAATGTCAGCGCTCATTGGGCAGTTCTTTAGTTTTCAATTTTGTCATTTCATTCCTCTAAGTTCACATTCCATTTCTTTGCTTCTACTGTTTTGATTTTACAATTCCTTGAAACAATACCATAGCTTTTCAGGCAGTGCTAACGGGTCACTTGCTTGCCACTGATTTCATTTGTAGTGCTACGCATTCCACGTGGTCACTTCCTTTAAACCAGGAGACCATGATAAAATGCTGTTGTTGATAGCATATCCTTGTTTTGCCAATCCAAGATGGCCAACATGTTAGTTTTAAAGGTGGCGGACATGCTGGAACTTTAAAGCAATGATAGACTATTTACAAAACTCCTGCAAGAGGGATTCCTACTGCTATTTTTTGTTTCATTATTGCAAGCACATGCCCACTGAATTTAGACAGCAGCAGGTTTTCGTTTTTCTACTTGTTTTCTTTTAATTTATTGTGCATATGTTGTTGAATTTGCTTGTGTTGTATTTCAAATTTGTCAGAGGGTGAATGCAAGAAAGAGTCAGTGGATGCATGAATGGATGCATGAGTGCACAAATGGGTGACCTAGTACATGTATGATGACCTACTGAGTGCCTAAACCCACCAGTGATACAAGTGGGACTTTCATTCATAAGCCAGACATACTGGCTTTGACAATTCTTGTAAAACTGTTTGAAATTCTTTTGACAATGTTGTGCCTTTAAGAAAGATTTGAAACAAATGTCCCTGGAATACATACACTAATGTACTACAGACGTCACTATGGAGGTGGGTGCTTAGCCTTTGCAATTCACTCTCCTTTGATGCAATTAGGTTAGAATTGTCTATCACATCCATATGGCCTTGCTCTTTGGCTGATTGAATCATGTATTAAATGCTGCTCCTCATACACTTTTATATTAAATTAAAGAAGAACAAACAAGCTCGAGCAATCCTGTCAAAATCAATAAAGTAGCAGAGCTGGGATTTATTTTGGATGCTTACGGCTTAAGTGGAATGTTTCATGGTTAGCAATTAATTTAAGACTCACCTAAATGCCAGCATAAATAAAGGTTCTAAGATGGCCTATCTGTCCTTCTAGTTGATCCTTCTTACAAAGCAAGCCTAGTCCTTCTATGTACACCTCTGTTTTAATCCTATGTTTATACCGCCTTATCTTCATCTGTGATGACTCCCAATGTTGATAATATTTGGTAGTATCAGCTTGTAAATGTACTTTGGTGGAAAAGGGTATATGTCAATATAATACATGGAGAAATATAGTCTGATATAAATATTGTGCCTTAATATTTATTGCAAAAATATAATTTCATTGGGTGTAGATTTTCTACTTTTTACACCAAAGGGTCCATATTTTTGTAAGTAATATTTGTAACGTAATATTCTGGTCCCATGCAAACGTAGATTGATGTAGCTACATCGCTGGCAATACTATGGCTTCTTTTTCAAGCACATAGACTGTATTCTCTCAGAAGCACAAAATGTTGCTACAATGCTGAAAACTCAAACAGTAGGCATTATAAAAGATTTTTGGCCTGCAAATGCAGAGAAATGTTATTTTAAAATCTCCTTCAGCTACAGAGCTGTTTAGTTTGCACTTAACTTAAATGTTTGTGTAAGAAAAGCTCTCACTGTTACCAATATATTTTACAACAATATTAAAAGAGAACATTTAAAATGATATTCTTATCTTCGATATTTATGTCTATGATATTTTGGATATCAACATATTCCTTCATTGATATTTCTGTAGCACAATATTTCTTTTTTGATATTTTGCCCAAACACCACATATTCAGGTTTAGTGGAGGGATACCTGGCTGCCAAGATACCACTTTGGAAGGGAGTTTGAAAGCCATCAACTGTCACTGGTCAATTTCCATGTATGGAGAGGCAGGTTGTGCAGGCTCGGATATAAGACCCTGTCCTGCTGTTGGGACAGAAGGTCCTCTTGAAGGGGCAGCTGAGTCAAAAGGTGAATGCTAATGGCCAAAGGTTCTTGGTACCACGCCCACCCCGCCTGGTCCAGAGCCACTTGGATAGCTTGGGCCTGGTCTTTCCTGAACATTTTCAATACGCTGTCCAGGAAAGGCAAGGCCTGAAAGGCATACAGGAGTCTTGAACCCCAGTCTAGGTAAATGGCATCTCCAAGGGAGAATTGCCCGGTGAACTCCAATGAGCATAAGCTTGGACACTGCACCTTCTCTGTGATGGTGCATAGATCTACCCTGGGTTCTCTCAGTTGTTGGAAAATGTCCTGTGTTGCCTGCGAGTACAATTGCCTTTTGTGGTTCACTGCACAACTATTGCTGTGCTTGTCTGCTGTGGTGTTTATAAATCCTACCAGGTGCTGGACACTAATAAAGAGATGCCCTAAGCATTCAGCTGCTTCCACAGGTGTAGGGCCTAATGGCAAAGAAGCCACAGCTCTTTGCTGTCCTGTTTGTTGTAGTACCGCATGATGGTCATGCTGTCTGTGAGTACCTGTATCTGTTCCCCCTCATGGTAGAAAGGAACACTTTCAGTACCAACTGAATCAGCCGTAACTCCAACAAGTTGATATGTAGGCAGGAGTCCAATGGAGACCAGAGAACTTTGATTTCCACCTCTCTCACATGACCTCCACAATCCAGTAATGATGCATCCATTACTGTCATTAGCTCTAGCTGAGGTAGGGGAGAAGTCTGCCACTGGTTGAATTGCAGTTGAGCAGCCAACACTGCAGATCCTTGTAGTCTTTTACGGGATCTGAAAGGTTGCCTTAGTGCTGAGCACACTGAGACGTCAGATAGCAGTGCAGAACGTGCACGTGCCACCTGGTGTAATCCACAAGCAGTATGCAGGATGCCAAGGGGCTCTCACTGAGACCCAGGTCAAAGGTTGAAACATTGATATCATAGCATGAATGTCCTGTACTTTTTAAGGCAGAGGCAAAACACAAAAGAGCACCACGTCTAGAATGGCTCAGACTAAGAGGGCTCGTTACGCTGGAGTCCAGTGTGACTTCTGCACATTGATGGAAAAGTCGAATGATAGCAACAGATCAGCCATCATCTGGAAATGATTTACCCCTGTTATAGGTAAGACTGCCTTCAGAAGCCAATCGAGGAGGTATGGGAAGACCGGTATTCCCACTCTCCACAGATGGGCTGCAACAACTACCACCTCCTTTGTGAACACCTGAGGTACACTTGTAAGGCCAAATATGAGCACAGAGAATTAAAAATGCTGTTGACCTACCTGAAACTGCCAGCAACACTTGTGGGATTGCAGTATGGGGATGTGAAAATAGGTGTCCCGTGAATCCAGCTCTACCATTTAGTCTCCTTGGTCCAGGGCAGACAGAACTTGGGCCACAATGAGCACTTTGAACTTGTCCTTCTGAAGGAAGAATTTCAGTTGGTGAAGATGTAGGATGGGATAAACGCCTGCATCCTTGTTTGGCACCAAGAAATAACAAGAGTAACAGACAGCTGTGATATCTGATACTGGATCCTTCTCTTTTGCGCCCTTAGCAAAGAGAGCTTGAACTTCTCCTTGGAGTATGAATAAGTTGTCCTCTGGGAGGTGTTGAAGGGTGGGAGGCATATCTGGGGTATGTGACAAGACAGTTTGGGTGAAACCATGTTCCACAATCTGAAGCACACCTTGATTAGAGGTGATGCTCCTCCACCCAGGGAAGTAGAAGGTGATACTTTCTCCCGCTGGGTGTTCATAAAACACAGAGGGTGATTTAAACTGGTTTTGCAGTGACTGCAGGAAGAAAGGTTTGGATCTCCTGAAAGTCTAGACATTGTTGGGCTGATTCCCTTTCTCTACCTTGAAAGGACTTAGAGGCATACTGTTGTTGATGTACATTCTGGCATTGCATCTGATGGTATACCCTGCCGAAGCCTCAAAAGGGGTGAAATGCCAAACAGGTATAGCTAGGCCTAAAGTGTGTGTCACATGCTTACTCTCATCAGATCTTTCTACGGCCAAGTCTGCCTTACCTCTAAAGAGCCTAGAGCCATTAAAGGGCATGTTCTTTAAGGATTGGTGTACGTCATTGGAAAAGCCACTGGAACGAATCCAGGTGTGGCACTGAAACACCACGCAGTTCCGGATGCCATACCCAGACAGTAGGTAGTGTCCAGACCCAAACATATGGAGTACTTCACTGTGTCGTCGTCATCTTCAATGAGATGTTGCAGGGTTACCTGGATGTCATTAATAACAGCTGACATGATTCCACCACACTGTCCCACAAAGCATGTGAGTATCACCCCAGGATGCAGCTCGTGCTGACTGATCTGAGGTCAAGGCTGACAGATGAGAACATGACCTTAGCAAATGTCTCCATCCATTTCAGCTCCCTGTCTCGGCAGTGTAGTGGAAAATGCATTGGGATTCGGTTTACTTGCATGAGGAAAGTAGATCTCAGGGGGCAGGTCTATGTAGCCTTGCAATTTGTCTATTGACTGGGGTCAAGATCCTAGTTTTACACAGGTGTTCAGCAGTACGTCCAACAGGGCCTTGTTAAAAGGGAGGATAGGTTCCTGATTAGTTTGGCCTTGGTGAAGGACCTCAGTGATGACTTTAGTTTTCAACTCTGCGGTAGGTAGGATTAGGACCACTGTAGCAAAGAAGGCAGATTGCTCTGCAGCGGTGGCAGCACTCGGGGAAAAAATACCAATGTCTGGGGAGACATCCAGATACTGGCATCCTGCAGATCCAAGAATACATTTTCCTCACCGTAAGGGCTTTCATCTTCAACATTATCGTAATTGTAATGGTGATCCAGATCTGAATGGGGGTAATACTGGATTGCTTATGACTTTGGTCAAGATGTGGTAGAGCCTCTGAATCAAATTATTGGCTCCGCTTCCAACATTGGTGACGTCGCTGTCAGCGCCACAATTCAGGCTGACGGCACAGTTGAAATTGGGGACAAATCTGTCAGCATTTCCCCAACTGGAGATCGGCATGGATCTGTAGGGCCTGAAGGATCCCCAGACAGATCAGAAGAAGTACCAAAAATGTTATCTATGGCCATTTTCACATAGCTGTTGTGTCATTGCTGATGGCTCTTTGAAATCAGAGTGCATTGTAAGCAGCATTGGAATCGGTTCTAAAAGGGGGCAATAACTCCACGCCTAGGAGTACTTAGAGCGTCATGCGACTCTGATTGGTGGGAATGGTGGGACGAAGGAAAGCCTTGTTTAGACTTCTTATGTTTCCTGGACCTTTTTGACTTTGATGATGATGGGCCATGAGATTGGTCTCAGGAGCATGTCTGCACCCTTCACTATGACCGGGACTTCGTGGACTTCCTTCAGAGTTCAACAATGGCAAGTTTGGCATTGTGGTCACAAATAGCCTTTCAGTTCATCATAGACATATTTCATGGGTGCCTGTCACAAATACCTACACAATCACACTTTCTACATACATTATTACACTTTTTGCATAAAACATATATCTTGCAAATGTAAATTTGCATTTTTCTTGCATTACTGCAACAAAGAAAAAATGGCCAAAGGGAAGAAACACTTATCTAAGGGCTCCACAGAAAATGAGGAAAAAATCCAACGTGTTTGTGAGTCTAGGCAGCCATTGACTGTGTTGGTACCAAGAAAAAAGGAGCAGCAACTATTCCCACAGCACTTCTTGATTTTAACTCCCTAATGCACCAAAAACGATATTTGTTTATTTTGTCCAGTGGTATTTCAATACATAACATTCTTCACAACAAATTCAAATACAGCTTGAAACAGAATACGGTAGCTTCAGAACTGCACAAAGCACTGTGGGACGAAATAAAAACTGATGCTAAGTCTCCATACAACCAGTTTCTCGAGAAGGCCATAACTGACACTGGGACAAGAAACCTTTGGGAGCTTAATCTGCCTAACCCAGCGTTCAAGCAAGCCATAAATAAGTCAACAAAATCCCACTCACTTTTATTTGACAAAGCCACCTTCAGTATAAGAAAACACGCTTGGATGGTTATATCCAATTACAATACACTCTCACTGCAGCCCCATATCTAACAATTACATTTCCGGCCCATAGAAAACAAAAGCTAATGGCGCTACGTCTGGGAAAATTTCCATCGACCATGGACCAGCCAATCTGGGTCCATGATGGACCCAAAACTTGCAGACTATGTGGGAATAGCAAGGAGGATTTCACGCATCTTGTTTGCATTTGTCCGAATCTAGCCCGAACTCGAGCCATCTTTCTAAAAAAGGCCATGAACGAGCGAGGCATAAGAACGTGCAGATCGGCGATCATGGCAACCTTGAACCCAACAGACACCCGTTTGAACTGCCTATTAATAAAGTTCCTTGTGGCTCACGCCCAAGCGTTGAAACAAAACTAGGTACCCGGCCTATACAAGGACAATAGGACTGCGGTCTTTCTGGAAGAGGGCTCTCTCGAACTCAATAAAGTATAATACCAGAATTTTTGGAATTAAAAGCTATATGGACCGCTCGATTATTTTTTAAATAACAAAAAATATTTGTACTAGAATGTTTTAGAATTAAATGACAAGAGAATGTATCCATACATTGAGAGCCTTGAGGGCAGCACTTGATTTTATAAAATGTATTGTTATGGTTTTAATTAACTGAAACAATAAATTTTTTAATAATAATAATAATAATAATAATAATAACAAATTCAAATAATCCTGAGACCTTTCAATTATTACACAAAAATAGTTATGCTATAAAGCCAATACCATTGATTAAATCAAGTTTTAGATAGATGAAAGTCTTCATGTAATCTGATCTGGTCCCTTACTTCAACGTCAGGCATGTGAACAGCTAAATTGACTTCATTGTGATGCAAACTTTGAATACATAAAGTAGAGGTCAAAGGATGGGGCTGTTCTGACTTTATCTGCTGAGAACTGGCTAACTGAGAAAGTGACGTAAACAGAACATGGTCTATCTTCCCAGTATACATCAGGCAGTATACTTCCAATTTGTGTTTATGTAATGGAAGGAGCAAATTGTCCTCACAGCATTGTTTTAAGAATTTGTATTGTGATAAACTACTAAATAAATAAATTTGATGCATGACATCTGTCTGACGTCTTGTTAATTGTGCAATTATTTGCCTGTCTGTTATTCCTGGGATCCAAGGTTCACTCTCTGGCGTGGTGTTATAGACCTTCAGTACAGCACAACAGCAAGGTCCACAGACACTTTTGGAAGAATGTGCCGCCTAGACGGAAGGGTTTTTAAGTTTTAGATAGTTCCAAGGTCTAGGGCTGGGACTGCCTCTAGTGTTACCACCACTCTATTTGTCTCCAGTGGGGGGAGAATGTTTGGAGTTTCGTCAGGATCGGCGATTTGAACAGCCATTAATTAGTTACTTTATAGATGTTTTAGAAAACCAAGCCTTTTCCAGTCTGTTTATATCACAGCATGAAACCTCTTATCCGTACCTGTGGAGTTTTTAGTGTTGAACATTTGTTGTTGTCTTGTATTACACATAGGTTAGTGGCAGAGTATGAAGGGGCATGTAGCCTGAGTCATCCTTACACCTCTTTAGAATTACATCTTTTAAGAGAATGTCCACCAAACAAATAGTATATGGCAGATTATCATTCCACAAATTCAATTGCACCACAACACCATTTTATGGCATGGTTTTTCAATTTTCCTTACAAGAGGACTCTTATCTCATGGTTGTCGCATCGGCGAGAGCAGGAAACACACAGGAGACGGTAGGGGCAGTCAGCGTCTTTCTTTATTTGCATGTATACATGTATCTGGATGTCGCGCTATGCATGAGCCGCGCTCGTGGTCCCCTGACCTCTCACCCCGAGGTCCTGCGTGTAAGTGAACCCTGACGCCCTCCCCTGACCGGATGTGGTGTCCGGTGTCCCTGTCCTTCTGACCCTGAGCCAAGGGTCCTAGTGCCATCATGTGGGCACGACATCTCCCCCCTTTTTGCAAACAAAGTTTCTTGCCAATTGTCCCCATGACTCGTGACAGTGGTAGTAGAGAGAGATGGAGAAGAGCGAGAGAGAGAGAGAGAGAGAGAGAGCGAGAGAGAGATAGATATGTGTGTAGTGATAGTCCCCTCACATCTCTTCGATCAGTCTCTTGGTCTTTTTACACTCCCGCCTTGGTCGCTGTTCTTCGACGGCTGGTGATGGATCTTCTCGCGATGTCTCTCTGGTCGGTTCTTTCTTTGGCGTGTCTTCTTCTTTTTCGGTTTTCACTTCCTTAAAGTGGGAACTGCTTCTTGTGATCTGGTGTTGGCCGGCTGCGGCTGTGATCATAGGCCCGTTCACTTTCACCACCTTCAGCGGATCCTTTACGAACGCGCTGTCTGACTTCCTCACTTGCCGCTGTTTCACAAACACCATGTCCCCTTCCTCTATCTTGTGGTTCGTTGCGTGCCTTCTTTGATAGGCGTATTCTTTCATTTTCTCTTTCTGTCCCTTGTCTCTGATGGCGATGTCTTTCTGTTCCGTTTTTTCTCCTTCTTTTATCTGCGGCAGTCATATTCTGCTCACTCGCCCTAGTACCAATTCAGCGGGGCACTTCCCAGTGGAATTGTGTGGTGTGTTCCGATAGTCCCTCAGTACCTGGCACAGGGCTTGTCCGATCGAAATTTTGGTCAGCTTTGCTCTTTGCACCGCCTTTTTGATGGTCCTCATGAACCGCTCGCCCATCCCGTTTGCTTGCGGCCACAGTGGCGTTATTTGTCTGTGATGTATGCCTAGGTATGCCATGAACCTCTTGAATTCTTCGCCTGAGAATGGTGGGCCATTGTCTGTTTTCAATGTTTGCGGCGAGCCCCATGCTGCAAAAATGTCATCCAGCACTGGCAGTGTAGCGTTCGCCGATGTTGATGACACTGGCTTTACTAGGGGGAACCTTGAGTACTCGTCTATCACGACCAGAAAATAGCTTCCTGTTTCTAGCGGCCCGTAGAAGTCTGCTGCCAGCTCTGTCCACACAGCCTGTGGTAGCGGGACATTTGCAGGGGTTCCGGTTTCGCCGGTGGTCCTGTTATTTGACATACATGGCACTTTGTCACCATCTCTTCCACCATGCTATCAAGTCCCGGAAACCACACTTTTTCCCGCAGCATCTTTTTGGTGGCTACCATGCCCCGGTGTGACTCGTGTGCCAACTCCACTGTTCTTCTTCTCAGCGTTTGGGGTATCACTATTCTCGTGCCTGTCTCTAATATGGCCGCCGTACTCTCGCAGTACTTTCCGGCCAATCGCTGTGCAGCCTGTCTCTAAAATGGCCGTTGCGCTGACTCCTCTTTCCTATTGGTCCTAGCGCCTGGCCCCAATATGGCCGCCGAGACTCTCGCGAGAGCTCGTGCTGGCTTTCAGTTTTCTTCTACGTTCGCGCTCTTTTTGCTGGGCGCTTACCGGGGAAGATGTTTCTTCCTGTGCTGCGATCGGTGTGGGTTCCCACGTCGCTGCAGACACTTTTGTGGCGCTTTGTTCTCCTTCTTGACCCTGACGCGATCCAGGGTGGGCTCCTGGTTTCGAATCACTATTCCTGCATGCCGGTCCTCGATCCTCCTTCGTCGCCAGTTGTCGCATCGGCGAGAGCAGGAAACACACAGGAAACGGTAGGGGCAGTCAGCGTCTTTCTTTATTTGCATGTATACATGTATCTGGATGTTGCGCTATGCATGAGCCGCGCTCGTGGTCCCCTGACCTCTCACCCCAGATCCCTGACCCCCTCCCCTGACCGGATGTGGTGTCCGGTGTCCCTCTCCCCCTGACCCTGAGCCCAGGGTCCTAGTGCCATCATGTTGGCACGACAATGATGAATGGATCATTCCTAGGGAGTTTTTAGGAAATTATTTTACCCCATAATGTATTTATATTTTAATAGGTGTGTGTGCTATTGCATTTTCTAACTAGTTTACTCTCTGTACTTATAATAGCTAATGAATATTATTCACATCATTTATATCTATGTCTCGCCCTACCAGGAAATATCGAACTGTGTGATTGCAAGAGATCTCTTGTAGACCATACTAAAACTTATAGTGGGGTTGTAGCCTACCCCGTGCTTACCATTGCTTGGTTTTATTTTCGCTCTCATTTGCTTACTTTTTATTCTATTGCTTGCCTTCCCCTTCTTGTGTTTGTTCCATAGGAGCTAGCCTCTTTACAACCCTTTTTTCTTGGCCAACATGTATCCTTCCCCTGCACAGAGTTAGGGAACTACTTTTCTGTTTTCCTACAGCACTCCATGACAGTGCACATATGTTCTAGCTCTCTCCTTTGAGTGGTGATTCTACGCTAAAAATACCCACAAGCTGCCGTGCAGACTTCATGTTGCTCCTCCATTCCTAAACTTGTCCATTGCTGTTCTCACCCATCCCTAGCTTTTCTTAAATTGTTATTTTTTCTCTCCCAGCCTCGAAAAGCCTTTGTTGTACTTTAACCCAGGCACTCTCCAGTGCTTCCGCCAGTTGCTCTGCCCACCCGCTACTCTTTTGCTCACCCCACCCTCCCTATCCTTTAATTTTACATTACGTTTTTAGAGAGTGCTGGCAGCTGTCAGTTGTTATAGGGCCACTCCTCCTGTCAAAAACGACTAAAACGAAATTAAAATTACATTTTTATACTTACTGATCAATATGGAGTTCGCCATCTCAGATTAATAAATGAAAAAGAAAAGAAAATGCTGCCTGTGTCATTCTGTAGGCACATGCATATGCGGTTATGCATTTGTGGGCATATGTCATCACGCACGTGAGCCCCTAAGTAATGATATCTCTTTTTTTGACAATGCTAGATGTTGTCAGCAAAAATTATTAGCAAACCCAATAGGTAAAAAAAACGAGGCCTGTCGGCTTTGTCAATGCGTGCTTATGCTTGTTACCAGAACTGTAAGCCTGACATTGCTAATATAGTTTTTTACCTTTCTAAATAAATATTTCCATGAAAAAACAGAAGACTCTGGCTCACCCTTTCGTCAAATGAATTCCGAATTATTCATGATGTATTAACCCCATTATCATGAAATGTAGCAAAGAGTTAATCAGCCCAATGATTAAAATACCCCAAATCTGAAAAGTTGTGCCTAGGCAGTTATTTGACTGTCATCTTCGAACAGATAACATGAGGAGAAACTCATTGTCGCTCATTGCGAAACAAGACAAATTTTCCCATCTGAGACAAGCTTTACATTGGCAGCTAATTAAGACAAAGGTAGACATTAAGACCCATATTTTCAATGAGTTGCATCGTCCTTGCACCACGCAGCGAGACGCCAGAGCGATACAAAGTTAGATTTGTCAAGTCACCAAAGGCCACCTGGCGTAGCACTAAATCTAGAGAAGAGCAATCCAGCTTAAATCGCTGCGTTGCCCCAGGGAGACATTCCATGGCTGGTTCCCACGCATTCCTAGATTTAACTTTACTGATCGACCTGGGAATGTGTCAAAATGCAATGCATCACCAGGGTAGGCGTAACGATGAGAAATATCTTTAATTCTTCTTGTTTTTCACTCTTTTGGAAATGCCTCAGGGGATTGTTTTTGTGCAGGAAGGTGTTCCTTCCTGTACAAAAACAATCCTGCATGCAATGCAGGCACGCTTGCACCATTGTGCGCTAGACAGTACATTGTGTGTCAGCACTGAGAAAAGCCAAGAATGCACTGTATAATGTTAAATAAGGTGCATTTCTACCCTTTCCCTGCTATACAGCACTAGTGGCATGCCGTGCTGCATGATGTTTTGATAAATAAGCTCCTCAAATTCTTACCTTTTCTCACAAATACCTTTATGGCTTAGCATCCATCTATTTGGCTGGAAAAATCATTTGATTCTGTCCTAGCTGCTTCCTCCACTCTGATCAGTTTCTGCAGACGGTACCAAGATCCCAGTGCAACTATGGCACATGCTGGTTTTCAAACTGTGGAATAGTCTTTCAATCAAACTAAAATAAGACCTCTTTTAGGAAAGGATAGCATAGGATAATGTTTGTAAAGTGCTTTAATACCTGAAGGGTCAAGGTGCTGGGCGGACGGAAGAGGGGAGAGATGCACTAACAGCCAACTAAGATTAAAATAGCCCTAAGCCCGATTCAAAAAAGTAATCCGAGACAAAATCCTAACTTTATGACTTTCGGTATTCACAAATGGCATTTAGGAGTAGTAAAGTTAGGAATCCTAACTTTACTACTCATAAATGCCCTTTGTGAATACCGAAGTTGTAAAGTTTGGATTTTGTCTCAGTTAAACTTAAGTTTTGGTCTTAAAATCCTAACTTTCCGAAAGTCATAAAGTTAGGATTTTGTCTCAGATCACTTTTGTGAATTGGGCCCCTTGTTTTAAAATGTTTGCTGAAAACCGGAAGAGAGTTTGCATTGGAAATGAAGGTAGTCAAGGAATTCCAAAGCTTGGTGGATGCTACGGAGAAAGAGCAGCCGCTCCATCTTGGCCTACGAAATCTGGGAGAGGCCAGTTTTTTCTGTTGGAGGTTCTCAAGGTCCTCCCAGGAGTGTACCATTGGACCATGGTTTTCAAATGTAGCAAACCTTTACTGTGCATAGTCTTTTTTACCAAACTCAGGACCTTGAAGGAAATGCGCTTCTTCATGGGGAGCCAGTGCAAGGCACAAACCCCTTCCCTGGCTGGCTGATGCTTCGGAACGTTAAGGATCAACCTTGCCGCTGTATTCTGCACCACCTGGAGCTCATTCAGGGATACTGCATTGATGTTAAGGTACGAAGCGTTGCAGTAGTCCAGCTGGGAGATGACTAGTGCGATGATGGTAGACCGATTCAGTTCAGATGGAATATACAGCAGCACCTTTCTAAGAGTTCTTAACATATAGAAATAGGTGCTGAATGTACGGCTGACCTAGGCATCAAAGGTCAGACCCTCGTCTAAAGTGACCCCCAGATGTTTCGCTGTCCTAATGCCACAGGAAGGGGATCGCAGCCTGCAGGCCACCAGGTCACCAGGCATTTGACCGGATGGAATTCTGTGAGCCAAATACTAGAACCTCGTCTTATTTGCAAAGCCTTGAAACCCTTCTATTTTTCTGATGCACTGCCAAGCAATGCTCTACTTTATGCCTCGGTACTGTTTGGTCTGTGATGTGGGCATTACAAATGAATGAATTAAAAAACTAATAAATAAATAAATATGGCCCTATGTACCTAGGCATTTTCCAAAAGACATAGGCACATCAGGCTCCATATCTCTACTTCACAGAATTAATGTTATGACCTTCATTGTTTGTCTTGAGTCTGTCTCCAACACTTTAACCTCAGAGTCTAATTTGGTTTCACCCAAATACCCCTTAATTGTGATGCTTTTTTAACCTCTCTTTAAACAATTTCCTGATGCAAAGTGTATATCTCATAGATCTGTTTTTGGTGATTAACAGGATTCATTTGCTTGTATTAGTCATACAACATCAAGTATTATCCATTCATTCTTATATTTATGCGTGTTTTACCTTAATGTATATGTTAATAAAACAATTCAAATATCTTGAACAATATAATGCTATTTCCTATGTTTCTAGTAAGACAGTTGACCTGCTACAAAGCACAGCATAACAAAGCTAATCATTCTGCAGGAGAATGCAAGTTATACAAACCCATCAGAGTGAATGCCACATTGAGACCCAGGTGAAGAGATAGCACTAGACATTAAATACATAAACAATACATAAGGATTTCTAC
The DNA here is from genome assembly GCF_964263255.1 of Lissotriton vulgaris. Classification (NCBI taxonomy): domain Eukaryota; kingdom Metazoa; phylum Chordata; class Amphibia; order Caudata; family Salamandridae; genus Lissotriton; species Lissotriton vulgaris. The sequence goes on along the minus strand of NC_141691.1, from coordinate 481,504,352 downwards.
CACTTTGTGCTTTGATGTCATGCAAGTATCAGAAGCCACTCTTCAAAAGCTGCTGATAACAAAAAATAACATAACATACAGTCACTATAAGGAGCAGCAATCTCATCACTGACTAAGCAGAGGACCAGCATCACATTTCATTTTTACTTTGTATATTTATCTGTGCTCTGAGGCTGGCACTTATGTTCCTTGACTCACATTGGAATTTCTCTTTCACCTCTGTCCCACAAAGACACACGATTCCAGTCTTGAAGGATATAGCTCGCATCTTACCACTTCGACCACTGCGGAGCAAGAACAAAGGCATATGAGGTTATCCGTCCGTAGAATAGATAAAACTCTTAAAGCTATTATGGGAATGCTGAGATATACAAGGCACAAGTAGATTGAATGCTTTAATACTGCTGCTCCGCACCTACAGCCCTGTGAGGTGGCATATATTGGTACTGAGTGGTGTAGCAAGAGTGTTAGGGGCTCTAATGCAAGCAAGGAATAAGGGGATCTCATACCTGGGTTTGGAGTTAAAAATCATCTATAAGGGGGTGCAATAGATCCCTCAGACGCCTGGGTCCTGGTGGCACGGCACCTGCTCCACTAGAAGCTATACGTACGATAGTAACCAGTTAGAGTTAGTTGAATCTATTGGTGTTCATTCACGAGGCCTCTCTCTTCCCCAAATGCACCCTGGGGAAGTGAGCAGGTGGTTTAGAGGTTTATAACAAAGACAGTCAACATTGGGAGTTTCCTTCTAGTAGATGAACAGGCGACTACAGGCATCAGCACCACAGTCACTATTACCTGACCACACAAGATCTGCAAAAGGAAGAAATATATGGAAGGCCCCAACCTTGGTGCCAGATGCACAGCATTTGTTTAAATTGATTTGTTACAAAGAGTATTTGCTTGAAATTAAGTGATTGAAATTGGTTTATTCTATGCATTATGAAGCCCCATATACTACAATTTTAAATGTTGTTTCGGTGTAAATTAATTAGTCTGCAAAAACATTTGAGAGTAAGCCCAACTAAAATACATGTTGTCATGTTCTCAAACCCAAAGATAAACTGTGCAAGTTATCATAACATAAAATGCAATTGCATGCCAATTAGCCAAATATCACAATGCCAGAATTGTACAATACAACCATCAGAAAAGCAATAACTTTCAATCAAAAGAAGCTTATTTCCAAATGGTCACTTTGGAACTTCCAGACGCCCCCACACGTAACTAGATGACTCCTGACCATCACTCAATGCATTGAAAATTTAATTGAACTTACTTTACTTGACTGCTATATTTATTTAAGGAATTTGTAAAACATGGGCCAATTAGCAAGAACAGAACACATGAAATAAAACAGTGATCGTACAACAGGACAGAAATTAGAAGTGAATAAGGAAGATACAAAGAAAGAAAGAGAAACAGACACAGGTAAAACAAAACTGCTTTCTCTTTAGGTTAGTCCAGAAGAATAGCAGGTTGTGTTAAGCCTTAGATTCTATTTCAGGACCGGAGAGGAGGATTATGCTTTCCTTCTTCGCTTTAATTACATTTCAAACACATCAGCCATTAAAGACAGCAAAAAGGACTTTTCCCATGAACACCAGGGAAAGTAAAACCACAAGAGTCCACAAGTCCTTCTCTCCTTTCTCTAGCCGGGCCCCAACATAGTTCCCTGTTGCTGTCTGTTCTCTGTATTTCTTCGCTGCTCAGCAGTCAGTTCAGTGTGTTTTCTTTTGCTCTAACTAACTGTATTGTGTATTGGTGATTGTATTGACTGTAATATTTGAACGCTGTAAGTGCACACACTTTTTTCATCCAGATACCCTATTCTGTCTCTGGACCGCTAGTGCGTTCTTCACATGCCCAAAGATTGCCATTACTGACTGCGACTCTGTCCTCAGGCCTCTGGAAGGTGCAGTCTGCCTCCGTGGCCCCCGTCTCACTCATACCGGGACCGGAGAGCGCGCCGTTAAAGCCTGAAACTGACTGAACCTTGTTTCCTCGCTACCCAGAGTGATGCCCAGATCAGCGCTGGGTCAGGACTTCCCCAAATTGCTGATGTTTATGCTCCAGTGGGGTCTGTATGTGAAGCTGTCTCTTATGAGACCCTGGGGGGTCGGTATATACATTAAGGCCTGTATAGTCCAGTGCTGGGACACATTCCATGGTAGCACAATCCAACCATTTATACCTGACAGGGTGTCCGTGTCCCCAGGGCTCACGCCCTAACTATTGTGTCGCCTCTGTCCACCCACATTGCCTGGGCTCCTCCCATCAGCATCATACCACCACACGAGACCGTGTCTGACTGGGGCATGTCAGCCCCCATATCCAGGCCTGAGGCCTCACTACTTCCCTGGTGCCTTTAGGAACATTTCTGTCAGCGCGCAGTGCTCCTACCATTGCCACCAAGAAGGCCATGCAATCTTCAGAGGCTGCCTTTGAGGAGAATGACTCCTTGTTGGTTCTCCAGTGGGATGATGACTTCTATGAGTCGATTGATCCCTCAATCTTCAGGGCGGGAATGACCTTATGGGGCCCATGAACCAATACCTCTCCGATCAAATTAAAAAAGTAGCGGTCAGTCAATGCCAAGCGGCGGTAAGTATCCGAAGGTTGGTCCACCAAGGCGATTATATTAGACGTCCAGGATGAATCTGGGCTAAGAGATGCCATGCCGTGACTGAATATGCTCACCAGTACAATTTCCAAATTGCGCCCCTACGCCCTTTGGAAATTGTACTGGTGAGTACTTTCGCCAATCTGACTACCTCACTTTCCTCTTTTGAGTCCATATCTCAAGCTGCATCGATTGGTGGAAGATGTCTCATTACATCTTATGGCGTGGCGGATTACAGGCAAAGCTAGAAACTCCCTGGCCTTTAGTGCCACACTGAGTTCGTCTTTTCCAGAGCCTGGGTGGACAGTTCCACCAAGCAGTATTGCTCCTTCTGTAAGAGATGGGTACGTTGGTGTCTGCGATGGGACGTGGATCCCATGGGGGCTGGTGTAGTCCAAGTTCTTAATTTCCTATCCAGCCTAGCAGAGGACGGCCTGGCCTACTGCTCAATTAATGCCTTCTGTTCTGTAATTCCAGCAGAATACGTTCCCGTTGGCGGTGCCCCAATTGGGGACCATCCCTTTGATTTCAGATTGCTTAGAGGCATTTGCCTTTTGCTTCCACCGGAACCGCGATACGCAAAACTCTGGGATGTTAATCTGGTCCTCAACCTCTTTTTGTCATGGCAATACAATTGGATCCTCTCCCGGAAAGCGATTACAGTCAAACGGGCAATGTTACGTTGCCTCATATCGTGTAGGAGAGTGTCAGATGTACAAGCTTTGGATCTAATGGCCCGGGCCTTCTCCCCTGAAGGTATGGTTTTCATGGTGAGTAGGTGTACAAAGTCTATACGCGCATGATTTCTTACCCAGCTTTCGCAGACCCGCCCAAAGTACATTTGGTCCGTTGTCTCAAGGTGTATGAGCACATGACAGAGGAGGTTCGCCCTCCGGGAGAAAGACAGCTCCTCACAGCATTATGAAAACCGCACAATGAGTTATGCTCACCTACTATAATATGCTGGGCTCGATGGGTGATGCAATAGTCTGGCATTAAAACAAGAGTGCTTGGAGCACATCCAGCAAGAGGAGCAATGACTTCAAAAGCATTTTGTTTGGGGGCATGCAGCTGACTGGTCATCAGACTCTACTTTTAAGAGATTCTATTTTAAGCCAGTGGTGGTGAGTAAGCTTTAAACTAGCATTATCCTTGCCTCCAGTCCTGACATAGAATTACAATTTGCCTAGCTTAGTGAAGATAAGTTTTAATTCTATTAAGGACTCGAAGGTGAGTATTTTCCCAACCGGCGATCAAGCAGAAGCAACCCATCCCGTTTTGGAATAAGTACTCGATATATCATTACAAAGCAATGATATGAACATGTTTTGAAGTTAATTGCTCTGCCTATCTATATCAATGTGGAATATTTGCATTTGAGCAAGGTGGACGTAAAGAGATTCGGAACTGGTTAGTGACACAGCATGTCTTTGCAGGAAATGATGGAGCTAAACAAGATGCATGCAAAAGACCTTATGCGTGATTCGCCCGAAGAAGGAGGGAGAACAGACAGCAACAAGGGACTACGTTGTGAGCCGGCTGTAGAAAGTAGAGAAGGACTTGTGGACTCTTGTGGTTTTACTTTCCCTGGTGTTCATAGGGAAAGTAGTTTTAGTTCTGCTTTATGGGCTGCTGTGATTTTGAAATGTAATTAAAGTGAAGAAGGAAAGCATAATCCTCGACTCCGAGTCCTTCATAGAACTGAAACTTAACTTCACTAAGCTAGGCAAATAGTTTCATTATCTGGGAGTCCATTCACTGTCTCAGTACTAGCATGAGAAGGAATGGTTCATTTAGTTTGACGTTTTCTTTTTCAGGATTTCCAGAGATTCCAGTACTGGGTAAGATTTCCTTCTAGTATCTATTGGACCTCCTGTCACTTCACTCACCATTTTCAGGGAAATTAGAGTTTCTATAGCTAGCCAGTGGAGGGTTATTAGAAATTGTGATGTGATCCATGATTTCGTAGTGCCAGCAACAAATGAGCAGTTGTAAGAAGGATAGCCTCTAGAGGTCAACTATATAACCACATTATTTGGAAACTTGGACTAAGGTTAGAGGGATATCAGGTGGTGTGAGCCATTTTTGAACAAGAGGTAAATAGTCTTTGCACTGCATGGGAGGAATTCCGTTTTTGTAGCATTCCATTCATCAAGACTGATGCTATCCTGATAGGAGATTTTCCGGGAAAATTGTGCCCAGAGATCTTTTTATCCTAGATCATTCAGCCAAATGGTTCCATTTAGAAGGCAGAGAGAGCAGCCCTACAGAATAGTGCCCTGAAGTACAACCCACTTGATCGGAAGCGAAGTAAATCAGTAAATAATCATTTTTGCAAATCAGGTTCTAGATCAAGAAAGGGAGAAAAACATTTCAATACTTATGTGTATATATGTGTTTGTAGTTTGCAGAGTGCATTACTATCTGGCTAGGAACAGAAAGCTATACCCTCAATTACCCGTTTTAGTAATATGTATATCTTGTAATGTGTTATGGTCCAAGGAACTGATGGCGCATGATTATTTGAGAATAATCGTGTTTGATCAAGTCTGCTGATCAAGTGTGTACTAATATCTATTTTATAAATATTACTAACAGTGTGGAAGTTCCTGAAAACACGTGAGAGTTTTAAATAGTGCAACAATGAAAACATGCAAGAGTAAAACAAGCATTTAGGGCCAGATGTACGAGTCACAAAATGCAATGTACAACAGTGTCTCAGACACTGTTTGCGATTCCCATTGGCGTAGCAAATTGCATGCCTCATCAATATTTATGAGGCTAGCACAATTTGCGACCCAATTGGGAATGGCTAGCACTACCAGGGTTCAGAAGACCACCATGTCTGTGACTGCTTTTCAATAAAGCAGGTCTTTTTTTTAAAATGCAGCTGCATTTAAAAAGAAAACAAATATTCTTCAGTTTCATTTTTTAAGGGCAGGCAGTGGTCCCAGGGACCACTGACTGCTGTTAAAAGATATTTAAGCACACACACTCACAAAGGGGAAGGGGTCCCCTGGGAACACCCCGTCCTAATAGTGAGAGTAGCAAATGCTATTTTGCGAGTCAGTGACTCCAAAATAGTATTTGTACATGCCTGGAACCTTTTTTGCGGTCACAAACGGGCCAATCTCCTGTATGGGGCTGCAAAAAAAGGGTTGTACATCTGCCCCTTCAAGTTAAAAACAATCTGCTATGAAAAGCATGCAGAATGGTTGGTAACTGGTATGTGAGAAATGATTTGTCACAAGAGAGAAACTTATTAAATGTACTAAAAAATATAGCACAAAAGTAACGTGCAAATAGAATTGTAGAAAATATGATAATAAAAATGCTTAAAGTAAAATGATTCTTTCTTATGTTTTCTTTGATCATGAAAATCATATTAGAGAAGTGATTGTTTATAATTCTAAAGATTTAAATCAGACTATGCTTATGAGTTTAATTCAGATGATGTTCTTCTTATATAGTTTCTTATGCATTCTCATTTTCTTATATATTATCAATAATGGTATGTTTTTTCAATGAAGGCCTCAAAAACTGGTTGTGTATTATTTTTCTTTTCTAATGGAGGCGTTAGAAAAATATATTTTGTCCTTCATATTTCCTAAAATCCTGATCTATTTGCTTCATTTATTGCATGTTTATCACTAGTGATTCCTTCCAACGGTTAGAGTATTTCTCTCTATGAATAATTGTGTCGACTATGTTGCAAGCTAATGTGGAAGCGAGCACGTGGATATGAAAAAGTTTTGATTTGTTTCCTACTTGCAAGGTGACATAACGTTTTGCAAGTGAACAAAAGCATTTTGTTAAATGTTTCGGATGAACTGGACTGGAGAATGATCACACCATGGATCTTAGCCAATGGAATTGTGTAAAACTGTGAATAAGCTACAATTGGGGGCTGGAATTGTGAACATTCTGTGGTATAACAACCATCTGGGAAAAAGATCAGGAGGAATCTTTACAGCTGCTGTGGTATTCTCTTGGCTTGTGCTCCTGCTCCTCCTGCACATCGAGTGCTGACTACTCAGGCGTGACTTGTTGTCATTCTGAACTTTGACTTTCCCTAAACTGAACTTTCCAGAATTTTCCTTGCACTTCATCGGCTGGTGATGTTGTAATAGCTACGACTTCTCAGCTGAAAGGTTGGCTATCCAGACTACTGCATGCTGTGCATTAGTTCATTCATTTTTGGTTCGTATGGAACTTTGAATTGCATACTGAAATTGCAATGTGTTTCTTATCTTGTCTCTCCCCTCACACAAGTTATTGATTTTTTATGTTTTTGCCATGATTTGTGTTTTTTATTTTAGATTTGCCTGTAAACATTTGATTTAACAAAAAGTACTAAAACAAAATACTAATGTATTCTTTTGAAATCGCCATTCATATTTGATGATTTAGATAAAGGTACCTTGATAAATATGCAGAGATTATCTTTATTGACGTGATGTATTGACATGATATGTATTTGGACTGTTAGTTCAGCATTTTTCTGTATTTGCCTCCAATTATCTGAGTCACTATTAGCTCTTACAAAGATCTATCGGAGGACCTCATGATTTGCTTTTGTAAATGATTATATAGTTTGGTTCATGGTATGTTGGATATTTGTGAATGATTGTAAAATTTACACAGCTTCCGCTGGATCAGAACTGAAGATTCCTCAAAGGTCCAGCGGTACCAGGATACAGATATCTTCCTCCTCAAGATGGCAGCAACAATAAGGGAAAGAGGATTTAGAGAACTACCTTTTTAATGATTTTTCTAAGAGAAAGTCGTTTGGAAACCACCTTAGCTTTTGGATACCCATTAAGTCATGGCTTAGTTTATTTGACCAGATTATAGGGTAGTGAGAAATGTGCACTTTTTATGATTTGCCTGTTTTAAATGCATTTGCAGTTCTATTTATTTGTGGGAATCATTAAATGTTTGCAGATAGTTTATCATTCTTGAATTCTGAATGTGCTGAAGCCTAGCATTTTGTCTTCCTGTTTTCTTTTTAAAATATTTAAAAATGCACCTTTTCTAACAAAAATGCTATATTTTGATTTTAGGCTTATAAATTACAACAATTTAATTTCGATGAAATACATTGAAATGCATTAGAAAACACCTTGGCTATAGCCCACCCTGTTCACTCATTTGGGCATGTTCCTGAGGTTGCAAAACAATCATTTTTGTTTCATAAAGGTCTTTCAAAAACCTTCTGCTATCAGCTCACAACTAGATTTCGACACACACATAAAAAGAGGCCTACTGATCAGTCACTGTAGATTCCTTATATCTCAACACAGCAGCCATCTTTGCTTATTGGACAATTCTGTTCCTAGGGATAGAAGGGCCATTTCACAAAACTCGTCTGTCCAATCTTCCCGAAATTATACAGAGGCGGCTTGAGTAGACAATTGATTCAAACCAATTGACAGACCCTTGAAAGACTCTTTGAGCATGCTAAAGCACATATGAGGGTGCATGACGTGCGCTGCAAAACTCCCAAAATGTATAATTAAATAAATACTAGCAGTCTGTTGGATACCTCTTTGGGTTGAGCTAAAGTGCACTTCTCAATCAGAAGTCTTTGAGAATATCTGATTGCTAATGGTATGCATTTTATTAAAGAATGTGTTCTTGTTTTGGAACTGTAAAGGCTTTGTATTTCAGATGCATAAGATGTTATTATGAAACAATGTGTCACTGTAGATGCTGCTTCATCATGGGTCAATATAGGCCTGCATAATCAACATAGGTATCTAAAAAGGTGTCTCTGAATGCCAAATTCATAAAAACCAAAGAAAAAGAGTTAGGGAGTTTCTCCTCAATAATTACTCCTGCAATTGGAGCAAATCATCAGCACATATTATATTTTCAAACATTTCTAGGGACAGTTCTCTAAATCTATGCAGCCATTGCTTTCCAGTAGTGCCTACATGCATAACATTTAAGAATGCAGAATTTTCGCTAGGCGGGACTTTTTGCATGGGGAAATATGACAGATATGCACTATTAAAAGGAATTGCTTTGCGCCACCTGAAAAATGTGTTTCCATGTGGAAAACTTTTCCTACAACCTTATTATGTCTGGGGGTGTCCTTTCTAGCGTTCTTACACCCAAAGCACACTTCTACCTGCTACTAGCAAACGTAGATTTATAGTCATTTCCTTGGTGGGAAACTGTCTGGAAGAAGCAAGTAAATTCCCCTAGACCTACACATTTATGGTTGCTCAGTTACCTTTGCAGAAATGACCTCACGTGAACACCAACAGTCTCACCCATAATCATTGTTTTAGGAGTGCCAGAATCTCAACATACTGGTGCAAATTCCACCTTTCCAAATCTGGCAATCCAATAGTAAAGTTTCAACTATAATGATTCTGTGAATCAGGCCAGATAATGTACCCACTACCTGTTTTTTAACCAACTATGCTTAACTTAGGGACCCAAACTCCTGGTGAATTGGGTATGGAGTACATTGATAATTTACTCCCTGTACATTTTTTCATGGTCCTTCATCAGCAGTTGGCATTTTAGTATTATCAAAGTCTCTGAAGGAATATAATAAAGCAAAACATACAAGACTTCTTACAGCAAAAGGAAGTCAATACCTGTCGAACACGTTGAGCAACCAGTTCAAGCTCATGTCCACACAAAGCGGAACGTTGACTAGAACACCTCTTTCCTCCTCCAGCTGCTCGTAAAGTGCAGTCAGGCTGTGGATGACTTCAACGACATCCATCACTCGATCACTTGATTGCAGTTCGTGCTCATTGAATACTTCGGAGGCTGTTTTCAGGGTCACCAGGTCCACTGCAAGGCATGCACGCAGGAAGAAGGAGGCATGGGGCCCGAGGCAGGAGTTGCATCAATGAGAAAACATGGCAACATTGGATAGGTCAGATCTGTCAATAAACTTTACGTGAACAAGTTAGCTGTCCGTTCAATGATTACCCATAATACATCCCTCATGTATAAGAATATGGTATTGTGTATGTTATGAATCTAATAGTTCAAAAGAAACAATGCATGCCTTTAAGTGGTTTAATTTTCTGCTCTATCTCATGCTGTCATCTGTAAAAAGTTGATGAAGTGTGATAACTATTTTAGGATTTACCAGAATCAATATATTCTGTCCACTGGAAACTAAATTGTTATTACATTTTATTTCCAGATCGAGTAACTAAAATGCTTGAACTTGGAATATTTTGAAGAAGGAGAACCTGCACATAGCTTCACCACTTATATTGGTAGAGACTAGTATTCATACAACTGATCCTCTCCAAAGCTCCAAACCTTAATTCCAGATGTGCTACGTCAACTTTCCAAATGTATACATCTTTGAAACTTTCAGTCATTTGAAACATTTAGAGCCTCATTACGATGTCGGGCGGAAACGTTCCGCCCGACATGTCCCGGATTCGTGATCCAAACAATTTGCAGTTGGCGGTTCCTCTCGACTGATTACAATGCTTCCTAACACCGTCCAGAAGGACTCCCATTGACTTCTATGGAAGCCTGTGTTCTGACTGACAACACAGGTTCCTATAGGGAAAAGGGGTGTCTGCGGAAAGCCTTGCACCCTGTGGGGGGCACTCCATGGTATAGCACTATAACCCATAGTCAATGGATTGTGAGAAACTAGCCTGTCAAAAAAGTAATAGCAGGTTTTTCCAAATTGGGTAAGCCTTTCTTGGAAAAGAAAATTATTTTCTATAGTCCCCTCACTCACCAGAGGTTGCCCTTAGGTGACATGCTTCATCATTGGGGCTTCCCAAGCATCTACTGCTTGGGGTGTGCTGCGACTTGCCAAGGATACGTAGGAGCAATTTATGGTGAAACTATGTGTAGCGCAGTGTATGGTGGAGTGGTGATTTTGTGTGTGTTAAAAATACCTAGGTAGTAAGCCAACACATTTATTCTTGCCTCTAATTGGTATAGTAAAAAGGGGGCTAGATATAGGAATTAGATCAATAATGTGGTCAAAATCCTAGCTATCTTGTTGACATGTTTCAAGGTGTCCCTTACACCTTTTCTTCAGGACAACATGAGGGCCAGCCCCATGTATGCCACTCCGGTGGTGAACCTAGAATAAAGTTAACAATTAAATGGATAGAACACCTAATGTGAGTATCGATCAGGTATACATAGTTAGAGTTGAATCCGTCGTATTTAGGTATTAGCAGTAATATGCCCCATGGTCCGCTGGATGGAGGGGCCTGTAGACTATTAGCTCTGCAACCCTCTGTCCGTTTAGAACCTACTCGTCCCAGGTGCAACCGTATCTTGGTGTCTGCCACACACCACATGGTCTTACAGGGGGGTACCTTTGGTACCCCCACGGCCCCCAACCTGAAGCCTCTGGATGAAGGGCGGCCGTCTAGGGGTGGTTCCTCTTGACTGAATACGATAGTTCCAAACACTTTTCGGAAGGACTTCCATTGACATCTATGGGAGCCTATGTTCAGACCGACAACACAGGTTCCTATGGGGAATAGGGGTGTCTGCTGAAAACCTTGTTTCCTGTGCCTGCCACAAAGTGCATGGTCTTACAGGAGGCTACCTTCGGTACCTCAGCGGCCCCCAACTGGAAGCCTCAAAATGAACGGGGGCCTGCTGGTTGCCCCCAAAGTCAGTTTCTGAAAGCCTGTTCGTGTCAGACAGAGTCGGAAAGGCTGTCAGAATCCGACATCATAATCAGTTGGGCGGAAAGGCTGTCCGTAGAGATTTACGAATCGCCTCGGACCGACAAGAATTCTCCGATTGCCGGTCAGGACAGACTTAGAATGACCAAACGGTTCCCCTTCCAATTGCGAGCATCAGAATCGGTCGGGTGTATTGGATTCTGACCGACTTGGGCGGATGGGTTTCGACTCGCTGTAGGGGAATCCAATTGTCAGTGGGAGGCTTTCCACCCAACATTTTAATGAGGCCTTTATTATGATAAACCTTAAAGAATCTATAACTCTCTTGATGGATCTAATTTCCCAACTCACAAAGGTGGGATCAGTTAGTAAAAAAATAGTATAGTGGCTCTGGATATCTGGCATCATAAATCAAAAAGTGAGCTGGGGGGGCGTGGCGTGAGTGGCGATGTGAGCTGCCGTGCTCTGGTGGGGCTCCCGCTGCCGCCGGCCTGTATTTGCCGGAGGCCTGGCGAGGCAACCCCCGGCCCCTGTTCCTGCTGAGCCTGGGGTGACTACGTCGGTCCCCGGGGCCTAGTACCTGCAGGACCGCCATTTTGCTAGGCCTGGAGCCTAGGGGAGACGGATTGGCGGCTCGGCCCGGCTGGGGAGTGAGGCGATCTACACCCCTCCGAGGAGGTGGCGGCAGTGGACGGACGCCTGGTGGGAGTTCCTCAGCGACGGACACGGCCTGAAAGGAGGTGAGCGGCGGCGAGGCGGTGAGGTACCGGCGGTGTGCGACGCCCGCCATTTTGCGGAGGAGGAGCGACTGGGGCTCACGGCGCTCTTGAGGAGTAGTCTGTGGCGGGTGAACCTCGCATGCAGGGTGGCGGAGAGACCGGCTGGGGACCCCCCCTCAGGGCTTGCTGAGATCGGACCCTGAAGGGTCAACTTTGTATCGCGGAGGAGCGCCCGGGGGCTGGCCTGGGAAAGGCGGTTGGAGGAAACCTTCAGGTGATGCTGCGCGGAGGGGCCTGGCTGCATAGCGGAGGTGAGCTGTGTGGATTGCGCGGGGGGAGAGGGGACCCACCGTTGGCCAGCTGCTGCCCGGACAAGCTTCAAAGATTGCAGCCTGACTAGTGCTATATATCCCTGGTGGTAAACCCCCCCTTTATTTTTTTCCTTTCTTCTCCCCCCCCTCAGTACCTGCCCGTAGACTGAGGTTGCGTGGGGGCAGTGGCACAACCGCCTCAACCTGCGTGTAGACCGACCAGTTTTTTGAGCGGGGACGTACTCTTCCCTCTGTCCTGCCTGGCTTACAGAGACAATGACACGCTCCAATAAAGGTGCCAAGACCGACCCGGCGGCAGCCCCCAAGGACAACACTGTGGTGGCCATGTGGGGCAAGGCGGGGGCACCCCTGGCAGGGGAGGGCTCGTCCCGGGCCGCTCCGGAATCCCCGCCAGTCACGCAGGCATTTATGGCCGTCTTCATGACCGAGCTCTAGGTGGAGATAGGGTCCCTGCGGTCGGAGGTGCACTCATGCGTCACTGTGCTTCAAAAAGAGGTGACGGAGCTTGGAGATCGAGTCGATGGCCTGGAGAAAACTATGGACACACGTATGGAGGACCAGGATCACCAATGGCAGCGCCTGCTGGCCCTGGAGGAGCAGAATATCGACCTCCAGAATAATCAGGAGGACTTGGAGAACAGGAGCCGGAGCAACAACCTCCGTATCCGAGGGGTTCCGCTCAGAGAGGAAGGGGAGGACATGATGGACTATGTAGCGCAGCTCCTCCACGAGGTCCGGGGTGACGAGGAGGTGTCGCCCCCACGCTGGACCGGGCGCACCGAGTGGGGGCCCCGGTTGGGAGACCAGGCCTCTTGCCGGACATCCTCACCAGAGTGCACTTTTTTGTGGAGAAAGAGGAGATATGGAAGAAGGCACGTGCTCAACCAGACCTGCGATATAAAGGCCACAAGATTCAAATCTTCCAGGACTTGGCGCCTAACACATTGAAGAGACGGCGAGCATTCCGCCCTGTGACAGGAAAATTACGGGGCATGACATCGCCTACCAATGGGGGCACCCATTTGCGCTCATCTTCCAATGGGAGGGCAAATGCAGGGCTCTGCGATCGTACACTGAAGCAGCACAACTTTTCCACATGTCGACGTCTCCCCCGGCAAGTCGGACCAGCCATTCTAATCGAAAGAGAACACCAGCTGGTCCGGATTGGACCGTGGTACAAAGACGGCGGCGCACCCCTCCTGCGGCGGAGGCCGCACACAGCCAGGCAAAACAGGACTTTATTGCCCACATCCGATCTCTTGAAGGAGATAAGGCTGAGTCCGACGGGGGATATCTCACGCCCTGACAACGAGGGTGTCCGCGCTTCATTCCTTTTGGTATGCCTTCCTAACATCTCCTGTCATTGACTTGTGGATCAGACTGCGGGGAGCTTGTTCCTTATGAGCCCAGATCACGTTGACTGAGACTCGGGGCGGTGGGAGCCCCGTACCCAAGTGTACTTTGTGATCACCACGGCCCCCCCGGCCTGCCCCCTAGGGAGTGACATCCCGAAGAGCGTCCAAACCTGCGGGTGTAGGGTGCCCTGTAATGGGGTCAGAGAACTCCGGCCCTGTTGGCCGCAATTGTTGTGTTCGAATGGCCGGCCTCTTCGGCTGCAAGTTTTTTGTTTCCTGCTACTAGCTCCTTTTCTATTCTCCTCTGTACTCTTTTCTGTCTCTCTCCTCTTCTGTGTGGGACCTGGGGGGGATGCTGGCGGTTGGTGGGGGGGTGGGGAGTGGACTTGTGACTGGGATTTGCATGGTGTGTGTGGGTTAGCGGCGATGGGAGTGACAGAGAGTCCTGATGGTCCCTAATACAACTGGGACTGTGCGTGGCCCCCTGAAGATCCTATCCCTCAACGTTAAGGGTCTTAACTCGCCTAATAAGCGCAAGCAGGTGTGGCACTACCTTTCCCGCCAGAACCAGGATATTATCCTCCTACAGGAGACCCATCTTCTCCAGGCAGACATTGCGCGCATGGCTCACCCAAAGTACCCTTTGCAATTTTGGGCCGCTGCTGACACCAAGACAGCGGGGTGCAGACAGGCCTTTCAAAAGTGGCGATGGGCGCTTTCTCATTTTGGCAGTGGAGATGGGATGGAGGCGCCTCACCCTGTGTAACATCTATGCATCCAATCAGGCACAGGACCGATACCTTAGGGACCTCTTGAGAGAGCACGTGCCGCGGAACGGTTCATCGCTCATTGTAGGAGGAGACCTGAACTTGGTGTGGGACCCAAGGCTAGATAGGAGCGAGGGCTCATTTAGCGGAACTGGGGCGACGTCCTCGGAACTACATAAGCGATTCACAGACCTGGGGCTCTTTGATTCATGGCGGTACTTCTCCCCGGATAAAAGGGAATATTCATACAGTTCTCATGCTCATCGTTCCTATTCTCGCATCGACTTCTTGTTCATATTCCCTGATCTTTCCTGCGATGTTCTGGGGGTGGAGATGTCGGACATCTCGATCTCGGATCACGCTCACGTCGAATTGCTCCTGCAAGACCCGGCGGCTGGCCCCCCTAAAGAGAGGAGGTGGCATCTCCCGCCAAGTATCCTGCGAGATGCGGCGGATGTTGAGGACATACGGGAGGCCATAATTTCCTATTTCGAGCGTAACAACATACCGGAGACGCCCTTCTCGGTGGTATGGGACGCCTTCAAGGCCAACGATACGAGGCCACATTACATCCCTCTCGATAGCAAGAGCACGCGAGGCGCGAGTACTTGAGGACAAATTGACAGAGGACTTGCGGGAGGCCGAGGTGCGTGACCAGGGCGTCTCGACCCAGAAGTCAAGGAAACACCTGGCCAACCTTAGGGGTCAGCTCAGGCTGCTGCGAGCCAATAGGGCTGAATCCTCCCTAGTGGCGTTGAAGCAACAGTACTACGAGGGTGGTGAAAAGGTGGGGAGAATGCTAGCGAGGCGGTTGAGGGTCAGGGCTGCAAAGGCCCACATAGTCAACGTACAGCTACCCAATGGAACTAGGGTTGCGGCGGCTAAAGCTAAATGCGAAGCCTTCAAAGATTACTACGAATCCCTCTACACTGAGGAGAGACCCCCCTCTGAGCTCATGGAGGAAGTGGTGGGGAGTTATGGCGGCGCGAAGCTCCATCCCCACTTTGCTCAACTCCTGGAAGAGGCGATCACGGAGGAGGAGATAACATCTGCTGTGCGGGAGCTGCACTTGGGGAAGACGCCTGGGACTGATGGCCTTCCATTATCCTTTTATCGAGTATTCCAGCCACAGCTGGGCCCTCACTTGCTCCGGCTGTTTAACTCCTTCACAGAGGAACGAGGCCCGTCCCTAGACATGGGGATGGCTGAGATTGCTCTGAAGACTGGGAAGGACCTGGCCATGTGCTCGTCCTACCGCCCGATTGCCCTATTAAATACTGATTTATAAAACTATACGAAAATACTGGCGAAACGTCTGGACCCTCACATGCCGGGCCTGGTTGACCCTGACCAAGTGGGCTTTATCCGGGGACGTCAGGGGGCTGACAACGTACGAAAAGTGGTGCACCTTGTGGGCAAGGCTCACCATTGGCGGATCCCGGCCTGCCTCCTCTCCTTGGATGTCGAGAAGGCATTCGACCGCGTGGACTGGTCCTTCCTCAGAGCAGTCCTCCATAAGATAGGGCTTGGTCCAAAAATGGTCGCTAGAATCATGGCGCCCTACATTGCGCCACAGGCCAGGATCAGAGTGAACGGGCAACTCACTGAGCCATTCGCCATAGGCAGAGGGACCAGGCAAGGGTGTCCGCTCTCGGCTCTCTTATTTGCCTTGGCGATCGAACCGTTGGCTGATATGATTCGCCGGGCCCCTGACATACATGGTATCCCGTTAGGGGGTCTTGACCATAAAGTCGCGCTTTTTGCAGACGACCTCATCCTGACGCTCACGAGGCCTCGTGAGTCCCTCCCGTCACTGCATCCTACGCTTGGCCTATTCAAACATGTCTCTGGCTTGAAAATCAATCATGACAAGTCCTGGGCGCTTAACCTCACCATCCCTGCGACAGATATCCCTCACCTTGAACGGATAGCGCCCTACCGCTAGACCGCACAGCACATCCGGTACCTTGGTCTGCAGCTGACTCCCTCACTCGAGGGCTGGAAGCAGGTTAATTGGAGGGATTAAAGACGTGCGGTACTAGAGGACCTACGGAACTGGAAGGCACTTGTGCCATCCTGGCTGGGCAGAATAAACGCCATAAAGATGTCCATCTTACCCAAAATACTATACTTGTTTTAGTGCTTACCTACCCCCATCCCCCTACACAACATTAGAGCCTTGCAAAGGGACTTAACCAATTTTGTTTGGGGAGGCAAGAGGCCCCGCTTCTCGCAGGCACTCCTCTTGGCACCCCGAGATCGAGGGGGCCTGGGATGCCCCAACTTAGTAGAGTACTATTGGGCTGCCCATCTCCGGCACATAGTCGAATGGGGTACCACTGAAAGTGAGAAGGGGTGGTTGCACATGGATAGGGCTGTAACTGGACGCACCATATGGGACCTGGCGTGGAATCATAGGGCGGGGCGCTCTCCGAGCGTATACATGGCGGTGCCAACGAAAACGGTACTGGATATTTGGGATCGGGTGGCAGTGCGCCGAGGCCTCACCACCTTTCCCTCCCCACATACTCCGATCGAAGGGAATCCGCGGTTCCCGCTGGCCTCCCGCACCAGAGCTTTCCGCAGATGGTCCCAAGGCGATTGCAGGGTACTTGCGGACCTCTTTGACGGGGGCACCATAAAATCCTTTGCACACTGCAAGGAGGAATTCCGATTACCGCCTGAAGCCGAAATGCAGTATATCCAATTAAAACACTGGGTGATGGGCGATGAGACCTATCGGGCGGCCACTCGCGCTTTTACCACATTCGAGAAATTGGCCCGCTACTTCAGCGACTCAAAAGGTTTGGTCTCAAAGATCTATTATATCCTGCAACATCCCCAAACGCCGCCTTCCCACAGTTACCAGGCTCAGTGGCAGTCCCTCTTGGGTACCGACATCTCGCCTCCGCAATGGCTGCGGCTGTGGCGCGACATACCCAAAATCTACCGGAGCATCCTGCAGCAAGAAAACGCCTACAAAATGATGACACAGCGGTACTATACACCACAACGCCTACACAGGATGTTCCCGGCCTCCTCTCCTGTGTGTTGGAGGTGTCGGTCCGCAACTGGGGACTTTTTACATATCTGGTGGACCTGCCCATCACTAACCCTCTTCTGGAAGGAGGTCCCGAGCCATATCAGGAGGGTCCTGGGGTTTCCTTTGCCTGATGCCACTAACACTATCCTACTTGGGGTCAAACCATCTGGACTCCAGGCGCTCACCCGAGCTGACTGGATGATAGCGCTTCAAATGCTGGGGGCAGCCAGACAGCTCGTTGCCCTGTACTGGGAAAGAACAGAATCACCGCCGGTGGCAGTATGGTTTATGCGCCTCTGGCATGTATTGATTATGGAGCTCCTCACGGCTAGATTGCAGGCCCGCGATACGCGCTTTTGGCAAAGTGTGGCAGCCCCTGGTGAAATATCTGTGCAAAATAGAGCATGTGCGCCATGTACCCCCTAGGTAGCGAACCCTGCGTCTGGTTGAGGATACTTTGCTCCCTCCATAATCTGCTGAGAGAATGTGATGTGAGTGTGCTGGAATTGGTGGATCCGCCCTGCATTGCCGCGAGCCGACCTTACCCCCTTAGGCCCTGCTATCTCCATCTCTTTTTCTTTGCTTCTACTTTGATCTTTTCCTTCTTACTTTCCCCCTCTCCTTGTTCTTCACTGCTGATTCCTCTATCAGCGTTGCACTACTGTTCTGCCCGTTAGGTCCTACGATGTCACCAAATTTTGTTCTTGGGTTGTACCTGGCCAATGGGGCTGAG
The DNA here is from genome assembly GCF_964263255.1 of Lissotriton vulgaris. Taxonomy (NCBI): domain Eukaryota; kingdom Metazoa; phylum Chordata; class Amphibia; order Caudata; family Salamandridae; genus Lissotriton; species Lissotriton vulgaris. Next base: position 481,486,135 of record NC_141691.1, on the reverse strand, counting down.
CGTCTGGAAGCAGTGACTGTTAAGAGTGTAGTTAACGCAGACAGCGAAGATTTCTGTAACCGGTCCATCTGGGGTCAAACGCCCCAATATGCTTGACGATTGTCTTGCCATGCGCTCCTGTTGAATTTATGTGCACTCCTAATGACGGGCCGGCCCAAGCAGGGTTGTAGGCTTATCACTGTGTTTATGTCACTGACAAGATAACCCCACCTGCGGGGCCTCAATAAAAAGAATTGAACATAAAAAAAGGGAGCTGGTATTCTATTGATGACTTGTTACCTATAAGTATGGTTGATGCACTAGATCTAGGTTCTCTAGACATTTGATTACATTTCATTTTATGGAATTCCAGATATTGCTTCTACAGGAAAAACTGACTATAAAGGAACTTCTCAATGCACACAATAATCTGTGAGATGCAAACCTAAAGAAAGTTTCATTATTGATGTCCATAATGATAGAAATAGAAGTTAAACAACAATTGTTCCAAATTGATTATATCCTGTGCATTTCAATGATTTCTTCATTAAACCCTCAGGTTCTTATTCCTGTTATTTGTATTACCCTTCTGGTATACTACATTATATGCAATGCAATGTAGACATTGCTAACTTTTGCTCATCTAAACTCATCAGGATGTGTTCAACTGTGTGATCATGTGATTTCAATGAAAACATGTGCAGGTAGCAGTTCGAATGAGAAAGAGGTAGGGTTATTTCACATCTGATCGCGGAGAGGACACACAAGGGAAAAGATAATTGGATTACTACAGGAACATGAAAGCACTTTGCATAATGGGAGAATAATAGGGGATGTCCAAACTCAGCTGACAGGGCTTGATGGATTAAGCGGCTCTGTTATTGATTTTAAACTTCTTAATGGAAGAATGGTAAGTGGTGCTTAGATTTCGGGATAACTTTAAGGATCATTATCCATAGTGTGTATCTCTTCGAGTACGTAGGCTACCAGCTTACAAACAAATATATGTTCAATTGAATGCTGAAGTTAAAGGGGGGCTTTAAATCGGCTGAGACGGAAAATCATGAATTAATTCACAAGAAGAGTTTTGGGTCAATGGATGGCAAAATACCAGTACAATATCAAAAGAAATTACAGACTTATTTGCAGCTGATCGGTAAGATAACAATTCATTTGTCTGTTGGACATTTTTGGGTATTGCTGAATTTGCATAGGAAATCACTCAGATGGTTTTATAACTAAACATGATATATTAGGCAGAAGTACATGAGAATTAGAGGACGTACGCCCTCAAAAATTCAGAGTTGTAACAATTAGTAGTCTAACAAAGAAATCAATATGAGTCTTCTTTTGAAATGTAAGAGTTGGATAGTATGCCAAATGAATTGACTGAATTTATATGACACAGTCATTAATTGTGATAATAAGCCTTTTGGAAACTGGCATCTGTTGGAAATGAGAAATAAGAAGTGCGATGTATAGTTTGATATCACAACTAGCAGAACCATATGGCAAAAACTCTTTAAGGCTCTTTCTTGTGACTCTTGTTACAAGGGTAAATCTGGATGAATTAAGTGCCTGTTAAACAAATAGGGGAAGGACACCTTCAGGAAATTCTAGGCTGTTCATGCTAAGATCATTATAGTATTGATGGAGCAAGGTTTCATACATAAAGAGACTTGCTTATATTCAGCCCTCTCGAAATAATAAGTAATCTATTAATCAACATGTTTCGTCTTACCAACAATTGCATTACACAACATTTCTAGTATCTAGGGGAAGCTCGCCTATGTGCTTTTACTAACAGTAATCTGAATGCATTACAATGGGTGCCGAAAATGCAGGAAGCTTTCTGCGCATGCGTCTGTCACACTCACGTGGTGTGACGTATCTTTGCTTGGGGGGAATCTCTTTGCAGCTCCGCACTAGAATTAAGATGGCTGCTTCATGTTTTACATACTAAAGCACCTGCTGCTGCTCTAACTAAACTTTGTTTGTTCTGCTTAACTATTGATGCTATAGTTAAAATTTGGTAATGGTAATAGAGTAGAGATAAGTGGTATACAGTGCATTCATTTATTTCCTTGTTCTAAATTGTTTCTCTTTGACTTTGCTGCTAGCTTGTATTTAGGCCTGGAGAATGGATTGGAAAGCCACATTGAAACCCACACCACGCATGTGGCAGAATTTCGAGAGTACTCAACCAATGACATTGAACCCATGCCAATGACAGTCTTGCCTGCGATGTACCTGGGAATCTAACCTCGTGAACTCTCCAGAGGAAGAGAATATATAAATTGTTATAAATTGTGTATCATTTTGCTACAGTAATGCTGGGTGGAATAAAATCATGGGAAAGTAAAATTATGGGCGGGAACACTGATCCACGATATTGAATGGAAATGATCTCATACTGGTAAGGTGTGATGACCTCTCCTCGTCTTTTGACCAATCAAACCAAGGGAATATACAAATTTGCAACACTGGGGGATTGGTACATTGCCATGGAAAATGGTATAAATAAGGTAGGCTTAGCTAGTTAGATTGTCCGACTTGTCCAAATAGCTAACCTGGCACTGACCCAGTGCATGCTTTAGGAGATCAAGAGCAGAGGTGCTGGCGGAGCACTCTGTCAGAAGAATCAGGAATTTCTGAGGGAGAAGAATCGATAACCCAATTGGGGTCCGACTGTTAGCACTTAGCTGAGGGTACCTGTCCTGACCCACATCTGTCCTGTCTTGGTCCGCACCTGGCTTGTCCTGTTTTGCACCTGTACAGTCCTCTTGACACCTGAACCATCGGGAGTCATGTTCTTTATCCCAGCCGGGGCCAGGGTTGGTCTTCGCACCATTCTAGGTAAATATAAATCTGTGTGGGTATGTCATTTATTGTTCCCCTTCCTCACCCTTACCAGGTATCAATGTCTAATAGAATTCTCCCAATATTTCTACAGTCCTCCCTTTGATTATTATATTCTTGCTTGAAAACTCTCTTATTAAGCTTTTATGGACTCTTGCCAATAAGAATTTACATACATAAAGTGTTTAAAACATTCCTGAGTCTGTGGTTATTTTATGAAGGTAAATATTATTTTTTTCTACCTATTATGGTAACACTCTTGATCCCTTAGGACTTAAATACTGGTGACAAGGATTGGTAAGTCAAATGTGTATAGGTACAACTCCTAAAGTAAAATAAAATCCTGATTGTCAAATGGTAAAGGCCGGATTACCTGTTCAAAGTGTGTATGTTTATGGGCCCAGGTGAGTATGGTAAATGAGCAGGTAACTCCGCGCGCCCTCAGGATCACATGAGCACCTGCTGGAGTGGACCAAGCCTGGAAGTACCAAGATTGACTGGACCAAGCAATATGTCAGTATTGCCTGTCACTCTTACAGGATTGAGACCAAAAATGTCAGTAAAATACTATTTGCAACATTAATACATTTGCCAATACCAGCTTTTGAAGATGGACCTTTGCGATTGCATTGTGTGTTTACTGACTTTCCAACAACCCATCATTCAAATAAAATTCTACAACTTTGGAAGAAGATGATGAATTGGGGGACACCACGCTGACCAGGTACGATTCTGAGTGATATCAGTTGAACGAAGGTACGGTTGATAGAGAATGGACAATACACCCATACGGTCCATTGTGGGAGAATAAACCCAGGATGTGTACTACTTGCTATTGTCTTTTCAAAGTATATTCATGTCCTTGACAGGGCTATTGTGGTTGTACAGTATAAGTAACAAGTAAGTCAAACAATGTGTTTCATTAATGTGTGTTCTATTATTCAGATATACTGCAATTTAACTTTAATTAGTCTGACGTGCTGCCTGCTACAGTTAAATTATAAACGCATTGCCCTCACTCACTACTAAAAAATACATATTTTGTGGAAAGTAAAATCAGGTCCCTTCTAGAAATTAATGGCTGAAGTTTAGGCATAGTCAAAAACTACTGTTAATTGGGGATCATGCTTAACAATTGCTTGGAATCAGTTAGAAAACGCAAAACATAGTAAGGCGATCAATGCTTTTCAGCAATTCTATAATATGTATAGAAAAAAGGGCAAAGGTCCTGTTATTCAAACTATTAAGTGAAAATTTGCCTTATGGATTACAGAGGTAAATTGACTCCTTGGAAGCTATAACATGAAAACGGTGGCTAGTATTGGAACCATCGCTTTGAGCAGAGGTCATCCACTTGAAAGTTAATTTAAATAGCCGCATCGACCTACTTCTTTGACATTCAGGTCGAATATAAAGATTCACCAAATATCATGCGTTTGACACTGGTTAGGTAAGCATGGCCCAGGATATTCAGTGGGGGCCTTCAGTTCTAATACAATGAGCACTAACAGTAGATAGCTAAGATGCAACCGTTTACATTTTTTAGATAAAAACATCAACTGAAAAGGAGGCAACTGTGGCAATTAGGAAGAAGTCATGAACTGCAGATTTACTATATTAACTGAGGAGACCTACCTGGCCTACTATAGAATGCTTGAAGAAGGGATTGGTCATTATTGTTATGGGACTACAGTTGCAACCAGGAGAAAAAAAGGACATGCATTTTTTTTACCTTGGGATATTGACCCATATAAGCAATCCTGGGGTATGCCAGGTCATTTTCGATCATCTAGAGAGATATTGCAGACTATGAAACGTTCCAGGGGAGGATATTTTCCATCTCAACATTAACAGCCCCAAAGTAGTGAGCTGCTGCACAAAATGTGGTTTGATACTGAAGTAACATTTGAGTATAATGAAATTAGTATTTAAATTCATATTAGGAATTCGGAAATTACTGAGGACATGTAGCAATTAGGATGCTTGATAGCTGCCTGGGTGCAGATGATGAATACTTTAACAGGAGTCATTAAAACATGGATTTTATAATCATCATAACTGTTTCTTCCCCAAATCCTGTTATTGCATGTTGTGCAGTCTCACTACAGATAGATTCAGTTGTGTATAGCAGACAGCACTGCATATAATACTACATAAAACTGCCTTTGGGTGGACCCCTTGCTCATGATTTGGATGACATGCTTGTTTATTTCATTTCAATGCTCTTAATTGAATAGCATTTCTCCCTATTCTTGTGTTTGCTCTGCCCCTGAAGTGTTTCTTCTTTACTATCACTTTTGATTGGATAAGTTATATTCTTTCACTGCTGAAATCATTAAACTATTTTTATTTTTCCACTTTCTTTTCTCATTAAGCAGTCCAAGAGAGTGAATATCCTGCTACTTGCTTCTTCCTCTTGCTGTTTTTGTACACTGAGTACAATTGTTCCCTCACACCCCTACATCCCATCCCATCCCTCTCCTCCAATCCTCTCTCTGACTCACCAACACAGAGCACTGTTGCGGCACAGATTCATACTCTATCTCCCCCTCTGCCTTTCCCCACTCCTCTGGCTCTCTTTTCCGTCCCCTAGCTTTCTCTGTATCCCCTGTTCCTTCCCCGCCATTCTTCTTCTGTGCCACAATTGTCACTGTTTGACTTTGCCAAGACTGAGTGCTTTTAAAATTTCACTCGCATAAGTAAAGCCAATAGTAGTTGCTAGGTATCTTGAATGTGTATTTCAATGGCAGCTATCACTGCGTGATGCAAAGCAGCTGCCATCTTGAAAGTATAGCATATAACCATTTTATACTTTCAAGATGGCCTACAAATTGTCAGCCATCTTGAAGCGTGGTAAATACACTTCTGATGATGGATGGTAACTGATACAGGCTTTGCCAATGCAGGCACGCTGGCAGTGGACAAGCATTGACGTAGCCAGGGTTGTGTAACATGCCACACAAATTGTGTATATGTTTTTTTAATAAACTAAATAAAAAGAACTGAGAGACATGGATAATTTTGAATTGCGGTGTGGTATTACAGCTAAATTGTTCCTTTTGCAGTTCTTCCCACCTAAACTTGTACCCGAAGGAGCTAGATGTGGTCACTGTGTTGAAAACTGTCACTACTCCAAATTGTATTGCACTTTAATAGCCCCTAAATTAAACCCAGACTAGGATCCAGACTGACAGCTTAAAGTGTAACCTGTGAGGTCGGTGGATCTCTAGCTCAGTATCATTCATCAAGGAGAGAAAGAAACAACACATGCTTGAAACCTTAAAATAGAGATATGTCTCATAACATGCTTCTTACGGCGAAGAGCCTTCTGGATTCTTCGGAGTTTCATAGCAGTCCGGTAGGCTGAAAACTTGATGTTGTTTAGATCAGCTAAATGACAGAATGCAGATAAACAAGATAACACTTATTATTGTTTTTGGTGTTGTAGAAAGAACAATAATATTTCATTGTTAAGGCAGCATACACTGAAGAAAATCAAGCTGCATGTATTATGACATCACTATGTGAATTCATGTCTATCCCCTTTATTGTGGAAGGAGGGAATTGGTATGGCTCATCTTACATGAGTAAAGTTGTCTTTAGCTCCACACTGTTTTTAAATATTCACCAGGTAATTAATGCAATTAAAACAAGAGAAAAAACACCTCTATCCCCTGGTACCTTGAAGCTGCTCTGCCGTTCATAGAAAATAAAAAGATATTGGGAGAAAGAGGAGATGCATGGCAAGGAGAGTGGGACAGGATGGCATGCAAAGAGCAGAAAGATGAGAAGATGAAGGAGGGAGCTAAGGTGAACTCATATACATGTTCTATACATAAGAGTTTGTTATATTCTACTATGGCATATTTCTATGCATGCCTATATCCACTTCATGCTTTCTAGTGGAATGCCTTTGGAATGCCTCTGTACTGTGATTCATCATAGAATGTTGGGTGGAGGTTGAAAGAAACACACAGTTATGATGGGGCTGAGCTGCCTGCTGGTGGCTCCTGGTGGGTTCTTGTTCTTGACTTATTCCTGATTACTTAACATCTCAATAAATACCTCTTGAATACCTCAACTCGGCTGGGCTTAGTTACTACAGAGTTCCAGGTGTACCACACTGTGAAGTTGAGACATGGAGATAAACTAAACAGAGGTAGAGAAAGACTGAACCCAGTAGATAGCATGGCGATGAGATTAATGCAGGCATCTAAGATATAGTATAATCCCAACTGCACAGCCTCAGAATATCCTGACTCCACCAGAGGCCATGATAGAATCTGACATAAAAAGTGACAGCAGTCTGAAGGACTGGGTTCTTTGGACCCAGCGGTGCCAGGGCACAACACCTGAAACCTTCGTGGGTAACCTGCTCCGGCGTACAAGTCACAGAGACACGGGACACTTCCTTCGGCGTCAAAGAGTCAAGGTTTATTTACTGCAGGGAACACAGAAGTCACAGGAAGTACATCGAGTGTAGTTCGGGGAGACTGCTTCAAATTGTATTTGTGGATCGCTCCTTTTATACAGTTTTTACCCATAGGATAACATGATACACAATAGTTTACAACCTGGTTCCCACAAGTCGCTCTCAGAGGGGTCGCTTAGATCACTTTGAAACACACAAGATCCGGAACATAAGTGCGGAAACATTTGGCGATTCCCAACTGTAAAAACCCATCTTCCCACCATTAGCAAATTCCAATCAGCAGTAAAGTAGATCGAAATAGGAACGAAGACAGGTGCAGAGGAAGACGGAGACAGTAGGGAGATCGAAAAGGGTGTAAAAGGGGAGTGTCGAGAAGCACGAGATACAGGCATCAAAGGGACGTGCCTAATGAGATGCACGACTGAGACAATAAGCCCGTGCGGCAAGATGAGCCTCGAGCGGCGCCATCTGCCTTATAGTAGCAACCCCCTCGTCATAAAGACACTTTCAAAGGACATGTGTCTTCCGCCATATCTTGGGAGTCCCAGGGTCGCGAAGCGGACAGCGTCCGTTCGCTGACTACTTGAGGGCAAGAGACAAAATGGATGCCGTATCTAAGATGGAACCCGTGGGTACAGATGACAAACCCACATAACAAACGAACGGTTTAAGTTAGCACAGCGAAACTGCGCACACTTACAAAACTCGTCATTTGCGGTTCATAGATACTAGACTCGACCATATTCGTGCGAGTTAAAAACACCACTTACAATCGTCACGGAACCTCAGACGCTCCTTTTGCCCTCATGTAGGCAAGCACTAGTCGGAATCATATTTGATATTCATCAGACCATCAAGATGTCGTTGTAGCATAGCTCTGTCCAACCGAGTCCCCTTGGTAACAGATGGTTGTCTCATACACGTTGTAGCACAGAGGCCACATAAGGCAGGACCACACTGCACACAAAGGCAACACGTGAACAGGAACACTACCACAACCCCGATGATCGTCAGAATCTTCCAACCCCAAGTCGACATCAGGCCCCAAAACCAACCGAGTAGCGTCCAATCCCCTACATCCACGTGTATGGATTCGGAGATCTTGTGCAACTTCGAGATGGCTTGATAGACAGTAGGAGCATTATCTGGAATGAAAATGCAGCAGCTCGAATGGATCACTTTACATACCCCACCGCGATCTGCTAAGACAACATCTAAAACCATACGGTTTTGTAATGTCATAAGTCTCTCCGCCTGAAGTTCTGTGGTGATATTACCAAGGGCACTGGCAGTAATGTTAGCTGTCGATTCTACCACTCGAGTCAAATGTCTCAGGTTCCTACTATTAACCATAGGTCCCCAAAACGGGAGGAAACCCTTGAAAAAGTCTCCTGCCTCTTGACCGGCAGTATCCTCTTCGCTAATTACGCCTCGTACAACTCTAGTCTTATGATAATCGGCATCTACAGTAAACGTCGGAGGCAACAGATTTGCAACAAAACATGAGCCCATGAAGTCTGCGGGCAACCATGTATATGCACGATCATGACAGATGAAGTACGTACCCTTGGCAGCCAGAAGCACAGGGATCGGGGACATTGACAGAACGTAACTTTCAGTGCAAGCACTTACTCCAAGTGAGGCTTGCGAACCACGACCCACGATACAAAAATTACCAGTGTGGGGTACGACCCATATCGGAGGCGAGCTTTTAAGCTGCTTTTCATTAGTGAACGTACTATATTCCCCTCGATTCGGTGCCCTATAGGCTTGTACCTCTGCCTTAGGGATGAGAAAAGCATCATAGATCTCATCTTCCAAATCCTGTATGGCCATCGACACCACCCACTGATACGAGGTAGGACCAGGTTTGGGGGAACGTTCTGGAGAGGGGTGGAAACCTAGTGCACTTCGAAGCATTGTTTGGAATGCTCGAGCTGACCCTTGGGAACTATACGGTAACACCAGATATGGAATTCCCTTACCCGTAGTATGTGGCATCAACCCACACACCCAACAATTAGTAGTGTTAACCACTAACTGATGCTGATGGAGGAGCTGGATAAAGGAATTGTTGCGGAATTCTACACGTCTAGCCTGTTCGTGTTCCGGTAAAATATGAAAGGAATGGGGAGAAGCAGTAGTAGCAGTAAGAGTAACGTTAGGGTAAGAAGTAGGAGTAGGGGTAGGAAGTAAGAAGTAAGACATAGTGTAATACACCCCACCCGCCAAAAATGCAGAAGCAGTTAAAAACAAAACAAACAACTGGGATACAAAACATTTCGTACGACTAAGTTTCTGCAGCTTGACTCTATATGCCTGAGCTCCTTCCAAATCGTTCAGCTTCGAAAATGCCATTTCCCTACGACCGTCCGCAACGTTTCTTGACGCACTTCGTTCTGTGCAGCAATAGTCAATCCCCAGGAGTTCCTAGGAACCGACGGTCTTTAACCTAGTGTCAAGACCTACTGTCCAGAAGGAAGTACGCGTGCGGCCCTACGGCCCTCAATACACAATATGTATTTTATTTAGCACAAAAATCAGCTGTGGAAGGAAAAAGATACAAAAATCTTAATACACGTACAAACAATTTTCAATCATACGAAATGTTCAAAGTTGATCAGGGGAAACGAGGATATTGCAGTTATCAGTTTTTAGCAAAGCAAGAAAACAATTTTATTTGTCCTTAGTATGAGAACGCAAAGAATATCGATGTTTCCCGGGACGTGTCTGCACGTCGAACAAAGGATCTGTCGAAGAGACAGCGTCCTGCTGATCAGTTCGTTGGTCTGGTCTTGAGTCTCTTGCTGACAAATGTTCAACAGTGGCTTTCTGCTGCGCTGAGTGTTCACCAACAAGCTGTGCGTCGCTAAAAGGTACAAACGCCGGCAATGTTTCTGCTTCTGTCGACGCAATGCCTTTCCTCACCCACGGGTCTGCCGACAAAGGAATAGGGACTCGCTTACAATGGGTAGCATGTACCCAATTTTTCCGCCCCTCAAGACGAACGGCAGTCCTCGTGGCCAGGAGCACCTGGTAAGGTCCGGTGAAGCGAGGGTCCAGATTGTTTTTTCGTGAAAAATTTCGGGTAACCACCCAATCTCCGGGCTGGAGCCGGTGGCCTGGACCCTCCGTCTGCGTCGGCAAGGCGTCGTAAACCTGTTGATGAATTAACCTCAGTTTAGCAGTCAAGTCATGTAAGTAATCAATCAACATCGGAAACTCAAGATCAGAGAATATTCCTGGCCTAGGAACCCCCCACACATTCGCAGGACGGCCGAACACTATTTCATAGGGACTGAGCCCTATTCGGGAGTGTACAGTCGCCCTAGTTGACAGTAATGCTAGAGGCAAAGCATCAGGCCACGAAAGTCCAGTCGTAGCTTGAATCTTCGCTAATTTTAGTTTAAGGGTGCCATTGTACCCTTCAACCAATCCAGCTGACTGGGGATGATTGGTGCTATGGAATTTTTGATTAATTCCAAGGCCCTTACACACACTCTTCATCACACTTCCAACGAACTCACTTCCGTTATCTGACCACACGACTCTAGGCATTCCGTACCGAGGAAAGTATTCCTTCAGTAGGATTTTCGCAGTAGACAAAGCAGTATTGTCTTTGAGGGGATAGGCCTCGATCCATCGGGAGAATGCGCAAACCACAACCAAAACGTATTTCAGGTTATTGCATCGCTCCATATGGATGAAGTCCAATTGGATCACCTCAAAGGGATACAAAGGAGGAGCAAAACTGCCAGGGGGAGTTGGGGTTCCTTTGCCAGGATTGTACATTATACACACCATACAATTCTTCACCAGACGTTCAGCACACTTAGTAATTCCATCATTCTTCCACACATCAGCCAACAACTTGCAAATACCTTTCGCGCTAATATGTGCTAACCCATGTGCCATTTGCACAACGGCCAGTACATACGCATCAGGCAACATCCATCTTTTCTGATCTGACAAATCAATCCAGCAACCATTCACATCCAACCTTCCCGTACTTTCTTTCCACTTCATCTTTTCAGTGTCGGTGGCCTCATTCTGAATTGCTTTCACACTCTCTATAGTATTCTCACACATACTTGATTCTGTAGGCCACCTAACCGAATTCGTCACATACATTCGAGTGCTAAGGTTCCGGGCAGTCTCCTTAGCAATCTCATCTGCAAACGCATTACCACGACCAACATCATCCGTCACTTTACGATGCGCACTACATTTAACAATTGCAACTTGAGCAGGCAAAGTCAATGCATCCAAAAGATCGTTCACAAGCTGGCCATGCTGTATTTTCGTGCCATGTGACGTCAAGAAACCACGTTCTCGCCACAATCGTCCGAAACTATGCGCTACACCGAAAGCATACTGACTATCGGTGTACACATTCACACGTTTACCTTTTGCTAATACACATGCTCTAGTAAGAGCGATCAGCTCTGCAGCTTGGGCAGAATTCTGACTCAATCTCGCAGTCTCAACAACAGTATTCAATGTCACCACAGCATAAGCAGTAGTCACATCACCATTCGGCAATTTAAAACATGACCCATCCACATACAGGATGCCATCCGGGTCTTCCAATGGAGTGTTTTTAAGGTCCACACGACCTTTTGTTTCCTCCTCTGTCCGCAAGTAACAGTCATGTTCTGTTACTGCATCTGACTCTGCACTAATTGGTAACAAAGTTGCCGGATTTAGGACATTACAACGTTTTATCTGAATGTGGCTTGCCAAGAGCGTCAATTCGTACCCAGATAACCTCGCACTCGTCAAGTGCTGAGTTTTCGTACGGTTCAAAAGAGTATCGACTGCATGCGGAACCATCACCGTAAGCATATTATCCATGACCAATCCTGCTGATTGTCGGATGGAGACCGCAGCTGCCGCAGTTGCTCTCAAACAACTCGGCAATGCTCTAGCTACTGGGTCTAAGGTCGAGGAAAAATATGCACATGGACGTTGCTTACCACCAAAAGGTTGCGTTAAGACGCTTAAAGCACAACCTTCCCTCTCGTGAACATATAACGTGAACGGTTTACTGTAATCAGGGGTACCTAACACAGGAGCCGAACACAATGAATCACGTAATTCAGAAAAACTTTTCTGACATTCTTCCGTCCATGGTAAAGGAGTCGAAACATCCTTGCACGTAAGAGCCACCAATGGTTTCGCCAGCAATGAAAAATTAGGAATCCACTGCCTGCAGTACGATGTGATACCTAGAAAGGCACGCACATCTCTTTGGGTTTGTGGCACAGCCATGCGCGCAATCGCTGCAATTCTCTCAGGGGTCAATCTCCTTCCCTCCTTTGACAATAAGTGACCTAGGTAGGTTACTTCTTGACAACAATATTGGAGTTTAGAAGGTGACACCTTGTGGTTTAACTCACAGAGATGTTGCAGCAACGACACTGTAGCAATTTTGCAAATGTCCTGAGTATCAGCAGCCACCAATAAGTCGTCGACGTATTGGATTAAAGCCGCACCAACCGGCAACCTAAACGCATCTAGTTGACCCTTCAAAGCTTGACTGTAAATCGATGGACTTTCACAGTAGCCCTGAGGAGCGCGTTTGAACCGGAAGCTACGTCCACCAAGAGAGAAACCGAAAAGGTCCCTGCTCTCTTCGGCAATCGGGATGCTGAAAAACGCATTTTTCAAATCAATCACCGAAAACCATGAAGCTGTAGCTGGAATCAGAGTCAGTAGCGCCGTAATGTCAGGCACAACAGGGAATTGAGGAACCACAATTTTATTCACCTCCCGTAAATCGATAACAAAACGATAAACAGGCGGTTTGGTAGGATCAGTACGTTTAAGAATGGGCAGTACAGGACTATTGCACACGTTTCCCCGAGTTTCTTCAATGACATCTTTCTCGATCAAATCATAGATGATCGCTAACAAAGCTCGTTCACCATCAAGGGAGATACGATATTGGGGAATACGTGGCAATCGCACATTCGATTTCAACTGAACAACATAAGGGGAGATATCAAGTAGGCCCACGTCATTTGGACCCGTCGCCCACAAAGATGCAGGAAGAGAACTCAATTCCGGTGGAAGCTTATCGAGGGACAAGTACATGGGAGAGACTACCCTCTCTCCTAACGTAAGCTTTACACCCGCAGGAGAACAATACAAAGTCGCATACAAGCGTTTAAGCAAATCCAGACCCAAAAGATTTTCGCCACAACCAGTAGACAAAATCAATGGAGCTTCGAGCTCACGTGGCCCAATTTTAAGGGGCAAAGGGCGCGAAACTGGATTGCTAACGGGGGCGCCAGAGAATCCAACGGAAACATTTGTTAAGCCAGACAAAGGTGCGCCAGGGAGTTTCGAATGCATGATAGAACTTTTCGCTGCACCAGTGTCCAACAGAAAAGGCTCAACGACGCCCGATGTAGCAACTGCGACGTAAGGCCCTCTCTGATCAACCGGAACTGATACCACTCCATCTCCTTGTCTTTGGCTGTCCTAGTAATTACTATCGTCAGGTCCCTGATCGACGTAATAATCGTCTACATTGTACTGCGCAGATCGTCCTTGCGATGATCCACGTTGATCGAAACAGTTATTAGAATTTGATGAATGGTCAGAGCGATCATTCTGAGCACCACGACCTCTACCACGTGATGCGTGCTGTGCACCACCACGACCTCCTCTAGACGAATTACCACCACTACGGTCATTTAAAGCAGGACAATTGAATTTAATGTGTCCCTCCTGTCTACAATAAGCACATTGATTGTACCCTAATGAAGATCTCTGAAAAGATGAATCATTACGCGGCTGCGATTGATTCGATTGCGACTGCGATCTATTCTGCTGAGGCGCATTCTGATTAGAACGCGGCGGATATGCTTGTTGTAACAACACTTTAGTTTTCAGCTCTTTCGTCTTTTTATCGGCACGGTCATTTTCCTCTTTTTCTCTATTTTCGTAATATTGTGCCGTAGCCAGAATCTGAGCTGAGGTAGAAACGGCCCATGCACTTTCTGAATTCTTCAATTTATTGCACAAGTCGGGCAATAAGTTCGATACAAATTTATCCACAAACAACCTCTGTCCACCCTCAGTACCCATATCCTGCCCACTATGATCGACGAATGTTTCCTCGAACCTCGTAAAGAAGTCTGAAACACTCTCATCTTTCTTCTGCTTACAGGCTGACAACTTGTCCCAATTTACCCTCATAGCTGGCATAAGCGTTTTCATTAATGTAATGATTCGCTGGGGAAGAAGTTCAATCAACTGATCGGGTTTAGTAGCAGCCACTTGTCCAGCGTCTGCCGCTGTAATGGCAGCCCAATCACCACCTAATTCATTCGCGTGATCTTGGTGACGAATCTTGGCCCATACCGGTTGCGGTACGACATTGCCAAACAACATGTCGATATCGGCCAGATTCATTATCGTAGCGTCTACGAGCTGCGATAATTCTTTGTAATACCCCGCAGGATTTTTGCGAGGATCAGGCAAAGTTTGTTTCACCTGAAGCACTTCCGATCGTTTCCAAGGGAGGTGTATCCACACTCTCTGGAAATGTGCTGGTATTGGAGCATTAGCATTAGTATTATCAGCGGGTACCCAAACTGGCGGAACTTCACGCATAGGATATTGGCCAGACCCATCTCGTTGTTCAATGTCCTCAACGAACAATGCATGAGGAATAGGAGCGGGACGAAGAGATAGCAACCGCTCAATAGCACGTCGGACATTAATGTCGACTATCAGTCCAGTTGCGAACTGAAGCCGGAGTTCAGACAGGGCGGTCAGCACCTCGTCAGGCGCATTGGCCGCTATCTGATCATGTAAGAACTTGCACATTTCATCAAACACATATCTCTGAGTAGGTATGTTGAATTGATCAAACGTTTCGAGGACAACACGAGGTGGATTTCTAACAGGGTTTATCATCCAACCCATCGCCATATTGTATAGCGCAACACGTTCTCTATTACCAGGAAGCTGGCTACGTCTCTGTGGACCATCAGAACCTGCAGACCCAAAAACAGGTCCGAGCGACTGAAAGAAGTTTGTCGCAAGGGGAGAATCACGATTACGAGTAGAGGGAGAAGAGTAAGACACAGGACTAACAAGAGAAGGAGTAGAGACGTTAGCAGCAACAGGGGTTAACAACACAGGAGCAGTAGCGTGAGCAGTAGCGGGAACAGGAGTATGTGGAAGCGGAGGAGCAGTAGGAATAGAAATAGGCAAAAGAGCAGGAACAGTCGGAAGAGCAGGTGCAGGTTGAGGAACTGGTGGAGGAATTACAGGTGGAAGAACAGGTACGGCAGGGACCACAGGAGCTGCGGTACCCTGTACGTACGGAGGTGGCGACTTCATAAGATAGGACATTAAAGAATCCTCAACTGCCTCTTCCTTCTTATCCGACTCCGTAGGCAAAACAGGATAGCATTTGTCTATGGACATACGCTGTAATCTCTCAAACACTTCCTTATCCTTATCCTCCTTATCACGCTGAAACTGCTCAGCTTTCTTCACTATAGTAGCAACAGTATCTCGCTGACTACGTTTATTTTGTCTGATCTCTTTCTGTCGGGCTTCTTTGCGCCAGAACCGAAAGGCATCAAACATGGCCGGCCTTGATTTACGTTCGAACAACTTTATTTCCAAATTATCTAAGATCGACGCTTCGAAGCTACCGTGAGGTGGCCAACGAAGATCGCCGTCTTTCTTTGTATATTTGATCCAATAATCGTTAAAAGCAATCGGGCCTAGCCCATGTTTGCTATATAAGTCATATGTAGGAGTTCCAACCGGAGGTATCGGACACGAGTCCTCCAGCAGGGAATCCGCACCACAAGGTCTAAAGCAACTGAACAAAGTACTGCGACCAGGCATCTTGCACACTAGCCGAGTTTCACAAACTTCAAGGGTTACGGGATTTCGGGATTTACCAAGTCCCAGCAAAGAACTAAACCCTCGGTCTTTGGCGGCTGCAGTCGTCAAACAAATACAACAACAACAAAGTACGCTAGCAAAGTGTCACCGACAAAAACACTCACACAGCGTGTACAACAAAGACACCCGCTAAAGTGTCTACAACAAAAACACTCGCTAAAGTGTTTACAACAAAGACACTCGCTAAAGTGTCTACAACCAAGAACTCTGGGAGCGACCCACAAATACTTAACTCAAAGATCAATGGCGTCCTCAGGAAGGCCCGTCAATCGTCTCGCTATACCAAGGTCTACGCCAGGCGCCAAAACAGGTCTACAGTCAGGGCAGCAGTCCGTCGCAGCCGTTAGGAGGCGGGAATCTTCGCGGGAAAAGTCTTCGGGCCACTTATTTCGACAACAGGATCGATGAAGCGGGGTGCACCTTCCCTCGGAGATTTCACACGAAGTTCCTCACGATCGTCGGGCTTGGACCGGTACCACTGATGCAGCCCCACGTTGGGCGCCAACTGAAGGACTGGGTTCTTTGGACCCAGCGGTGCCAGGGCACAACACCTGAAACCTTCGTGGGTAACCTGCTCCGGCGTACAAGTCACAGAGACACGGGACACTTCCTTCGGCGTCAAAGAGTCAAGGTTTATTTACTGCAGGGAACACAGAAGTCACAGGAAGTACATCGAGTGTAGTTCGGGGAGACTGCTTCAAATTGTATTTGTGGATCGCTCCTTTTATACAGTTTTTACCCATAGGATAACATGATACACAATAGTTTACAACCTGGTTCCCACAAGTCGCTCTCAGAGGGGTCGCTTAGATCACTTTGAAACACACAAGATCCGGAACATAAGTGCGGAAACATTTGGCGATTCCCAACTGTAAAAACCCATCTTCCCACCATTAGCAAATTCCAATCAGCAGTAAAGTAGATCGAAATAGGAACGAAGACAGGTGCAGAGGAAGACGGAGACAGTAGGGAGATCGAAAAGGGTGTAAAAGGGGAGTGTCGAGAAGCACGAGATACAGGCATCAAAGGGACGTGCCTAATGAGATGCACGACTGAGACAATAAGCCCGTGCGGCAAGATGAGCCTCGAGCGGCGCCATCTGCCTTATAGTAGCAACCCCCTCGTCATAAAGACACTTTCAAAGGACATGTGTCTTCCGCCATATCTTGGGAGTCCCAGGGTCGCGAAGCGGACAGCGTCCGTTCGCTGACTACTTGAGGGCAAGAGACAAAATGGATGCCGTATCTAAGATGGAACCCGTGGGTACAGATGACAAACCCACATAACAAACGAACGGTTTAAGTTAGCACAGCGAAACTGCGCACACTTACAAAACTCGTCATTTGCGGTTCATAGATACTAGACTCGACCATATTCGTGCGAGTTAAAAACACCACTTACAATCGTCACGGAACCTCAAGTCTCTACACATCTTCCTTCTTTAAAACAAACAAAAATAGTAAACCCAGCTTCCCATCAAATATATATGATAATGAATCCAAAGAATAGGAAAACAGAAAAACTACACATTCAGCAAGAGGGATATTCAGTTATTTATTTCTAATTTCTTCCAAATACGGAGGCTTCTTCTGAAACCTGCTTGCTTTCGACACATTGACTCATGAAAAGTTATTGTTCAGTGATCATTCTGATTTCCAGTTGACCTTATTACATCTGCCCAATGTGTACCAGTGTTCGCGAACACATCTTTCATATTAGACCAGGCTCCCATAATCTCACATCCTCAAGTTTCACTACATTACTGAACAGTTTAATCATGCTCAACGGCTTTGTGAAATTTAATCATTTCTCCACACCAATAGTTGCTTTGACTCACATCATAACAGCACTTTCACCACAATTTCTCTATTACTTTTCGTATTAACGTAGCATTCCTTCCTCCTCCGTTGTAACAGAATACCCGTTTTTATACATTCACCATACACTAACAGCTCACTCCAACATTTTTCCAAACATCACCCACTTCGGAACCAATTTGGTCTCAGGTCCTCTACCCATAAACCACAAAATGGGATTTGTTATGGGGAGGCCACTCATATATTTTGTTACTCCTTTCTCCTGTCTAAAGTATTATCCGTAGCCAGTTGAATCCCTTCTCTATGGTTTCTATCAATCTCCCTACCATGAGGGTGTTATAAGGCCCTTTTTTACATTCAGTACCACACTCTTTCAAGAACTCTTTCACTTCTCTGGAACAAAGCTACACGCTTCATTGTCCATTAGAATTGTTTGTGGGAATCTACTCAAAAGAATTTACTCCAAGAAACTAATCACATAATTTGAACGGATGTTGCCCATCCTTTGAAATTTTGGTAACTTATAATCAAAATCAACCGGTGCAAACAAATAAGGTGTACATTGTACCACCTCAATGGTCCCTAAATATCCACTGGTCACTGCTTCGCATGGCTACTCTGGCAACCTTCTGAGTGTGAGTTTTCAGTATCTTATCATTTCAGGTACACTCTAAACAAATCTCAATTGTTTTCTCCACTTCCAGGATTACACTCAGCCACCAATCACCTAACATAATTCTCGCCTTGGCCTTGACCACTCCCAGAGGACATTGGTGTGCAAGTCACTAAGGTGTTGCCTTAACAACTGCAGGGGAATTAGTTTAAAACATCAGGAACAGTAGATGACTCTTTACTGAGAGATTTTATTTCTTCCTTGTGCTCTTAATTTTTGGATCAATCTCTTTTTACATTGTGCATGACCTCACCTAATACATGGTTCCTCCATAGACTTATCCCCCAAAATAGCACCTCTGGGACTCACACACAGTTTCTTCGATGACCTCATCCTCCTCCTCCAAGTCTTCCCTGGAATCCTTATTTGTGATTATCCTAGACAGACAATCCACTGCATTGTTTTCCATACTAGAAATATATTTTATCTGTAATGTATATTCTTGTAGTCTCACTCCCCATTTTGTAATTCTTGCAGAGACACACAATACTGCGTGATCTGTATTCACAGTAAACACCAATCCCCACGAAGAAGGGCTATGGTTGTTAAATAGAAATCATTTTAGAAGCGAATGCCTGACAAAATATCGATTACAACAATATCTACCTACAAAAATATCGCAACAAAAATGTCGATTACAAAAATATCGACATGCTATCTCTAACAAGGTAAGTACAAAAATATCGAGTTATCGATTACTATTTAAGACCATTTGTAATCGCATTGCCAGCCTACCTGAAAGATACAACCCACTTTCTCACCATCATTGATGGTATTCAATGGGAGCCAACGTACCTTCTTGTTACACTAGATGTAAGCAGTTTGTACACGAGTATCAAACACAAGCTTGTGTAGTGAAGGAGTCAACGCGTAGGTTAGAAGAAAGTAGTTTTAATGCAGGAATGACAACTTGACATCCACAAGCAGAGAAGAGCAGTTAACTCAGCGAGATCCAACAGCAGAATGGGCTGCTGACACAGGAGCATTCTACATGACATACAGAAGTTCTAAAAACGACATCATGTAGGAATACAACACACCTCCCACCGAAAAACAAAAACAAAACAAAAAAACGATAAACCCAAAAATAAATAAAAATAAAAAAAAACATTAAGAGCAAACATAATCCTTAAGCTTTACAGGAACATGTTTTACACGAGAACTACTGCGTAAACAAACAGGCTGCGAATCACTGCGTAAACAAACAGGCTGTGAAGAGCACGCCTGAGAAACAGCATTTTGAGAAACATCATGAGCATTAGAAGGAACAACCTGTAATGAAAAATTGTTAGGACCAGCTTGAGGCAAAGATACCTGAGGAGAATGCAAATTATCAAAGACTTCATGAGAACCATGAAAACCGGAATCAAAATCAGGAACAGATAGGTCCCCAGAGGAACTAGGATCCAAACGAACATTCTTTTTATCCACAACATTGGACCTGCAAACTGAAATACGCCTGAAATTCCAAATCTTACCACCCTCTACTCTAACAGCTTTACTGAAGACCTCCGTAACTTTGACAGGGGAAGACCACCTGGATATGCCTTTAGGAATGATACCGCCAAACTTCACCCTCACCAAGTCACCAACAGAGATTTTAGGAGAAACAGGTCTTGGGGAAGAGCTCTTAAGCATTTTGTCTTGGTATTTTCCAACGCGGTCTCTAATACTATTCATATCCAACTCTAGATACCCAGAGTCTTTCGTCTTCAGCCACCAAGGAAAAATCTTGGTACCAGGTTTCCTGCAACGCAATATTTCAAAGGGGGACAAGCCAGTAACAGAGTTGGGAGACATACGATAGGTGAACAAAGTGGCCTGTAGAGCTTTTTTCCACTTCAATCCACTCCGTAGGGCCAATTGGCAGGACTCCTTAATCACTCTGTTAAAGCGTTCCACCTGGCCATTGGATTGTGGGGAATAATTCGAAACTCTTTTGTGAAGAATGCCACAAGTTTCTAGAAATGCAGAAAAAACTTGACTTACAAATTGCGGCCCATTGTCGGAAACAATTTCTTCAGGTAAACCCTCTCTACAAAAAACTTCATTTAAAAACTCAACAACAACTTCAGAATTAACCTTTTCAACAATTTTTAACTCGGGCCACTTGGAGAAATAATCCACAAGCACCACAGCAAACATGTCTTTCCCTGACTGGTAATTAAAAGGACCGATGATGTCAATTCCCAACTTTCTCCAAGGTCCACAGGCAAATTCAACAGAGGAAAACCCAGAAGAAACAGGTTTCACAGATTTGTCGCTCAGAGAGCATGGAGAACAGTTCCTTACCCACCTGTCAACCATAGCATCCATACTAGGCCACCAATAAAACTCTCGGATCCTCCTTTTAGTCGTGGACATCCCCATGTGGCCTTCATGGGCTAAATTGCAAATGGATTCACGAACATTAAGGGGAGGGACAATTTTGTCATCTCTGTAAACCATATAATCGATTACCGACAATTCATCTTTTACTTTGAAGAAAGAAGCTAAGTCACCACACAACTTCCTCTCTTCAGGCCAACCAGCACTCAAGAAAGTTTTGACCTTAGCAAGAACCTCATCGTGACGCATAGCATCAGACCAAACACTTTCAGTGATGGAGTTTTCTAAGTCCTTACCGCCAATTAGATTAACATCACAAAGAGTGAAAGCAACATCACATTCATCACAAATGTCCGTGTTAGAAGTATCATCAACAGGAAGACGTGACATACAGTCTGCATGTACATTAAGCCGTCCAGGGACATAGACAACTTCACACCGGTACTCTTGCAACTTAGCAGCGAGACGAGCAAGACGAGCAGTGAGAGTTCTACCACCACCAGCTGACAACATGTTGACAAGAGGTTTATGATCAGTCCTCAAAGTAAATTTCGTACCCCAAAGAAATTGGCGAAAATGCTGAGTAGCCCAAGTGCAAGCAAGAAGCTCCTTCTCTATGGTAGAATAATTAAACTCGGCGTCCCGTAAAGTCCTGGAAGCATAAGATACAACATATTCCCCAAAACGATCCTTTTGCATAAGAACGGCACCAAGCCCTACATTACTGGCATCTACGCAAACAATGCAGTCTTTGTGGACAGAAAAAGGTTTAAGAAAGGGAGCATTGACAATTTTGCTTTTTAAAGAATCATAAGAGGTTTGCTGTTCTGTACCCCAAAGAAATTTAGCTTGTTTTTTCAGCAAAGACCGCAAGGGGTGTACAATAGTAGAGTAATCTTTGACAAATTTACCATAAAATTCGGTAAGTCCTAAGAAGGACAACAACTGTTCCTTGGAGGAAGGAATGGGAGCATCAGTACTTTTTACATGATTGAGTTTAGGTTTTATGCCATCTTTAGAAATCTCATGCCCCAAATATTCAACTTTAGGTTGTCTAAATTTGCACTTGTTAAACTTTAAAGTAAGACCCTTCTTTTGCACATTGGACAGCACACAATGCAAATTGTGATCATGTTCCTCGACATCTACTCCAAAAATCA
Source organism: Lissotriton vulgaris (assembly GCF_964263255.1). Classification (NCBI taxonomy): domain Eukaryota; kingdom Metazoa; phylum Chordata; class Amphibia; order Caudata; family Salamandridae; genus Lissotriton; species Lissotriton vulgaris. Next base: position 481,463,950 of record NC_141691.1, on the reverse strand, counting down.
GGATATCATCTTGGAACGCGATGGCTCCTTTACAGTCAAGAAGAACCTCTTTCATCAGGCGTTGGAACACAGACGCAGCACTGGCGAGTCCAAAAGGCATTCGCAAATACTGGAACATGCCTTCAGGAGTCACAAAAGCTGTAAGTCTTTTTGAATCCTCATGTAGCTCAACCTGATGGTAGGCACTAGCTAAATCAATGGTTGAAAAGACAGTGGCACCTGTGAGAGAAGAAATTAATTCGTGGATGTTAGGGAGAGGATGTTTATCTACCCAGATCTCCTTGTTTAAACTGCGGAGATCCACACACAGACGGAGCTCGCCAGAACTTTTGAGTGATAAAACAATGGGAGAAACCCAAGGAGAGGATTCTATAGGTTCAATGATCTGTTTTGATACAAGATCACCCATAATGTCCTTTAGCTTCTCACGATAGGCTAATGGAACATTCCTGACCCTGTGTCTGACTGGAATGGCATTATCATTCAGGATAATCCTGTGCTTAAAATCAACAAATTTACCTAAGGTGTCCTTAAAAACATCAGGGAATTTTTTTTAGTGTTTTCTACAAACAGAGAATTGTCTCCCACATCACAAATACTCAAAACATATGGTTCACCTAAATAAACTGGGGGGTTGGCATTGGGATCAAGTTTAATGCCAAGTAAACGTTGATGTGGCCAACTTAAGATAGCAACACCTTTGGTGGTGACATAAACTTTCCCTTTGGCAAATCTATCAGCAACCTGAATATCAGCCCAAAAGAAACCTTCCATATTTATTTTTTGGCCAGTGTAACCACCTGGAGATATATCAGAAGTCAATAATTTCCTGTCACCCCAGAGGTTTTTAAACAGATTCAAACCAATAATGGAATACCATGAGCATGAATCCATCATTAAGAGAATGGGTTGGTTATCAACTAAAATGGTGTAAGAGGGAAACTCTTTCTGCTCAGAATCATCCACAGATAGAATACAATTGAAACTTTGTAAAACTTCTTCCTCTTCCTGAGAAATATAATTGACCCTTTGGGAAGAATGACAAACATTAGCAAAATGTCGTTTCCTTTTACATTTAACACAAACTCTATCCAAAGCTGGACATCCTCTATAATTTCCTAAATGGTTAGAACTACCACATCTGTAACAATAAACATTTTTCCTGTAGGAAAACTTATTTTCGACAATATTCTTATTTTCAGGAACTTTCTTCTCATTGTCCTTTCTAGGAGGTAACCTATTAAAATTAGATGAAGTGTTTTGACTCTTCACCAAACGAAACTTCAGTTTCAGAAACTTGAGGCTTGGACGTTTGACCTCTGATTTCCGAAACAAACAATTCGGATTGCTCAATGCCTTTAGCAATATTGATAACAGCGCTCAAGGAAGATTCTGTGCCCAACCAAAGTCTTTCTTGAATTTTCTTGCTTTTGGTGCGCATCATTATCTGATCTCTGAGAACTTGTTCGTAAGAGATGGTTTCAAAAGCACAGGAACAAGCCAAAGATCGTAAGGCAGAGACATAATCCTCAATAGATTCATCCTGTTTTTGAACGCGGGAATAAAATTTGAAGCGTTCCATAACAGTATTTATCTTCCTTCCGAAACAAATTTTCATCTGTGCACAAGCTTTCTCAAAAACATCCATGTCTCCTGCATCATCAATTGATGGAAGATTGTCAAATTCTTTAATGCCAGCTCCACCAAGACAGTGTCTGAGAAGAGCTAACTTGCGTTTAGCTGAACACCCATCTTTTTCTAAAACATCAACATAGGCTAAGAACATTGGGTGCCATAAATCCCATTCAATGTTAGGATCACCAGCAATTTGTAAAAAGTGAGGTGGAGCAGAGATATTGGACATGCTTGTTATATTTTTGTAAATTAAATTGACTTGAAAATAAAAATAAAAAAAATAAAAATAATGTAGAAATTCAAGTACCTTATTGTTAGTAGACCGCTAAGCAACAAATCCGGTAGAAAAACGAGGCAAAATGACGAAGAAATGATGAAAAAGAGAATAGCTTCGTGAAAGTTGCTTTTCCGACTCACGAAGTAAATAAGCAAGATGGCGGCACGTTGTGACATCAGACGTAGTAGAGGTGAAAGGGTAATACCCAGAATGCACCTGATTTCCGGAATTGGAGCGATCGGCACGTAAAAGCAGAAGCTCTTCGGCGTTGCTAGGCGCTGCAATGGAGATTCCTCCGTGTTGCCAGGATGCAGCGGGTGCAGAGAGAAGTGCGAGACAAAGTTCCACGCAGTTTGAAGAATGCGTTTAACGGAACTTAGCACACGGTATGAAAAGTTATTTTTGCCAAGTTGGAAAAAAGTACAGAAAACTCATGGTTAGCACGTTAAAGGTGAAAAGTTCAGGGCACGACGATGAAAACGTCGGCAGTGCTAGTAGAAAGGCAGTTTTCGCGATTTTTCCAACAGCTGAAAGGTGAACGTTGTTATTCAATAAATCCTTCTTGTTAGCAGCTGTAGCTGTAGTTACCCAGTCGTAGCCAGAAATTATGTAGTGAAGGAGTCAACGCGTAGGTTAGAAGAAAGTAGTTTTAATGCAGGAATGACAACTTGACATCCACAAGCAGAGAAGAGCAGTTAACTCAGCGAGATCCAACAGCAGAATGGGCTGCTGACACAGGAGCATTCTACATGACATACAGAAGTTCTAAAAACGACATCATGTAGGAATACAACAGCTTGGAATACAGGCGGTACAGCATTATCTGAAGGCCAAATCAATCTCATTTCACCTACACTCACAAATGCTGTTACATATGAACGCATTCTGTCTCAAAAACAATTTTTTTATTTTTGATGAGTCGGTGTACCGGCAGGCACAGGGCACGGCGATTTGGCACCTGCGTTGCCCCCAGTTACGCCAATCTATTCATGGGCTGGTGGGGGGAGAAGGTGTCCACGCAAATATGTGAGTTTGACAACCAAGTGATCGTGTGGCTGAGGTACATCGACAATGTCTTTATGATTTGGGAAGGCAGTATTGAAACAGCAAAAGATTTTGTTAAGAAACTAAATGACAACTCATACAATTTAATATTCTCAGAACAAATGAGCAAGACAGAAATTGAGTTTCTTGACGTTAAAGTCTCAGTAACGGACAGCACAGTGACTACAGAACTATTCCGTAAAAAAACATCTGGTAATAGTATCTTAAAAGCAAACAGTGCACACCCTCGAAACCTGGTAGACAGCATCCCCTATGGGGAGCTGCTCCGGGCAAAGAGAAACTGTAGCACGGAAAAAGCTTATCAAATGGAAAAGGAAGTAATGTGCCAACGTTTTAAAGAACGAGGGTACAGAAACTCTACAATTGAAAAAGCCTGTGCTCGTGCCAATGTAGCTGTCAGGAATGACCTACTACATCCCAATAAGACTGTTGAGACAGAAGATACAGTTAGATTTATAACAACATGAATGAATGAATGAATGAAACATTATTTATATTGCGCAGCTATGCCCAGTGGGCGTCAAGGCGCCTAGTCCAAATAACGACTGTGAGCAGATAGAAACAGAGCCTACTGGTATGCATTGATAAAGAGCCAGGTTTTCAATGACTTCCTAAAGAGGTCAAGGGAGGGCAGTATTTTGATTTCCAGGGGGAGTGAATTCCACATCAGAGGAGCCAGTATGGAAAAAGCTTTGCTCCCCCATCTAGCCTTCTTGGCTCTGGGAATCACCAGCTGATTAAGCTCACTGGATCGGAGACATCTACTCGGAACGTATCTAGAGAGTAGTGATCCAAGGGCATCAGCCGAACCTGCAGTTAAAGCCTTATATGTAAGGCAGAGGAGTTTAAAAGTGATCCTTGAGGGGATGGGGAGCCAGTGAAGGTTCTTCCTCGCTGAGGTCATAGAGGCCAGCCAGGGCAGAGCGAGAGCAAACCGCGCTGCCGCGTTTTGTATGACCTGCAAACGCTGGAGCAGACCCTTGTTGGCCCCGGCGTACACTGAGTTGCAGTAATCAAGCCTTGAGCCAACAAGGGCGATCACCACCTGTTTCCGTGCCTGTGGGGACAGGTAGTGTACGATTCTTTTCAGGGTCTTGATGACTCCCCAACAGGTAGCCACCGTTCTGTTGACCTGAAGCTCCATGGAGAGCTGGGTGTCAAAGATGACGCCTAGGTTCCTGGCAGATTGTGTTGGTGTTGGGCAGCTACCTAAAGAAGGAGGCCACCAATCATCTGACCATATGCCCTGGTCCTTGCCAAAGACCAGGACCTCTGTCTTGTCCCCGTTCAACTTTAGGGAGTTGGCAATCATCCACTCTGCAACAAGTTGCATGCAGGCCCTAAAGTTAGAAGCGGTTTCACCCACAGAGTGAGTCAGGGATACCATAATCTGCGTGTCGTCGGCATACGACACTACCTCCATCCCCTGAGATCTTACTAGTCTTGCAAGTGGGGCCACGTAGATGTTAAACAGGGTCGGACTCAATGCCGACCCCTGTGGCACCCCACATTGCAAAGACTTAGCAGGGGAGAGGTATTCACCTAGCATGACACACTGCTCTCGTTGTTGAAGAAAGGAGCTCAGGAGACTGAGTGCCGGTCCTTCTACCCCTGCCTCCCTTAACCTAGTTGTTAAAGTAAGGGGAGACAGGGTGTCGAATGCTGCTGAAAGATCTAGCAGCACCAGTACGGTGGTTAGACCCAAATCCACTTTTCTGCGGATGTTATCAATGACTTTCGTCAGAGCAGACTCCGTGCTATGCAGCTTTCTGAAGCCATGTTGGGACCCGTCCAAGAAACCAGAGGTATCGAGGAAGTTTGAAAGATGGAAATTCAAATGGGTCTCCAACATCTTAGCCGGGGCCGGCAGAAGAGAGATGGGTCTAAAGTTCTTCAGTACTCCAGGGTCCAAGGTGGTCTTTTTCAGCAGCGGCTTTACAATGGCTTTCTTCCAAAGTGACGGGAAGATGCCCTGCTCCAATGCTCCATTCATGACTTCCAGCATCGAAGGAAGAATAATCTCTCTGCAGTTCTTCAGTACTTTCAGAGGAACTGGATCAAGTGGAGATGACGATTTAGTTTTGTCCAACAGGCTATTAAGATCCTCTAGCGAAAGGGCAGGGAAATGATCAAGGGAGTGAGAGGATTCTGTAGTCCAGGCTTCCAGACTTGTAATTTGGGAGAAATCCTAAGCATTAAGCGAGTTCCCCTGCGACTTTAGAGCTATGTAGATATCATCTATCTTTTTGTAGAAAAAGTCTGATATATCATTGCATAGCTCCTGGGAAGCGACTACAGGATCGGGGACCTGGAGAGAGCACAAAGAGTCCACTATTTTGAAGAGCTCTTTGGAAGATGTTAAGGAACAGGTTAAATTGGAAAAGTAGTCCTGTTTCTCCTTAATGACTCTCTTTTTGTACTCTCCTAGTAGGCTCTTATAGCCTTCTCTATCCTTGAGATCCCAGGATTTACGCCACCTGCGTTCCTTCTGTCTGCAAGATTGTCTAAGAAGCCTCAGATCGACGGAAAACCAGGGGGCAGTTGGCTTCTGTCTAGCTGCAGGTTTCAGGGAAGGGGGGGCTAGTTCGTCAGCGGCTCTGGTGATAGCATCAGCGAGTTCTTGGGCCGACTCATCCACCTTCCGCTGAGTTGAAATATGGGCGTTGAGAATAAAAGGGGCCACAGCCTCCGAAGTAAAATTTTTGAAGCTCCTTTTGAGTTGTTTTTTACCAGAGCCCGCAATGACAACGGGGCAGGGGATGTCTAGAAACAGCGGGACTGCTAAGTGGTCAGACCAGGTAATCGGGACCGGAGTACCAACACCTAATCTGGGGTCGTTGGAAAAGATCCCGTCAAGGATATGCCCCGCCTTATGAGTCGGGAGGAGAACTCGTTGGACAAAGTCACATGCCTCCAGAGAGTTGAGCAGGGAGCAGGTCTCTTTCGAAGTAAAATCCTCTAAGTGAAAATTAATGTCGCCCAGAATAGTGAGATGGGGTCTACCAAAATAAGGTTCCAAAATTCTAAAAAGTTCTGAGCAAAAGTTAGCTCTAGACCCAGGGGCCTATAAAGTAGTATGCCAGAAAAGGAGCTCACCGGGGTATGCACAATACAAAAGTAAAGCGCCTCAAAAGGATCCGTAGAGACCGATAAGGGTTTTATGGTACATGTGAGAGTAGATTTAAAAAGAATGGCAATTCCACCCCCTCTACAGCGCTCTCTGTCTAACCTTAAAAAGGTATATCCTTCAGGTATGGCCAAAAGCAGATCATGGCCAGAGGACTCGGTAGCCCACGTTTCTGTAACAAAGATCCAGTCAGGATTCCTTGAACTAACAAAATCGTGAAATTCAATCCCATGTTTGATCAATGAGCGCGCATTGATACAAAAATCCATGTTTGGATTGGGAGGTATGACTGGCCGGCAAAGAAGAGATTGAATGACTGCGGTCCTGAGTAGGACCGGCAAAAGGAACGTTACAAGAGGGACACAAGTGGGCGCGACACAATACCTCGGGTCTAAGCTGATGATGGCAGCAGAACGCAGGGGGTCTAAGGGATAGAAGGGTGGCATATAGATCCCCCCGGGAGGAAGGCGCGTAAACGCCAGGAGACCCAGGGTCCAGCCCGTCCTGCAGCGCGTCCTCAGCGCGGACGGGCGCAGACGGGCTGAACTCTGGCGTAACTCCGGCGTCAATCTGGCGTCCCCACAGCGCGTGACCGCTGCGCGTCAGCATGACTGGCTTAAATACACGCCTAGCGTCCTTCTGACGACTAGAGCGTCAAGCCTACCTGATCGCGCCGAAAAGCGGCACCGAGTACTTTCAAAATGGCGCTCCTGAAGTGCAATTACGCGATGATGCGGACCCACCCAACAGCGGTGTGGTTCCCGTAAGTTAGAGTGCAGGTAAGGGCCAGGCAAGTTTTAAAAACAGGGGAAAATGCACAGAAACCAAATAAAATGAAAAACGAGGTAGTTTAAAAATACACAGCAGCTCTGGTCCTACAGCGCGCACAGCGCATGTAACAGTCGAGAGATCAGCTGACAAGGGAGAGCCTAGCGTTTACGTGGCTTAAATACACGCCTAGCGTCCTTCTGACGACTAGAGCGTCAAGCCTACCTGATCGCGCCGAAAAGCGGCACCGAGTACTTTCAAAATGGCGCTCCTGAAGTGCAATTACGCGATGATGCGGACCCGCCCAACAGCGGTGTGGTTCCCGTAAGTTAGAGTGCAGGTAAGGGCCAGGCAAGTTTTAAAAACAGGGGAAAATGCACAGAAACCAAATAAAATGAAAAACGAGGTAGTTTAAAAATACACAGCAGCTCTGGTCCTACAGCGCGCACAGCGCATGTAACAGTCGAGAGATCAGCTGACAAGGGAGAGCCTAGCGTTTACGTGGCTTAAATACACGCCTAGCGTCCTTCTGACGACTAGAGCGTCAAGCCTACCTGATCGCGCCGAAAAGCGGCACCGAGTACTTTCAAAATGGCGCTCCTGAAGTGCAATTACGCGATGATGCGGACCCGCCCAACAGCGGTGTGGTTCCCGTAAGTTAGAGTGCAGGTAAGGGCCAGGCAAGTTTTAAAAACAGGGGAAAATGCACAGAAACCAAATAAAATGAAAAACGAGGTAGTTTAAAAATACACAGCAGCTCTGGTCCTACAGCGCGCACAGCGCATGTAACAGTCGAGAGATCAGCTGACAAGGGAGAGCCTAGCGTTTACGTGGCTTAAATACACGCCTAGCGTCCTTCTGACGACTAGAGCGTCAAGCCTACCTGATCGCGCCGAAAAGCGGCACCGAGTACTTTCAAAATGGCGCTCCTGAAGTGCAATTACGCGATGATGCGGACCCGCCCAACAGCGGTGTGGTTCCCGTAAGTTAGAGTGCAGGTAAGGGCCAGGCAAGTTTTAAAAACAGGGGAAAATGCACAGAAACCAAATAAAATGAAAAACGAGGTAGTTTAAAAATACACAGCAGCTCTGGTCCTACAGCGCGCACAGCGCATGTAACAGTCGAGAGATCAGCTGACAAGGGAGAGCCTAGCGTTCTGGACAAGCCAATGAGATCAAGAGAATTTTTAAGAAACACTGGCATGTTTTAGCAACAGATGAACATCTTTAAAAACATATCAGTAGCAACCCACAGATCACGTTCAGAAAGAGTAGATCGCTTAGGGACGATCTGAGTAAAAATCATGTAACTACTAAATCAGCCAGAAAAGAAAGGGCAGGCTTTAAATGTTGCAGAGATTGCAAAGCTTGCAAAAAAAGTGTAGATTGTGAATTTTTAAACATCCCCAATTCTGATAGGAAATTTGAAATACGCAAAATGCTAACCTGCAACACCATGTTCTGTGTGTATGTATTAATATGCCCATGTTATTAATTTTCTGTGGGCAGCACTATACACTGTGCAAAGAAAAGAGTGATGGAACATGTGCGTGCTATAAGTAACAATAACCCACAATACCCAGTAGCACAACATTTCTTTGAATCACACTTTCAAAATGAGGATCTCTTGAGGATGGTAGTTATTGACAAGGTTGAGATGGAAGTAAGGGGAGGCAATCAACAGCTGACCCTATGAAAATTGTAATAAGAGATATATTATTGATTTTGGCTGTATGTCCCCAAATGGTTTGAACTCGAGCGAGGAATTAGCTGTGCATTTGATAGAATGAACTGTAAATAGGTGTATGTATTGATTTCTGCAGTCCAATTTATGTTTTTAACTATTTTAGGTTGGGTTGAGCACATCATCATACGTGGCAACTATGAGCAAGGGATTTACTTACAGCAGAATGGAATTAATTATACCATGACATTTGCCCACTTGGGCTGAACTTAGGGTTATATGAAAGCCCACTGGGGCGGAATTGGCCAATATAGGAAGCGTTAAGTCCGTTTTTGATTTTTTCATAAAAAAACTTTATTGAATTGATTGCGGCGGCAATACAATGCTTAATGGTTGTGAGAAGATGAATGAAATTGATGTACTAAAGCCCACTTGGGCGGAATTGGCTAATACAGAAAGCGCTAAGTCCATTTTCTCTTTCCGCAAATCTTTATTGAATTGAATGCGGCGGTAATACATTGCTTAATGTTTATGAAATTGATTTATTTCTTTGATGCAAATTATATGATGAAGTATTTTACAATGTAATGATGGCCTTGGTTGAGAAAATTCGGACTAACGGATATTAATAACACCTGCTTCCTAATTTAAAATCATGGTTTGAAATATGGAAAAGTATATAAATATGAAGAAATATTTTGTTAATGTTGGTTTAAGTATATCATTTGCCTGCATATTATGACATAAGTTGCAAACTACAAAATGGCCGCCACATTGGGTATGCGTTCTTTACACTGGAGGTGATTTTCACTTTGTATATAAACAAGCAAGTAACTGTTTGACGCTGAGACGTGAACAAGCCTCATGGCGAAACGCGATGTTTCCTGCTATTAAATTCACTTATGCAAAAGCATCCTGAGGTGTCCGGGTACGTTCTGTGGATAACGAACGCTGTTGAAAGAATATTTGGTTAGATTCATGAAAGGAAATTGCGCTCGCAAAGGGCCAGATTCTGAGAATATGGCCCTTTGCGAACGCAATTTTTACATTTGGGATTCATCATCCCAAATGCAAATATCGCTATTTGCGAAATCGCATATTTGCGAGGAATTGCATTTAATGCAATTCATTAACCAATTTTAAATTGCGAATTCGCAATATTTGGCCGCTATTTATCACGAAGTCTGACTTCGTGGTAAATAGCGAAAAAATAGAAAAATGCACTTTAGTGCATTTTTCTCTGTTGCATGTTACACACACACATGTACTTTGGAAATGTGTGTGCGCAACACCTGTGTAAATTTGCATTTCAGGGGTGCTGAAGGGTGTCCTTTGGACACCCCTGGCACCCTTTAAATCGCTATCTTATTTGCGATTAGCAAATTGCTAATCGCAAATAAGGAATACTCCCCATTCATTCCTATGGGCCTTTAGGCCCATAGGAATGAATGGGGAGTATTCCTTATTTGCGATTAGCAATTTGCTAATCGCAAATAAGGAATGTGTAGGAATCGCAATTTATTTAGCGATTCCTACATGAATCCCGTTTTGAAAGTCCTTAATAGCGATTCCTTAATAATCGCTATTAAGGACTCGCAAAACGGCTCTTTGATGAATCTAGCTGCAAATACATAATATATACTTCCTTAATAATAACTTTAAAAAATTATTTAAATTTCTTATAAATACAAATATTATAAATGACAAATAAATGTATAGACATAAAACAATAATATAAATAAAAATTAATAAAAATGTAAAAAAAAAATTGTAAATGTTGGATAGCGTAGGGGTAAAAATAACTATTCCCACTCCAGAGAGTGCAACAGTAAGGAAAGTGTTGGATAGCATGGGGTAAAAATTACTATTCCAACTTCAGAGAGTGCAACAGTAGGGAAAGTGTTGGATAGCGTAGGGGTAAAAATTACTATTCCATTCCAGAGAGTGCAACAGTAGGGAAAGTGTTGGATAGTGCAGTGGTAAAAATTAATATTCCAACTCCAGAGAGTGCAACAGTAGGGAAAGTGTTGGATAGTTAAAAATAACATACTTATAAGTAAATTAATATTTTAAAATATTTAAAAAATTTATTATTAAATAAATATAAACTATTTACAAATACCAATACAAAATTATTAAAACATGATTATCAATAAATAATTAAGTAAAAATAAATTAATAATAAATACCAATCAATAATAATTAATTGCCAATTAATAATTAATTAACAATATTATAATTAACAAAACAATTAATTAAAATACATTATTACTTAATTACATTTAAATTACTTCCCACCTTATAAACCCACAACCCGCTACAGAACATAATGATCAATTAATCATTTAATTAAAATTAATTACCAATTAATAAAAATTAATTACCAATTAATTAAAATTAATTTGCTATTCCTAAATAATAATAATTAATTTAGTATAATTAAATTACTTCCCATCCTATTCCGCTATAAACCCATAACCCGCTACAGAACATAATTATCAATTAATCAATTAATTAAAATTAGTTACCAATTAATAAAATGTAATTACCAATTAATTAAAATTAATGTATAATTCCTAAAAATTAATAATTAATATAGTATAATTAAATTACTCCCCTCCCTATTCCCCTATTAACCCATAACCCGCTACAGAACATAATTATCAATTAATCAATGAATTAAAATGAATTACCAATTAATAAAATGTAATTAACAATTAATTAAAATTAATTTATAATTCCTACAAATTAATAATTAATTTAGTATAATTAAATTACTTCCCACCCTATTCCCCTATAAACCCACAACCTGCTACGGTACTAAAAAACAAAATTTACTCAAATTACATAAATAAAAATAAAATACATATTAAATATATAATAATATACATAAAAATCATATAAAAATCGATATTAGTAACATCGATATTAGTAACATCGATATTACTAACATCGATATTAACAAAATCGATATTACTTACCTTCGAAATTCTGTCCCATCGTTATTAAAAATATCGATATAACTTACCTTTTATATTATGTCCCTTCGATATTTAAGCATCAACATTATTGTATGTCGATATTTAAAATTCGATATTTTGTCTGCCTACCTTTAGAAGCATGGGGCTCTGAATTATATAATTGGGCACAAGCTGAAGAAGATGCTAGCAGGCATTTAAAGTGCTAGACTGGGAGAACTGGTGTAGTAATGGGATGGGATTCATTTTGGATGCAACTTTCACCCCAAATCCGATGATAAACAACTGTAAGCCCAGAAGGGATAAATCATACAAGCACAAAACAATTATATGGCATTCAACATGAACTGGCACACTTTACACCTATCAGCAGCTGGAACAATAAGTCAACTGTACTTTAAATAAATATGTTAAGTTATGGGGTATTATGGGCTATGTATATGTATTTGTTGTGATTCCTATTTTCTTTAAGTTGACTACGTTGTTGCTATTGTCATTATTTTAGTAGCTGCATTGTATGCACGCAATAAAACATGGATTATCTGATCTGGGGTAATCGCACTGTACATTAAAATAATTTGCAAACAAAACTTTGAAACAATCTGAATAGACTAAGTTACGTGGAAAGCTAGTGAATATTTAAAAAATGAAATTGCTGATGAATTCACAGAAGATGGCCAGCTGTGACCTTTGAAATTCAAAAGGGGTATTACTAACTCATAGTGGCCATCCCACTGGTAAGTGAGAGAAACGGCACATAGGAAAGAAAAAGCGCCTTTGGTATTGCAACAGGCACATGCTGTATAATGTACAAAATATTCTGGGGCAGATTTATGAGGCCCTTGCGCCACGTTTATGCCGCTGTTGCGTCACGCAAGGCGGCGTAAACGTGGCGCATCCCTACGAACGATTTACAACGTGACGCATCTAGGCAGATGCGTCACGTTGTAAAGCCCTGCGCCGCTTGTGGGCGTTCCGGCGCAGGGTGGGCGTTCCGGGGCAGGTGCGCCTCGCAAAAGTGGCTGAGTGAAATCTATGAGATTTCACTCAGTCACTTTTAAGCCAATGCTGCGTCAAAAGCCTGCGCCTGCTTGAAGCAGGCGTAGGTCTTGACGCAGCATTGTTAAAATGGGGCACCCCCGAGCCTTGCTGGAGCTGCGTCGCGCTTGCGACGCAACTCCAGCAATGCGACACATTTCCGGCACAGATGCGTCACGCATCTGTGCCATTTTTGCACCATGGTGCGCCGCATTATAAATGCGGCGCACCATGGCTGGCGGAGCTGTGGCACACTGTGGCGCATGTTAACTGGCGCATCGCTGGGGATGCGCCAGTTAACATTCATCTGCCCCTCTGTATATTGTATTCATCAATTATATTTGCATTAGAAATATTATCATTTATCAGGAGACTAGCCAAACGTTTACCGACGCTGAAAGTTGAGACAACTGTTTATTTATTTTAAAGGTTTTATATAGAGCTAGCTGGACCCGATCCAAGAGTATCAGAGCGCTTTACAGGATCTGGTTAAACATAAAGACAGGCCAAACTAAGTACAATTGCTAAAATGGGTAAGGCAGTTGAACTTTAAGAGTGATTTAAAGTTAGGAAGTTCAAAATCATGTAGCAGATTGAAGATAGTAGATCAGGAAGACAGAGAAGAATTGTATAGTATGTCAATAGTTGGAGAAAGGGGGGAGATTTAGGTACAGTTATGGAAGGGAGGGATGAGGTGAGTTATAAGTAGAGGGGAGCCTGTATAAGTAGTGACTAGAGGAGGAGTTCATGGCCAGAGACAATAAGTATAATTAACCCTTTCCATGCTGCCGTCGGCCATTGGCCGATGACAGCACTACCTCCCAAGTGCTGCCGTCGGCCAATGGCCGACGCAGCCCCGCCCGTTTTGCGGAAGTGCTGCACTTCCGCAAAATTGCGGCCGCAGTAAATGAGTTAAGGACCCCAATATTTGTTGAGAAGGAGCAGCTTGGGTTTTTTTGAAGCAGGGTAAGTAGGGTTACAGGGTTGATCTTTGGAAAGAGTATTCCAGATAGAAGGGGCGTTACTAGAGAATGAGCGAGATTGAGTTGCTTTCTTTTTTAGCTGAGGAGAGACTAGGACAAGAGCAGTAGTGCTCCTCAATGTTCTAGTACACCCAGCTTTTTGGAGTTTGTCAGATAGGTAAGAAGGAGTATTTTGGTGAAGGGCTTTGTGTGTGAGGCAGGCAATCTTGGATGTGGATCGGTCTTCGATTGGAAGCCATTTGTGGTTTTTGAGAACAGGGGCGATGTGATCGTATCACTTACAGTCAGAAATGAGCCTGGCAGCAAGGTTAAAAACGGATTTGATAGGGGCAAGTTGGACTTTAGGGGTGCCAGCAAGACTGGCATTGCCATAGTCTATTCTAGACAGGGCCAGTGATTGTACAACTGCTGGAATGAAGGGTTTAATTTTTTTAAGGTGATGTAGTGTGAAAAGAGCACTTTTTGCTGAGTTTTTTATATGGGGAGTAAGACTGAGGTTCTGATCAACGCTAATACCAAGGGATTTCACCAATTTGGAGATGACGAGAGAGCAGTTGAGAGATTTAATATCCGTGATCCAGTGTTGAATAGGGAGCGAATTGTTCTTGGGAGAGAATAGGATGATTTCTGTTTTTTGTAGGTTTAGTTTGAGGTGGTGTTGATGGAACCATAATTAAATCTTGGTCAGCGCATCGTTAAGATGTAAGATGTCATTGTGGGATTTAATCTTGTAGTATAGTTGTGTGTCATCGGCGTAGAGGTGATAACTGATTTTTGTTTGTTTAAGAATAATGGTGAGAGGTTCCTTGAAGAGGTTGAAAAGAGTTGCAGAAAGGATAGAGCCCTGTGGAACGCCCAAGGAGACAGGTTGAGGTTTGGAAAGGCAACCACTGACTTTAATTTGTTGAGTTCTATTTTGGAAATAAGAGGTGAACCACTTGAGAACCACTTGAGAACATCACCATCAAAACTGAAACGGTCTTTGAGAATGTTGAGTACGGTGACATGGGTACCAGTATCAAAGGCAGCAGAGAGGTCAAGAAGAATGAGGAGGGAGGATTCATCTTTGTTCAGGGACCGATGTATGTCATCAGTAATGTTGAGCATAGCTGTTTCCGTGCTGCATCCCTTTCTAAAACCTGATTGAAAAACGTCTAAGAGGTTGAATGTGTCGATGTGTTTGTCCAACTGCATCAGGACGCATTTTTCGAGGGCTTTGGATAAGAAGGGAAGGTTGGAGATAGGGCGCAGGTTGTTTAAGTCGTTGGGATCAGCCGCTGTATTTTTTGATGATGGGGGTAATTTGGCCTAGTTGGAGGGAAGCAGGAACAATACCAGTGGCAAAGGAAGAGTTGATAATATTGGTCCATAGTGGGGCAATGATGTGTTTTAGTTCTTGTACCAAATCAGGAAGAGGATCTCTGGTATGCGAGGATGGTTTAAGCTTGGTGATGATGTTGAGAACATCCCTTTCTGATACTGGACAAACATCACTCCAAGAAGCATTGTTTTTTTAGCTGGGAGTCGGTAGGGTAAGTTACTCAAATGATGCTTTTAAAATAATTGCATTGGCTACTCTATTTGAATTTCTGCAGATACAGAGGCCCAACATTAGGGCATTTAAGTTACTGGATGGGAATATCTAAGGACGTACACAAATATGGTTGGTTGATCAAAAGCGTAGATCGCGCCCAGTCTAGTGATAAGCCTATTCATAATCGCCTACAGGCTACCAGTATGAACATTTTGAATGGGTAAATGTTCGAAAATAACATATTCAACATCTGTTAGCAAATGCTTGTAGGGATGTTCATCTTCCAAGAGGACAATCCCGCTGTTAGGTATTGTGGTATTGGTGGAAGAGGGTTGATTGGAATATAGATATGATGGGTACAAGTGTAAGGTAACATGCTGTGTGAAGGTGGCAAGTGATAAGGATAAACAAAAAATCTGGTGAACGGAGTGAAGAGTTTTAAAAGGAGAATAAGACAAATATTTATGGCAGGATATCAGCAGGAGGAAAATTCGGGGTGGCTGCTCAACAAAAAGTAAATATGTGCTGTTGGTGAAATAAGCTTGTGTCACAAATGGTCAGAGGGGCGTTGACAAATAGATTTTACAGTCAATTATCAGGACTATATTATGGTTTCTTTTATTAGTCAATTATAAATTGTTCTATTGCCATGTAGAGGAGGGAAAACTCCTAAATTCTGTGTATATTAATGGTAGTATTGTGTGCACTGGTCAGTGATCAGTCTGCACAGGGTTCTTCCCCCATATTGGTACTTGCTATCTTGTTGTCTGGTTGTTGGCTGATTACTGGATCACAGAATCTTGAACGTGCTGCTCTCTCGTGACTGAGACATCCAAAATGTATTGTGTGTGATGCGTGACAGTCACTGCCAAGACTATAGAGATGGTCCTCTGTTCTCTGTGGTTATGATTGCTGAGGCAGAAGAATCTTTCTTTTATTCAGAACAAGATACCTGGAGTAACGCTTTCATCATTTGCTTGTTTAGTGATGCATCTTCTCTGTGTCACCTTAATATACTAGGAATAGGGACACACACACACATACACACAGGTTTACATTTTGAAAAGCAAGAACAATAGATAGGAGCATTCAGTACTCTGCAAGGTATTAACTCGTCGGAATATTTTAATGAGGCCGACCTGTTTTCATTGGAAATATACAGTCTGCTTCAATCAAAACCATGTCTTATGGATACTTGGTACTCAAAATCATATACAACAGAAAATTGCAATTAGAAAAGAGGCACAGAAAAGAAAGAAAAAAAGAAAGATAATCAGAAAACAAGTGATTAACAGAGTACACACTTACTTACCTAAGGTTTGGTACAGCTCTATCATCTTGGGATGGTCCCAGCATGTAGTCTGAGCCTGGTGGCTGTATCATCAGAAAGCAGCAAAATGAAACATAGAAACATGATGAAATGAGTTATGTAACATGCTATTCGGTGGTGTAAACAGTATCACTTTTATAACTTGCAGTTTACGGATAACGAAGGCTGAAAAAACTTTAATGAATGTACAAAGAAACGATAGATAAAAAGGCATATCAGAAATAAAACATCTTGCAGAATTGAGAAATATGATAATGATGATTTACATGATCAATAAGTAATTAGATTATGTATGCTTCACAGATACCTGAAGTAACTGATCATTCAGTGAGTTCATAAAATGAGTGTTTGATGTACATTTATACATAAAAGGCTCAATGGTGTATTCAACCTATTTAAATTTTAAACAAGAAAAGTTGAATCTCTTCATATGAGTTGATCAGCGAACACGTTTCACTCAGGCCTATAAACCAATGAGCTTTTTCAATGCTAAACTAAATTAATTTACTCGAGTGTCCTCTGAAACACGTATAATCACAATTATATTAGTCACCAAAGTTTAGTCCTTGTAGAGTGTCTAATCAGCAATATACTGTAACAGAACACATTGAAGCCAAAACTCAATCAATAAAAAGTTATGACCTCATTGGATGGTGAATTCCTTCACATATCGGTAAAGTGCACATGATCTAAATAAAAACAATTACAATCACCTGAGATAAATTGTGCATACATAACATATGAAGCATCACTGCAATATAAAAACAAGTATCTCAATTTTGCACACAGAGGTATTGAGCTTCAGGACCCTAACTATCAACTGGCCATTTAGCCTTTTCATCACCCAATCCTAGCGACATGGAAGCAAAGTACTCGCTAAGCTCCTACCTCGTTTGGCACATTGTGAATCTTCCAAATGTATTGGTGAAATTATGAAGGTCCATGTAAGAAGAATGCCCAACCGATGACCATTAAATACACTAAACATTGACCCTCAGCATGTGTGACAAAATTGCTAGAAAGCACACATGTGATCCAATTCGCCTTTTCTTCTGCATTCGTCAGGATTTTGTTACTCAGTTTTGCAAAGGCCCACCAGCCTTGCTGATTCACCAATCGACTAATATTACAGAGGTCTCCTCAAGAGAACATCATGTATGTTTTTCATGTAACTCTCTCACCATGTAACTCCTTAGACACTCTAAACCATATTTTCTAGAAAATTAGGCTTCCTCTACAGGCACAATGGGTTTAGCCCTCAAAGTATAGTGCAGAGACATCAGAACTCCTGTGTCAATCTCTGGGAGTAAGTTTCTGATTGCCAGTAACTTAAACGTTTCTTCAGAAAATTAAAAATTCGCCCACTAGTATGACACCCTAGTTACACCTCACTACAAAAATGTATGGGGAGCCAGGAAGTAAATAAGAGCTGGTGGTAGGGCCATAGATTAAGCAGCCTCTCCTAACCTCCCTGTAAAATTTAGACTGCACACTGGGGGGGAAGCCATTATATGGCTGACCCCACAGACAATAATGCCATTTTCCTTGGGGAACGCCTACTGGATTGATGGGCTAGAAAATGACCGGATGACTTTTTTCAGGACATGTCTGGTTCATGTCCGCTCCACAAGGTGCTGCAGGAGCTGCATAGGCCTGGAGATGAGTTCTGAAAAACATTTTTCCAAATCAAATCCAACTGTTTTTCTAGCATTCTAACTGTGAAATCATTTCCTTCTAAGAAGAGCTAAGAAAATAAATCAATATTAGAAAAAAAAGGAGAACATAAAGCATTACAAATACGACAGTCACTGCTGGATTTGAGGTAGACTCACTTTATGTAGTAGGGCACTTTGTTTGGTGAAATAGCTCTTTCCCAGGGAACCTGGACAGAAGCTGTAAACAGAGAGAGTAAAATTACAGTTATACCACTACTTTCCATGCACTTTTCTCAAATAATGTAATTTTTTAATTACTTACTGGTAATCTCTATTAGTTCTAGTGGCACTTTTCTTCATCGTATTCCTCACTATTGAGGTAGCCGCACCTCTTGGGAAGGAAGCCTGCCATTTTGAAGAATTAAACTAGCTCTACAAACCTCTTCCAAGGGACCAGCAACTAACAACCCTGCTCACAGTTCTCCTAGCAATGAACAAGTCGCCCGTGCCCAAAGTCCTATTAGCCTGGGGATTACCCTCACATCCCTTGTCTTCATCCCAACTGATAGGCCGAATAATAGGCCAACATGATGCCCATACATCCAAATGCATCATCGCAAAAAATCAAATTCACTGGGTGCCCACAAACACAGCCTCTTTCTTCCTCAGGATCACCATCTATCTAAGAATAGTGGTGAACAAATGTTTGAGGAATGATGCCTCTCGCAGTCTTGATGACATTTAACTAAAAGGACTCCTCATACCTGTACCCATCAGGTTGCCCTGCTTTAGCAGATCTTCCATGATTTGCCTTCCCTGTCATAATGTAGTTCAGAGCAGCACTGGCCTTAATCCATCTACGTATTTTGTTCTGCGGAACCAAATGTCACAAAAAGGCTACCTGGTTTCCTTACTGACTTAGTTAATTACAAAACGGGAGGTAACATTCATACAATATGACAGACTTTTTACCTCCTCTGAAATTGGAGCAGGAAGTTTCAGATGAATTGTTAAATGATAACAATATTTGTGACATGACATTAAATTTGCAACAAAGTCTCTGAATGAACCAACAACATAAACGTCCCCAATCTATGAACAGAAGACATGGTGACCAAGAGCACTGGGTTTTTCAAGAGTTAATTACTGTCAGTCTCATTGAATGCTGGAATGAAAGTGATTGCATGCCAGTATTTAGTTGTAAACATGTAAGTGCCTGGGCCTTCTCAGGAGGTCACTGTGGCTCACAACACCCATTGTTCCTTCCAGCGCTGCCAATGTGAATACCAACACAACCACTAACCAACACACTCCTACAAGTGTGATAATTTGGACTATTCCAGGCTTCTAAAACCTATAAGAATGGCGTGGGTGGCAAGTATTATTATTTTTAAGGTGTATTGACTTATTAAGCACTTTATTGTTGTGCTTATCTCTAAGTTAGACAAACAGAGCCACGGATAAGAGCTGGTGTTGAGAATTAAGTGACGGTGCTGAGCATAGAAACAGTGACTAAAATTAAGCAATGCTGCATCCCCTCAAGAACCAAAGGTATGTACCATTCTGAAACCTATTACAAAACTAGATAAACAAGCAGTGGCGGTTAACGTCACCCCACTGCTTGGCTCAGAGCCAGCAAATGTAAAATAAAATAAAACAATATTCTTGCATTGTTTTAATTTACATTTGCCGGCTCTTAGCCAACATGGTTGGGAGGGGTGCGGCTTAGGCATGGGAGGGGGAGGAGGAGTGCCAGTGCACTCCACTCCCCAAGTGCTCATGTGTGTTTGTCCGGTCTTCTCAGGCCGACCAAAACACACATGCGCACTTACCTGTTCTCCAGCCCAGCTGCATTGAGCAGCCAGGCTGGAGAAACCCCACAGACTCCCTGTTCTGAGCAGGGCATCTTTCCTTTCTGCTGAGACCAATCCCCACTCTGCAGCAGAGCGGGGATTGGACAGGGAATCTGTCCCAGGGGCTGCTGGGACCAGCAGCCAGGAAGAATAGTGGCGGTGTGATGGTACGCGATGCTGGAGCGGCCGGCAGCAAAATGTACGTTTTATTTTTTGTAATATTGTAGTACCCCTCCTCGCAATGCCTCCAGTGTGACCACACCGGCCCGCACTCCACCACCCTCCGTTTACCGCAGACGCTGCTGCAAGCAAGCTACATTTTTTGCAAATGTAAGAAAATAAGACCCCCCACTACATTTTAGCCCTCCCCTTAAGGTGCCTCAAAGCAATACACACAATGCATTGAAGTCTTCACAGAGATATTAACAATCCCATGTCAAAACCATTTTTCAGAAATGTAGGACTGAAAGATCGCAAATGTAACAGCAGGCAACTGTTGAATGTATGAATCTCTTGACAGTATTCCAGTGCCTTGCACAAGTACACAAAGTTCAGAATCCAACCTCCATATTGAGAACAATCCTAGGCAAAAATGTGTTTGCCATCTACCCTGCACTACATATGTTGGTCATGCTGCATGTAATAACAGATTGTCGAGGTATGGGCATGTTGAAATCCCACCTCATGTAACTATCTCACTACCAGTCTCAGGAACTTTGTAACAGAGCGGTTTGTGCATAATTGAATCATATTCATAGGTGGACTGTGCTACTTTCAGCATTTTGCCAACAGTATGGAATTCAACTCCTTTCTGCACACTGTCAGAATTCCCACCAAGGTGGCATGCTGTGGGGCCCATCGTAGTGCTTCATGATTCCTGTGCCACTCTAGAACTCAAATATTGCAGGGGTGGTTCCTTTTAAGGAGCGTTAGGAGCATTGGCCGACCCCCAATGTGAGTCGTCACACACTGCAGCGTTAATTATAAGGATCCACACCTTCGGGACAGGCAGCAGGACTGTAGGCCCAGTATTGTCAGTGGAGGAGGTATGGCACTGTCACAGTGCACCATGTGACATCCTCCATCCTCCTGATGGTTGCCGTGAAGTGCGCATGTCCGATTGGCCATTAGGTTCAATTTGCCCTCTGAATCTGCGCTGTATGAGATTATTCTGGGGACAGAGACCCACCCCTCCTTACTTGGAGAGAGCGCTGGGTTATCCAGCCCAGCCAATCCAGATGTTGCTTTCAAGCTTTGTGTTGAAACACAGACAATGAAAGCAGCGTTATGATTGGCTATGATTTTGTCCACCATAGCTCTTTGTAGGAAGTTGGCATGACCGGTACTCGAGTACGTCGAGAAAAGGGAGATCAGCGTTTTTAAACTCCCTCGAATGACAGTGGTCAAGCGGCAGGAAAATTAAGTTAATTTTGTAGGCCTGTTGCCCCCACCACTTTCATATTTTACCAGCCACTGCTCAAAGACTGTACAGGAAACATGAGCCCTTTTCAACCCATCATTATTGGTCTCTGTGTTTAGGCGATACTGATCGGAATGGCTGGTACACTGTTCAAAATGCTCCAGGAATATTTGGATTTTTGTTAACAGGAGGGACACCTTAGCAGACCACCTGCTGGTCACAGTAGTTCATGGCTCACAACAGGAACCAGGTTGCACTTTTCAGTGCCTCCTGAGTTGGAATCAGATACAAGATAAGGCAGATTAATCTGCAATCATCAGACACAGAAGAGGGATTCCACACTGCTCGAAGTATGGAGACTAGCTTTCCAACTATTGGCAGAACCCTATACTGGTAATGTTTTCCTTGCATGCATCATTAATTGTAGATACCCACAATGTGATCTAAATAAATTAAAAGTATGGAACCCCTGAATTTAAACTTCCTCACAGGTAATGCTCCCAGGAGCACCTAAGCCAAGCAAAGCTTTCCATAACTTCCTACTCACTTCGAAAAGCTATTCATATGGACACCTCACCCAGCTGGCATCCCACAGTTGTGCAATTTGCACTTACTTCCAGATAATATCTGAGTTCTATTTAATCAGCCACCTTGATTTCATGGGCTGTCTTGTACTTTTAAACTGCATCTTCAAAGCATTGTTAAGCCCTGCATTTTACTAACACTAGGAGGAATTAGCCAGAGGACGCAGGACAAATAGAAGATTACCGGTTGTGCATCAGCAAAATGCTTGGAGCCATGAAAGAAGCTGGCTGCGTTCATGCCCTGTCATGCCCGGATTTTTTCCCTCGTTTTATTTGTCGTTTGTCTGATGCCCCAGGCCCTCTCTCCCCTCCTCTCCTGCCATCAGGGAGCTGATGGGTGAGTTGAGATTGAGGGCTGTGGGGTGCCTCATCTTGTCATTGGGATCTATCCATGCAGAGAGAAGGTGGCACCAGTGTGGCTTACAGCCGCGATGTCAGTTGCTATGTTGTCTTGGAGTGCTGTGTCTTTGTCCTCCTGGTCCTCAATGAATTGTTCCCCAGAGACACTGATGGTATTGGAGTTGCTGAAGTCCGGAGGGAGTCTCTGGTCAATTCCAGTCTCTACTTCAGTTTAGTCTAGCCAACTCAGGATCGATTCAGTCTCTAGATTCGCAAAGGGGTTTTGGGCGCGCAAGGACAGGTGAGGAGAGGACCAAAGTGAGCACTTTCTAGTTGTGCATTCTATTATACACTGAACCCCTGCAAAAACAGTTGGACACTCATGCCCTCCTGTGGCCCTACTTGGCGTGCTGTCTATACTCTGCCATTATGCATATTTTTCACTTCTTTGTGGCTGGGGTGCGGTAATATGGTGCTGAGACCGCCTCGCCCTTGCGGTGTGGTGGTTCAGTTTAACTAGCAGGGGAGTGGCCGGAGCTGTGATTGTGCAGAGGACACTGTTCCAATACTTGATTCTCCCTTTGGGTTGCTTTTGAATTTTCTTAGTCGTCAAGTATTATTTATAATCTCAAGCCTTGTTGGAAATTTTTTTAGAAATCCATTTGAGGGCTGGGAAATAAAAGTTCAATATTAGTTCTGGGTTTTCTTGTGAAGCTTGTTAAACCCAAAAAAAAAAAAAAGTATGTCAGACATAATTTAAGTAAGGCGAATACAAAGGCAGCAATCTCCAACAAAATATATGAGTCTGTTCTGATCAGTAAAAGAAGTACAGGAGAAGTGGCAGTTTGGAAATAAGTCCATTGAGGACATTAAGGTCAGGAATGATGAAAAAGAAAGTACTGAAAAAGGGTAAAGGTAGAATCTAGTGTAAACTATTAGTAATGTCACAAATTAATATATTTACTCAATAGCTCACATATCTTTTATAATAACCAAATTCCTTCATGAAAATCCACCCTGTATAGGAATTCCAGGATCATGAGAACTACCATCATGGATTATTTTGGGAAACCAAAAAAAACTAAAACCAAGGACTAAACTGTGAGCCAATGCCAAAGGCATATAAAAAGTTGAAAATGGGGAAGAAATAAGATAAAGGTCAGCTTTTGGAGAAGAGATTGTTGGAAATGATAAATACAGAAGCAAAGAATCCCTTTGATAAGAAAGATAATTAAGTAAAAAAGGAAAGATGAATCAGAACTCGTTCCAGGGAATAAATCACAACATATAGTTCATGTTGAAATTAATTCCCATATAGACATATAGATAGCGATCTTAGGATACCGGAATAAAATTCATTCTATTAGGAGGAATTCAACCAAGGTGGAAATACAGCAAATAAAGTTAATGATGAAAACAAAGCTGGTAGAAAAATGTTAATAATGTATGGAATACACCTCTATGTAAGGAAGAAATTGTGGAGTCAAAGTGAAAATTTGATACTTGCATTATTGCCATGTGATTTAGTTCAAAACGAAAAAGAGAAGATGTCATTCTTTTCATGTTGTGTGGGAATTGCAAAATGTTTAAAGAAAAAATTATATCAAATCCTGTACCCAAAGAATATTACAGCCTGTAATAACTTTTCATCAAATCCTAGATGATTTTCATTTCCATACATGACAGACTTGTTCATGAAAAATGGCTGTATAGCACTGGAACAAACAATGCAGTCACCTATTAGGCGTATGAGAATATGTAGTAAACGTTTCCCCAGACAAGAATTGATCCTACAATTGCTGCCAATTCAAAACTTTCTGGAAGCAATTTTGAATCTTCGTACTACAACCATAATAGTTGCCTGTTAACAGCTATATTGCAACATTTAATAGAAGTGAACCTAGAAAGATATAGAGGTGAAGAGGTCGCTTTTCATAATTTGAATGGACATGAGAAAGAAGGTCAAACCCATACTGAAGTTAATCCTTTAGACTCTTAATGATGTGATTGAACAAAGAGGGTTGACATGGAAGGAGGAAATACTAATGCAAAGAGGACCATCACATCTAATAGGGTTGTGGAAGATATGTTGGAGGCTGGCCATGATATGAAGACAGGTAATGAAAATCTCCAAAGTGCTTGCAGAAAACTTCTGCAAAATTTTACTAACAAATTGGGATCCCAAAAACTTTTCAGTTTTTAAAAAGAAAAGATCAAATAAAGTGAGTTTATAAACTGAAGACAATGAGGAAAAGGAAAATCATGAAAAGACATTAGTATTTAATTTTCATTATATTTTAGTAAATAAGTCCATAACTGTTGAAAGAATCATATTGTATGAAAAACGCGAATCTGATGTTGCATGGTTGTATATTTTAGAAGAAAAAGAAGTAAGAAGAAGCCTGATGGTTGAGATGAGTATATGGAAGAACTGATTAGGTCTCCCCAGGTTCACAGCCCTTTGTAAATTAAGGTTGAAATTAGGTTTGATAAACAGACAATTTCAGTATTACCAGAGAACAATGAACTATTGGTTTATTTCTGGAGCAGTTGAGGGCTTGCTGAAGTATACAATAAAAATGTACTGCCTTCAAATAAAGTTGCATGGTATGATACCTTAAAAAAATCATGGTGAGTACAATCCTGTGAGTTAATACAACAAAAAAGAAAGAGGATTGTGAAAAGTCTTGGGAAGGGCTCAAAAATGATCTTGAGGGATATGAAAATGAAATAAGATATGCACACGTACTGGTCACTGAATACAAAGGTGAATTGCAACTGTACTGAAAAAAATATACAAGGTAGGTATACGATGGAGAAAGAATGGGACAAGCCCCTGTATTTATCAAAGGGAAGATGAATAGGATGAAGAATACAATCAAATCTCATACTCACTTCATTTGTTCCTTCTCTAACACTGGGCACTTTACATTTGTACACCTGATTGTATTTTGCACATATTTTTAACATCAATAAGTGAAGTATTACTACCTGTTTTTAGACAATTGCAAATACAGGAAGTTGATGCATTGCATTCCTTCATTATGAAATATGAAAATGTGAGATTCTGTTTTAAATTGGGACTTTTTATATATTGAGACATTGAAATAATAGAATTATAGATTATTGTTGAGGGACTGTGGATTGGGAGCGAAGATCTTTTTCAGGTTCAAGACTGAATGTCTACTAGTATTTTGCTAATATTTTTAGAGTGCATTTTATGGAGCTAAGTATAAGATCCAAACAAAGAAATGAATTTCTACATCAGCTCGGATGAAGGCTGCTGTTATTAAAGAAAATTACAGGATGTGAAGCTTACACTTAGGTATATGGAATAGAAGTTTGAACTTGAGGTTCAGATGGATGAACATTAGGTATATGATATGCTGGTACTAAATGTGCTGTATGGGTTATGTTACTGTCATGCTTTAATACATTTTGAGATTAATAAGCCTAAAGCTGATGTAAGTGGTTAATAAACACGGAATGGTATCCCCTCAGATCTGTGATCTGATACATGTCTGAGAATTCTGACAGATTTCAATTTTAAATATTGATACAAATGAACAACACATTAATGGATGTTTAATGTTTGTTTTGCCTGACTAGCATAAAGCCAAACACAAATAAATAAACTAAGCCTGCATTGGTGAGTCAATCCCGCTGCACTGAATATGTGGCATAAGTGTTGGTTTTGTGGCTGTCGCTATTACTTGTCTTTGGTGGTAAAACTGCACATAGCACTGAACAGCTCTTACCTCCAGATTATGAAAGTAGGTTTCTGGAGGTGGTAGTGTGTGAAAATGATAATTATGCATATTTTTTTTGCTGCTATTTGTTTTTGATGTTTATGTATTATGCTGTCTATGGACTGCAGTGCTGATCTGTATTGGTTTTACTGTGGCTGTTGTGTAGTACTCTGTTTTGACAGTTTTCTATGGTGTGCCCAGTTATGCTTTACTTGTATTGTTTTGTATTAGGGTATTGGGTTATGTTCTTTTGTTTACTTTACAGATGTTAACAAATGCTTCTGCTTCTATAGACAAAAGTAGCATATTCTTTTAAAGTCCCAATGATAAACAACCATTCACCATTGTTTCAGGTGGTAAAATATTGCTACTCCAGCTCTTCAACCATGGAATTTTATTTATAAAGTTTTATATAGTGTGAACAAGACCCTGGCAGGTATCACAGCGCTTTACGTTGAAGGTGATATGTATAGAAATAATATCAACATAAAGATGGGAACCGGGGATGGACGAATCGCTTAGCGAAAACACCTTAGGACCCAGACAGACAACAACCTGAGAAGTAAGTACATAGTCTGAGAGGGGTAGGAAGCGGACAGACTAAAGGATAACTATTGACCTGGAGTATAGTTCATGAGTTCTACAGCAGAAATGTGTTCATCAGTATCCTTTGACTTCTTTCTTGAATGACGCAGTTGATGGGTTAATTCTGATTACAGGAGGTACTGTGTTACAGAATCTTGGGGCAATAACTGAGAAGGGTTTGTTATATGTTTTCTTGTTAATTAGGTCGTTTCAGCAGTTATGACCTGGAGCTTCTAGACAAGTAATGCCACCAGATAATTCAAGCTTCTCTGCAAGGTATCTTGAGGTATTGAAATGGAGGGCTTTAAGGGTCTTGCAGGCAAATTTCAGATGAATCCTTGCCTTAAATGGAAGCTAGGTCAGGGATTTCAGATCAAGAGTGAGGTGATTAGTTTTTTTCGACCCTGTTATGAGCCTAGCAGCAGAGTTAAGGGAAGCCCTAATGGCACCAGCTTAGCTCTGGGTGGGTCACAAAGAGTAGCCACCCATAGTCCAACCTGGGCATCATTAGTGATTAAACAGCCATGCCCATTATGATGCGCCCGCCACACTGGCGGGCGAATCATGGATTTATAACATTGCGGCGGGCGGTTTTCACACCAGCACCCGCCGCAATGTTATAAATGCATGGTATGCATTTGAATACACAAAGCGGCAGGCACCTCGAGGTGCCTGCCGCATTGTGTATGCAAATGCAGGGGGGTACCACAGGTACCCCCCATGTGCAACCCCCACCTCGCCTTCACCATGAGGGCCCGCAGGGGGCCCCCAAAGTAAAGACCGCCTGCCTTTCCGTGGCGGCATTGCTGCCACGGAAAAGCATCTCCCAAAGCCCATCCTAATATGGCTGGCGGTGTTTGATAGACACCGCCAACATATAAACCCTTTTCCACCCCGGCCGAAAGCCGACCGGGGCGGAAAAGCGGCGGACGGTGTTTCCGTCTGCCGCGGTCCCCCCGCCATAGTAATATGGCAGGGGAAATGGGTGGCAGGCGGGCAAGGATGTTGGGCGGATTGCCACCGCCCGCATGGCGGTGGCGATACACCCGACATCCTAATGGGCCCCCTAATATTTTCGAGGCAAGATATTTTTAAGTACAGGTGGGTATAATCAGAGTACATGTTATATCAGATAAGTTCAACAGTTCGGTTAGAGGTTCCATGAATATGTTAAAGAGAGTGCATGAGATTGAAGGCCCCTGAGGGACCCCTAAAGTGACCTGTGTAGGGTTGGAGATGGATATATTAACCTTGATTCCTAGAGTTCTACTGTGGATAAAAGAGGCAAACCAGTTAAGAACGAAGCCCGATAGTCCTATCCTATGTTTGGGAAGGTCTAGAAGGCAGTCATGTTTGACAGTATCGAAGTCGGACAATAAGTTAAGGAGGTAAAAGAAGGCAGAACACGTTCCGATCCAACATTCTTAACACATCATCAACTATGTGTGTGAGCGACGATTCAATGCTGTGGCTATGGCGGACGGTACACAGTCAAAATATTGAGTTGTAAATATCGACCTACAAAAATATCGAGTTAGAAATATCGAAGGTAAAGAATATCGATGTCAAGAATATCGTGGGACAGAATATCGACCCTAAGGTAAGTAATATTGATTTTTTTTATATCGATGTAAGTAATATCGAAGTCAGTAATATCGATATCAAATATATCGATGTTAGTAATTTAGATGTTACTAATATCGATATTTGTACTATTGTTATGTATTTTAGTATGTATTTAATATGTATGTGTTATATGTTTTTTGTTAAGTATTTTACTTGTTATAAGTTGTATGTGAACTATTTTCATATATTTATAATGTTATTTTTAAGTCAATTTTATGTTTTAGTACCGGAGCGGGTTGTGGGTTTATAGGGGAATAGGGTGGGAAGTAATTTAATTATATTAAATTAGTTATTACTTTTTAGGAATTATAAATTAATTTTAGTAAAATTTTGCGTTTAACTTCTGTAGCGGGTAGTGGGTTTATAGGGGAATTGGGTGGGAAGTATTTTAATTGTAATTAAGTAATGAATTATTTTTATTTATTGGTATTGATAATTTATGTATTTTTAATTAATTATTAATTGGCAATTAATAATTTTAATTGGTAATTAATTGTTTTAATTGGTAATTAATATTAGTAATTGGTCATTAACTTATTCAATTGGTAATTAATGTTTGTAATTGGTAGTTAATGTTTGTAATTGGTAGTTAATGTTTGTAATTGTTAATTAATGTATTTGATGTGTAATTAATTTTTGTAATTGGTAATTAATTTATTTAATTGGTAATTAAATTATTTTTTATAGGAAATTATTTGTAAATAATTTGTAATTAATGTGTTATAAAAAGTATTTTTTGGCATACAAATAATATTATTGTTTAATGTTTTTTAATTGGTAATTAATTATTAATAATATTTGTTTTGTTTTTACATTATTTTATTGCTTAATATTTATTATTTGGTAACTATTATTTATTAATTGATATTTATTGTTAATTTATTGTTAATTATTTATTCAAATCTACTTTTTTCTTTAATATTAAGGGTATTTTTAAATGATGTTTAGTTATTTAAAATATTAAAACATTAATAAATTTAAATATAAAAATTATTTCTAAGTATGTTTTATTTAATTTGTATGGTATCCAACGCTTACCCTACTGTTGCACTCTCTGGAGTTGGAATAGTAATTTTTACCCCTATGCTATCCAACGCTTTCCCTACTGTTTCACTCTTTGGAGTTGGAATAATCATTTTTAACCCTACGCTATCCAACGCTTTCCCTACTGTTGCACTCTCTGGAGTGAGAATAGTAATTTTTACCCCTACGCTATCCAACGCTTTCCCTACTGTTTCACTCTCTGGAGTTGGAATAGTAATTTTTACCCCTATGTTATCCATTGCTTTCCCTACTGTTGCACTCTCTGGTGTGGGAATTGTAATTTTTACCCCTACGCTTTCCAGCGCTTTCCCTACTGTTTCACTCTCTGGAGTATGAATAGCAATTTTTACTCCTACGCTATCCAACGCTTTCCCTACTGTTGCACTCTCTGGTGTGGGAATTGTAATTTTTACCCCTACGCTATCCAGCGCTTTCCCTACTGTTTCACTCTCTGGAGTTGGAATAGTCATTTTTACCCCTACGCTATCCAACGCTTTCCCTCCTGTTGCACTCTCTGGAGTGGGAATAGTTTTTTTACCCCTGCGCTACCGAGCACTTTCCCTACTGTTTCACTCTCTGGAGTTGGAATAGTCATTTTTACCCCTACGCTATCCAACGCTTTCCCTACTGTTGCCTTCTCTAGAGTGGGAATTGTAATTTTTACCCCTACGCTTTCCAGCGCTTTCCCTACTGTTTCACTCTCTGGAGTTGGAATAGTAATTTTTACTGCTACGCTATCCAACGCTTTCCCTACTGTTGCACTCTCTGGTGTGGGAATTGTAATTTTTACCCCTACGCTATCCAGCGCTTTCCCTACTGTTTCACTCTCTGGAGTTGGAATAGTAATTTTTACTCCTACGCTATACAACACTTTCCCTACTGTTGCACTCTCTGGTGTGGGAATTGTAATTTTTACCCCTACGCTATCCAGCGCTTTTCCTACTGTTTCACTCTCTGGAGTTGGAATAGTCATTTTTACCCCTACGCTATCCAACGCTTTCCCTCCTGTTGCACTCTCTGGAGTGGGAATAGTTTTTTTTACCCCTGCGCTACCGAGCGCTTTCCCTACTGTTTCACTCTCTGGAGTTGGAATAGTCATTTTTACCCCTACGCTATCCAACGCTTTCCCTACTGTTGCCTTCTCTAGAGTGGGAATTGTAATTTTTACCCCTACGCTTTCCAGCGCTTTCCCTACTGTTTCACTCTCTGGAGTTGGAATAGTAATTTTTACTGCTACGCTATCCAAC
This sequence comes from Lissotriton vulgaris, assembly GCF_964263255.1. NCBI lineage: Eukaryota > Metazoa > Chordata > Amphibia > Caudata > Salamandridae > Lissotriton > Lissotriton vulgaris. Next base: position 481,433,430 of record NC_141691.1, on the reverse strand, counting down.
GCTTTCCCTACTGTTGCACTCTCTGGTGTGGGAATTGTAATTTTTACCCCTACGCTATCCAGCGCTTTCCCTACTGTTTCACTCTCTGGAGTTGGAATAGTAATTTTTACTCCTACGCTATACAACACTTTCCCTACTGTTGCACTCTCTGGTGTGGGAATTGTAATTTTTACCCCTACGCTATCCAGCGCTTTCCCTACTGTTTCACTCTCTGGAGTTGGAATAGTCATATTTACCCCTACGCTATCCAACGCTTTCCCTACTGTTGCACTCTCTGGAGTGGGAATAGTATTTTTTGCCCCTGCGCTATCCAACGCTTTCCCTACTGTTTGACTCCCTGGAGTTGGAATAGTAATTTTTACCCTTACGCTATCCAATGCTTTCCCTACTGTTGCACTCTCTGGAGTTGTAATAGTAATTTTTAACCCTACGCTATCCAACGCTTTCCCTACTGTTGCAGTCTCTGGAGTGGGAATAGTACTTTTTACCCCTACGCTATCCAACGCTTTCCCTACTGTTGCACTCTCTGGAGTTTGAATAGTAATTTTTACCCCTACGCTATCCAACGTTTTCCCTACTGTTTCACTCTCTGAAGTTTGAATAGTAATTTTTACCCCTACGCTATCCAACGCCTTCCCTACTGTTGCACTCACTGGAGTTGGAATAGTAATTTTTACCCCTACGCTATCCAACACTTTCCCTACTGTTGCACTCTCTGGAGTGGGAATAGTAGTTTTTACTCCTACGCGATCCAGCGCTTTCCCTACTGTTTCACTCTCTGGAGTTTGAATAGTAATTTTTATCCCTACGCTATCCAGCGCTTTCCCTACTGTTTCACTCTCTGGAGTTGGAATATTAATTTTTACTCCTACACTATCCAATGTTTTCTTTACTGTTTCACTCTCTGGAGTGGTAATAGTAATTTTTGTCTCTATGCTATACAATGTGTTCCCTAATTTTGCTTTTTCTGGAGTGGGAATAGTAATTTTACATTTTACTCTATCCAATGTTTTTAATACTGTAGAATTTTTTGGACTTTAAATAGTAGTTTTATTTATTATTTAGAATGAATTTAGATAATTTATTATGTTATTAATTTTAAAAATATTGAAAGTATATTTAATTTATTTAATGTATTAAAAATAATTGTTTACCTTTTTATGTAATTATTTTATTTGTGGAGATCTATTTGCAATTTATAATATTTTTAAATAATTTATAAGTAATTATAGTAATTATTAAAATGTATTATTAAGTAAATATATAATATATATTTTACATATGTGTTTAATTAATGTTCTATTATTATATATCTATTATTTATTAATTTTAAACATTACTAAATATTTTTAACAATGTTTATTTTATTTATAAGTATTATTTACTTTTTTTTACACATTATATTTTAACAGATATAAAACGATATTTTTTATTACGATATTTTTAACATCGATATTTTTGTTTCGATATTTTTGTACTTACCATGTTGTAGATAGGATGTCGATATACTTCCCTTCGATATTCCAGCCTCGATGTTTCTGTAGGTCGATATTTTGTCTGTCGATATTCTGTCATAGATCCATGGCGGACACCAGATTGGAATTGGTCTAAGAGACTTAACCTCTTGGATGCTCATGACGAGCTGAGCTCGTCATGAGCCACGGCGCTCCGGTGCTCATGACGAGCTCAGCTCGACATGGCCCAAGGAACGCTCAGGTGCGGGGAAAATTCCCCCGCTGTGCTAAGTGTTCCACGGGAGGCAATACACCTGTGACGAGATGAGCTTGTCATGAGCACAGGAGCGCCGTAGCTCATGACGAGCTCAGCTCGTCATGAGCATGGGGGGCGCTGTGCCCGCTCCCCTCCCCCCAGCACAGCGGGAGATTAACCCATGCAGCAAAGGGGTTAAATGATCAATGTGGTTGCACAATTGTAAATGTACACATTTCTCAAAAAGCTTTGCTAGTGTCAGAATCGTAGTGATTGGGTGGAAATTCATTAGGTCTAAGAGGTCCACTGTTGGAATTTTTTTAATGGGATAGACCTGGCCAGCTTTAAGGCAATCAGGAATCAATCTTTGGAGTACTGAGCCATTAACTATTTTAGTCCAGAGGGGGATATTTTGATCTCACTAAAGACATTAGTTGAAAGAGGGTTGCTAAATATGTTTGAAGTTTTTAGTGCCGTTTGGACTTTTAAAATGGTGCTTTCCTCAAACGTTTTGAATGAGCTCCACGTAGCATTGTTTTTGAAGGAGTGAGCTGAGAGAACTGGTGTTTCAGCCTTCTGGGGTAGGATGCTGCTGCAGTTAGGCGCGAGAAGATGGTACACTGGAGCTAACCGCAGGTCATTTTTGATATTTCTTGTCTTTTCCATGAAAGAGGAGGCACATTCATTGCAATTTGTCTGTGGATTAGAACCTGTGGAGGGAGTGATAGGTTGCGCATTGGATTGTAGTTTGAACTGCTGATTTCTAGATTTATCTAATTGGCTTCTAAAGAAATTCACCTTCGAGTTTCTGATACATTTGTTGTAGATGCACCTCAGAGATCTCAGGAGTTTAAGTCTTTTGAGAGACGGTGAGTGTTGTGATGTGTGCCCTATGTGTCCAATACAGGATACCGTACATATTGTTCCATCTGGTCATGTCATCAGCTGTGCTTTCTAGAACGTTGACAGGCGACAGCTGATGACCGACTGGAGAAGATGCGCCACAGCCTCTCCCTGTGTCACCCCTCACAAGTGCGTTGGAAATTACTTATTAAAGATCTTACATCTGCCATCCAGTGTTTGGTAGCGTCTTTACCGTGAGGATCTCCATGCTTATTCAGCTAGTCTAAGCTTACGTTTTTCTACATTAAGTTGCCATGAACCAAGGTTTGGAGTCTTTGGTGGACATTCTCCTTAGCTAAAGGGGCACTATGGAGTCCAGAATGTTCATCATGGAGTTGCTGTAGTGGTTTTTGAGGTCATGAGCATCAGTCATACATAGGTGGTGACAAGATGCTGTTGCTGATGAAAGACAGATCATCCAAATAATACTCTGCCAGCTCCTTTTCCATTGTTTGGGTTTCTTTATTTGAGCCAATCTTGTCTTTACTGATTCTGTGATGAGGAAAGTGACGCAGTGATGATCTGTCCAGTTACAAGGGATGCTAGATTCCATTTGGATGATATTACACTTGGCAATAATCAGGTCCAAAGTCGCACCTAAGTAATGTGTGGGACTGCCGTAAAATTGAGTCTGATTAAGATCCGCTAGGAAGGGTTTAAGCCTGTTGACTGATGGGTCATTTAGAATACTAATCAGCAAAAAAAATAGCAGAGATATGTCTTAAAGTAATAGTGGACACTTTGTGTGATGCAGCCTCACATCTCCTGCTATTTTCTTAACATGGAAATTCTCTTTGTCAAACTGGTTAGAAACAGTCCATCTGCACTACTTGAAGAAATGATTCCCCATCCCACACCACACCAGAGGATAGAACTCAATCATAAATCAATGGCAGGAACCTGTGCGGCTCCATACACTTTCAAAGAATAACACTCTTCAATGAACTGTGTGATGGAAAACGTATATTGATCTGGGAAGTGAAAGTGCCTAAGTACTGGGTACCTTAGTCCCTGGAACCCCCTTGATGACATTTACCCACTCTAGTACTTAGGAAAGAGAATGATTATTAATATATTATCAATTTGGGAACTCTCCTATCAACTCCTCTCTCTGGGAGGTGGAGCCTAAACCCAGCGAAGAAGGGGGTAACTGTCAGCTGAGCTTGGAGTCTTCCTTCTTTTACTGCTCAGCTGTGGAACGTGTCTTTTAAATCATCTCACGAATCCTACCTTCTGAATGTCCACGTGAACCTTTTTAATGTCTCTTGTGAAGCCTCTAAAATGTTTCAGAGGAGAAGTGTCAGTGCAGCCAGCCATCCACCTACGTCCAGTTGCAGCAAGCTCTGTGCCTGTTGCATCGCACTAGTGTGATTGACACCTGTGCACCAACATTGGTCCATACTGATATCTGCAGCAGTGGATAACTCTTGTATTTCAGTATTCCGATTTCTATAAATACCAATTAATAACCTTTTTTTAAGAAAAACAAAACATCCACAGCTTCTCTGGTGCCTGTGTACTTTGCAGAAAGACTGACACCATATCCATGTTTGCCTGTGGAATCTCACTCCGCTGTTCCCCTTTAATATGGTGAGTCCCTAAACCCTGTTGATGGAGCTTCTTCAAGCTCATCTAAGAACCCTTGTTACTGTAAGATCAGACAATGCTGCATATCTGCGACTAACTATCCCACAATGTAAGAGGGGCATCACAGGGGGGACCGAGACCACATCAGCAGGAACACGGAAAACGTCACCTATCCTGCAAAAATAAAGAAAAACAGAATGACTGTGTCTTTGAATGTGTATAGAAAAAGCTTAATTCCTTTCTCGAGGGTGGGTGTGACGCCATGAATGTATGACTGAGAGGAGGAAGTGTCATTTATTGTGACTCCTGAAAGCAAGCTTTGCATTCACTTTGTACCACATAAGGGAATAAAAAAAAATACAATATTCTCCCTGATTCTCGAAGCTGGAATCATTTTGGAAGGGCACAAACAGACTAACACAAGTAGCGGAGAATAGTTTACTTAAAAATGTGAAAATAAAAATAGATAGAACACTGAGGTTTCCAACCATATGTTAACATTTTATGTCCTAGAGATAATATTTATGCCTCCGTAAAATCTGTACAAAAATCCTCCAATTCGTAGAGCTAATGGAAATTAATTTATAAATAACATGTTAGTCTAGTTACATAATTTGCATAAATAATCAAACATATGTAAAAATTCATAGGCTCGATTTGAAAAAAAAAGTGAATTCAAAATGTGAAAATAAAAATAGATAGAACGCTGAGCTTTCCAACCAGATTGTGAATATTTTATCTCCTAGAGAGAATATTTAAGACACCATAAAATGACTACAAAAATCATCCTATTCCTAGAGCTAATAGAACATTTATATTAAAATATCATGTTAGTCCAGTGTCATATTTCGCATTGATAATTAAACATATGCAAAAAAATTGAAAAAAGAAAAGTGAATTTTGCATCTCTATCGACTTCGCTAAGAAAAACAGCAATAACTGTTTTACATAAGTGATTAGATCTGATAAAATAACAAATCTAACTGCTTTCCAGGGCTGATTGCAAAATATTTGCATAAAATACTAGTGATGAAATGTGAAGTAAGGAAAGCACAATCATTTTTCTATAACCACAAAACTGGGAAATTGCAATTTTGTGTATGCTTTGATTTGCAGTTTCTACCTCCAAATATTCCTGAACATGTTGCTTCGATGGCCCTCTATACTGAAGAAGGCCTCATAGGTCATAATGGAAATAATTGTTTCAAATGGGACAAACAGCAAGCATCGCTAAGGGCTTGCTGAATCAGATGACTGTATCATTGCGATGGGTCCAATCTCATTCGCCCCAGAAGTCCCGCCATCCACCTGTCCACCAGAACCCAAAGAGCCTACCAAGAGTTTGACAGCTAACAGACGCAAATATTCTTTCTTCTGTTTTGAATAAGCGCTTGACTTTTAAATAGATACTGACCTGTCCAAAATGGTATCATGAAATGCAGATTCATTATTAATCAATATTTAAACATATATTAAATCTACTAAGCATATTGATTTGACAAACAGTGAGTAGATTCATAAATAACTGCTTCACTTATTAAGCCATGTCAGAGCTCTACAGTATCTATATTAGCCTTATAGCCCGCCGTTCAGGCTATATCGGCTATTAAATGCCCGCTCCAGCGTTAAATGTCGGAGCCGAAGGGAGCAGATCTTTAGTAGCCTGTATATCCCAGCTACCATGGGGTATAAAGCTATTAGAACATTTTGCCACTAGAGGGCAGAATGTTCTAACAAATAAAACAAAAACCTTTCGGAGCACGAGGGGGTTTAACCCATTTACCGCGGCAAAATGTCGCAGGCGTCCTACTGAGTGGGCGGGGCAGCGTTGACCAATGGCCGTGAGCAGCACTTCAGAAGATGGTGCTCGGATCGGCCGTAGGCCGACGCGAGCACGGAACGCATTAAATCCCCTCGGGCTCCAAAAGGCCTCTGTGAAAACATTGGAATGTTGCTTTGCGGGCCTTTACCGGCTCCTAGAAGCATGGAGCACTCTATTGTCTTCAATGGAGTGCTCCACATTCCAATGTTTTAATTCCTTCTAAAATACTAAAAAACATTCAATGTCTTAAGCTGGCTCTGTAAGTTCAGTGTCTGTCAAATAAAGATGCGAATGTAGCATGAAGGGGTAATGTTTGAAACCTAACATTTCAGCCTTCTGAGATTAACCCGTTCCCAGCGTCGAACGTTCAGCGCCCAGTGCTGAACGTTCGGAGAACGAATGCTGACCCGACGGCCAACGATCGTGCGCAGCACTGGGGAGGTAGTGCTCGTGACGACCGTTGGCCGTCGGCAGCAATTAAAGGGTTAATAAAATTAGAATCATTGTGCTGAGAGATAGCAACTCCAATTATGTTGTCACGTATGTAGAGTGCAATATACACACACATCTAAAGTTCTTGTTAACATTTGAATTGGAAAATTAAAGACATATCTTACCACTTAGGCCGTTTTGCTCAACATGGGTCTTATATTATTTAAGGGACAGCACATAATCTATGCAGATTTGTGTGTCCGACAGGGTTTTGAAAAAGTTCCAAAGATATTTCATCACTTTAGCCTAAGAAAATCCTTCTATATAGATGCCTCTGGGGAAAGAGCAGGCAAGCCGAACAGTATTAGGGTGTAAGATAAATGGTGCACTACTGATCCATTGCAGTCATGGGGAGATTGGATCTTTTCCTTTGTGGAAATTGGTGCCATCACTATGTTACAGAAGAAGGACAGCTGGGTCAGGCAGAAGCAACTGCTTCGATAATGGCCACTGACAGAAACACCAAAGCTGGGCTTGGGTACAGAGGTAGGGAAAGGCAGACGTGTTTCCTTTGAAATGCATTGCAGCTAGTAAACAAGCAAGAGGTAACTGCCAGATTACTGTGTGTCATGTGTCTTGCTTGCTTACAACTCAGCACATATGGACAAATGAAATGTAGCTTCTGGAACTTGCACCTGGGAGTAATCAAAAAACAAATACTTGTCATGGGATATGGGGACTAAACCTTTTCATCTAAAGGGGCACATTCTCAATCAATCAATCAATTTTATTTATGATTACGGAACTCCGTGGAGGTCCACATTAAGTGGGAAAATCAACAACAAAATAATAAGGATTCTATTTTGATAATAAAGGGTTACCTTCTCAAAGGAAGTATCATAGTCGTCTTCTTCCTGGAAGAAGCTTAGGGAGAATTGTAAGCCTTTCCTGTGCCATTTCTCTCCATATCACAGATGTAACTTGCATTCAACAAAAAATTAGGCAAACCTGTATTCATCTTTATTGTGGTCATGTCATTGCATGCATAGAAAGAGCTGCATATCACCGTCTATCCGCCCATTCTTCTTACAGCAATGTAATGTTTAGATTTAATTTAATATAACTGTTTACATTATTACCTGTATGATGGTTTTCGCTATTCCTTTAATCTGACTAGTGAGCCAGTAGGTGTATCAGTGTCTACATGTCAAGAAAATCAGGCTCAGATTTACAAAGAATTTTTGTCAGGTGTTGTTACTTTTTAAAGCAGACCTGATACAAAATCTAGTTGGTATTTAGCGCTCCGTCCATGTTTTTGTTTTGTGCGCCCTAAATTGGCAGGGTATGCCCAGACGTGGGTACTTGCTCACTTTGCCACTGGATTCAATCTTGCCTGGCTGATGAAGGGTGCAACCCAGAAACAGGTCCCAGGATGCAGGTTTCCGGTTCAGGGAAGAACTTGGGGCTGAACTGTTCCCATGAGGCACAGGGTCAAGGCTGATTTGCATATAGCTGAGTCAGAACTGAAGTGGCGAAGTGAGCTAAAGAATGATGATGGATTCAACCCAGATCTGTGACTGGGGGTGAGTGTCTGAAAAGATTCAGTGCTCCATCCATCATCTACTTGAGTTTGCTTGGTATTTAAAAAACAAACACAAAACATGATATGTGGTGGTTTGTAACCAAAAGTTATGCAGCACATGGTACATGGGCATTCCCGTACAACCACCCATGGGTTTTGACACAAATCCCTTCTAAAAAGAGTTGTAAACAGGGATTTGCACCAAAATCATGTGCAGTGCTGGGCGGGCATAAAAAGGAGAGATATTTCCTGTTTTTTCCTCCTTGTATGTGTGCTGCATTCTGGGAGGAAGTGAGCCTTTCCTGCACAAAAACTACGCATACCACACCACTAACAAACTTGCTCTATGGGGAAAGGTTGCCTGCCCTGGAGAATGTCTGCCAGAAGTGCACTAGCGCAGGGAGAGAACAGAACTGCACCACTTCTTAATAGATGTGGCGCAGTCCTGCTCTCTCATGTTCATGCAATACAGTGCAGCAATATTACTTGCTGCCCTGTGTTGCATGAACTCTTTGTAAATCTGGGCAGGCAGTTTTCAGGGGGGGCACCTATGAGACTATGCTAAGGAGGAACAGAGGGGAAGAGAAAGCAGGAGGGCCAGGTACCTTAGAGGTAGGATCAGTGCAACTGAGAGAAGCAATGGGTTGTCTGAGTGATGAGGAGTTTCAGCCTAAGTAACATTTGGTTAGTTGTGTCTCCCAGGCGTCAGGGAGGGGAATATTACATAGTCTACAGGCTTTCTCATGTTGGAGGGCCTCACCTTCAGCTCTAACACACTTACAAACCACCCTGTGCCACGCCACTGCTGGTGGCGCTGATGCTCAATCCAGAGCACCATCAGTGTCCTCTTTACCAAACAGAGGGCCAGGCTGGCGAAGAAGGTGTGTGCCTTGTATGCAGTTTCTGGCATTTGAAGATGCCCAGAGCACCAGTCTCCCATGAGTCCATGTCTGGGAGTTCATTGATGTTGCTGAGGATCGTGTGTATATACGACCAATAGCAGGAGAGAGATGGGCAGGACCAGAGCATTGCGTATGTCGGCAGATGACTATTGGCACTGGGGACAGCATAGGTGGGCAAAGGTGAAATTGTGATTGAGTTGATGAGGTGTTAAGAAGGCCCCGTGCTGGATGGAAAATTGGATGTTTTGAATCATGCATTCCGTGAGACTGATTGGGGGATATCAGAAGCCTGTTCTCACTCTTTGTCGATTAGCACCCTCCTAATATCAATCTCACACTTGGAGTGCAGGGACTGGAGTGAGTGCCCTGTAGAGCCAGGTGATGACATGCCTTTTGGTACCCATCGGGAGCGGCGCCTGGAGGACCGTGTGAGTCAGGGGCTCATCGTCCACTATAGACCAGCAAGCTCAGAAAGAGTTATGGAGATGCTCTTACACGAGGACTGGCCTGGGAGTATATGTTGTCAACTAAGAATTGGTCGAAGGTGAGTAGTCACCCCTCAGTGAAGAGGTCTCCCACCATGTCCAGGGAATGCTCTCACCAATGACGTAGGTCCAGCGCAGGGTATGTCCTGGGTGGGGGGGGCATCAAAGGCCCTGTAGCTGGAGCACAGGGGCGTATGGTGGTATATGACACATAAGGACGTGAACTCTGACCATGCAGCGTCGAGCTATTGTTGTGTGTAGGGTCTAGGGGGATGGGGGTAGGGTGTTATGGGATCAGAAGGCACTGGGCTGCAGCTGTCATGAGGGTGTGAGACCCACTAGCCAGCGAGACACCCCTGTAATTGAGACGCCAGATAATAAGCCTCATAGGTAGCAGCACCCAGTCCGCCTTTGCCCGTTGGCCGTTTCGCCAATGCAATGCAGTGGCACCAATCTCCCCATAATATCTTTCTCAATGATGTCCAGATCTCAGAAAAAGGGGTGGATGGTTCCGGGGGGGAGATTTATAAAATAATATAGAAGTTGAGAAAGGATAACAATCTTTGATAGGGCAATTCTCCCCGTTATTGCAAGCGGGAACTAGGTATCGAATCATGCCGCCTCGAAAGCTGAGGGTGGCCCCGCCAGGGACACCTCTCGGGGGACCCCAGGACATCACAGGTAAACACTGGACTTGACCCAGTTAAAGTGGAGGCCCGTCATCACCGTGAACTTGTTTAATATAGTAGCAAGGGAGTAGAGGTCCAAGTTTGCCGTAGAGTTAGTGCAGCAGGTTATCTGTGTATAGGGGCACCACGTGCAGGCCGACAGCCAGGGGATGCCCCATGTTTGCCCCTCCCAACGGAGGCGAACAGCGAGTGGCTCCATCGTATTGCAAAAAGGAGGGCAGACAAAGGGCAAGCCAGTCTATTCCCCGTGCCCACCAGAAAGGCTGGTGAAATAAGACTCCAAGTGAAAGTGGCATTGTATATAAAGCAATTTCTTGTACCAAAGGAGACGATCGCCTACCCCCATGAGGGTCAGCATTCGGAACAGGTATTCTCATGTCAGCGTGTTGCATGCCTGGTCGAGGTCCAGGATCAGGCACACTGTATGTGGGAAACGGGATGAGACCTGGTCCTGCACATTGAAGAGGTGCCTATTATTTTGGGAGGTACTCAGACCAGGCCCAAAGCCATTCTGGTATGTGTACTCTTTACAATATAAAATAATAGTAAACAAATTAAAATGTGCACATTTAAAAAAATATATGTTTTTCCACAGAATCATCATTTCAGTGCTTTGCCAGTGTGATAGTACTGTGCAAGCGGTGATGTAAAAACGAAAGAACTATAAATAGGAGTAAATCACACCATCAACATAGTTCATATGGAATATATAGTAAGCTTTAGAGCATATAAATACTCATACCGCGGCAGGGCTGTGCTGCGTTTACCCACATTGTTAAATGGCATCACGAAGGGAGAGGGTTTAGATGTTGCCATGGAGAGCTTCAGTGCCGTGTAAGGACACGGCCAGCCTGACATGCGCACTTCAGGCTTCACAGTACAAATCCACTCTGAGTTGAGGCCAGGGGGTGGGCTAGAGAGCGAAGCCCTCTGCATCTTCACTGGGGCGCTGTGTTACCTTGCTTGTCCAATCCCGGTGCAGCTCTCATTGTATTTAATATGATAAATATCATAAGAGCTACGTTGGCATTGGCATAAAGCAACCTCTAAATGTACAGTAGAGCGGCTAGCCTGCACGGGGCGGGAAGGTTTTACAATTATCTTCCTTCTTCCAGCTTGTGCGAAGATGCAAAGTGAAGACATCCGTGCTGACAGCAGAGCTGTGCCTGTGCTGTTTGTCCCCGAGATTGGTGCAGACTTAGCTTGGCTTCTTTTTAAAGCTACTTTACGGTGACATACATGGCAGACAAGTAAGGCGCCTGCAAAACCGAACATGCATATAGCCCATGTTATTTTTTCAGCTAGAAATAACTGAGATGGGTGTGTGAGCTGCAGCAAATGATAAAAAGTGAGTATCAGAGGTTTAGAATTAGGCATCTTATGGCCTTGAGCGAGCAATACGAAGAAATAATAATGAGCAATAAAAAAATGTGCACAATGTTAAAAGAAACGAAGCCAGATAAGATGCTTATTTCAATTCAAAGGTAAGGACACAGCCTGTCTACATTTCAATCAGTCATGTACATTTTAAATCATAAACAAGTAGTAATAGTTATTTTGGTTACAGCTGGCATTATTCCATGTATTTAAGATTTGAAACACACTGCTTTTTATAATCACACAGGCTTTTGGTGTATTAAATGTGTATTACATGTGGGTCAACTGCTCCCCTGAAGTGTACAACACTATTGCTTCAAAATAAAACTCACACAGTCACTTCATTTGACAGTCCCTATCACTAATCAGGATGTCCAGTGGTACACAACTACAGTCTAACATCATGCATAAAAAGCCCTTATCTTATAAACAAAAAGAGACAATATAAAATAATATCGGCAGTGCAGCAGAACTGTAAAATGAAAAGAAACATTTTAAATATGACCTTGCTATTAGCCTGTAAAGCACCTCTGCATACCTTTTCCTGCCTGAATAATGCCAAGTCCATGCCCTTTTCTATTTTAGATAGTGTGAAGCACTATTGCCAAGAATCTATTAACTAATTCGTTTTCTGTTGATAAATATACTTTTTGTAACAGAGCCAGTCAGTCACTCATAGACCTTATAACTATACCTCAAACAATCCTGTATTGTCTCTCTTCCAATGAATAGCATACTGTGAGTAGCAAGAACTCGCATGCAATTAATTTACAAGTGAAAAGACAGTACTCTCTGGAAATAGTAACTGGCTAAATTATCAATCATATAGTAGAGTTGTTTCTTCTAGTGATTACAATTTGCCTTCATGCACCCTCAGATTACACTAATGCAAAGTAAATGTGAGATAACGCTAATGCAAAGCCTATTGGCATGCATTTGCCTGTATGCTGAACGTGGAGACAGTGTCTTTTAGCCTGGAACCCCCTTAGGTCATTGGTCACTCGCTTTGCTTACTCAAAGATGACTTGTACGCCTTACCACTCTCAAAAGCCACCAGCCGCCACTGGCCCCTACGAATTATTGGTACTAGTGAGTGTTTTTTTTATCTCTTTCTTTGTGCATCTCCCTGTGATTTAGCTGTACATTTTCTCTTTGAGGTAAACAGTAGAGTTCAGGGAAGTCCATTAATGTGATTTCATCTGGATAAAGATCTTGAGATCTCATTTTTTGTGATTCAGGGTCAAAGGCCATATGATGCTACTTCATGTGATGCCTTTAATTTCAAAAATAGTGTGTGGGGTCACTTCTGCTACCCATGGCGTTTTGGTGAATTGTAGTTCATGAACAAATGTCAAGGTATCCATCTTGGCTCTACCCACCAGGACAGCCTGATTTGGGAAAATGTGAAAAAGAAGCAGACAGTGAATTTTTTGTACTGTTGGAAGTGGCATGTGGAATCTGTTGTTCATCCTGTTCATGGCACAAGCTGGTTCCTAACCAGACTGAGTGGTTTAAAAGCTTTACTCACTTACTGGAGAGGAAGTGCTGGGAGCCAGGTCCGAAATCCCGATGGGCATCCTGCAACTGCTTCAAGCGCTCATTGATGGAGGCCTGCTCAGGGAGAAAGAAAGCTTAGTTTCAGGTTTTGCATATTGAATGTCATATGCATCTACAATTCAATGTAAGTTCAGAAACTCCACCAATGTTTCTGCCCACCTGTGTAAGACACAATGCTTACACGTGATACATATAAACTAACCGCCTGATTCATCATGCTCCCGTTTTGCGAGGCCCTAATAGCGATTCATAGCGAATCGCTATTAAGGACTCGCAAAACGGTAATCATGTAGGAATATGCAAAAAAAATGCGATTCCTTACAATTCCTTATTTGCGATTAGCTAATTGCTAATCGCAAATAAGGAATAACTCGCCATTCATTCCTATGGGCCAAAAGGCCCATAGGAAAGAATGGGGAATATTCCTTATTTGCGATTAGCAATTAGCTAATCGCAAATAAGATTGCGATTTGAAGGGTGCCAGGGGTGTCCACAGGACACCCTGTAGCACCCCTCAAATGACATTTCACACAGGTGTTGCACACACACATGTCCAAAGGACATGTGTGTGTGTAACATGCAACTCAGAAAAATGCTTTTAAATGCATTTTTCTGAGTTTTCGCAATTTACCGCGAGGTCTGACCTCGCAGTAAATTGCGCCTAGAAATTGCGATTTCGCAAATTTAAATAGGATGTTGAATAGCATTTAAGGAATCTCAAATAGAGATTCCTTAAATGTCATTCCTCGCAAAATTGCGAGATCGCAATTAGCGATTTTTACATTTGGGATGCTGAATCCCAAATGCAAAAATCGCTCTCGCAAAGGGCCGGATTCTCAGAATCCGGCCCCTTGCGAGCGCAATTTAGGGTCATGAATCGGGCTGTAAGACATCACCTATGCTGTAAGAGTAGGATTGTTGGAAGGTGAACAATAACAATTGACAAGTGATGCAGTACCTATGAGCTGACTTCAATAGTAAGAGATACAAACCAAATATGTGTCTGCGAAAGGGCAACTTGCAGCAGAGCAGAATGAACCAAATTCACAAAAGTATACATCTAGAAACTGCAAAACGAAGATTTTATGGTATGTGCTTGCACAGTTCACATTGCCCAAATGTCATACTTTTTAACAGAAAGTCAAATGAACGGGAAAAGTAGTAAACCAATGCAAATAATAAGTTTACAGGAAAAGGCAATTTGCAAATGAGTGACACCAATAATGGAATCAGGAAAGGAATGATTGCTGATTCACAAAATTAGGTGCTTCAAATGTTACTTTTCCCAAACGTCTTCAATTTATTTCATAGCTGAGAGATGGAAACCAGGCTGTCTAACCCTATCATCATCAGTGGGGCATGCCGAAACCAGTTGATGCAGGATTAAGGTCTGTTTCGAAGCACATCCTTTCAGATGTCCCAGGTGAGTCATGATATCATTAACAAATATCATTGATTTAAAAAGAAAAGAAAATCACAGTGAAAGTTTTTATGTTTGAAATAGTCGATAAAACACATAGGGGCATATTATCAAGGGTGGCGATAGGGAATTTTCGCTGCTTCAGCGGCCGTTTTCGGCCGCTAAGCGGCGATTATTCTATCGCCCTATGAGCAAGCTGTCGCTAACAGCAGTTAGCGACAGCTTTTAGGTGATAGCGAGCGGTTTGGGGCCCGCTTTGCATGTTAGCGATATTTATCGCTAATAACATGCAAAGTGGGCGTACCCAAACTGTTAGCGGCTGAAAACTGTCGCTAACATCGCTATCGCCTATTAGCAAGGCAGGCCTAGCGATGGAAATATTCGCACTAAGCGCGAATATCTCCAAATATTAACACCTACCCAGACCAGTTCTTAGCCGTGTTATCCAATGGGAGATGGATAACATGGCTAAGAGCATTTCGTCGCTAATGCGTGAATATCGCTGTATTCTCGGCGATATTCACGCATTTCGCCGCTATCGCTGGAAATTGTATCGTTTTGGAGATAAACGTTGCTAATAGCACGTTATCTCAGCGATAAATTCTGGCGATGCTCAGCGATAAAAAGATTGTCGCTAAGCCTTTTTAGCGATCAATATCGCTACTTGTTGGTAATATGCCCCTCAGTGCCTTACATAGTAATGTATTTTGCAGTTGCAAAGCTTGCGATTCTGAAACTCACAAGGTTTCCAACTGCTAAATACTTTTTACGATGACCTAGAGTAAATTATGTGGTCCGGTCCTGGGTCCCTGCTTCAGATGCGACTATGATAGATGCATGCATGCCTATCATTTATGAATAAAAGTGTGCTGTTGGAAACATTTCCAGACAATGCACTATGACAATGAATTAGCTGCTGCTTTAAATTACTTAAAAATAGATTTCTCATTAAGAGAATGAAATTATCAACAGGAACTCGTTTTTACTGATTGGAGACTATCAGATCAAGAAGTTTCCCTGTGGCACGGTAATGTGTAATCAGAGTGTGCAATCATGACCCTTATTTACTCCATTAGTGTTCACATATTATTTAACATATCTCATTCCATCCTATTGACAAACTGATTCGTTTAATACGTTTTGTGACTGAAAACCTGGATTGGAAGCAGTGTTTTGTTATCACACATTTGCGGGTATTATTAGATCTATGTGATAAATAATGAGCAAGATCTAGTTTTGCAACCGGCTCAAAATATTTTGAAATTGGAAATAAAATCCACTGCAAAGAATAAACATTCCAAACTAAGCTGCCCAGCAAATGTCTTTAGGCACCAGATACTTAACACTGCCCCATTTCATTTCATCTGTGTTTTTTAGGACTGGCTTAGAAACAGTTTGAGACATTTTATTAGTCTTATGTTTTCCACAGAATTCATAAAAAATACATGAATCCTGGGGCTTTCCATCAGCCCTCTTCATCTATTGATGTGTTCAAGTGCCATTTACATTTTGATTCTGCCCACTACAGCATATAGCATAGGACAATGGGTCAGCCCACTTATTCCATTGCCTGCTTTGCACAGTGAGTGATGGCATTTTTCCAGATTACAGCTGCATCGCTGACTGAAAACGAGCACACTACAGTGCCAGGGCTGGTGGTTTAGCCCACTTTTTAATTTTTATATATATATATATTTATGTGTACCTGTTAGACCTGGTATTATTTGCTGTGTTTACCCAGTCTTTTTGCTTTTTTACCTCCCGGTTTTGATTCTGTTTTTGCTGGTTTAGTGTCTCTGCACACTTTCTCACTGCTGTTCAGCGTTAAAGTGCAAGTGCTCCTACTCTAAATTGTTTTATGGATTGCTGTTTCCATGATTGCCATATTTGATTTACTAGTAAGTCCATAGTAAAGTGCACTGAGGGTGCCAGGGCCTTTAAATCAAATGCTGCTATTGGGCCTGCAGCACTGGTTGTGCAACCCACACAAGCAGCCCTGTAAAGGGGTCACAGACCTGCCACTGCAGTGCCTGCATGCAGTTTGTATCAACCCAGCAAGTGCACCTACTTGCCAGGTCCTAATCTTCCCTTTTCTTACATGTCATTCACCCCTAAGGTAGGACCAAGCGACCCCTGTGGGCAGTGTATCTGAAAGGTAGGACAGGTACTGGTGTGTGTACCAGGTCCTGGTAGTGAATTACAGTGTATTTCATTTTTCACTATGGAAAGGCTATCAGTCTCATAGGATACAATGGGAGTTTATTTATAACATCTTATAAGCATATCTTCCAATTGGGACAAGATGGATAAACAGGGTTTAGTATGCCTGAACTCAGAGTATAAAAATGCATCTTTTGGTAAAGATGATTTTTATGTTCTGTGATTGAAAATACCACTTTTATGGTCACAAAGCTAGGCTGTTGTTTTCAACACATTAAGCAGGAAAATAAATATATATCCTATACTTTAAGAAGGCATCCAAGATCCATAAATTCTAGAATACTGCCATAATACAAATATTGCACCATTAAATTTCACTTGATAGTCCTTGGATATCTCGGCAAGACCCATTCTTGAACAAACAAATTCAACTTCTGGGAAAAATAATCAAAATATGACTACGCTGCAATTTTTTAGATTAAAGGTTGTGTTTTAGATGGATTTTCACACAGTGTTCAAATGTCTTTCTTAACCATTGTCTTACACAACCCATCGTTAGTGCTACTTTCATTTCTCAAAATACATTTCAGACCCTATAAGCTAAACACAAGCAAACCAGAATTTTCAAAAGTATTTCATCAGGCGGTCACCCTGTACAACCCTCTCGAGTTAGTCGCCCTGCCTAACCAACCCTGTCGAGTTAGATAGATTAAGTTTTGTTGTGGAAGCTTTATTCTGTAAAGTAATGCTGTATTTTCTGAGGATGTTGTCCAACTTTCTTTAGATTGGATAAATCTTTACGGTGTCTCGGTGCTACAGTTTGCAGATCATATGTACAAAGGGCCATGAAGACTCCCTCATTGGGTGAAATGATTTCTGGCTGCAAACCTTCATGTCACTTCACAATTCCCCTCCTATGGGCTATGGAACTAAATGTCCACCGCTCAAAGATATTAAGAGGCAAATGCAGTGGCCTGTTTGACCCTATGATTTCTTCTGTAATGTGAGCCTTTGCAGGAGCAAAACAGAAGCAATTTGGGCACACAATCATGCTAGTGAGGCTGTGGGGGAATGTCCACTTTAGAACTGTATCCTCAATAGTGGGTTTCAGAAAGTACCATAATACTAAGGCGTTCCCCCAAAACAAAGCCCAATTTGCGGAGGAGGCATGAAATTAAAACACAGAGGTGAATTTTACTCACCTCACATATTATGCGAGGGTCACCATGATTTCATTCAATAATGATGCTGCTTTTACAGGGGTATTGTAAGACTATGATTTCTATCACCCTCTATCAAACAGGATCCCTCTTACCTGCAGTTGTTTCCAGCGGGTGTTGATTTGCTCCAATGCCCTTGAATTATCCATAGACAAGTGGACGTCTGAGATGGCAAGCTGGTGGGCGAGGTCATTGACGAGTTTCACCCCATCTTTCATCGGAGAAAGCTCTTCCTTGAACAACTAGAGCACCAAAAGCAATGAAAGGAAAAGGAGAAAAAAGCAACAGATCACTTAGTGGCACTTTACCTATCTTTACCTATCTGTATTCGACGGTAAAAAGCATAAGCAGTGTTTAGAACAAATTCTTTCTTGGAAAACGCCCAAAAAAGAATCATTAAAAAAGCAGCCTGCCTTGACTAATCGAAACTAAAAGAAGGAAATGGGAAAAGTAAACTATCGAGACCAGTCATTTGACCCACGACCAGACAATAGATCCTAACTGTGGTCCAAGACAGGACAGTGATGAACCATGAAACCATGAACATGAGAACAGCTCGCGACAGCCTTTCCCAGAAAAGTGCTGAAGCTCTGCAGCAACCTAATTACTTTGCCGTATTAACCTCATCGCTGCTAAGGAGATTTTCCTGGTGTGCTGGATCCTCAGAATTGGGTGTGGTCATGACGGAACGGTTCCGTCATGAGCACAGCTCAACCGATGCTCAAGACGGAACCGCTCCATCATGAGCATCGAAGGGGTTAATTACTTTGTATATGAATATAATAATAACTAGTCGTTTTGAATCGTGTAGGACAAGGGCTTTGAAACTGTATTTGTTACAGAATAAGTCTCCAAGAAAGAGTTACTTTGTTTACTATTAGGATGGTGAGCAGCCGGAGTCGGAAGCTTCAGTTGCTTGCATATTTGGGTATCTGGTAACCTTTTCTGAGTAATGCTGTGTAGTTAATCTTGCTCCTGAAAGAGTGGGGTCCAAACAAATGTAGTTGATGGCCAAACAACAACATTTCTGAGATGAGTGTTTCTTGATACAAACCTATGACAAGTCCATTTTACACTGTCTGCAAACACCTTTGTCTTGTCATTAAGCATACGGGAGATATTTAATGCTGCAGTGATTTGACTTTACAGCTCTCCTGGATGGGTCAGCAAGTGTTGCCTGCTGGCATCTGCGTTCATGTACATTCCCTTTCACCAGGTCGTCTCAGTTCGAGTATCTCATGCAAAGAGGACTGCAGTAGGGATGGAATACTGATGGGACTGAATATCATGATATCAATATCGAGGGACAAAACATCGTAAGGTAAGTGCACAGAGGGAAGTAAGGATTTACTATTCCGAACTCCACATCTGCATAGCTTGAAGATATATGTCGGAATGTGATCAAGGTCGGTTCATCCGATTGAAACGCATAATGACTTTGTAAGTGAGCAGGAATAAAGATTTTCATGCCAAATCCAAGTGGAGTTCGCGTCTTCTTCATCCCCGCTGGGAGGTTGAGCAAGGAAATCCTGTTTTGAATATATATGCGGACTTGCTGGGTGTTATTCTTTTCTATGGAATAAAACACTGATTTTTGCACTATACCTGGGTTTGGCTTGTTCGTCCTTGTAAAAGTCCGGAGATTGGGGCTGAGACGTGTTGGCGTCGATCAAAGTGAGTTGGATATATATATATATATATTCCTCCACCAAAGCGATCCTCAGACTCTGCGCGCTCAACTGTGGGTGCTCAGCAACGGGGCCGGATCCTGGCCCAATTAATTTTTCCACCAAGTAAGCGGCACTCAGGGTTTGTAAAGTTCAAAAAGTTTCACTTTATTTCTCCAGCTCGGACCAACGCGTTTCAGCCATCACAGGCTTTGTTCACGGTAAGTGAGCTTTTTTCTATGTCCACTATTTATCCCAAGTGGCAGTAAGGGTGCATTATGGGACTAGTGGTTTGTTACAATTCAGTTACTTAATGCAGGATACATGCAACGTGTGCCCACAGTATTCACATATATAAACATTTCATTTTTTATTCGCGCTGCTTTACGCGCACACAGTGATTTACATCTCATATTAATGTCATATGCAGAGTAAGTATTTTAAGTTTAGTACCCGTTCTGATTGGAAAAGGTTTTTCTGGCATTATGTCCCTTTTGGGTATAGTACCCCATCATTCTCTATTCACTCGATATATGCTCAATGTTCGCATAATGGAGCATCTTAGTATTTCTAATCGCGCTGCTTTACGCTCACTGGGCAAATTACATCTCCTATTTACGTCATATACAGAGAATGAATCTGTATGAATAGTATAGTACCCATTCAAATTGCCAAGGTGTTTCACACAATTATTTCTTATACGGGTATAGTACCCAACTCTACTGTATCAACCAGTGTCTGTTCAATGTCCGCATATTACAGTTTTTTCAGTTTTTAATCTAGATGTATGTAAAGCTCCTCATCAAAGTTCATCCCACGGGGCATCTTTGTTTTGAGTCTGATAATGAATTTGGATTCGATTTGTCGTAGTTTACGTAGTCTATTGCCTCCTCGTTTATCCAAATTGACCATATGTATTGCAAAATATGACATTGCTCTCCAATCACTTTTCTGACATAATGACATGTGTTTGGCTGTTGCATATGACATGTCCTTGTTTTTCACAGCCCTGATGTGTTCTAGTATACGTTTTTTTAGAGCACAAGTTGGGCTTCCAATGTAGCATGACCCACATTTGCATTGTATCACATATACTACATGTGTTGAGGTGCACGTGATTTTTCCTTCAATTGGGGTTTTCCTTCCATCCGGTTCATCATAGGTGTTTTTATTCAGGCCAATTTTGCACACTTTATATATACACACACATTTGTTTAATTTACTTAAAACATGTATTCTTTTAAATTGCATTATTTATATTATTTTTATTTATTATTTTATTTTATTACCCTTTACACCCTAAAAACGAATCCCCCCTGCTACCTTTAAATACCCCTGCACCCCATAATCATAACCCACCCTTACTCCTTAAAATACCCTAACACCCTTAAACACTAACCCATCTTAACCCTATAAATATACCCTGAACCCCAAAACCCAAACCTATCCCTAAACCCTAAAAATAACCCTGTACCCCAAACCCCAAACCTAGCCCTGAATCTTATAAATACCCCTGCACCTCAAAACCCAAACCTACCCCTGAACTCTAAAAATACCCCGGTACCCCAAAACCCAAACCTAGCCCTGAACCCTAAAAATACCCCTGTACCCCAAACCGCAAACCTACCCCTGAACCCTAAAATACACCTGTACCCCAAAACCCAAACCTAGCCCTGAAGCCTTAAAATACCCCTGTACCCCAAAACCCAAACCTACCCCTGAACCCTAAAAATACCCCTGTACCCCAAAACCCAAATCTAGCCCTGAACCCTAAAAATAACCCTGTACCCCAAAACCCAAACCTAACCCTGAACCCTAAAATGCCCCTGTACCCCAAAACCCAAACCTAGCCCTGAACCCTAAAATTCCCCTGTACCCCAAAACCCAAACCTAGCCCTGAACCCTTAAAATACCCCTGTACCCCAAAACCCCAGCCTACCCCATAACCCTGAAAATGCCCCTATACCCCAAAACCCAAACCTAGCCCTGAACCCTAAAAATAACCCTGTACCCCAAAACCCAAACCTAACCCTGAACCCTAAAATACCCCTGTACCCCAAAACCCAAACCTAGCCCTGAACCCTAAAATTCCCCTGTACCCCAAAACCCAAACCTAGCCCTGAACCCTAAAAATACCCCTGTACCCCAAAACCCATACCTATCCCTGAACCCTAAAACTACCCCTGTACCCCATAACCCAAAACTATACCTGAACCCTTAAAGTACCCAAACACCCCAAAACATATACCCCTATACCCATACTTACCTTATACAAACATTAAAAAAAAACATACTTTTACCATTCATGCATTTACAACGCATTTCGTTGTAAATTTATGCGTGGTAAAAGCATATAAAATGTAATGCTATGCGTTATAATGGCATTGCGGAGTCATGGTACTTTTGTAATGAAAGTATGCGGAGTGATGGTATGCGGAAAGAAAGTTGCGGAATAATGGCTGTTTACCCTCCCCCGGTAAGTACATTGGTGGCACGGCGGTCCAGATCTCCAGCAACATACTCATATTTTTTCACCACCCGTTTGAAAAATGCACAGGTCTCTCTCATAGATGGCCAGCAACGACATACACTTTTAGACACACCTCCCGCCACAAGTTCTAGAATTGCGAACTTTAGAGCTGGGGAGCTACGTTCGAATCTCGGCATCAGCTCAACATCCTGTCATTCCAGGCAAATTGCTTTGTCTCCCCGTGCCTACCACAAATGAATGTGTTCTTCTGTAATGTAAATTGTGCTCATGCCATGTTGTCGAGTTTGTGCTATATAATATTGCAAGGAAAAATAAAGTAGGGAAACTCGAGTTCACACGCTAAGTGCATCAGCAGTGCACTGTGAATCGGAGCGTTACACAGGCCTGTCACAGATAAGAAATGCTATCAAAACCAAATCTTACAAAACAATATACTACTGGCCGGCAGCAATTCATACCCGGACAACGTCGGGACGGGCTGCTAGTATATATATATAGCATGCTAAATGTAACTTGCGCCAATACCTTTCACTGCTTATGACTTCACATATAAGATCACTCATTTCATGTTGTATGACATCATTTATGACATCTCAAACTACATCATTTATGACATCACTGATGACATCTCAAATTACATAATTGATGACATCATTGATGCCCTGAATTGCTCCAAAACCCTTTTCATTATGTTAAAGGAGCTCGCTTGTTCTGCCACCCTAGCTAGGCCTCCCTCTCAATTAACGACAATGTGAGGATCTTGCGACCTTGTTCGTCCTGAAAATCGAAAAAATCTACTTAGATATTGCGAGTTTGCGGTGCAACAACCCCCCTCCTTTGCAACCTGCTAACTCCCCACTAACAGCTTCTACACCACCCGTAGCGGCCTCTACCCATCCTGACCAGGACGTGCTGTCTTGCATCCACTCTAATAACATGGACACTTGGCACCTACTTAATGCAGCCTCCTTTTAAAGACTCCTAGATAGTGTCAAACTGGTCACCCAAGGACCCCCTGCCTATCCCTGTGCTCAAGCAACTTGAGTCAACTTGAGTCTCCATCTTTGCTTGCCATCATGGACCTTTTAAATGCCTCCCTACAAGAAGCCCAAGATCCACCAGACTGGAAGCATGCCATGGTGATCCCCCTCCTAAAAAAGGCCAATGCTGACCCCGACTTACCCTCCAATTAGCGGCCTATTTCTCTACTACCGTCTTTTTCCAAAATCTTGGAGAAACACATCCACTCTCAACTCTCTAATTTTGTCGAAACTAATAAATTCCTTCACCCAGCACAATCTGGCTTCAGAGCTGGTTTCTCTACAGAAACAACGTTACTAGGGGTAACGGAACGGCTGCTGCGTCACCTGGACTTTGGAGATACGGTCACCCTCATTTTACTAGACCTGAGCACGGCATTTGACACGTTATCTCACATAATATTGGTAAAAATGTTAAGATCTCGAGGCGTCAGTGGCTCAGCCTTGAACTGGCTGATTAAGTTTCTTGCCAACCGCACTTTTCAAATTTTTTTCCCCAACATCCTGCTCCGACATCCATCCCTCACACTATGGGGTACCCCAGGGCTACATCCTTAGCCCCCTACTCTTTAACCTATACATGAGACCCTTAGCCGACGTCACGGATGAGACTGGGCTGTCCCTGTTTTCCTATGCGTACGACTCCCAAATCATCTTTTCTCTCTCCATGGAGAGCGTGACCGGGCCATCTTCCCTTCAGCTTGGCCTGGGTAAAATTGCATCATGGATGCAGACTAAGTACCTTAATCTCAACGGAGAGAAGGCGGAGGTCCTGATCCAGATCTCTGGGGCCCACAACACTGGCCCGGTGAAATGGGAGCACTTCCTCGGCCCTCTAGTCGAGTCTGCAACCTAGGTGTCATCATTGATGACTCGCTTACTATGCACCATCAGGCAGTCAAGCGGACCTCCATTTGCTTTACCATCTTGAAGTGGCTAAAAAATATCATATGAATGTTGGCCGAGTCTACTCGAAGAACAGTAGTCCAGGCTCTTATCACCTCGAGACTAGACTACGTAAACGTTCTCTACCTCGGATCCAACAAGGAAGTGACTCGCAGACTGCAGATGGTGCAGAACTCTGCGACAAGACTACTCTGCAGGGTCCCTAGAGCTACCTCTGTCTCAAGTCATCTGCGGACCCTTCATTGGCTCAGGGTGGAGAACAGAATCAAGTTCAAAGCCCTGAGCTACATGTTCAAAATCAAAACTGGAGCTGCCCCTCAATATCTGCAATCTCTGGTCAGCCCCTACGTGCCTTCCCGGTGCCTTCGCTCATCCACTCAAGAGAAATTCTCAGTGCTAAGAATCAAATTATCTCGGATGGGAGGCAGATCATTAGCACACCTCGTTCCCTCACTTTGGAATGCACTTCCCACAGCCATCTGGAACGAAACGGTCTACACACTTTTTCGTAAATCCCTCAAGATTTGGCTTTTCAACCAGTAACCTAATAAGCTGCTATATATTCATCTGATCTGCTCCGGCGCCGCAAAACCCTTTTTGGGTAGCTGTCGCATCCTACAAATTTAATAAATAAATAAATTAATTAATTGTAGCTTCTTTTTTACACATTGCTCTATAAACAGGTAGAGCATTAGAGCTAGGAAGGCAAGTGCAAAATAGCTAAGAATAATTTTCTTAGAAACTCACCCTTTCTGGGCTGTTTACTCCCATGTGTTGGTGCTCAATGGAACTGGTGGTGGCTGACTCTGACTGTGTCCTGGGCTCTGCTAGTCAGGCTCAGGGCCAGTGCTATGTTAATCACAAACATATACATTGAGGCACACTTATAATGTTCATGACTTACCCTATAAGTCCCTAGTAGATAATAGGGCCAAGGGATAAAAACTACCTATAAATCCCAAGTATATATTAGGGCATGGCAGTTTAGAGGCCAGCAGCCTTTGTTGCACTAGCATGTGTGCACTACTGAGAGCCTGAGGTAATTTTAAAATCAGCCCTGTGTAGCAGCACTGCTTTTAAAAATAAAATTAACTGCAAACTCGACTTTGGTGGGGATGGCGCGGACTTTCAGAATAAATTCTGAATTAAAGCACGCAGCAATGAAACTCCCATAATTTTACTTTACTAATGAGTGTTGCATGTTTTGCACGTTTTTGTACTAACACAACCTAGAATAATGTGCACCTACACGAACACACAGGTTTAATCATTTGTGCTCTTGTCATGTTTGTCATTCTGCTGTAAATAATACATTTACTTTGTCTATTGTTTTGTTGTATATTAACTGCTGCTGTTTCAAATAATAGCATATGCATTCTTTTAAATGTGCTTTTGTTTATGTCATGTCATCTCATGTGTTTGTGTTTTGTTTATCTTTTGTATGCAAAACTAGGTAATATAGACTAATGGGTTAATATTAGTAAAGGGGGTGGGTAACAGAATAATGATCATTTCTTGAATTAATTATTGTCTTGTGTTTCCTTGCATACTAGACCCATGCTAAAAGAGGCCTGTGGCCTATTTCTAAAATGGATGTCCGAAGTCCTGTCTAAAGTTGGGCCTTGCACAGTAACGTTTGAAAGTGAAAATATTTCCTACAATAATTCTTTGAAAGTGGCTCGTAAAACAAGGCTGTGTGGAAACTATGAAAGGACACTTGATTCAGCTTTCATGGTCAAGGGCTGGATGTTCAGCAGCGGAAAAGCTTGGACGGAGGAAGTAATAGTTGATTCTGCCTAAATGTTACATTTCATGGGAAGCCTGTGACACTCATAGACTGTGAACAATGCCGCTCTTGAAGAAACGTGTCTTTTGCTTTGTGAAAGACATATGACTTCATCGAATGATGTCCCTAGACCAATCGTGTTTCGTCTTGCTTGAATATTTATATTCTTTTAGTTAATTTTAGATAGGAAAAAGGTATAAAAATTGCCCCCTTCGAAGGAGCACTGCTGGCTCGTTCCTGTGCTCCAGAAATGCTGACGGACATTCGTTTCACGTAAGATTCATTGAGACTTTACTTTTTCCCTTTAGGTTTCCTTTAGCTAAGTTAGGGAAATAGGGCTTAAATATCCTAAATGTTTGAGCACTTCTCATGCTGAGTTTGGTTTGAGCTGTCAGTCAAATGTGTCTTTCTAATAAATAATTTTGCTTAATTAAAAAATTGCTTATAAAAGAATTTACGCTTTTAAATGCATTCTGCTTTATAATAAAGTTAATAAAAGATTTGAAATGACAAGCTGGACTTGTTTGTTTCTTTGAGTTACCATTAGTTAATCCATTGCCTTTGATATGTGACTTAATTAAATGTTTATAAAGTGTTTCTGATTAATTAGGTCATAAGATTCAGCTGGTCAAATCATGTCTCTGTCGTATATGGGCCTAGTGTTTGATTTATAAATTATGGTGAGTATCGTGGTGTAGAGTTGTACTTATGAGACAGAAATTCTCTTGGCCCGCTGGATCAAATTCCTGGTAGCAGAGTTTGGTTACTATGGTAACTGACATGTTACATGGTAATTACATAGGATACATGTTTCACACATGTTAAGTTTTGTCTAGTTGTTAATTGTTGTCGAAAGGTTTTTCCAGCAGTGTGAAAAGCCTATGTGCCGGCAGAGTAGTGTGACAGGTGAAGTTACACAGTTCATTTGTTTCGTTTCAAATTAGTGGTACAGAAATATCACTAAGTGTTGTGGACGTACAACACAAGTTTAGGGATTTAGGTATGACAGATTGCATGAATAGTGAGGTTTGCCTATGAAATCGTAGCTTTGAGTATAGGGACTAGGAGCCCGTTTTAAAACTCGTTGTGAAAAAAGTAGTAGGATTTTTCCGAGCTTGTGTGAAGGGTGGGGTAGCGTCGTCTATTCTTACTGGCGTTTCTAGATTTCCATTCGTTGGTTAAAGTCTTGCTGTAGATTTCATGTATGCATGAATAGGGGTTTTCCGTATAAAAGTTGTAAAACTGTTTTTATGAAAATAGCGTTGTCTATTTCTTGAGAGTGGAATCTTGAATGTTTGGTAAAACTATTACTTTGTTTAGCGAAACGGACAAATGGTTTGTTTTTACGTAGTTATTAACTGACATCCATTGAAAAGGATTGTTTTAAAATGGCGCTGTGAAAACATTTTGTAAGGAAGGGGTGAGTTTACGGAGTGACACTGACACGCTCAGCTTTACTGCAGCGGCAGTATACGTCACAGGGTTCGCGCTGTGATTGGTCGACATACGTTACAGCGAGTACGCTGATTGGTTCATGTGACCAAAACGAGCTGTTAGCTGATTGGTCAGTTCTGAAAGCTGGTTTCTCATTGTTTGAGCAAGGTGGTGACATGGCTTAACCTGATTGGCTTGTTGGTGAGTTTCGCGCACGGATTGGTCAGAGTAGCGGAACAACAGAAAAATATTTACGATCATTTCTAAATTATACGAATTAGTTTAAAAACATGAGTTATTGGAATAGAGAAGAGAAAAAGCCTTCATGGTTTCAGAAAATTAAAAATGTATTCAACCCTGACAAGAAAATTGAAGCGCGTGGTGGAAAATTACTTCATAAGTATAAAACGCCCGCAGCATATATGGAAGGAGAATATGGTTATCATACCGTTCTCAGGTTTGAAAATTGGATGCAATACACTAGAGATGATGGTGTTTTAGCCTGGCCAGAGGATGGGTCATTTAATGTTAAAGTTTTAAGAAACTTAAGAGCTAAAATGATGGCTCTTTCACCAAGACCCAGACCCGCTCAATTTGAAGCTTTAGTTGAATGGGAAGTTGAAATGATGGAACTTGAGCGAGAAAATTGGGGAGCTCCGAGAAGCTTATATAGGGAAACTCACCAAGATAAAATGCGTCGTTGGAGGAAAGGAGACATGCATGAAGGATTGTATCCGGTTTTGGAGATGGTTGTAGAATCAGGCCAAAAGAATTCTCAGAAAAAAGGTCATCTTGATCAAGAATTAGATGATGCAGTTTTAGAAGACATGTTGAATAGTCCTCCACCTTATCAGCCAGGTTGTTCACATTCCACTCCAAGAAGTCTTCCAAATATTTCTCCTAGTGCGCCTAGGGAAATTGAAGATTCACCCAGATCTATGAAATTACCTGATAGAGCGAGATCGAGAAGCAAAACAAATACCCCAAGAGAAAATTCTAACTCGAGAAATAATTTCCAGAGAAATGATAAGAGGACATTGCCTGAAGATATACCAAATATAACAGAATATTTTAAAGCAAAGGGAGAATTAATTCAACAATTAACAAAAGGCATGGAAGCAGTGACAGTCCCAGTTACAATTGGTCCTGTTGTACCAGTTTTTGATCAAAGTGAAAATAGGCATTCTGTTATAGCGAATCCTTTAAATGCAGAAATTCAAAAAGTGGCTGAAAAAACAAAGATAAAACAATGCCAAATTTAACTTTAAATCAAGGTTTGTCAAATGTCACACCATCAGCTGCAGAATCAGATTCTGGTTCCATAAATAGAACAGATTTAACACAAGTTCCTGAATCTAAACAACTTGATGTTGCAAAATTAAAAGCAGATTTAGAAGAATTAATTATTGGCACAATTGGTACTGACTGTTTGAAGCAATATCAGGATGATGAACGGCTATTAATTTGTTAAAGCATTCAGTGGAAAACTAAAAATAAATATTAACAGTTTGAAGAGGTGGCAGCTGAATTGGAAATAGATTTAACTCGCCAGAAGCAATTGCAAAAGCATTACAGAGTGGATTTTTCTGAGAAAGATATAGAGAATCTAAATACTACAGGTAGAATAACCCATATAAAAGAATTGATTGTGTTTTTAAAAAGATTCTGTGATTTAAGTAAATGGAGAGTTAAATGGACAAAGAAAAGAGAAGAAGAAAAGAGAGACAGGGGAGAAGTTTTTGGTGAATTTCCGATGTGGGAAATATCTGGCGGGGGTTATGTTCATGTTCCATGGACAAGACAGGATATTTTACTGTTCACAAATGATTTTCCTCGGTTGAGAGAAAAGCCGGTGGAATGGTATCGTCAGGTTGATAGATTCATTAAAGTCTCAAAAGTTCTGTGGATTGATCTTGATGGTTTCTTTGACATTGTTGTCCCGTCAGATCTTTGGACAGAATGTAAAATTTCTGTTAGCTGGCCCAAGGAGGAACCGCAGCGACATAAAGTAACAGGCGCTCCTTCAGACATTGTCATGGATTTCTATGACAAAGTAATTGTTTGGCTGAAAGACAAGATTCCTGCAAAAGAAGTAGATTGGGTTAAAATAGACAGAACAAATCAGGAACCAAAAAGTGAAAGTGATATGAGCCACTTCATTTACAGGTTTGTTTATGGTCTGAGACCTGAGATAGGGGATATGATTAGAACTGGAATTGTCGGTTGGCAAGCACTCTCAGTTGATGACATCCTGAGAAAGGCAAAATATTGCAGTGATGAATTAGATGAAAAGCAGAAGAAACTCAAGGAAAAGGCAATTTGGGCACAAGTGAAGGTAGCTGAACAGCAGATAGCAACATTAAAAAATAAAAATTTTCAGCAGAATCCAGGGAAGTTCAAGGGGAACTTTTCAAATAAGCCAAAATTTGATATAAATATTGAGGAGTTAAAACAAAAGCTACCTTGTTTTAATTGCAGCGAAATTGGACACTGGAAGTGTGAGTGTAAAAATCCGCCCAGAAATTTTAAAAATTCATCATTGAATCCACAGATGCAGAGTGAGGTAAATCAGCAGCAACAGCAACAGCTTCAGCGACAGTTAAATGAAATAAGTCAGCAGCAACAGCTACAGCGACAGTTAGCGAATCAGCAGAACCAATTGATTCAGCAGAACCAAATTCCACAGCCACCTTTGCCAAATTGCATGAATACACAGAGATACAATCCAGAAACGGGTTTCTGCGGAGCTGGACAGGTAAAAAGATCACAAAAAGCAAATGTGTCAAATGTCTCTCAACAATTTTGGTTAAAAGAAAACGAGAGCAGTGACTCTGAGGATTATTCATGACGGTGCCTGAGAGAGGAAGAAGAGTGTGTGCTTGGAGCCACTCTTGAGGTAGATCAGTCAGGTCCATTTGTTGATGGTAAAGTGAATGACAAAGATATCACTTTTCTTGTGGACACTGGTGCTACCCGTTCTACTGTTAGATCAGTGGAAATTGAAAATCTTCCTCTCTCGGGTGATTCTATCCAGGTAGTTGGTGTAGCTAATCAGCAGATTAAAACGAATCTGACAAAACCAGTGGATGTAGAAATTGGAAATTACAAAGACAAACACAGATTTGTTGTCACAGCAGTCCTGTTAATCTTTTAGGTCGGGATCTGCTATGCAAGATGAATTGTAAAATGTATTGTTCACCAGAGGATATTGAGCTTCAAACTCTAGAAGAAGATGGTTTGTACAAATTGACACTATTAATGGTTGACGAAGAAAATAAAATGTTTCCTGCTTTTGATAAAAATAACTTACCTGAAGAACTGAAATAGACAGTAAATCCGAAAATTTGGGATCTAACTGGTGATGAAATGGGTTTAATGAAACATGTAGACCCAGTAAAAATTACTGTGAGACAGGGAATAGATTTTCCCAACATTCCCCAGTACAAAATAAAACCTGAAACAATTGAGGGTCTTATTCATGTGATTGAAAAATTCATTAAGCAAGGTGTTTTGAGAGAAATTGAGAGTAGCCAATGAAATTCACCGATTATGGGTATTAAAAAGCCAAACGGAATGTACAGAATAGTTCAGGACCTGAGAAAAGTTAATAAGATGTTGTTCCTTGCTGTCCAGTTGTACCAAATCCAGCGGTAATTCTATATCAGATTCCGCATGATGCAGAATGGTACACGGTAATTGACCTATGTAATGCCTTCTTTACAGTTCCACTGCATCCAGATAGCCAGTAAATTTTTGCATTTCGGTTCCAGGATCGCATATTAGCATGGTTTCATATCCCTCAAGGGTATACTGAGAGTCCATCTATCTTTAATCAGTTATTAAAGAAATCCCTGGAAGATTTAAAATTACCTGGAGAGTCAACATTGGTCCAGTATATAGATGACCTCCTGATTGCAGGAAGAACAGGAGAAAATTGTGTGACTGACACCGTTACACTTTTGATGTTACACTTTTGAATCGCTTGGCAGATGAAGGGCATAAAGTGGCACCTGCAAAACTACAGTTTTGAAAACAAGAAGTTAAATACCTTGGCCACAGAATTGCAAAGGGAATTAGACAAGTGACAATTGAGAGAATAAAAATGATTCGGGCAATACAACCACCAACAACTCAAAGGCAGATCAGGATGTTTCTAGGAATGGTTGGTTATTGTCGTCAATAGATTTGTGGGTTTTCAGTAATTGCAAAACCTTTGCAAAGATTAACAAAGGCAGACATAAAGGACCCGATTGTTTTGACAAAAACAGAATTAGAGGCTTTTGTAAAGTTAAAGAAAAGTCTCTGTGAAACACCAGCATTGGGTATGCCTGATTATGATAAGGAATTTGAGCTGTACTGCAGTGAAAGGGAGGGTTGTGCATTGTCAGTTCTCATTCAGAAACATGGAAAAATGAGAAAACCTATAGCTTACTTTTCGGCTGTTCTTGATCCTGTTGCAAAAGCATTGCCAGGTTGCTTAAAAGCAGTGGCTGCAACACCAGTGGCGTAACGAAACCTTAGGGGGCCCCCCTGCAATGTACTGCAAGGGGGCCCCCTTATTCGATCACACTACCACCCGCTGGTTTAAAGCACCGGACCCTCATAACCTACCTCAAAGCTAGCAGCAGGTTTTTCACTGATACAAATGGCTTCAAGGAAATCAACAAGTTCTGCAGTAAGGGAGAAATTTGGGTAT
The DNA here is from genome assembly GCF_964263255.1 of Lissotriton vulgaris. NCBI lineage: Eukaryota > Metazoa > Chordata > Amphibia > Caudata > Salamandridae > Lissotriton > Lissotriton vulgaris. The sequence goes on along the minus strand of NC_141691.1, from coordinate 481,401,564 downwards.
TTAAAAACTGTTTTTTGGTGTTATTGGTTTACAAAATTAAGGTATAGGTGAAAAAGGGGACATGCTTGGTGACAAGAAGGGATTCCATTGCAGTCATAGGGCTACAAGCATTTCAAAGTTAGTAGTGAGCAAAAGTGGTGACTTTGTGTTACTGAAACTTCCATTTGCAGTGCACCAATGGACCAGGTTACCGGTCATTTTAATGTCTCACATTTCTTGATCAATCTTTTCTGGTCAGCCACTCATCTTTAGCCCTCATTCTTTCATAACCATTTCTGCTTTGAACAGTTCACCTGATCTCTTATACTTCATGCACTTTTACCCTTTTCCAGCATATTTAGGCCTCCCTGCCACTAGCACTGATGTCATTTACCTTTGTCGTTCTTATCTCTAGCCTTCCCAGTTACCCTACTCACTGCTTCCAGTTCTCTTCTCTCTCCCAGCTCTCTTAATTCCTCCGGTTTCATAAATTGTTTGGAGTTTCCTCTTCGAACACAAGATTATTTTTCTCATTCTCATGCTGCTGTCATGATCCCTCACACTTATGCCACTTGTTCTGACAGTTTCTCCCTCTGCTATATTTCTCCTGGGTTGCTTTGCACCTCAGTCTCTCATTAGTACACTCTATCTCTTCCAATTTGCTGCTTTCCTTAAACTCTGATACTCTCATTCTCTAAACTATACCTCTAACGTTTCACACTCACCCCTATCTCTCCCAGTTTTACTGCCACCCTAAGCTCATTCCCCTCTCACTCCTCATATTTACCTTCAACTTGCACACATCACATTCTCTCATATCTATACCACCCTCCCTCTTACATTTAATTTTACCTTTGCCCATTATCTCTCTTCAGTTCATCTCTTACTTTCCACTTTATTCTCCTCCTTATCTCCCTATCACCTCTCAATGCTACTGTCAGCACTGTCTCTGATAGTCTTGCTTCTGCATCCCCAGTTTCCAAACTATGTTCATCTTTACCACTTTGTTTATTTCCAAACCACTATCACACTTGTTTCCTTCACAGATCCCTCCCTCATTCCCAGGCACCCAATTACTTCTTGTTTCATTCTTTTATTACTCAGAATTTTCCTTTCAGCTAACTCAACTTCAGCTTCCCTTACTCCTTAACCTCTTTATTTCCATATTTTCCACTTATGCAGTGCAATCTTCATTCACACACCCACAGCAAGTACTATGCAGGCGGCAGCATTGCAAAGGAGAGAAAAATGTCCTCATGCAGGTTATGCACAAGCAGTACCTGTGTAAGTTTCCTTCACACAAAAGAAAAATAGCAGAGCAATGTAATGAAAGCTTTCCTGATGCAAAATAGGCATAGCAGAGGCAACTTCTGTGCAAGCTTCCTTCACACAAACAACAAGCACACCACGAGCAACAGCACTGCAAACTTTCCCTGCACAGAAAAGTTACAGCATGGACATCAGCATTCAAATTGCTATCACATCAGCGAGTTACTGTGAGCATCAGTGCAAGCTTCTCTAGCAAGACAAGTTCAGCATGGGTAGCAGATGTGAAAGCTTCTCTCGCACTAAACATGAAAAATATGAGCAGCAGCTGTAGAGGTTTCCCCAAGAAACAGATACAGCCCAGGAATCAAGTTCTGCAAATTTCCCTCACAACAGTGGTACACCATGGGAAGCTCCAAGCAATAACAGTCACCTTCATTAGAGAGGTACTTTAGTGACAGCAGCGGTGCAAGGATCTCTCACCCAAACAGGTAGAAACCACAGCAGCAGAACAAGCCTATGTGACAAAAAGTGATGAAGTATGGAGGGATAGGTGTGCACAGGTGACAACATGTCATATGTGACACTGTCAGTCATTCCTGGCATTTTATCCAAAAGCACGGTGCAAACAAGGATTTCTGATCCCATGTTTAAAAGCTAAACTCAAAACTACCAGTTCCAGAATGCACATTTATCTTGGATAAAAAGCTAGAACCAGCTAAGGTTTCTCATATGATGGCAGGAGAGTGTGGGTGTATGTGAAAACGTCCACACCACTATGTCAAACTTGCCAGGTACATATTGTAAAATGTGATGAAATATACAACCTCAGTGTGCTATCAGGTGCAACATTAAAGAAGCATTTTTTTAAATCTTGTTATGTTAGGTTATGTTATAGAGCATTTTATTACGCGCTCTGCTACTACAGAGTATCCTGGCGCGATATGTAAGCACTAAACTGACCCAATCCAAAAAGAAAGAAACAGAGAACTAAATATTAAGATTAAAAAGATGGGTTTTTAGCCCTTTCTTAAATCCTGCCAATGTAGTTGATGATCTCAAAAAAAGCGGCAAGGCATTCCAGGCCCGTGCTGTTTGGACAGAAATTGACTGACCACCCAGTCTCGCATATCTGACTTTAGGCATAGACATCAGACGGAGATTGGCCGATCGAAGAGCACGATGAGGAGTGTAAAAGGAAAACCTCTTGTGCAAGTATTGGGGGCCTTGCTGATGCACGGCCCGAAAGGCCAGAACCAATGATTTGAACATAATGCGATGTGCCACTGGGAGCCAGTGGAGCTCTCGAAGATGGGCACGTGCACTAGTTCTTCGTGGAAGATGGTACAGAAGTCGCACGGCCGCGTTCTGAATGATCTGCATTCGCTTTATAAGGTATTTAGGGAGACCACTGTAGAGAGCATTGGCATAATCGAGCCTTGACAGGATCAGAGCACGCAAAACAGTCTCCTTCGCCTCCCTGTGGAGAAGTGGAAGGAATCTCTTGAGTGACTTGAGGGTCGCAAAACAGGTCGCAGTAAGTTTTTTGAGATGAGCTTCAAACTTAAGATCCTGTCCAAACCAGACCCCCAGGTTTTTGGCCGGGCCTCCGTGATAGCTAGGACATGCAAAATCAGTCGGCCAAATAAGCTCCCTAAAATTGGCCGGAAAATTGCCATAGAATAGTAGCTCTGACTTGTCCTCGTTGCATTTGAGCTGGGCTGAGACAAGCCATCGGAAAACATTGGTCAAACAAGAACAGACAGCCTGAGCGTCTAAGCAGTCCTTAGGCCAGGTGAACAACAGCTGCGTGTCATCAGCGTATGACATTATTTTGGCTCCCCACTGCTCAGCCAGATAGATCAACGGGGTCATATAAACGTTGAACAGCAGTGGGCTTAGCGTCGAGCCCTGTGGAACCCCGGTGGTGAGCTTCTTGGGTGATGAGGCAAATGGGGGCAACCATACCTGCTGCGACCGCTCCGACAGAAACGAAGAAAGCCAGGCCAGAACCGCACCCGACAGCCCCACCTCTGCCAGCCTAGTCAGCAACTGGGCATGGGGTACCGTGTCGAAGGCGGCAGATAAGTCCAGCAAGACCAGGACCGCTCTGCCGCCTCCGTCAAGACACTCCCTAATGGCCTCTGAAACTTCCACCAGAGCCGTTTCAGTGCTGAAAGCAGCCCTGAACCCCGATTGTAGCTTTCAAAGTTATAATATATAGGTTTTAGAGATACCTGCAGGATCCAATTTCTTTTTATTTTACCTATGGTTCCAATTCACCTTATGGGGTGTGTCTAGGTTCCATTTCAATATGCGGTTTTTGGTATCTGTGTATTATTTTCGTATGTGTAGACCATTTAAATGAACATGAAAAAACATAGTTTGGAGAGTTCATAATGATCTAAGTAAAGAGGTAAGCCAGGGGACTCTGCACCATGGAAAATAAAATCTAGATGGGTGATTGGCACTATCTCTCACTTTCTGAATCCAAGGCGGACCACACAAAATCCCAGGTCTGATTTTGCATTACAGGCATCCAGTATGGCAATCTTTGTTGGTACCCTGTCCCACTGTCCATGACCTCCTACTTGGATTCCCTCACTACCTCCCTCCATCGGTGCACCTCATCTCTCCATAATCTCATGTATCGTGTCAGAGCACGCTTTATGTCACACAGACTTAGTGCACAGAGACAAGAAATCCCTCTACCCAGTCCACTATTACTTTTTTTTAATTGGTGCTTTCATGTTAAAAAATCTTTTTTTTATTTACCAACCCAATTAGTGTCCTCGGTCTTGGATCAGTACCTAAAAATGTTTAAATAAATAGTGCCTTGTCCATCTCGCTGGCATGCACGTACTTTGTAAAGCATGGGTGCTGGATTAGAATGATGGGACTGGCATCTCACCTTTTTTTTCTCTTCATTTTGACTATTCTACCAGGCATCCTGATGCTGTACAGGACCGCCAAAAGCAAAAGGCTAAGCCAAAAGGTCCCAAGGGCGTAACCAATTGGATTGACCAGTGTCTGTATTTATGAATCTTAAATTTAATAACATCCTCTGGTGGGGGAATTACAGTGATACCAGCAGAGTTCATGTCATGTTATTTTGATATCAAAGGCATAATAGGTATTTTTGTCTGATCTATTTTTCCGGATAGAGACTGCCCAGACCTGCTGCAAAACCCAGAGTAGATAAATGCCTGTGAGATCTGTAGCAGGCCCCATTAAGGGCCACCATATCTAATCGCCTTTGTTGCATTTGCATAGAATAATTACCTGGAACTTAGCTAACAGTACCCAAATGGGTAGCAACATATTTTATTTCTTTTGTTTTTATGTCACACTCATCGTACCGAATCATGCGACCAAGTTATGTGTGCTCAGTGTAGTTTTTAGTAGGATTTATCTGGGAATACGATGGTACTGAACTACATTATTTGAAATGTGAGAGGGACGCTAGTATGATGAGGGTGATTTGGCCTTCAGTTTCCAGTAATGGATGCATCCACAGAGGAATGGGAAGTGGGAAACAATCTTTTTATTCATTGAATTAACCTGAATGGAGAAAGATAATTGAGAGTCGAAGACGGCAGCCAGATTTTTAACTTAATTACACAAGTAAGTGATAGAGGCTAGATTGTTTTCAAGAGTCTGCTTTACATGGCCAATGAGCAGCATCTCAGCTTGTGCACCATTCAGGCATTGTCAATTGTTTGTGTTCCATGTGTGTGTGTGTGTTGGAAGCAGTTGTGCAATTGAGTTCTATTTTCCGCACCTTGATGCCTACCCCGTCAATTCAAGAATTTATATTGGGGACCTTAACCATCTTGTAGGCTAGCTCCGCTGTGTAGGCCCTTTACGGCAGCCACTACTCTTCTCTGCTGGCTGAGCCGGTAGGAGAACCAGGCTGGAGACTAAAATGCTACTCACTCTCCTTGTTTTTGCCGTGGCCTGGACCCTGGTCCCCTCTGCAACACTTTTAACACCTGGAATAATGAGACTTCATGCACCCTCTCAGTCAGTCTCTCATTAAGAAGCCCCCAACACTAGTGCCTGCTACTACCGTGTGCTGACACTCAAATACAGCAGTCATCAACAGAAAGATGACCAGTCAACCTTTGTGAAAGGCCTTCCACTGCGCTGCAACACGAGTCGCTGCATTTTTAGCAACTTTTGACCCGTTTGAGATAGAACCAAATCTTTTTAGTTAAACTCTGCAGCTTATGCAGTAGATGGTGGATTATGTTGCAAATGCGCCAAATCCATAACTATGCAGAAAATGCAGCAGCCACAAAATCACATAATTCCAGTGGCCCAGGTTTAGCAACGTGCTCAGTGCAATGCACTGGCATACAGTTTATCTTTATAAGGGTTTTGTGAGGTTCTTGAGGTACTCAAAGCAGTCTCCCTTGTTCCATAGCACAGTGTGCCTCCACCATATGACTCGATTATTCCCAAACTGCCCAGCTAGTCTGTCTATCGACACCCTTACAAAAATGGGAATATACACATCTGTTTAAGCACACAGCCAGTCACCGTTCTGTGTTTTTCAAAGCCTAATCGTCAGTTTGTGTACATGCATTCTGTTTTGATTTGCACATTTGCTCATATTTTATCAGTGGATGACCCTATATGCAGTTGATTCTATCTGGGAATAAGAAAAAAACAAGCATGGGCAGGTTTATGAGCGGGGGAAGCTGGGAGGTGCATTCTGCGCCTGTCAATCAGGCCACTCTCCTCAGTGTCAGCGTTTTAATAACAAGGAGTACATATGCTTTGTAAAAGACGCTATTATGCATCCAGAATATAGGGACATGTGAAAAATTAAACATAGCTCTTCGGGGGAGCCCACAAGTCTTACATACATTCAATGTAAATATAGCCAATATGTAAGCACATAGTAAGGGAAAGTTGTCATTTAAACAGACAAGATCATCCACCAAAAATTCAATTTGAGCATTTATTGCTAAAATTAATATATTTCTGACACATTTATATACAGTTTCTTTCAATACATGTCAATAGAAACTTAAACATGTGATTGAAACTTGTTACTGCAAAGAAGTTAATGAGCAGGATGCATGATCGTATCACTCGAAGGAAAGTACACAAACCTTGGGAAGAAAATAGAGATACATAAAAAAAACACCGAGTTCACTACACAATGCAATGTGCAAGTGCACAACACTGAATACGATGGCTTCTAGGCCACAGAGAGGCATGCAACCTCGCAGACATGTTAAGGTTAATGGGTGCTTTAAATTTACTTAAAAATGACATTGAAATTCGTCCACGTAACATATCAGCGCGTGTTAAGTCATGATCTGTAATAAAACGTTCATAATAAATCACCGTATTAAGGCATGGAATATATGACCCTGCTTTCTCAGAACCTAAATATGAAATATTCTGAATTAGAATGCAACCATGTATTTAGCAAATCGATCCTAGGGGATCATTGTTTTGTTATTGGCTCTTTGGCACCAGTTGATCATCACAACAATGCACTGCGTCATTATTTAACATCGGGACCTACAACAGACCCAGACATTCTGCGTGTGACAGCCGTACCCTGCAGTGTGAATTTGCAGTGGAGTACAGAGACTATAATGCCACCCAAGGCTACTATCTGGTGCCACAGCAAAGAAATTATTGAACATGCTGCACAATTAACTTTTTTTATCTACAGAGACTCATTGCCTACCTGGCATACCCGAGTCCCCCTCTTTATGAGAGCCACGCTTCCCAACTACTGTGGTAGGCAGCTGCCCTGTCTGCGGGCTGCTGTTTCTCCTTGTCGTTTTCTCATGCAACATGTTGACTGTCATGAGAATTCATCTATCTTGTCTGTGCTTCTCCTCTCCAGATTCTGATGTAGTGTTGTTCCAGGGTGTGGAATGCAATTGTTGTTGCACCAGTGTAGGCTCAGATACTAATATGACTGCTGCAACACACTTTTGTTTTTTAACTCGCTTCCTGACATATTCTGTAACATTCTCGAGCCACCCGCTCACAAGGACAGTCTCAGGGGGCATTAACAGCCCCCGCCACCCACTGAGACTCAGTCCGACGGTCCTCGCCCCCACCCACACCACGGACACTCCTGCTACTAGCTAGGCTCCTGGCTAGGCCTCGGACGCAGCGCAGACTGACTCACCTTGACCTGAGGGCTGGGGCTGGGCCTAGCCTGCAGTTTCTTCAGTTAGGCGCGAGCAGGCAGCAGGGCAGGACAAGGTTAGCCAGGCAGGGGCCGGGTAGCTAATAAATTAATTTAAATTATGGGCGCCAGTGACAGACTTTGACAGTCCGGCGTAGGAGCAGCTGCGTGGCTTGATCTTCTTGGGATGCCTCACGCGCACTTTTAATTGCACGTGCTCAATGCGCATGATCGTGAGGACATATTCAAATCAGGGCATGATTGGTCACCAGCTCTGTCCCACCCTGAAGAATGTGCACACGCGTCGCGGAAGCAACTGCGCGCACCCACCCACCATTTATTATAGGCTCATCCTGCTTCTATCACAGAGTTTGGATCAGGAAGAGAGGCAACACGCTTTCTGGGTGAAAGGTTAATTATTTGTCTTCGTAGCCTGTGGGTGCAACAAAGAAGTGTTAAATGTTAAAGGCTAGCACAGTTTCCTGTTTCTGAAATATAAGACGCTTTCCCACTGTACGGCTGTTAAACGAAATTAGGTGCCCCGGCCGGGGCCTCGCACCATTTATTAAGAACCTTAAGGGGCCCCGGCCGGGGCCCGCCGTGGCGCGCGTGTGCAGTTGTTTATTAAAGGTGCAGTGCGGCCGGGGGCCCCCTGGATCACGGGGCCCCCGCAATGCGTGGGCTGCGGGGGCCTGTGTTACGCCCCTGTGCAACACGTGTAAGCCTTGAGCAAAGTGAAGGAATCATAATGGGGTTTCCTGTAAAAGTATATGTACCTCATTCAGTTTGAACACTTCTTACTAGAAGTAAAACACAACACCTGTCAAGCAACAGATTGACACAATATGAAAAAGTTATTCTGGGATCAGATAATGTATCGATTGCAAGATGTCTTAATCTCAATCCAGCTACACTTTTACCAGATAATGTGGTTTCTGAAAAAGATGATGAAAATAATGATGTTGATCATGAATGTTTGGATGTTTTGGAATACTGTACCAAACCCAGAAAAGACATTAAAGATGTGCCTTTACCAGAGTCAGACAATGTTTACTTTGTTGATGGCTCTTGTTTAAGAACAGATGAAGGCATTCTGAGAGCAGCATATTCAGTCTGCACAGTTTCTGAGATAGTTGAAGGTTCAACTCTTGAAGGAATTCGTTCAGCACAAGTAGCAGAATTAGTTGCTTTAATTCGTGCCTGTGAAAAAGCAGCAGGGAAAAAAGTTACCCTAGTGACTGCCAGTCAGTATGGATATGGCGTAGTCCATGATTATGGTCAGCTCTGGTCTCAGAGAGGTTATTTAACCACTGCAGGGACTCTAATCAGGAATGCAAAATTAATCAAAAGACTGATCGATGGCATTCAGTTACCAGAAAAAATAGCTGTGGTTAAATGCGGAGCACATAAAAAGGGACAAGATTACATTACTAAAGGAAATGCCTTTGCAGATGAAACTGCACAATACTGTGCAAAGAATAATCTTTCACTTAATCGGGAAAGGGACGATTAATATATAATGAACTCTCTCATGCTAATATCTATGGTAGAAACATGGCAGGGAGTAAAAGACTTACAAGATGAAGCAAATGATGAGGAGAAAAACACATGGCTCAAAGAAGGTTGTAGACAGCAAGAGGAAGATGGAATTTGGGTTTACAAAGATGGTAGACCTGTTATGCCTAATTGCATGATTGCTGACATGGCACGGATGTACCATGGACCAGGTCACTTAGGTAGAGACACAATGATCAGACAGTTCAGGGAGACTTGGTATAATCCAAAATTTAGGGGTTATTGCAGAGTCACTTTGCCAACGTTGTTTGATCTGTCAGCAAATCAATCCAAACAGAAAAACAGTTGTAAGCATGGGAACCATAGGAAAGAGGGTGGTCCTTTTACTAGATTGCAAATGGATTTCATTGACATGCCACCACATAACAAACTTAGGTATGTTCTAGATATTGTCTGTTTGTTTTCAAGATGGGTGGAAGCGTTCCCAACTCGTCACAATGATTCAATTACTGTGGCAAACTTGCTTTTAAGGGAGATCATACCAAGATATGGTTTTCCAGTGACTATTGAAAGTGATTGTGGCACACACTTTGAAAACAGACTGATTGAACTAATTTGTGAAGCATTTGACATTAAACAGAAGCTACACTGTGCTTACAGACCAGAAGCATCAGGGGTCGTAGAACAAATCAATGGCACAATCAAAAACAGAATTTCGAAAATGTGTTTAGCTACAGGAATAAAATGGACTGATGCACTTCCACTTGTTTTGATGTCTTTGAGGAGTACTCCAGATAAAAGAACAGGTCTTAGCCCTCATGACATACTTATGGGAAGAGTAATGAGGCAGGCTTATGTTCCAATTGGAAAGTTGTTAGCAATAAATGACAGTGCAATCTTGGACTATTGTAAGCAGCTCTCTGATGTAGTAACTTCTGTATTCCATCAGGTGGGAACAGATGTGATTTCAAAAGAAAAGGAGCAGGCTCATGATCTATTGCCAGGAGATTGGGTCAGAACAAAGGTTCATCGGAGGAGGAACTGTTTGGTACCCAGGTGGCAGAAAGCAAGGCAAGTGATTTTAATCACAACAAATGCTGTGAAGTGCATGGGTCTGAAAAGGTGGGTGCATGCAAGTCATACCCTTCGTGTACCTGCACCTGATAACCCTGACGAATATAGTGACGAGACTACAGCAGATTCAGATTCAGAAGAAGAGGAACCTGAAAATCCAGATTCTGAAGATTGACAGAGAAGTCGACATCTGGAAAATTCAGAACTAAATCAAGCATCAAATGTAAAAGATCTAGACATCGTTGTTGTTGATTCAGAGAATGATGAAGATGTTTTAGAAAAGAAAACTGAAAAAGAAACTGTGTCAGAAGAGATTCAAGATCGGGAGAGTATTGAAAAGCAGATTGAAAGCTCTGAAAGCAGGAACAGGAAATCTGGAACTGGGAAGTTGGAAGTGATTCCGGAGGAAGAGGACAAATTACCAAGGACCAGCTACAGAGATGTTGTTCCTAACGGAGTGAAGCTGCCGAGTAAATAAGTTCCTAGATATAGTATTGAAATCTCTGAAACTGATTCGGATGACAGTGATGAAGAATCTAAGATAAGAAGATTCAGGAAAAGAGCTTGGAAAGCTGAATGTAATGAAATTGAGCCTAAAAAGAAACTTTTGAGAAAAGGTGATCTAAGGCCGAAAGAAGATTTAAAATTCAAACTAGTCAACAGATCAAAAGAACAGGTCAACGAAATATCAAGTTAAAAGAGTGAAATAAACAAAAAAGAGCAAGTTGGAAGAAAGATTGAAGTAATTAATAGAAAAAAGTAAAAGACCATTGAAGCTTAATCAGAAATACAAGTCTCCAGAGTGGGCCTATATAATAATTCCACCAGTAGTTGAGGTTAGTAGTAGCAGTCAGGAAGATTTAGAAGAAAATAGTGACAATGACTAGGGTTTAGTTTTCTTTAAGTTGAGGTTTGTTTTTGGCATAAGGCTGAAGAAATTGTGTTAGTTGACACAAGGTCGAAAAAATTGTGTTAGCTGAATACTTTTTATGGACGCAAAGTCGAAGAAAAGCTGTAAGAGGGTTACTAAAAAAATAATAAAAAATTTAAAAGGGGAGGGTGTGTTACATACAAGTTAGTAAAGTAAAATTTTAAGTTTAACATTTTTGTTTTAATTTGAGCTGAGAAAAATGCCTAATACTGATCATTCTAGGTGTGCAATTCTTAGAAGATGTTGTAAAATGTCTTCTATTTGTGTGATTTTAATTATTCTAGTTTGGTTAATCTTAGCAGTCATCTTTCCTTTTGGCATTAATAGGGAAGATTATAAGGTAAATATGACAAGCAATGCTGAATCTAAACAAGCTGTTCATGCTATTGCAGGCAAAACTAATAGAGTAATTGAGCATAAACCAGAGATCCATCAGGACAGATCTGTTGGAGATTTTTCTACTAATTCTTTTTTCAGACTCCTATCGGAGTATGTTAGAGTCATGGATGTTAAGGATTGCTATGTGTGTGTTAAACTTCCTACTTCAGTTTCTGAAGGGGTCAAGTATAATATGCTTCCCTTTACTTATGGAATAACATGCAGTGTTATATCAAGCTTGTTCTATTAAACAGGTAGTCTGGAATATTATTATTCAGATTTTGATGAGATTTTTGCTAACTTAAAAATTGTGCATAGTCTTAACAAAGTTAGGCCTGCTAAGCAGATTTCTTCCTGGTAACAAATGAACTCACCTACGAGTATGCTTACAAAAATAATTTAACTTGCAAAATGAGGGATGAAGAAAGATCTTTCCTTGATCAGGTTGAGGAGAGGAGAGCGATTTATAAAAGGAATGAAATGCTGAAACAAACTAAATCCAAGTTTTAGCAAATCGAGGACGAGAAACTTAATGGTGAAAATAGATATGCTGCTATTCGCATTGATGATCCAGTTAGTGGAAAGCTTTGCATTAGAAGAGATAACACGCTTTACGACAATTATTTTGTCGGTGCTCGCCAATGTGAGGACACTTATCGGATTGTAGGGGGTTGGGGATTTAAAGGTGGTAAAGACCCAATTTTCCCAGGAATTTTCTTTTTTTGTGGAAACAAAGCATATTTTAGTTTTCCTGACCATTGGTATGGCACATGTTACTTTGGTCTTGTCTTTCCTAAGATTTTCCATGTTGACAGAAATGGAGAAGGATCATTTGAAATTGGCAAACACCTGAATAGATTTAAAAGAGAAAGTTTTTCAGAAATCATGGGAGATATATTTGGTGCAATAATTCCTATGGTAGGAATTACCCTGAATGCAATCAAAATCAGAAAGGTTTCCACAATTGTTGACAGGTTGTCCACTGATACTGCAGGTGGTTTCCAGTTGGTCAATACAGAGCTCATTGCTACCAGAAGCATGGTTATGCAAAACCGGCTTGCGTTAGACATCCTTCTAGCAAAAGAGGGAGGAGTCTGTGGGATTTTGCATGTTCAGCATTGCTGCACATATATCCCAGATAAGAGTCAGAACATGGAATTATTATTTAAGAATATTACAGAATTTCACTCAGAAATAGAACCCATGGAAAGTGACAGTTTTTCTGAACGTTTGGCAAAAAGATTCAGGACAATAAAAGAATGGTTTGCAGACATTGGTAGTTCAATCATTGGCAAAGTGCTTTACCCTGTAATAACCATAGTTATAGTGACTCTTTTGTTAAAAATCAGTTGCATGATTCACAAGAGAAAGAAGCATGTGAAGGAGAAAAAGAGGATTTATAAACTCAGAAAAGCTCAGGAGAAGGAGATAGAAATGGATGAATTCCGCAGGGCTCAATATGAGAGTTCCAGACAGACTGATGAAACAGAAGTTTAGATTTACTAATACAGAGAGAGATCATTATATGACATTACTAAAAAGTAAAATTTAGAATAAATTTTTGGGTTTGTTTGGTGATTTTAAAATCACCAGATGAGGGATTTGATGGCGCGGACTTTCAGAATAAATTCTGAATTAAAGCACGCAGCAATGAAACTCCCATAATTTTAATTTACTAATGAGTGTTGCATGTTTTGCACGTTTTTGTACTAACACAACCTAGAATAATGTGCACCTACACGAACACACAGGTTTAATCATTTGTGCTCTTGTCATGTTTGTCATTCTGCTCTAAATAATACATTTACTTTGTCTATTGTTTTGTTGTATATTAACTGCGGCTGTTTCAAATAATAGCATGTGCATTCTTTTCAATGTGTTTTTGTTTATGTCATGTCATCTCATGTGTTTGTGTTTTGTTTATCTTTTGTTTGCAAAACTAGGTAGTATAGACTAATGGGTTAATATTAGTAAAGGGGTGGGTAACAGAATAATTATCATTTCTTGAATTCATTATTGTCTTGTGTTTCCTTGCATACTAGACCCATGCTAAAAGAGGCCTGTGGCCTATTTCTAAAATGGATGTCCGAAGTCCTGTCTAAAGTTGGGTCTTGCACAGCAATGTTTGAAAGTGGAAATATTTTCTACAATAATTCTTTGAAAGTGGCTTGTAAAACAAGGCTGTGTGGAAACTATGAAAGGACACTTGATTCAGCTTTCATGGTCAAGGACAGGATGTTCAGCGGCGGAAAAGCTTTGACGGAGACGCTATAGTTGATTCTGCCTAAATGTTACATTTCACGGGAAGCCTGTGACTCATAGACTGTGAACAATGCCGCTCTTGAAGAAACGTAACTTTTGCTTTGTGAAAGACATATGACTTCATCGCATGATGTCCCTAGACCAATTGTGTTTCGTCTTGCTTGAATATTTGTATTCTTTTAGTTAGTTTTAGATAGGAAAAAGGTATAAAAATTGCCCCCTTCGAAGGAGCACTGCTGGTTCGTTCCTGTGCTCCAGAAATGCTGACGGACATTCGTTTCACGTAAGATTCATTGAGACTTTACTTTTTCCCTTCAGGTTTCCTTTAGCTAAGTTAGGGAAATAGGGCTTAGGGAAATATCCTAAATGTTTGAGCACTTCTCATGCTGAGTTTGGTTTGAGCTGTCAGTCAAATGTGTCTTTCTAATAAATAATTTTGCTTAATTAAAAATTGCTTATAAAAGAATTTACACTTTAAAATGCATTCTGCTTTATAATAAAGTTAATAAAAGATTTGAAATGACAAGCTGGACTTGTTTGTTTCTTTGAGTTACCATTAGTTAATCCATTGTCTTTGATATGTGACTTAATTAAATGTTTATAAAGTGTTTCTGATTAATTAGGTCATAAGATTCAGCTGGTCAAATCATGTCTCTGTCGTATATGGGCCTAGTGGTAGATTTATAAATTATGGTGAGTGTTGTGGTGTAGAGTTGTACTTATGAGACAGAAATTGTCTTGGCCCGCTGGATCAGTGGTATGGGTTTGCTAAAAGTGATAATCGACCTTTATTTTACATTCTTGGTACCCCCAAGGTCTCCCCTTGGCGTTCCAGGGATGGGGGTTTATGCAACTAAAAGCAGGGTCCCTAGAAAACAGGCTTTAAATGATGTCATGTCATGAGTGATGCAATATGTGAGATCATAAGTAGTACATGGTGGGGAGCAAGTTATAGTTAGCTATGGTGAATTTCTGTGTTTTTTTGTTCAAAATATTCAGGGCCATGCCCCACGCCCCTTAATAAAGGAATCAGCCCTGGGGCATTGGGTCCCAGGGGCCTCTGGAGGTCTGGACTACCATTACATCGCAACCATTACAACGCATACCATTACAACGCATTGCGCTGGGGGGCGCTCTAGGATAGGGAATATATTTAATTTACTATCCAACACCTTCCCTGCTATCCACGGGGACTGGAGTTGGAATAGTAAATTAAATAATTCACTATCCAGCGCCTAAAAGCATTATGCGTTGTAATGGACTGCGTGGTAAAAACCGCGTTGTAAAGGCATGCGATGTAAAAGCATGCGTTGTAGTGACACCAATCCCCGCATGGGGGCTAGGGGCAGGGTATTCCTACTCTGTCCCATTATATATATTTTTCCACAAGTTCAGGACAGGGGACTAAGTCCCTGAGTCCTGCAATGGCTGTCCAGCACCATTTTTCTGAAGTTACTGGCAGCCAATCAGAGTGCTCACTGTTGCAGGAGTCTGAATCCTGCAGTAGCAAATTGGCCCAAGGGAAAAAAGCTCCCTGGGACAATCAGAACACTCCATTTTTAAATTGGCGCTCCCGCGCGAGTCTCTTGATCCCCTCATGGACCCAACTGTCCAGCTATCTCTCTGTATTATCACAGGGCTTTCAAATCTGCAATCACACCACTACTCTGAACAACAAAGGATGGCATCACATATGCTGTTGACTTTAAAGTGATAAGTGATTGAGGACAGAATGAGAAGCATCATGTAGAAATACCCACAGATTTAAGACCTCAGACACCCATGTGGACCTTTAAGGTTAGAAATAGCATCAAACCTATGTAATCAGCGCCAGACCTATACATGGAAACAGATTCATGCTCAAAGACACTGTATTAATTAGAAACAAACAGGTCACATCACACCAGTTTACGCAAACTTGACGGAACTTCTTGTATTTAGCTCATATGAGATACTGCACAAAATTGGTCACCACAATCTTCATCTGCTATTGGAAAGAGCTGAGATGTACCCACTGCGGTTCCTCACACCCCTGCTTAAACACATGCACAGGATGACACACTAAGTGCACATCCTTCCTTAGAACATATGCAAACAAATATGTGCATGCTGTTGTTAAAACCACCCATAGTAAAAGTCAGATAGCTTGGTCCAGTTAGCATTCAGCACGAAATGACCATGCAGTGTGTGGCCACATAAACATGCACTTTTGTATGGTTCATTTTTAAGAACCTACACCCACACTGTGAGTTTCTGGATGTCATCACTGAGGCTGCTAAAGGTCAGTAAGTCATTTGGAGTTGTACTTATCTTGTGGTTTGTCAGTATAAATATCACTGCCTGCATTCACTACTTTTGAATCAGCTTTCAATGTTCACAGAGGTGACTGATGATTTCCCCGCAGTATATTAAGTAAACGTATATTACTTTGCCAATTGCGTCTTGTCTACTTTTGTCTCAGATTTTCCTCCAACATTTGGCAACCCAGCCAGGAGCCTTGTTTGGCCTCACTGACTGCCACAGCCTGAAATACTGCCTACTCCCATCGGGTGGATTATTTCATCGCTCACCAGAGGGTAAGCAGATATTTATTTCAGTAAAGTTCTGCCTCTTCATGGGGGAAGGTAGAACCCGAAATGTCATCTTTAGGATTAGGACACTGCAGTTTTCGTTCCTCTTTTTAAAGGTCGACATTTGGCATTGTAATATGGATGATTTTTGTATTCCCATGCAAGATTGTTTATGAATGAAATATGCAACATTTGGTTATCCTGTTTGTAAATTCAGAAGATCCAGGAAACTGAATAATTTTGTATTTGCAAAGAAGATCTTGTGTGAATGATATATATAGAATATTTGGTTACCCCGGTGTCGACTCTGCAAGGTCCAAGAAACTGGATGGCTTTGTATTTGCATGCAAACTTGTGTAACACACAATATTTAGGAATGCTGGTGATAAGTCCAAGGGATACAGGAAACTTTACTAGGCAGTCAAAAGTGGTCAAAACAGAGTAGGAATTGAGACTGAGTCTTCCATTGTACGTTCTGACGTCATGGCAAAGGGATGGTCAATAGGTCGGTGTCAATGGACTTGAACACTCAAGTCAACATATTATCTGGACCTGAAGTTCAGAGGTTTTTCCCCCTCTATTAGGGTTGAGAGAAGTGACCAAAATGTAATAAATCAATCATCAAGGAGAAATAGTGAAAAATTGGTCAAGTGTTCCAGTGACTCCCATACCATTGATTTTGCCCTTTGGTTTGTCTCTGCTCTCATCATGGGCAGACATGACACTGCGAGGAAGCGAGTTGAGGAAGTGACACTGCGAGGAAGTGAGGTGAGGAGGCTGGGCTAGGAAACATCAGTGCAGTGCTGTCCGGTTCAGGCCATCGGACTGCGTCAGATTGACCTCCGTTCCTGCCTTCAAAATTCCCCTGCCGTAAGCCAACTACAACAGGGGCAATAGCTTGGCTGACAGAGGCTTGGCCACCTTAAGTTGGCAGGGTATGCCCAGAAGTGGATCCCTTGCTCACTTTGCCACTGGATTCAAGCTAGACTGGCTGATGACGGCTGATTAGCCAGAAATCGGTCCCCGGTTGCTTGTTTCCAGTCCAGGAAAGACATGGCTTGGCAGTTCGGGCTGGATTGTTCCCATGAGGCACATGGTCAGACTGATTTGCATATGGCCATGTGTGAACTGGGGTGGTGGGGTGTGCTGAAGAATGATGATGGATTAAACCCAGATCAGTTGACTGAGGGTGAGTGTTTGATTTGCTCAAACGCTCTGTCCATCATCCTCTTTGGTATCGGTAGGCCGAAGGCGGCTTGGCCAAGAGCGGGGGTAGAGGAGGAAAACTGAATGGAGATGCGGAGGTGCCTCATGATGCCATCGCACTTGTGTCACCCTGCTGTGTCCTTCTGTAGCCCTTGTGCCAGTGCCTCGTGGCTGCCACACCACTGACCAGGATTCTGTTCACAAGCCTATGAGTGCCAGGCAGCAGAGAACTGAGTGTGTGGAATTCAGTGGGTAATACTCCTCCTGATCTTGGGTCATCTTGGACATCTTCTACCTCAGGCTCAGCACAATCAATTCAACTTAAGTAAAGCAACCTCTTTAATATTACTGCACAATAGTAGCACAACAGGAACACAATATGAGCATACAAAAGGAGTGAACCAGCGACCCAGCAAACCATCTATATTTGCACAGACCTTAGAACGTAGGACTTGAGCCTGTTCACAAAGTGGTTCAAAGCAGGAAAACGTAAGAGCAGGCCAGGCTAGGTTGATCACACTAACATGAGATCAGGGAGATAGAGGCAAACTGGATAATCAACAACTAATAAAAGGAAAAGGAATTGCAAAGGGACAAGCGAAGCAATCAAAAAAAGGATACTTGCAGAGGGAAGTGCCTCAACCCCTTACACGACTTTGATAGCAGTAGAATCTGCCATAAATGGCACAATACGGGGGTATCAGCCAAGGTTCTACACAACAGCCTCCCATTCCCACTGAAACCGGCGGATATAAATCAGACCAACACCTAGGCTTCAAGCCAGCAATGACGATTGAAAGAAACACAAACAAGGCAAAAGAAGCTCGGACAATGGAAACCACCAAGGAGCAATGGCACCCAAAGGGCAAAGAATTAATATGATCTTGAGAGACACAAGCATGCTCCTTCTTAATCACTCAATAGGGGAAATTGCAGCAGAAATGCTCACTATACAGAGAAATGGCTGTAATTATGCCACATTCTCAGAGAGAATGGGGCTCACAAGGGCCCCACTTAAACCAATAGTTATCTTACCAAACTCAAATACCACTAGGAAATTATAACCAAATCACTATGGGCCAGATGTAGGTAGCCCTTTACCGATCGGAATCGGCCGAAAATACCGATTTTCGGCCGTTTCCGATCGGTAAAGGGCTAGGGAGATGCAGGTGCACATATTCGGTAATTTTACCGAATCGTTATTATTACCGAATCGGTAATAAGTACCGAATCGGTAAATATTACCGATTCGGTAATATTTACCGATTCGGTAAAATTACCGAAAATGCTATGTGGGTAGCCAATTTTCCATTGGAACATGGCTTACAGAATCGGTATTTTACCATGGAATACAAATCCATGGTAAAATACCGATTCCTGTGTACATGCACATCTGTGCATGTACACATGTGCCATGTGACAGACAGACGTGCCCTTAGGGCATGTCTGTGTGCCACATTGCACACATGCCCGTTTTGGGGGTGCTAAAGGGTGTCAAAGTGACACCCCCTGCACCCTTGTGAATTCATTAATTACCGATTCGGTAAATACCGAATCGGTAATTCCTAATCATTCCTATGGGCTTCAAAGCCCATAGGAATGAATGGGCATTACCGATTCGGTATTTACCGAATCGGTAATTAATGAATTGTTAAGGATTCGGTAACGAATCCAGATGTTGGGACCTACATCCCATTTACCGATTTTGAAATACCGAATCGGTAAAATTTGGTATTTCAAAATCGGTAAATGGGATTTACCTACATCGGGCCCTATGTGCCCTTGATACTTGTGGAAACAGATATCTACACATTGCAATGAACAAACCTTCATGGAGGCTTACCTTAAGGAAAAGCTGAAAACAAGCACTGTTTCACAACTTCAAGAAGCAAAAGAACTCTCAGACAAATGTGAATAGGAAGACATGAGCACCACAACTTATTCACACCTAAATGAAGCTACACAATGTATTAGATAGAACAATAAACATTCAGAGCAACAATGACTGACCTGGAACAAAACTCTCACCAATGGACAATACCCATTTACGATTATGCTCTTGGAACATTAAAGCCCAGGGAAATAAAACAATGGACTCACAGCTACTGCTATACTTTCAAACCTTTAATCCTATTTTCCTTCATGAGTCTTGGTTAGATCAACCATTTCATCTAAGAGGAGGACGTATATCGGAAGAACCAACATCCTCCTCTAAGAGGAGGACGTATATCGGAAGAACGAACATGCTCCACTCAGCAAAACGGATACAAGGCAATAAAATGTACTGAAGAAGCCATATAATAGAAGTTTAAACCAGGATAACCGTTCCGACCCTGATTGCTAATTCCAGGAAAATACGAAATTTATGAAAATGGTGGAAGCATAAGAAAACTGATATAAAGGGTGACGAGAGAAATAAGGCCACTGCATCGATATCTGGAAGTGAACTACAAACAGCTGTAACCGTTACATCTCTGATACAGTTCAAGCTTGGAGTCGGTATACTGAGAATTATATACAGTTAACGCTCATGAGACATATACAGAATTCCTGAGGAAGGCATAGCCGAAATGCGTTGAATGGAATTTTCTGTTTCTGTATACAATCATGAACTACTGTATAGTAATTTAGAAATTGGTATCATACTATCCCTTTCTTTGTATTTCATGTATGTGTAATATAATGTTTGTATGAAAGCTTATATATTTGATATTTAAATAAGGAGAAAAATAAGGCAATGAATTCATAAAAAATCAAAAAAATAACAATGTAAAAAAGTAGAAAGTGAAAATACATATCAAGTTATCATGTAGTATGTATTATACAAGTATTTGACGCCTAAAAGATGATAGGAACTATGCACAAAACCCGTTGCTAATCCTTTGTTTCTAAAAAAATAGTTTCCTTACCAGGGTTTATCCTGTTAGGTAGGTGCCCCTTTCTTCCTTACACAACTACCACAAATATACCAATTCTCTACCTGCTGATGAACAATGTAAAAGATGCCAACTTGTCATTATACGTCTGCTTCATCGATTACTCCTTAGCCTTCGACCACATAGACAGAATGAAGTTGTGGGGCAACCTCACCAAAAAAAATATTCCACCTACAGACAGACACTTGGGTCCAAGTGAAGTTGGAAGCTGGCGACCATCTGTCAAGAAGGATCCCACCTACAAATGAGCTGAAACAAGGCCCAACTTTGTTTAATCTCTTTATGTCAGATCTATCAACTAAGTTGGACAAGTGTAATTCCCATGCTCCAAAGATGGGTGGACTTGCCCTTTCGAACCTATTATATGCTGATGACCTTGTGCTCATCAGTCGAACTCCGGTCAGCATCCAACGCTTACTGGGCACCACTCAAAGTTATTCTGCTGAAAATGGGTTGAACATAAACTTTGAAAACTCCAAAGTCATGAAGTTAAACCAAAAAAAGGTCACTCAAAAACATCACTGACATTTGGCAGGACAAGTGATCAAAACCTTCAACGAATATGCATATCTCGGGTTATAACAACAACAAAGGTACATGTACGGCTCATAAAGAGGCATTATGAAGAAGAGGAATTGTAAGAGAAGTAGCACTAAAGAATCTCAAGACCAAAATCGCCGAACCAAGTTTCCTTCCACTGATCCAGGTGATACAGGCAAATCTCATTCCAACTATCACCTATGGGAGAGAGTGCATGATGGGTAGGGACGCCAGCATGATGGATGGTACAGTAACGAGAGCACTGAGAATGATGTTTAACTCACCAAAATACACTTCACCTGCTCAAATAAGACTGGAATTTGGTACACAGATGCAACAATTTGCATGCAGAAGCGCTTATCTGAGCCTGGTTCATTAAATACCCATTATTGGAAAAGCAGCAGTGCAGCCAAGTCCTAATTGCAAGAGTCAATAGATCAACTGGGCCTACGTGATCTCTAGGAGGCCTAAGGGAAATACAACACCTTCAAATCACTTGTCAATAAAACTGTCACAAGGGCTTCCTCAGCAGAGGACAAAGCACTACTGTTGGGCAGACGCACAGATGGTTGACTCTTCACAGTTACCCCAAGACATCTCCACAGTCTTACCTAGGTGCAGCCTTTACCAAAGCAACTAAAGAAAAATGTCTTCAGCACAGACTTAGCGTCTTCCCGTCTATGTTCCATTTACCACCATGGAAACACCCACAGATAACCTTCAGTTGCTGCCTGTGTGGGGCAGCAAACGAGGACATGAAACATCTGCTGTTCATATATGGTAAACTTTTATACAAATGCAGACTACTGCTAACGTCCTTCTTCAATGCCAAGGGAATAAGAACATGTAGGCAGGCAGTGAAAGCATGCTTTACTGGTGGAGATTTTCAGTTAGCCTGTCACCTTGTACCTGAGCATTGCTGAAAAGAAACTAAACACCAGTAACAATTCTTCGCTAAATAGATCATCGACCAGTAGATAATCATGTACATTTTTAATTGGTCAAACACTGAAACTGCAGTATGCTAAAATAACTTGGAAAGGATAATGACCCACAGCCTAAAGGAGCACCTCAATTATTTGCTGATTTGCAAGTTTAACAGGAACTTATAAATTGCTTGGTTTTGCACAAGCGTCCCTGCCATCTGTAGAAAGAGTCTAAACGCTGCTGACTTTGCACATTGGTTTTTGCAGCCTATACAGAATCTTATTGTTTTACAGTCTCTTAATCTCAATAATTTTAGGTGCTAAAAGCAGGTTTTATTTCTGATAAAATATTTCTAACAGTTTCCGCTCTTGTTATCCGTAGAATGAGTTTATATGCTGCGATGATGCACATTGGCTTGCTGGCCATACAGAAGTTCATGGTCTTATGGTGCCTTAATTTTAGCAATTTTAGTTGCTAAAAGCAGGTATTACCTTTGATAAACTATCTGCACGATCTTTGCACACAGAGCACTGTTGTATCTGAATATTGGCACAATAACGAAATGTAAATTTTGGACTACAATCATGGTTGACTACTCTGAGTAACACAATGTTAACTGTTCTCACCATTGCAATTGTTTTAATTAATCACACAAATTAAGATATTACTTACTTACTTACATACCAATTGCTGTAAATAAAGAAGAAACACAACAGGTCCCCAGGGCCCAAAAATAATTAAGGGAAGAGGTGGCCACACAGCCCCCCTTCCAAAAACCAAATAAAGAAAAAGCCGGCATCTTGCTGGATTCCCCACCCCCTCCATGCACCACTATGCAAATATGCCTCCTGCCGCGTTCTGGATTGGGGGAATAAGCCCTCTTGAACACTAAGGGTCCTTAGGTAGCAACTAGCTCACCAGGTACCTCCAGTAAGGCCCACACAGTAGGATTGCCGAGAGGTGATCCGAGGCCATGCCCCTTTTTACAATACCCTGCAAACATCCCTCTTAGAGCACTGCTGGTGGGGCGATGAGGTCCCTGTGTGTCCTAAGGATTTCAGGAATAAAGTGGACTTCATCCCCCAAGCAGCAGTGTGCCAGGAGCTACGTTTGCAGAGTGGTGTAAAAAGGGGGCATGGCCTTGGACCACCTCTCAGCAATCCAGCTGTGTGGGTCTTACTAGAGATAACAGGATGGCTAGTTGGCCTCCAAGGACCCTCAGGAGGCAAGGGGACTTCATCCCTCAACCAAAAGTGCGCCAGGAGGCGCTTTTGCAGAGTGGTGGAGAAAGGGGGCGTGGCCTCTGTTCACCTCTCAGCAATACCACTGTGTGGGGGTTACTAGAGGTAACAGGTAGGCACCTACACAATAGGCCATCAGAGGATGGTGGGAGTCCTCTACTCCAAGCCACCTGCCAGTGCCTGCCAGTGTCCTCATAAACAGAACACTATCGGAAGCATTCCCTATCCAGAGGGGAACCCGACACAGATGCCCGCTCTGCCCTCTCCTATTTGCTCTTGCAATAAAGCCCTTGCTTGTCATATTCGGGTTGATGAATGGATGCAGGGGCAGCACTGGCAGGGTTCAAATGAAGATTGGATTGCCCTATACGCAAAGATGTCCTGCTCTTTCTAGCTGACCCGGCCCAGTCCGGACCAAGGTGCCTCCAGATCCTCCATTCTTTTGAGTGAGCATCGGGCTTACGCTATGACCCGGTAAAATCTACCCTGGTGCCTCTTCAAACATCTAAAGAATGCGTGGACTGGCAAATCACGCTGCGCAGACTTTCATATAAGTACTTAGGAATCAGGGTAGGGCTTCTCCCAGAGCTGACCTGGTCCCTCAATCTCGACCCATTGTAAAAACAAACAAAAGATGGCCTTCGTCGTTGGCAATCGCTTCCACTCAACTCCCTTGGTAGGATTGCCCTGCTTAAAATGATGGTTCTGCTCCGGCTTCTGTATGTTATCCAGAACCTCCCGGGCCACCTTACCCGTAGTTCATTCCGTAGGTTGCATGGGGTAGCCACGACTTTCCTCTGGGGCGGCTCGAGATCGCGACTGGCCCTTGTGCATTGACAGCGGACCCCATACGATGGGGAAATGGGATGACAAACCCCTTCCTGTACTATCTGTCTACCTGTCACCTGGTGATTCATGACTGGTTTAATGGCGGCTGGCCGGATCCCGCATACTGACTGGAACTGGAGAACCTTGGGTTCCTTCAGGTTCAGGCTATGGTCTACGGGGCTCCAAAGCCTCACACTTTACCAGCTGTAATGCATATGGTCCTCCTTGCATGGCGGTCCGCGTTGTGGCACTGGGAATTGGCTACGGGAAGTTGGGATACTGGCAGGCTTCCAGAAGTCGCACCAGATAGGCATTACTCGCTTTGGGAATGTATGGAGGGGGGAACATTTGTCCTCCTTCCAGGAGCCACAGCCAACATACTCCCTATATTCGACTCAATTATTCAAATACCTCCAGATGCGACATGCACTTGCCCCCCACATTTTCGAACACACAGCATTCCCAGAATTTAGTCCGCTGGAAGCTAAGCTCCTAATGGGGAACCTGGGGAAGAGGGGAATATCCCAAATCTATTGATCCCTGATAAACAACACCCCATCCACATTAGACTCCCTTAGGACTCGCTGGGAACACGGGATTGGCCCTTTGGAGGAGGAAGATTGCAGGGATGCACTGATGGTCCCTAGGGAGCTCCCCATATCAGCTAGGCCCGCCTTATTCAAATCTACTATCTCCATTGTGCATACTTTACCCATGTACAGCTACATAATCGGGGTTCCTCCTGACCCCAACATGTCCCTGCTGTAAAGAGGAGCTAGCCGATTTTTACCACATGGTCTGGTCCTGCGTCATGCTCTCCAAATACTGTGCGTCGATAGTGGCTGAACCAAGTAGCATACTGGGTTGGGCGGTACCCTCTCAGTACTCTTGCCCTTCTCCTAGGGGTGAAGGAGGGGTTGGATGGGTCCCGAACTGATACATTGTTTTAGGGACTGCCATTTTAGAAGCTAAGAAAGACATTGCAGCGACCTGAAAAGACTCAGCCTCTCCCTCCATCGCAATGTGGCGTAAAGGGTGGATTGGTGTGCCGTTCTAGAGAAATCGGTATATAAGGCATGAGGCTGTCCGGACAAACACGAACGAATTTGGGGGAAATGGTAGGGCTTACTGAACTGATACGTCTGCAGGAAATGTTAGAAACTTTGAGGAACAATACCGGCTTGTCTAACATGAGACCGAATGGGGGGACGATTCAGCTGATGCACTGAAACGCTTTATATGTCATGGAGATGCACTGTTTATTTTGTTGCTCATAAAAAACAGAAACAATATACAGTCACTCTAAGTACAAATTGTTTTCTCATTTATGTTCACTGCTCTATGTAATTTTTTTATGAGTTGCAATAATGTGCTGTAATACTGTTCAGTGCAGGAGCGCTATGTTTGATGGCTGAATAAATAAAAAAATAAAGATAAACATATAGGTTTGGAACGATGATCCGTCCCTGCTATGGCTGCAGGATGTATGTTGTAAGACACACTACGTTCTCTGCCACTCCTTGTTGTTGTGTAACATGTACTATTAAGAGCCTTGCGTTAGAATGAATTGCTATGGTTTGGCATGCTTTATGGTTAAGTCATATGCATGTGGGATACACTGCACAAACAAACTTTCATGGCAGTTTCATTCTGCAGACGAGCTAAGTTTGTTTTTAACGGAGAACATTGACAGTGCTTTCGCTTAACACATAAAACTGCAAAATATTACCCTCTGGCAGAACTCTGCCATCACTGTCCAAACATTATTTTGTTCAGTTTCAGAAACTCCCATAGAACAAGCATGGGCAGATCTTGCTCTAAGTGAACTATGACATTCATAAAATGTTTTCTTTCTAACAGCTTAGAGGATTTCCCTTTCACTTCTACAAACATAGCCCCAGCTAAGATGTAATTTTGACTCACGGACAGTCTGCACTATGTATGCCCTCCTGTGTAATACATTGCAATCTATTGCATGCTATGTAAGACCAGTTGTAATATCAATTCTGCTCATGCCGCTGAATTAGAAAATCTCCCTACTCTCCTCTCCAAATGCTTGGTTTGGAGTCTGAGAAGCTCCACATTTGCTAGTGTAATAAAATAACTTTCTACACTGGCTAGTGTTTGCAGTCAATTCTCCGGTGACTACTGCAGCCTGCACCACCTGTTGTCCCACAAGCACTGCAAAATAGCAGTACCAACACCACCTATTGAGCATTGCACTCCTATAAATGGGAAATTTTAGACTATGCCTGGTAACACATAAGAAAGGCCTGGGTGCATTGGTATTGATATTTTCTTAATACTTTATTTGATTTGATTTTAATTTATAAAGCGCGACATTTGCCCTATGGCGTCTCGGCGTCGATTGACAAATTGCAAGGATAAAAATAAACTACAATGATGGGAGAGAGAAAAGCCAGGTTTTGAGAAGCTTTTGAAAGCCAGAAAATTTGATGACTTCCTCAGAGAAACTGGGATTTGATTTCAGAGCCGAGATGTAGCATGAGAAAAACTTCTACCATCCCAAGACGCTTTGTGATTACAAGAAACCGACAGCGTCATTGAGGAAGCAGAGGGTAGAGACATGTTAGGGGTATACCATGACATTTTCTTTGGCAAAGTCCTTAGGAGTGCACTGCTTTGTGAGCAATACAAAGAGCCTTAAAAGCTACACTTTTTTTGACTTGTAACCAGTGAAGTTCATCTCTAGCTTTGGTAACAGACTCAGACTTTTTGATCTTTTTCAAAACCGTGACTGCAGCATTTTGAAGCCTTTGGAGCATACTTGGGATACACTGCTGGGCTCCAACCAGGAGCGCATTGAAATAGTCTAGGTTAGATGAAACCAGTGAGGAAACCACAATTTCTTGTACCTTTAATGGTAAAAAAGAAATGATTTTCCTCAGAATTTTAAGTCTATAAAAACAAGAGAAGTAAGGTAATTGGTTTGATCCCTAAAGGACAGATTTGTGTAAAAAATTATTCCAAGATTCTTGGATTTAGACACTGGGACCAGAAGTGGACCAAGAGCAACCGCCCATCAGGATTGATTCCAGAAGAAGGTATCTCGCCCATTGATAAGAACTTCAGTATTTCCTGCCTTTAATTTTAAGCAATGTTGCCCATACATTGCAATACGGCACTCATGCATTTATTAAAACACAAGCCCACCTCTTCTGAGTTTTTGTTTATAAGAACGATAATTTGAGTATCATCTGCATAGGATACTGTGGGGAAACTAAACGATCTTATCAGTCCCATGAGAGGGGCCCCATATATATTGAATAGAATGGGGCTTATCGAAGAACCCTGAGGGAGAAGTGTGGCTCAATTATTAGAGCAGCAGACCCTGATGCAGAGGTCTAGCCCGGGACCAGGGTTCAATTCCCCGACTTGGCGGGTCTTGGGCTCAAAATTCCACTGACCTGATAATTCTTGCCTCGGTGCCTATTCCAATCATGGATTCCCACTCTGCAACTCTGGGCAATAGCTTGCTTAATCTCCACAGCGGCCCCCACAACGCTAAGGATGCCTGGCCTCCACCTTGGGGGTGCCCAGGAGTGGACGCCTCACAGGGAAAGCAGGATGGGTTCCACAGCGGTATTCATACAAGCGCCTTGAGACCCTTGCGGGTGAGTAGTGCGCTATACAAGTATCAATTTACATTACATTTACATTTTTTACTGCACATGGTAAGGAGAAAGATTTTGACCTGAAGTCTCCTATATTAACTGTTTGCTCTCTTCCATCGAGAAAGGCACATAGAAGCTTAAACGGGTACCTTTGTCTAGTAGGCACTGTTTCAGAAATGCGTGACTTACTGTATCAAAAACTGCAGATAGGTCCAAACAGATCACCAAACCCCTGTCTACATGGTCGAGAATTTCCCTGACCTCATTAGCTACTGTAACTAGAGCCGTCTACGAACTATGGGCTTTCCTGAAACCAAATTAGGATTTATCCAAGATGTCATGTTTGTCCAGAAACTGAGTGAGACAGATGTTAAGGTATCTTTCTAGCACTTTGGCTAGAAACGGAAGTCTTGATATAGGACAGTCGTTTTGTTCTTCAGCAGGGTCAAGGGATTGTTTCTTAAGAAGAGGCATAATGGAGGCCTTTTTCCATTCGGTAGGTAAAATCCCAGATTTTAGGATGTTGATAAACATCGAAGAGAGTGGGAGTGCAATGAAATCAACTGTTTTGTGCATCACCCTAGTGGGGCATGGGTCTGAAGAGGCACCTGATTTAGTTTGTCTGAGGAGCTCAGTCATACAATCAGGGAAGATGGCAAATGGCAGGAAACTCATCAAGGACCTGTATTCCTTGGTTAAATAGAGTGGTGAGTTGTAATAGGTGGTTTGTTCCATTATTAAGAATAAGATCACTGTTTTTGAAAAAACTCGCTAAGTTGTCTCAAAACAACTGTGAGGGGATCATTGTGGGCGAGACAGATAGGGCTGTTAGACTAGAAACTGTCTGGAACAGCTCCCGGGACGAGTTCACAGCAGATCTGATTTTATCGGTGAAAAAAATAGTTTTTTCAGCGACTATCAAGTTCTTATATTCCTGAATCTGTTGTTTGTATCTAAATTTTTCCTCCGGTCATAATTAGTTCTTCATTTCCTTTCCTCCTGACTACAGATTTATTTTTTTTGTCTTAATTTCTCAGAAATCCAGAGAGCTGATGAGCACGCTCTATGACTAATGACTTTCTAATAAGGGGCTAATTTATTTACTGCATCGTCGATCCAGTTAGAATATCGCAAGGCAGCAGTATCAGGAGTTTCAGTAAACACTGGTTGAGTGGACTCTACTGTCCTAATTAAGTCCTGTTAATAAATTTTGTTCCAGGGCCTGATCAGTATGGTCTGTTTTTTCAGGTTCAGGCCTTCCTTCATCTGATTGATACTGAAGTGCCCTGCGGTCTGACCACGTGACCATGCGACCGGGATGATGTCTAATAGGTGCAACTCCCAAAAATTAGTAAAAATGCCATCAAGCGTATATAAATATGTCCGGCCTGATGAGTAGGAGCAGCAAACAATTGTTTCAAATCAAAAAATTGCATGTTATCAATAAATGTATTAGTATCCTTATTGCTAAGATCATCAAGATGAAAATTAAAATCTCCAAGCATAGTATATTTATCTAAGAACACACTCCTTTCTAAAAAAATTATTTAGGGCTTCTAAAAAATCAGTCTTGGGGCCAGGAGGCCCATAAACCAGAATGCCATGAAGTTTGGTTTGATTCCTCACATTACAACTGAAAGAGAGGGCTTCACAATCAGTTATTAAAACTGGGTGGCATGCTATTTCTAAAGTGTTTTTGTAGATTATAGCAAGCCCTCCTCCTTATTTTATCTCCCTATCAAGCCGAGTAATCAGATATTCTGTGGGAAGAGCCGCAATGATGTTAGGGGCAGTTGTTGCTTCTGCCCAAGTTTCTGTAAGAAACATAATGTCAGGAGTATGATCTTCTAAAAACTCATATAGCTCGTAACAATGTTTAATCATCAAGCAAGCATTTAGTACCATGCTTTTAATTGAAAGTGTAAAGGCGGGAGAGTTAGTTTTGGCATTCGTTTCAGACAAATTTATCCTGAACTGAGATTTGGCACAAACATAAGATGCTTGCGAGTTATCAAGAACAATACTATTACAATCTGAGTGCAAACCAATGTCTTTGTATTGTCATAAGAAATCACTAGAATACTTACAAAAACCACCAGGGTTCCTGGTGCATGGCACAGTCCTGCTGCGGACAGGCGCAGACGTGCTTGCCTTTGGCACGCCAGCAGCACGGACACGCTGTCATGAGGAATTTATAGTCCTCCCAGCGAGGGGGCGTGTCCGGAGGGGGTGGTCAAGGCTGGCTGCAGAATGCAGGAGACCGGAAAACAGGTGGGAAAAACAACTCAAACTAGGGTTCAGCAACCCCACTAGCCACCACAGATTCCCTGCGGGAGTCCAGTTACTGGTAAATACAATGTAAGTCAAATACACAGTGAGAAAGAAACTCTGATAAACAGATTAAAACGGGTATTTAAAACCATCTAAAATATGGCGCTTTAAACTACAGGAGCCTGAGAACTCCTGAAAATGCCACAAGCAGTGCCTATAAGGAAAATAACAGGCATCAGGTTCTGACCTTCAATTTATTCGTTACACACTCTGCTCATGCGCTCTTAGACTGACAGCACCACAATGAGGTAGACTGTCATAAATATAGGCTGGTGTTAAAAAATAAGTGCTGGTGCTGAACACTGGAAAAGACTGGCACAAATTAAGCACTAATGTCAGCCCGATAATGTAAGATAGGGTGAAGGGGAAAGATGTGCTTGGCAGATATACCTAATGTAGGATTTATTCCCGGTGTCTGGAACTTTGAATTTACTATGCCTGTATCAGAAAAGCTGATATTAGTGCCAAAACATTCACTAGCACCAAGTCCAATGGAACTCATATTGTACTACTTAACGCCTTAACCTCAGCGGTTTTTCCGCCGCGGTGCAGGCGTTCTAAAGGGTGGGTGGGGCTCCCGTCGGCCAACAGCCGAGGGCCGACGGGAGCACGCAAGGGGTTAAACTGCAAGCTATGGGAGACTATGTTTCTGTCTGTCACTCACACTGGTTGCATAACCAACTCACGTGAAGGAAATGTAATGCTCCTAATACATAAACAAGGTGACTGTTCTACACCAAGGGGCTCATTTATGAGTTTTTGATGCAGTGCAGTGCTGCAAGTCACCTTGCTGCACTCCACTGCGGGACAGGGAGAGGACAGGAATAAATAGAGATATGTCTCCCTGTTACGCCTCTCCTGGGAAGAATTTGGCACATCCAAGGTTAGCAAGTTCTTCTGAATCTGAAGATACATCAAAATCCGTGGGAGTTGTGTGGGAACACCCATGCAACGACCACGGAACTCCTACCCAGGGCAGAATAACATAATGCAGTGATTTGCACTGCGTTGCGTTACTCCAGAATTTCTAAGCTACTCAGGGACACGCAAAGTGGGTTTGCGTGGCTTCAAATATCTGAGTTAGATGTTTGCGTCATGCATGTACCATGGTGCATGGTGCCAATGTAATGCAACCCTCTCATAATTAAGCCCCTCAGCATTTACCTGCTAATCACACTGATAGATGTGTAAATCAACTTATTTGCACAGTTGATACTATTAATATGAGAGTGGATGAAAAAACAATGTATTGCCAATTACCCAATATGCTGGCCTATCTACATTGGGTAATAAAGTGGCATTTAAGTTGTTATTAAATTCCACACCGAGGCAAGCTGGTTGTACTATTGTTTTGTTGACTAAAGAGCAGCCTTTGCCAGGGTGATCAGGAACACATTTTGCCAGAAAGTTAGTGGTTTCGGAATTAATCTACCTTTTCTTCACCTAATTGTGTCATTACATCAGGATACATTTGGAGGGTAAAGAACAATCTGAAAGGTTCTGTAACTGCTGAGATTAAGCAGGTAAATGGACACTGACTAGGGTATATTTTGACACGTCCCTTTTCAGTTTATACATGTCAGGCCGGGGAAACTCCTTTGAAGCTGCACAATGTTTTCCTCATTACCCTGGGAGAGGGAAGATACATTATTGTCTAAGGTTCTGTATGAAGATGATCTTATTCTAATTCATTAGATCCCAACAACCTATAATCAAAATAGTTAAATACAGTGATGAGAACAGCAAAATAAATTAAAGCATGAAACTGAAAAAACAAAGATTATGGTATTTAGGCATAGCTCCAAATAACAACTCTTGGTATGCAGATGCGATACATTTAGAAAATGAAAAAATATAGATATTTAAGTTTCCTTTTGCACCCCTGTCCTGGAAAACTCATTTGAGAAAGCCAGCACTTAAAACTTGACTCAGTAGGTAGCCTTAAAAAACAATTCACGCGTCTTTTGGGGGCACCATTTGTATGCCACTTCTGAAAGATCATGACAACTTTACTATGCTGTGCGACGCTATTTTTTCCAAGCATGTTCTTTTTCCTCAGATTTAATGGAAGGTAGAGTACTACAATATTTATGTTATGTTCAAAGACCAATTTGTGCTTGCTAAAACTTGAGTTTGGTGCGGATGCAGCCGCCAAACAGGCAGAACAATATGCAATCTTAACTTTCACCTGCATTTATGTATCCTGACACCTAATCTGACTTCACAGTTGTAGATGAAGCTACCACAAGGCTAAACAGAAATTTAAAATTCCTTAGTAGAACAGTAAAAATTGAAAGAATAATGGGAAAGGTTTAACACTTATGAATAAAGCATTTTAAGCCTTGAAAGGAAAGCAAATCACCAGTTATAGTCTTTATTATGTCTATACCAAGCTGAGAAAATTAAAGACTGGCTTGACTATAGTTGATCATTTTGAGAAACTAGTACATTAAAGATATCTAATCTCACGGATGAGCCTGCAGACAATCTGTTGTTGTATGAAAATAAGATTTGTTGACTTGTAAATTCTAGAAATAATCAGACACTGCGTAATCACTTCATCACAAATTTTAAGTGCAATTTATGAACTGAATCGGGACAGATTGTGACGCTATGTCCAGTATTTAATATGCAAACAAATGTATTTTATGTATTTACTATGTTTTGTAATACATCTGTGTATGGAACAATTCACTGAGTTTAAATGATTTATCTACCAAAACATGTTTCAAATTGACGAATTTCATTAAAGACACTCTTAAGGTCATTATTAATTCCTCCAGACAGATGGGTGGTGACTAATGTATGTTTTATTTTCTGTTTTGAGCTCCCTTTGTGGTTCTTTTACACTTAACATCGGTAAATTAATACATTAGGCATGATCACTCTTTTTGTAGGCTGTACATTATGTCATGGTTATTTATTATTATTCACTGAGATTTTTTTCGTAAACACAGATGCCCTCATTATGAGTGGGTTGATTATTGCTATGCCCAAAAACTATAGCACGTGATAATAATAAGGATCTATAAATACCAAACACCTCAAAGTTGTTTTTTATCCGAAGCAATAATTATTGCATTGGATTGAGATCAGCAAGTAATAAGGGCGAGAGTGTTTGAAAAATAGATCATAAAAATGTTGCAAAGATTATTTTAATACTATTACTGTATGTTTATTCTACGGCAGATAAGTCTTGCTAAAAGAGGGTAAATTAACATCTTGTAAGTTTTAGAAACTCACAATCATTAGAATTTTGATTATACTGTAAATTGAGCAGTTTGCCAGGCTCGAGTATAATAATGGAAAAGGGAGGGCATGGGTGAGCCGAGCTGACAGTACCTTGGTTGTCTGTATGTGGTCTGGTAAAGAGTCAATGAAGAGGTCCCCAATCGCCTCCCAGGTTTCACGGACACCTTCTGCTTGAGTCAGTGTCACGTCGAGCTCCTCCATAGCCCCTTTGAGCTCAAGCAACTGCTCCAAAGTTCGCTCAATGTGACGGTGCTGGTCGATGCAGCGTGCAGTGAGCTTCTCCCACAGCTCGCTGGCCACATTA
Organism: Lissotriton vulgaris; assembly: GCF_964263255.1. Taxonomy (NCBI): domain Eukaryota; kingdom Metazoa; phylum Chordata; class Amphibia; order Caudata; family Salamandridae; genus Lissotriton; species Lissotriton vulgaris. The sequence goes on along the minus strand of NC_141691.1, from coordinate 481,368,226 downwards.
GCCTGTTTCCAGACAAAGCGGCTGATGTTCTGGATTCGATGCCTTGGCGACACATCTGAAATCAAAAACAATGTTTAGATTCTAACAGTATACAGAACATATACAAATATAACTGTGAATAACGGAAATGTTCTTCACTGTGGGATTCTGAGTGAGTGCTCATTGCAACAACACATTAAGGCTTCCATTCACACTGCAGGGCACTTGCTTAACTCTTTGATCTCTCTTGATAATACGATCTGTTCCATTAACTCTACTGCAGTTGCTTGGTCAAATCAACATTTCCTCGGTGAGCAGTCAAAATATCGTTTTATTAATATCAACCTACGTTAATATCGAGTTTTTAATATCATAGGGACAGAATATCTTCAAGTCAAGTCAAGTTAAGTCAAATAGTGCTTTATTCGAGTTATTACTCATAAAAGCATAGCACATACAGAAATTTAAAAGTGAATTAAATTTTTCAGTCATCACAATGACACAGCACTAGTGGATCTATAAAAATACATTCAGTTAAAAAAATGTATCATATTAACAGTTGATAAATGGTTAAAAAAAAATTAATACATTTAGTAGAAAGTTTTTCAAAGATATAGAACGTTGGTGATCTAAAAACAGTAATAAAAATTCAGATCAACAAATATTACACACATTACAAACAGAGAATAGTTATCTAACTAGCAGTCTCTGTCTAAATACGAAGTCATTAATAGATAAAGAGCAGTAGTATCAAATTCATAGGGACCAATTTTTCAGACAGAGAATAGTTATTTAACTAGCAGTCTCTGTCTGATCGCCCACGCCCAACCAACGTATTTTGCTGTGGCTATCAAAATCCAAATAACTTGGCTCGTACATATGATACGCATTGCTACAGAACTGCATGTTGTCCCAAGGTTCCTGCACATAGGTGCTAACCAGACGCGTCTTGGCACAGAGTAAACCTTACAAGAAAACAAAAAGTGGCCCAATGTTTCCTTCCCCGTCCCACAATCTGGGCAGATATCACTTCCCCCTGTACCCCATTTAACAATCAATGCTCTTATAGGGAGTGCACCAGCTCTCAGTTGAAATAAGAGCTTCCTGTCACCTGGCTTTGAGATGGTATCCCAATATGATTCCAAGGCTGGATACATTTTGGCCTCAAGGAAGTACATAGACATGGACCCAGTGCTAGAAGTGCTTAAGGTTTTATTAGCAACATTTTCCCCAAAAATATTTTTTAGTACAAGCTTGGAGGGGAATAATGCACCAGCAGGGTCCAGCCATAGAGAACTCAGCCCAAGCTCAAGTAATATAGCTTTCAGTGAATTAAGCCAGCTAATTTTGTGGAAGCCATCAGCCTTGATGACATCCACGAAACCCGCGGCATAATGTGAGAGCTCAGGAGTAGTCCAGAGTCTACGCCAGTACAAAATCGGGCGTAATCTGGCCAGATCCTTGATTTGTTTCCTGCCGAGGTCGTACCGAAGAGGTAACAATGGGGTGCTTTTAGGTGTACCAGTAAGTGCCCTAAGGAATTTGTTTTCTGAGGCTTGCAAAGAATTAAGATTTTCAAAGCCCCACATTTCTGCGCCATAAAGTGCAGACCCAATTGCCTTGGCTTCATAAACTAACAAGGCTGGTTTAACTGGTTTAGTTAGAGACTTCCTATGTTCTGAGTTGATGGCGCCCACTATTTGCTTATGTCGCAATATAGCAATATTTAAGTGCTGACTCCACCTGTTGTTGTCAGCAATTTGGATACCCAAATATGTAAATGAGTTGACTAACTCTAGAGGCCGACCGCTCATCATAATTTTGGACTTAAAGCTGCGATGCGGCTTAAAAATCATAAGTTTAGTTTTGGTAGTATTCACCTCAAGTCCGTGCTCCCCACAGAAATTCTCAAAAATCAACAGAGCACGCTGCAAACCACTAGGGGTTTTAGATAAAATTAGCGTGTCATCCGCAAACATTAATATGGGGATTTTTAGGCCTGAAAGAGAAGGAGCATCAACTGACGCAGGTACCAATCGGGAGACGACACCATTTATGAACAAAGTAAACAAGGTAGGAGCCATTGAGCACCCTTGTCTAACTCCTCGCTCAACAGGGAAATCAGCTGTGACCATCCCGTGGCCACCCCATTGAATTCTAGCAAAATTAAACTCGTGGAGGCGCAATATCATGGTTAGCAGTTCCTTCGGGACCCCCAAACTATGCAAAACTTGCCACAGTTTGGCCCGCGGAACCAGGTCGAAGGCAGCCCGCAAATCGACGAATGCCGCATACAGGCTGCCCCCCCTAGCACCACGGTCTTCCACTGTAGCAATTGGAAGCGAAACACTTGGTCGACCGTGCTTGTTGCCTTTCTGAAACCCGCTTGGAAGGGAGATAAGATGTTATTATCTTCTGCCCATTCGAGGAGCCTATTGACGACCACACGTCCAACAATTTTTTGTACAGTGTCAAAAAGGCTAATAGGCCTGTAGTTACATGGCTGAGCACGGTCCTCCTTTTTGTACACGGGGATGATCACTGCACCTCTCCATGAAACAGGGACGTCAGCTCCCTGAGCAATAGAATTAATAAGCAGATAAATATATTTGCACCAGCGTTCCCTATCGTTTAAAAAGATGTCAGCGGGTACTCCATCTAAACCAGGAGCACGCCCTCTTTTTACTGCACAAATAGCAGACATAATCTCTTTATAAGTGAAGAGGCTATCTTCGGAAAACTTCATGGTAAAACTATCTTCCTCTGTAGCCAGGGTGTTAAGAGTATATTGTGAGCTAAACAGGCGCGGTGTGTCCATTGGGGCGTGGGGGCGTAGCCCCACTAAGCCCGTAGCCCCACTAAAATTATTTTTATTTAAGTGAAAGAAAAATTGATCGCGAGCATTACAGGAGGACACCGGACTGACTTTTCCGGAGCGCAGGGGGAGGAGTTGGGGGGGTGGGCTGGGCCTGCTGCAGCTTGAGTGACAGTCCACTCAGCTGCAGCAGTACTGCGCAAGCGAATTTCAGTGTAGCACCTAGCGCAAGCATGCGCAGATGCAGCCGTGCTGAAGTTCCCCTTAGAGAAAGTACCAGGGGACGGGCCGCAGCCTCGGGGTTTCAAAGGGAGAAAGGGCGAGCAGGCTGGTGCCCTCCTAGCCGCCAGGATTGGCTGGTCCAGTGCAGGACAGTCCCCCCTAGCCGCCAGGATTGGCTGGTCCAGTGCAGGCCAATCACGGTCTGACTTTGACTCCCGCCGTGTGACGTGTAGCCTGGCGTGCGCAGGCAGCAGCAGACCGTGTGTGACTCCCCCCGCCTCACCATCACCGGCGTTACAGTACAGGTAAGGAAAGTTTACATTTTGTGCTAATGTTGTGTACTGTGTAAATTAACAAACACCCGTGGCCCGTTCACACCACAGGCCGGTAAGGAAGTCTCGGCGATCAGACTGCCTGCCTGTGACAGTTACCTGAAAGAAAGGTAAACGTGTGCATTTGGTTAATCTGCAAAGGGCGGTTTTGATTCTGGAACACTGAGTGTTCCAGAATCAAAACCGCCCTTTGCAGATTAACCAAATGCTCACGTTTACCTTTCTTTCAGGTAGCAGGCACCCTGGCCCAAAGGTTTGTTTCTTGATCTGCAGTCTGCCCCTTCCTCAGCTTCACAGCACAGGCCACCCCGCTTCAACTGATGCATTTCAAATTCAGAATGTATGCCTATTAACGTGAAGTTGGGAAACCTTTTTGCCAAACTAAAGTATGAGCAAGTCGTGCCCCTCAGATCTCGCCCACTTTGACCTCTGCTCTTCGTGAACAGCTTGCCTAGGCGCAAATAATTATCAATGCAGAACTTTTGCGAAGAAACATGTATATCATATGTGTTTTGTATGCATTCCTTGTACGTCTCTGTGATTGTGTGTTTATGTTTATGAAGGAATCTGCGTAGGTATGCATGCAAAGTGAATGCGCATAGGTACCGGTGCTGACAGTTTGTATAAATGCATGTGGACTTCTCGTTCAAACTGCAGTTTGAGTTTTACACAGATCATGCATCACTGATCGGTAGTGCATAGCTTTTCACGGTTAGAATATGATTGTGACTATCCATGTGTAGTGTGGGGTTTTCAGATATAGTTGGAACACAGATGTATACGCAAAGGGTATCAATGTATGGAGGGCGTATGAATCATGCACATAGTATACATGCTTGAGAGTATAGATGTCAGTGTTTAGGTTTGAGTTGGTATTTAGGCTACTGTTTATTCATGTATTGGTGTTATCTGTTAATTTGCTCAGGAATGTGTATTCTTGAAAAACACAGTTCTAGTTTGTGCATGTCGAAGTATGCATGACTGTGCATGGAAAGAGGAAGGTGTTGTAAATCATGTACCTACGTGTCAATTCAACGATTGTCCTGATGCGTCCATGAAATGGTTTATTGAGGGATTGTTGTGGACCATTCTTTGCAACTCTGCGAACTGAGTAATAGGTGTCCAAGAATGGGAACAATCGCCATGTAATGTTGGGGTAATGGCTTATGTAATTAAAGCTGATCTTCGTATAAATGCTGGCTGGCTTTCACATAGGCCTTAAAAGGCCTTCGCGTTGCTCTTTCTTCTTTAGTGCTTTGAAGTAACATTTGACAGACCCCCCCAGGATATTGCGGCATAGATTTGCAAATTTTGCGGCACACAAATTGAAATTTAGCGGCACAAAAATGAAAATTTAGCAGATTTATTGCGGCACTTTATTTTACTTGTAATCATTCCTTCTCAGACCTAAATCAATGGAACCTGTTTTGTCATAGTATTCCTCTTTGAAATAGGCATGTTTAAAGTTTCTGCAGCTCTACGAAAGCACAGCTCCAATCTACTAACCTTGTGGGAGAGGGCCATATTTCTCCCTGGGATGTTCTGGTGCACATGAGTGCCATGGGTGCAGTCACACAGCCCCCCTTCGCTCCATGGGTGCAGTCACACAGTCCCCCTTCGCTCCATGGGTGCAGTCACACAGCCCCCATTCGCTCTCTGGGCAGCTGCGGTGCGTCCATTGGGGCGTAGGGGCGTAGCCCCTCCAGCCACATGGACCCACCGTCGGCGTGCATCGCGCATTAGCAATTTAGCAGCAATCCCATTCCCCTAATAATTTAAATTGCAATCCATCCGCCTGACCGCCGGGACAACCCTGGCGATTTCGGAGTGCGCAGGGGGGGTGGCCTCAGCCTGCTGCAGCTTGAGTGACAGTCACTCAGTCACACCCTCAGGCTGCAGCAGACCAGTCCAGACCGTAGTGCAAGTTGGTGTAATACTTGCCCGCGCATGTGCACAGTTGTACATTCCCTTACAGAGCGTGACCAGAGGGTGCTGGTTTACCCGGCCGCAGCCCCCGGGGTTTACATGGGGCGACTGGGCGAGCAGCATATATGCCGCCCTAGCCAATCCTGGCGCTGCATGCAGCGCCATGATTGGCTGGTCCACTGCGCAGCATCGATCATTGGATGCCGCGCGTGGGGGTGACACACACTGCCTCAGCCGCACTGTTATGGCCAATCACTGTGTGACTTCATGTGAAGCCATGCAGTGATTGGCCATTATCGCCGGGATGCGTGCGCTGGCTGCTGTGAGTGTAGCGTGGTGACTCACTCCTGCGCGTCAATACAAGCGCGAGATAGGGAAAGTTTGGTGCTGCAGCAGTACTTTGATAACCAGTAACCGGCCGCCATGTGCCCCTGCAGACAAGGTAAAGAAGGCTTACATTGTAATTGCAAAAGGTAGGGTAGAGCACCATCTGAGGCAGGCTAACTCCAAATGGCAGTCGAGCTAATTCTTTGCCGCCTCGCAACCACCGATTCTTCACCATGTTATGCTCACTGGCATTTTCCCTAGAAAGATTGCAGGAGGCAGGAATATTTACGCTGGAGCTCCTGCACAGAGGATAGCCCAGTGTCACAGGACCCATCTCGCCTTCTGCAAGAGAAGCAGACTGTTACACTTAATTTAAAAACACACAGTATTTATTAATTTGTGTGCATTGTCAGCGTCCGGTGGTTTACCGTCACAACAGGCCACTGAGGAAGGGTGTCCTAAAAGGGTGGGGAGAGCGGCCCATTAGCTGTCTCCACACGCCAGGTCTGTTAACACTTCTATAACACCGCTGTAAAAGGGTGTCACATCGCAAGCCACGAGTCATCATCACGTGTTCAATATAGATGCATCCAATATTCAGGATGGCTGCGGCCCTTGATATTGTGTAGTACCACAAGCGAATTTGAAACGGGTTTATGGCCAGGTCTGCATCTTTGGTTTTAACTGTTTTCCTCTTTGGAGTGATATGCTAGTTGTTACCTGCTCTTGATGTGTGCACGACTGTCCCCAATTTTGTGGTATTGGGGTCTAGTTTGGTCTAATTACAAACAACTTGTTTATTCAAAGTTCTTTTTTAGAAATCTGAAGAGGTCGCGTCAGTGCGCTTCACATAAAACATAGCGCCAAGGACAACCGGAGGTGCTTTAAAAGAAATCTTTACAGTACTGATGTGTGTCACAGCACTGCCTGGCATCGAGGCATGGTGCTTACAGCATACATGTGCCAGGCATGCATGGTCGGGGGGTCATGCCAGCAGGAGAAGGACGGGTTCCGCCTAGCCCTAGACACAACTCGCAGAGGTGGGTTCCGGGGTTCCTGGGGGAGGGAGGGGGGTCTTCCAATCCGATTCTGGGGAGTTCTGGACGGTTTTAGCCGTCGCACTGATGGCTTGGTCTGTACTGTGACTGTCTGAGCTTGTGAGATTCTGAACTTGGGGTTCGAGATGCAGGAACGTCTGCTCCTAAGGCCTCTGCCCTCCCGAGAGGGTGAACAGCTCAGACAGGTAAGTGCCTGTGCCATCCTGTGGTAAAGGAAAATCCTTCCACAACTCTAGGCTCCTACACTGTCCAAAGACATGCCCCAGGGGTTGATAACCCTGACGGATGACTCACTTCACATTGGCCACTTACTGCCTACAGAAGGAATTCAGAGGTTTAGGTGTGGCAACACCTCCCTGTCCTTAGCACTTTGGTGCAACTTGTGAGTTCTTGCTCGGTGACTGACATAGGCAACCTATGCTATATTCTACCAACTGATCACTACTCTGAGGCCCACGGTATCAATCTCAATTAAAGCTGCATCTCGCGACTAGGTGACCAAAGGAGAGGGGGTAAAATCGTCACTTTTGCCCATTTGCAAGAACATTACAAAATGGCGCCCACTGAACTGTTTCACTATATACAGATTAAACACGCACTGGTGGCGGTCAATCCACGTGATACGACTCTCCCAGAGGCCTCCTCATTAGAGGACAGACGCCTGACGGAGTATATAGATAAACAAGCATTTGCAATGCAATAGGTCTCGCATTAGGAAAGTTTGAGCTATTGGTATTGGAAATGACAAATTTGTTATTTATATGTTGGTTTTGAAAATAGCGAAATTATTAGCTTTGTCATTTACAATGCCAATAGATTTAACTTTCGCAAATGTGACACCTATAGCATTTGTAATGCAATATGTGTTGTATTTACATGACTTAGATGTATTGATATTACAAATAGCAATGGCTTTTAATTTTTTTTATAATTAATACGTTAATAAAATTTATTGTAATTTATAATGGCAATAGCTTAAACTTTTGTAAATAACTTTTGTGAAGGTTATGTTCAGTGTATTTTATTGTGACACAAATCCAAGAACAGAAGTGAAATATTACCATCTTTTGGTGACATTTGTAATATAGCTTGAAACATTGAGAGAACATATTTGAACCAGTTGTTGTTGAATGGTTGCACAGATTGATGCTGTGGTGGCACTTGAGTCTTGGTTACCTGGTAGAGCCTTAGTTTGCAGCTCTGCAGCATTACTCAGGCCAGGAGTAAACGCCCCAGCACCCAGGCCAGGACTAAACGCCCCAGCTCTTCTGCTGCAGCTTTGGCAGACTTGTCAGACCGCATGAAATGTATATGTAAATCATTAAGGAAGAGGTGCTTTGGTGGAGCCCCTTCACTCGTTTTTTGGTCCAGTCTACAATTACAATACATAAATACAGATTTCTAAGTATGCTTTCACCAAATCAGCTTGTTGTTTTCACAAGGTTTAAAACACCTGTGCCCTGCAAATGGTTTGAAATAAAGGAGATGAAAGAAGTTAATTTGTTCGTTGTGTTTTGCTCGGCCCATCACTAAATAGGTTTTCCATGCGCTCTGCTCCCTTAATTATCACACTGAATGAGTTGCTATTTTCATCATGTGGCTGAACCTGTATTCTGTGTGTAGCAAAGGGGTGCTATGCTGTCGGAAACCTTGCTGAAGCTGATAAGCTGGAGGGTACTTTTAATGCCAATATCGGAGTCTGTAATAGGACGGAATGTATGAAGCTCTGTGGTTATACTGAATAGGCAGCTACCTATGTTATGCCATCTATTAATGTAATAACTGCACTTTCACAATTGCTTTATTAACCTTCCTGCTTTCTCAAATTTGCTTGAACGTGCACGATTTTTCCCCTTTTAACTAGCTGGAGACCCTTGTGGTTGTTTAAAGATTTAAGATCAGCCTGTAACTCAGTCTTGAGCTGGGTGGGTGACCTCGATTACAAAGTGACTGTGCCAGATGTCCCATTATGACCCCTTTTTCCTGTCTCCCCTTCAGACGCAGAGGGCATAAAACTGGGGGGTGCTCAACCCTGCCCAAAAACTGAGGGGTGACCCTAAGAGCACATCTGCCATCCAATCAGGGGTGGGATGCTTTGGTGTGCTGGTCTGGTTTTCTGGGTGCATTGGCTCAAGTTTTTCCCATGTAATTGATTTGGTGTCTTGGTAAGTTGCTTTTATGTGAATGTCTGACTTATGACTGCACATTCCTTTCAGTGTGCACTTGCTTCAGTTTACTTTTTGAGTCACTGTCTAGTTTGCTGGATGTATTGCTTTCATTTTTCTTTCATTAAACTGTTTGACTTGCTTGGTGCTTTTATGTTGGTGCCTGCATGCTGAAGTGTACTCTACTTCAGTTTAAATGTATGTGACTGGCCTGTTGACTAGCACCCTGCTTTCAAAGTGAAGGTTCACAGGTTCACACTTGCTTTAGTTTACTTTTGTATGGTTGACTGCATGCACTGTTTTGCTGGATGCATTGCTTTAAGTTACTACTTGATGCATTGCTTTCAGTTTGCTTTCAAGTAATTGCCTCTCATTTTCCTAATGCTTTCTGAAGGCTGTTTCCCAACTGCTGTGCAACTTCTTCTACTCTTAGAGCTGAGATTTTCATGAAAGTCTTATAGTCTGAATTCAGCACCTGAGCGTATAGGACGAAATGTATGAAGCTCTGTGGTTATACTGAATAAGCAGCTACCTATGTTATGCCATCTATTAATGTAATAACTGCACTTTCACAATTGCTTTATTAACCTTCCTGCTTTCTCAAATTTGCTTGAAAATGCACGATTTTTCTTCTTTTTTTCAAAATTTTCTTGGGGGGGGTTATCCCCCCAAACCCCCCTTTTGGGGTTCAAGCTCGCTCGTTGCGCTCGCTCGCTACGGTGCTATATGCAAATCACTTTGCGCCCCACCACTTTAAAATGTCACCCACCGCTACTGGAGCTAAAGAATTTTACCCAGGCCTCTTGTGAGACATTATTATTTGGAGACTCTTCAGCTCTCTCAGTACCCCATTTTACGATGTTCCAGAATACTCTGGAATCCTTCCTTTCGCTAGCCTTTTTCAATTTGCTAGCCTTTTTCAATTTGCTCATCCCACTCTCTCTTGGCTTTTGCTATACATGCCTTATAATCCTTTCTGGCAAGACAGATAGATACGGGGTCTCTCCTCTTAATGGCATGACCAAGGGCGAGTCGTGCCTTCCTACAATCGGTATTATACCATCTTGCATCTTTGCGGACCATAGCCCCCTTTCGCTTGCCAGGTTTCAAAAAGTGCACCTTGATCTTGGCGAAGAGGGTGTCGTGAATTTTAACCACGTCCCCCAAGCCAGAAGAAGAGGCACTAATTAATTCCATAGCTGAAATAGCTTGGTCAGTTTCATTATTGATAGTATCAATAGCCTGTTGATTGTTAACTACAGTATCCCATCTTAGCCTGCGCATATTATTCTCTGGGATGATCAGCGATGGAACATGGTCATTCCTGCAGGTAGAATTTGTCTCTGCAGACCACCATTTATGGGTCACACATAAGGGGTTGTGGTCACTCTCCGGTCTCACGACAACCTCCATGTCACAGAGAGTTGGCCACAAAGGCAAACTACAGATTACATAGTCAATTCTGCTTTTGTGCCTCCCATTATCAAAAGTCACAGAGCCACTTTTATCCCTCATTGTTCTTCCATTCATAGCTCTCAGACCTTTTTCTAGACACATTGCATTAATGGCTATTATGTCCCCAGACCAGCGAGTAACTGGCTTCAATTGTAACTCAGGAATACCCCAGAGAGAGTCCTCTTCAGCTCCGGTGGAGGCCTCACCCGCGACCAAAGGCTCAAACATCCGGTTGAGGTCACCTGCTATAACAGTGTTGTTCTCACGGGAGTTATCATCAAGAAAGTTGTCCAAGGCTATTAGTACTTCAGATCGGCCACCTTTAGCACTCCTAACGTATATGTTATAGATATCAAGTGGCCCGAGAGTATCAGTAGTTATCCTGATCAACTGTATATCATTATGACTAGTATCTATACTTTTAATTGCGAGGTTTAGGGACTGTCGAATCCAAATGGTAAGTCCAATTGGTCTACCTTTCGGACCCTTTACAGCTGGCACAGAAAAATTCAAATATCCTAAAACAAACACAGGTTCACATGCCCAAGTCTCCTGAAATATGCAAATGTCAAATTGAGTAACAAAACCAAGCAAGTCCCCACAGTCTAATTTAGAGGACAGTCCAGCCAAATTCCAGGAGATTAGGTTAGCAACCCCAGACACGAGTCCAACTGGCGCTTCAGGTGTAAGATTCTGTGTGCAAGTCTCACCAACTACTATCTCAGCCAAGTTATTCATCAACCCGTTGTTATGGCGATTATCATTCTGGGCAGGCAAGCTAAATAAGCTTTGATCCACACTACCTAGAGGTGCTACGCTTTTGCCCTTGGAAAGTCAGTCACAGTCATTTAAATTCGAAAGAGCTGAGAACCTATTTTCCAAATTTAGTCCCCACTCTGTGGGCTGCGCTACTCTCCTCCCTTTCGTTGAAACAACATTCCACTTCGTCCTTAACATGCTCTTGTTAGAATCCCTCCCGCTACGATGGTAAAAGAAATCTAAGGTAAGTGGGATAATTTCAGTAGATCTTCGCTGTGGGGGTAGAAGGTTGGGCAGAATGTTGGCCAATACATCTGGATCTGAGAAATGTAAGACAACACAATCACCCCGGAACTTCTTAATACTATTTCCTATCCACTCCACCCTCCTGGCTTTTACTAGTTCTTCGGCCAACTGTTGCTTACCCCAGGGAGTTATTATCATATTATTTGTCAGCCAATATAGGGCTTTAGACAACAGGGATGAAGTAGATTCTACCTGCCCAGAAGCCAATAAGGGGACGTTAGCTAGAACCAGGACCAGAGGAGAAGCCTCAACTACCAGCTCAACCGAGCCATTCACAGGTTCTGGCGCAGAAGATACAGCGGGAGGGACATCTTTCTCCTGCACACCCTCCAATGTGGATACCGGGGGAGCTACCAACTGATCAGTTAAAGGGAAAACCCTGCCACCCACCGGTATAGAGGAGGCCTTTTTTAGCTCAACCCTGTTGGCAACTTCATCAGGCAATTTGCCTACTTCAGCTAAGGTGTTATTCAATAAACCCCCTAAACGATTGACCTCTTTAGTGAGCTTCTCTATTCTGCCTAACAGCGGCTTTACAATTCCCTGAATCTTAATGTCTATCATGTCCAACAAGCTCGTGAATTGTTCGTTAGTTATAGACATACAAGCATTATCTATTGAACCGTCGTCCTCCACCAAGGTTTTACTTGGAGGGGAAGCAGTCTTTTTCCGGCCTGATTTTAACCCACCACGCTTGGGCTGAGCCTTTCTGGAGCCTCTAGTAGTGCGTGGTGCAGGCACTGGAGTGGGGGCTTTTTCCTCGAGTAAATGTTGATCAACCTCCTCCTCATTTTCGCTGTCCGACGCTACATAAACTGACTGAATCGTTGTGGCATTGTCAGCATGGTCACCGCTACTGGTGTTGTGTAACTCAAGGGATTGGGCCAAATCTGGTACCGGCAAAGTCGGTGTAATTGGATTAGGTGATGTACACAGCCCAAGTGAAGATCTCCTGTCGCTGTTAATTTTGGCAACTACCTGGAAGAGATAGTTGTCCATAGTGTTTTTAGCAGGGGATGACTTTTTGCTAGACATGACACACCGTAGACCAATAAACAGTGCCCTCCCGGGAGCCTTTTATAGAAACGTCAGTAGAAATAGTCACAAGCCCACAAGACAGTTCACCTACACCAGGGCAGGCACAGTAATGATGATTAACTCCCGGCAATAACAGTGGCTCACCTCCTGAATTCGGACAGAGTAACTGGCCCAGTCCAGTCTCTGCCTGTCTCGGACTGTCTTAGACTGTCCGCCCTTAGTCCGGGCTTCGTCCGGCGCGTCCCGCGCGCGTCCCGCGCGCGTCCTCGCGGGACCTGTCAGAGCCTTATGCGCCGCCTGGCGCGCTGTTTGGTATCGTCGGCTCCTCCCCCTGGAGGCTGCTGGGAGGTAGAGTTAGACCGGCGGAGCCAAGCCCGGCCGGTCGCTGACCCTGACGAAATGGCGGAGCCAAGCCCGGCCGCTGCACAAACAGGTAGGGATCCTGAAGATACAGGCTGCAGGAATAATGAAAGACAAGGGACTCGGCCCGAGTCAGAGATTTATGCGCCGCCTGGCGCGCTGTTTGGTATCGTCGGCTCCTCCCCCTGGAGGCTGCTGGGAGGTAGAGTTAGACCGGCGGAGCCAAGCCCGGCCGGTCGCTGACCCTGACGAAATGGCGGAGCCAAGCCCGGCCGCTGCACAAACAGGTAGGGATCCTCAAGATACAGGCTGCAGGAATTATGAAAGACAAGGGACTCGGCCCCTGTCAGAGCTTTATGCGCCGCCTGGCGCGCTGTTTGGTATCGTCGGCTCCTCCCCCTGGAGGCTGCTGGGAGGTAGAGTTAGACCGGCGGAGCCAAGCCCGGCCGGTCGCTGACCCTGACAAAATGGCGGAGCCAAGCCTGGCCGCTGCACAAACAGGTAGGGATCCTCAAGATACAGGCTGCAGGAATAATGAAAGACAAGGGACTCGGCCCCTGTCAGAGCTTTATGCGCCGCATGGCGCGCTGTTTGGTATCGTCGGCTCCTCCCCCTGGAGGCTGCTGGGAGGTAGAGTTAGACCGGCGGAGCCAAGCCCGGCCGGTCGCTGACCCTGACGAAATGGCGGAGCCAAGCCCGGCCGCTGCACAAACAGGTAGGGATCCTCAAGATACAGGCTGCAGGAATAATGAAAGACAAGGGACTCAGCCCCTGTCAGAGCTTTATGCGCCGCCTGGCGCGCTGTTTGGTATCGTCAGCTCCTCCCCCTGGAGGCTGCTGGGAGGTAGAGTTAGACCGGCGGAGCCAAGCCCGGCCGGTCGCTGACCCTGACGAAATGGCGGAGCCAAGCCCGGCCGCTGCACAAACAGGTAGGGATCCTCAAGATACAGGCTGCAGGAATAATGAAAGACAAGGGACTCGGCCCCTGTCAGAGCTTTATGCGCCGCCTGGCGCGCTGTTTGGTATCGTCGGCACCTCCCCCTGGAGGCTGCTGGGAGGTAGAGTTAGACCGGCGGAGCCAAGCCCAGCCGGTCGCTGACCCTGACGAAATGGCGGAGCCAAGCCCGGCCGCTGCACAAACAGGTAGGGATCCTTAAGATACAGGCTGCAGGAATAATGAAAGACAAGGGACTCGGCCCCTGTCAGAGCTTCATGCGCCGCCTGGCGCGCTGTTTGGTATCGTCGGCTCCTCCCCCTGGAGGCTGCTGGGAGGTAGAGTTAGACCGGCGGAGCCAAGCCCGGCCGGTCGCTGACCCTGACGAAATGGCGGAGCCAAGCCCGGCCGCTGCACAAACAAGTAGGGATCCTCAAGATACAGGCTGCAGGAATAATGAAAGACCGAATATCTATGTCACGAATATCGTTGACCAGTATATCGACTTTGAGGTAAGTAATATTCTTTTTCTTATATCGAAGTAAGTAATATCGAAGTTGTAATATCGAAGTAAGTAGTATTGTTAGCAAAAATATTGTTGTTAATAATATTGTTATTTATATTAGTGTTATGTACTACAGTATGTATTTTATATGTATGTTTAACATTTTTTGTAATGTATTTCTATTATTTTTAAATATATGTATTAAATGTTTGAAATTAGTAATTTTTGTAAGTCAATTTTGCGTTTTAGTATCAGAGCGGGTTGTGGGTTTATAGGGAAATAGGGTGTGAAGTAATTTAATTATAATTAATTAATTAATTAGTTTTTATTATTTGTTATTGAGTAGTAATTTATTGATAATTAATAATTAAGTGGTAATTAATGTTTATTAATTGATTATTGTATAATCATATTAATTATAATTATTGTAATATTTTATTTATTTCTTGTCAATTAATTTATTGTTATTAATAATTAATTGACAATATATTTTTATTGATGGATTAATTGCTAATTAAATTAATTATGTTAATTTTTATGTGTAGTGGGTTGTGGGTTTATAGGGGTATAGGGTGGAAAGTAAGCCATGTATAATTAATGAATTAATATGTTTATATTTATTGTTAATGATAATTAATGTATTGTTAATTGAATATTATTTGGTAATTAATTTGTATTAATTGATTAATTTATAATTTAAATAATGTATTATTAATATTTGTTAATTGTTATTGTTAATATATTTATTGTTAATTTACGATTAATTAGTAATTAATTTTTATTAATTGATTAATTGACAATTAAATTGTGTTTTTTATGTGTTGCGGGTTGGGTGTTCATGGTGGAATAGGGTGGGAAGTAATTTAATGTTATTTAAGTAAATATTAATTTAATTTTATTGGTATTTATTATTAATTTCTCAGTTAATTATTTAATTAATAAGTATATTCATGTAACTCCTATGCTATCCTACATTTTCTACACTGTTACATTTACTGGAGTTGGAATATTAATTTTAACCCGTACGCTATCCAACACTTTCCCTACTGTTACACTCACTGGAGTGGGAATAGTAATTTGTACCCTTAGGCTATCCAACACTTTCCCTACTGTTGCACTCCCTGGATTGGGAATAGTAATTTTAACCTTTACGCTATCCAACACTTTCTTTACTGTTGCACTCACTGGAGTGGGAATAGTAATTTTTATACCTACGCTATCCAACACTTTCCCTACTGTTGCTCTTCCTGGAGTAGGAATTGTAATTTTTACCCCAACACTATCCAACACTTTCCTTACCGTTGTACTCCCTGGAGTGGGAATAGTAATTTTAACCCCTACGCTAGCCAACATTTTCCTTACTGTTGCACTCCCTGAAGTGGGAATAGTAATTTTAACCCCTACGCTATCCAACACTTTCCCTACTGTTGCACTCACTGGAGTGGGAATAGTCATTTTTACCCCTACCATATCCAGCGCTTTCCCTTCTGTTGCACTCCCTTGAGTGGGAATAGTAATTTTTACCCCTACATTATCCAACATTTTCCCTACTCTTGCACTGTATGGAGTTGGAATAGTAATTTTATTACCTCCGTTATCTAATATTTTTGTATTATTTTACTTAATGTAGTATATAATTAAGATTAAAAATAATTTAAAATTTTGTAATTTGTTATATATATTTATTTAACTTTTGTTTATATTATTGCTTTATGTGTATAGATGTATTTATAATGTATATATTTTTTGAAAAATTATAAGTCAATAAATAATTATCTAAAATAATTAGTAAGTATCTATATGATATATTATATGTATATGTTTAATTTATTTTTACATTATATATATATTACTTATAATTTTTTTTCAATTTTGAAATATTTTTAATTATGTTTATTTTAATTATATGTATTATGTACTCTTTTACATTTTTTTACTTAAACAAATAACAATATTTTTAACAACGATATTTTTGACATTGATATTTTTTTCTCGATATTTTTGTACTTACCATAACGTAGATAGAATGTCGATATTCTTGACTTTGATATTCTTGCTGCAATATTTTTGTAGGTCGATATTCTGACTTTCGATATTTTGTAAGTGATTATATTTCCTCAAACTCCAGGTCCCCCTTCCTTCACATCCTCATTTTGTAAGTCACTCATAGAGTTTAACTCATGATTGGAATACAATTTCTCTGGAATGTATCATTCATATCCTAGAATCCTCCTCCGCGCTCAGGGTAACTTATGCCAACCGCTCACAAAAGTATGAGCAATATTATCCCAGGTTATCGACCATATTTATTAATAACTAAGGCTAAATAAATGACTACAACATTTATCAACACACTGTCACGATTGCCGCCACCGCCGCCGCCTATAGAACTACCAAAATGGCGTCTCTGGAACGCGCATGCGCAAGGAGGTCAGGCGGGTTTAAAACCTGACTCTCCTAGTAGAACAGCGCTTCTCGTTCTAGTTGTTGGCGCATCCAGCGTTTCACTTCCGGTTTTCGTCGCGTCCCCTCACTTTCCCACGTCGGGACTGCGAAGTCAGAATTTCTCATTACTGGATTCTGCCTTGGGATTTTATTATTGCTGTTTCTCGGGATCCTGCTCTTCTTGCACCTTGGATTCCGGTCCATTGCCATTTTCTGTGACCGGATATCTCCTGCACTGTTCCCTCGGAGTCGGTGGGCCGGGCTTGCTGGTAGGCGTTCCGCTGACTGGCCGGGCTGTGCTTTGGCTTCGTTGGTCAGCCTGACGTCCTGTTCTCTTGTTTCGCCTGGTGGCCGCCTCTATCCTCTGTTGGCCACCCCCAAAGGAATATTTGGATGCAGCCCTTTACAGAATCTTTGGATTTGGTACCGAAGATACGGTAACATCACTAGTGAGCGCTGCCTTTTGTTTTGCTGTATTTGAACACTGTATGGGAGCTCTGTTATGTGGACAAAACATAAGGGTCTCTCACCCCCTTATTATTATTTCAGACTGTATTAGACGCACAGCTATTATCCACAGGACATTAATGTTGGTGAGACTATCCACAGGACCTTTATGTTGCTGACACAAGGGTAGTACAGGTGGGACATTTAGTCAGTTAGATTAGACATATTGGGGAATGTTATACATGAGTGTACTTACAGTCTGTTTTCCTTACAGTTAATCCCTTGGCCTAGCATAGTACCCTTTATCTTCATTTCCACTATTAAGGAGGGAAAATCAAGGTAATCATAAGTCGTATTTTAAGTCCTTAGAATATTTAATCTTCCTTTTAACTTATTGTTTCTATTATTTCAGCCTCTATTATTGCTAAGAAGACCTGTAGAGTTTGTAAAGCGTCGAGGGATATTACCCCTATTTTCCTTGTTTTGTTTCCCTTCTTCTCCCGCATTATCATTGTTGAATGGCACTACACATTCCCTCATTCCCATTAGGTAGTGGTGGGAAGTCGTGGACTTCTCTTCAGTTTTGTGACGCCTCTGTAGAACCAAAGGTGAGAACCATTACACACCTCTCCTTGGTGCAATGAATAATTGCAAGAAATTAAATGTGCCTCTAAAAGAGCTAAAATTTATGGTTGCTCAGTTTTGACCTAAACAAAAAAGAAAGTAATATAAGGATTTGCTGAGATCCAATACGCATACCATCCACCAAGCTCACTTGCCATACTACTCAGCTATACTTCTTAGTTCTGAAACTAACAAAATTAAATCTTTAAGATTGTGGCCAAAATTTCATCTCTTTTCTGCAACTCCGCCTTCACAGTCTCTTTGTGAAAATCTTTATTTTTATTCCATTAAAAATGTTGAAATAATAAAAACAACTTGCAATTAATTTGAGCTTTTTCAGTCTCAACCTAATTTTAGTATAGATGTACCTGCTCTCTGGAAAGAATTCAAACTTTTCACCTCATCCAGTTTGGAAAAGTTGCTCAGCAAACGCAAATCAGCCTCCCCATTGAAGCAATCCAAATTCACTTTCTGGCATCCTTAAAATATATTTTCAAGCTAACTCTATTTCAAATTCTGATCTTGTCCCTTATAACTGGGAAAATCCCCCTCTCGTTTAGCAGTGTAATGCAATCCCGCAACTGAAAAATTTAAATTTAAATCTCTCTAGTCCAGCCAGGTAGTTGCCATTTGCTCTTCTCCTCACTGTGGCCAAAATCTTAGAACTTCATGCTGCCAAGCAGCTCTGTGGTTTCCTGGGGCCTGCTGGTGTTGTGAATGACAATCAATCTGGCTTTTGCCCTCACAAAAGCAATAAACTTGGCATTACAACTGTTAGATGATCTGCATATGGCATGAGATATCTCCAGTGTCAACGCCCTTTATGTATAAACTGTAGACAGTACAATTTCAAGGATAAACACAAACATGGACCAGTTTAGCATCTGTGCTATCCACTGAATGAGATAATGATACAGGCCCAAGTCTTCTATTTGCTCGCCATGCATAAACTTTATATTAAGTAAACAAAATGGAATCCACTTGGGGGGGGGTGGTGGTCCCTACTGTGGTGAGGAGCACAGCGTGTTGTTAAAATACCCCTCACACACCAACAGGCCCCTTGGTGTCATGCTTCATCATTGGGGTCTTTGCACCCCTCTACGGGATGCGGCATGCTACGACCGACGACTACGTGGAAGCACTTTCTGTGGACTATGTGTGGGGTTCTTAATGTGAGTGGTGGAGTGGTGAAAGTGATATCTTAAAATATACCTGGCTCGTGGGGAAAAAAAGACTTTAATTAAGCCCCGGGCTGGTATTATTAAAAAAAGGGTGCAGTGTGAGGTTACTGGTGTATAAATATGTATATTAACCTCTTTTTAGTGCGTCGACATGAACATGTTTCGGAGTGCGAAACTCCTTCTTCAGGACGGGAAATGCACAAAATTCCCCACCTTACTCACATGAATGTATATATAAAAGTGTATTATACAAAAATAGTGAACTATAGGTGTTTATGTACCTAAATTGTAGTTCAAAACGTAGTCTCTGCGCCCAGTTGGCGTTTTTATCAAGACTTAGTGTTTTTGGTTACAATGCCTCATGAGCCTTTCGTGCATTTTTGGGGATTCCATCATGCTTGGTTCAACACCGACAATACTATCGTCGGAGCTGAGCTGAGGGGAAGAGGGCTGATCGTCTCCTGCAAAACCATTGCTGAACCAAGCATGATGGAACCCCCAAAAATGCGCTAAAGGCTCATGAGGCATTGTAACCAAAAACACTAAGTCTTGATAAAAACGCCAACTGGGTGCAGAGACTACGTGTTGAACTACAATTTAGGTACATAAACACCTATAGTTCACTATTTTTGTATAATACACTTTTATATATACATTCATGTGAGTAAGGTGGGGAATTTTGTGCATTTCCCATCCTGAAGAAGGAGTTTTGCACTCCGAAACATGTTCATGTCGACGCACTAAAAAGAGGTTAATGTACATAATTAAGCCCCGGGCTGGTATTATTAAAAAAAGGCCTGCTCCGGATGTTGCGTAAGTTTCTCCCTTTACTATCAGAGGAGCACAGGAAGGTCACAGTGCAGGCGATAATTGGTTCGCGTATTGATTATGCGAACATTCTCTACCTTGGCCTGCCGGAATATCTGCTTCAACGGCTACAGGTGGTCCAGAACTCGGCAGCACGGGCTATCTTTGGACTATCTCGCCGTGCTAGAGCCTCGGGCCTCCTGCAGGCACTGCACTGGCTTCCCATTCGGAAGCGGATAATCTTTAAGGCCTTGACGTTGGCGCATAAGGCGCTGCACACTACCGGAGCGAAATACCTTCAAAAAAGGATGGCTTTTTATCATCCTGCCAGGTCCTTGAGGTCAGGGTCCTTGTACCTTGCCAATGTTCCTCGTGTCAAAAGGGCACGTATTGGAGGCCGTTCCTTCAGATTGCTGGCCCCCCAGCTTTGGAACATGCTGCCAGTGGTGCTACGCAGCACGTCTAACCTACTGGCTTTTAGGAAAGGGCTTAAAACTTGGCTTTTCACCTCTTAGCTGCGCCCTGGGTTATGTTTTTTCTCTCCTCTGTATCTTCTGTTTTTTTTATTTTCTTTTCCCTCTTGTTGTGTTATGAAATAGGTGTGCAACCAAAGCGCCGGGACACTCTCTGAGTAGTCGTGCGCTATAAAAAAAACAGCATAACATAACATAACATAACATAACATAATTATACACCAGTAACCTCACACGACACCCTTTTTTACCAATACCAGCCCGGGGCTTAATTAAAGTCTTTTTTTCCCCATGAGCCAGGTATTTTTTAAGGTATCACTTTCACCACTCCACCACTCACATTAAGAACCCCACACACATCCACATATAGTCCACAGAACGTGCTCCCACATAGTCGTCGGTCGTAGCACGCCGCATCCCGTAGAGGGGTGCGAAGACCCCAATGATGAAGCATGACACCAAGGGGCCTGTTGGTGTGTGAGGGGTATTTTAACAACACAGTGTGCTCCCCACCACAGTAGGGACCACCACCACCCCCCAAGGGGATTCCATTTTGTTTACTTATAACGCTCAGGGAGACTGAATCCACATTTTCTCTCCCTCCCTCTTTTGTTATTTATATACACTTTATATTATCCACAGCTGTGAGTGGACAGGGCCACAGGTCTCATGCCAGTGGGCTCATATAAATGAAAGGAGATTAGGTAAGCATAGGACAGGAAACATGTATCTGGAGATATGTTGTATTTTACCTGACAAAAAAGAATAAATTAAGCACTTGTATCTTTAAACATAAAGATTACAAATATCACTACAACAGTCAAAGCAGAATGATCCACTAAATATTTGACTTACTCAAGCATCCACACATTGCCTCTTTGGCAGATGTTGACAGAGTATTTTCTTGAAACTCCAAAATATGGGCCTCATTTAGAGCCTGATTTAGAGTTAGGCAGGTGGGTTAACCTAATGTATATCCCATCCGCATAATTACAAATGCCATAGGGTACAATGATCTTGTGAAAAGGAGGACAGGATATTCGTCATGTTTGTGAGAGGGTAAAGCATCCGTCAAACTCTAGATCAAGTCCTATGTTATCATTATGAATAAATGTTGTGGGAATACACCTGTACGCTAAACATTTTCAGTTGGAGGAATCTGTGATTGAAATAGAGGACTAGTCTTTGTTTTTCCCACTGCAGGAAACAGCAACACATTCTATCTCTGCAGATTTCACTGAAAGACAAATCATTATTTTTCTGTCAAAGAAGGTTTCTGTCAAGATTAAAGTGGATGTGCATGACAGTGAATTCTATTCCTTGGACATTTCCAGTAGAATAACTACCTCACTGGCTGGCATCCCTTTTTGTTTCTCATGTTAAAAAGTTTCTGTGTGCTTTTTTCTTTACATCCCAGGAGTATCTGTCAATACTTCCCATACAGTTGGATGAATTGTTCTATCACAAGCTGCTTACATTAAGGGCATATACATTACAACAAGATCTTCTTGTCACGGAGGCATTGCATACAATTCTAGGAGCCTGTCAGATGGCATTAATGCCGTTATTCTTCATCACACATGTGGCATCATTAATGATGTAATCATAAAATAATTAAGTCATCAATGTAAATTTCAAGGGTGTCTTGGCATTTAAATTACATAACACATTGGACGTTACATGCCAATTTTATAACAGTAAGGTAAAATCAACTGAAGAGACCTTCTGACTTTAGGAGACCTATTTCATTGTGTAAAGTCGTTGTAAAATGCAATCTGGGAGGCAGTAAACGGTGTTTTTCTCCTGCTAATTTTATTTCACTGTTGATAGCATAGGAACACTGCAGTTTTAAATGTGTGATTAAGCATTTACTAGTACAGTTGCCTTAAACAACCTGGTATTGGGCCAAATATATTAATTTTAATTCCCATGGCATTACGACTATTGTGACTGATACAAAATGGTTACAGATTACAAATCTCATAAATGACTTTACAGATTACCATACCAGATTACCGATACATTATAGAAGAGACAAATATTTAATATTATTTATTGGTTTCAATATGTGTTGTTATTTAATTGCATTGTCTTTTTATGTGTTCCAATTTATTGTTATAAATATTGTAAGATTATAAGCATGGACATTGGTGGGCAGATTATGGGTTTCACTGCTTTTGTTTATGTTATGAATTGTGCTCCTAACCATACCTTGCAAATTTCGATGTTGTTTCAGGTTTTATCGATAATCATAACTGCACTTTAACTGTGTTTTTTCAATGAATATCTAAGGTCTATTTAACCTTATGCTACGTATTAAAACCAAAGCTAACCATAACTTCATTTTAAACTTTGTATTTGTTGGTCATTTTTGAGTGTTTTGATCACAAAACATTCAACAGTTTTCAAGCTGTCACAGACAACCAATCACCCTATAACTCGTTCCCCCACCATGCCCAGTGTTATCAATGATGTACCTTTAGATAACATTGGTGATGTTCTCAATTAGGTCATAGAACTTTTCATACGTTATGTAAAAGGGAGGATTATAAACAGTGCATGGTGAGGTCACGAGTTAGAATCATTGCAGTTAGTTATAACTGGTGAGTTTTTTAAAAGTTTAAAACATTATGCTTCACCTAACTATAATGTCACTTTACCCTTTGCTTTTTTGAGTGAATTTCTGAATTTTGTTTTATTGTAAAGTAAAAACATAAAGACATGCCATTGTAAGAATGGCATACCTACTGGCTTGGTCAAATTGTCAAAGGCTCAGTACACCAAAATATAAAATGCTTTTTTCACAATATATAGCTCCAGTTTGGAGTGCTTGAAAAAAGATGGTAAGCTATTCTGGGGTCTTGTCAGATTTCAAAAAATGTTCTAGTGGAGTCTGCTGCGCTCCCTGCAGCCCCAGCAACATTGAGATGGGGTCTCCTGGCTCTTGAAATGGCTAAGGGAGGAGGGCTGCACCCCTCCCTCTCAATATATATGATATTGGCCCCTGGTGGGAATGGTGTGTTTGAGGCCTTCAAATGGCTAGGGTGGAGCTGCTTGCCCCCTCCCCTTAATGACGACTTCATACTTGGGCGATTTGTGCCCCTGGCCCACCCGGTTGGCTTTTCCTTTTTTTTAAATTTACACTGGCCCCCTTGATCCTTTGCGGATCAGCTGTAAAAAACATTTTAAATTACATTTTTGCCTTCTGGACCCCCAACCCCAACCAGGCCAAGACAGCGAGGGAATCCTTCCCTGCCACCCACCCTCCCCCATACATTTGTTGATACTTTTATCTGGACAGAGGACAAGAGTGCCCCAGTCTTAAAATGACGGCAGTAACCTCATTGTTAATGTTGATGGCAGACAATCAGATCTTATCTTTTTATCTCCCCGACATGCAATATACATACAATATGAACCTTCATTTCTCTAAAACTACCAAACAGATTTACACCAAATCACAAAAAAAAACAACTTTCTGGGTAAATTAGCTTTCTGCCAAATTTGGTGTAATTCCATTCAGCCGTTTTGGCTGTAGCTGAGGCTGAAGTTCCAATGGGAAAGTGCATGGGGAAAATGTGTTTTGGTAACCGCGCTTTTCCTGGCCCCACCTTGATCGATCACCCCAAGCTTTCCATGTAGGAGCTTCCTGATATGTATGCAACTTTTTTTTTAAGAGATTCGCAGAGATTCGTCAAACGGCGCCAAAGATATTACAAACAAAAAAATCCATATCCTATGGAAATGTGGCCCTAACTTTTTACTACCCAGTGGCGAACGTGTGTACTTACAGGTCTCAGCTTCACATCTACGTATCTACATATCTTAAAGTGATATGATAAAGGTATGTAGATCATCGCCGTTAACTACTAAGAGAGAGACAGCATGCAGGGTTAAAGAACTGCACTATGGCATAAGCATAAAGAAGAACTTTCCACTGACCTTTGCTTTCAGGAAGAGGTTCTTCCAATTCTTCGAAGGGATGCTGAGACAAGAAGGCTTGTGCTGACTCCAGCACAGAATAAATATATGGACCTTTGGATTTAACTTCCTCCATGAAGGCCTGCAGAGAAGAAATAAAATACAGCCAACTAAAGCTTCACTAGGCAAAATCACGGCAGAATCTACAGAGATAAAAGGAGCTAACGATTTACATCCATAATAACAAAATATTTTGACAAACAAATTCATGAAACTCAAGAAATACGGGCCAAAGATGAAAGTGGTAATATATATTGATGTCATTTCGGATGTTACAGTGATGTTATCAATGTTATACAGCATGCGATGAGTGATGGAATATGTGAGGTAATGAGCAGAGCGCAAGTTATACTTACTTTAGAGCACGAGTTATAGGTACTTGAGTTACCTATAACTGATATCAGTTGTGTAGCAATAATAAGGGTGTAATTTTAAGTAAGGCAGACTTAATGGCTTTGAAAAAAGGTCAAAATACAAAAACTGGTGGGCGTATTGGCTTTATTAAGGGGTCAGCACATCAACATATACAGAAATGACCTATAGTCTTTGTCAAAAATCACCAATAACTATAATCAAATGTATATTTCATGAATTCACACACTGCAATGTTTGATAAAAGTGAATGTCGTAAAATATTTTCAAAATAGCATTTTAAAAAATAACTAAAATTTATTTAATTCTATTTTTAACAGTTTTTTAGGCCACAAAGTGCAGACATGGAACCAACCACAAGGTGCCCTACACTACAGCTGAAGAGCATACAGTTCCAGCTCGGAGTGCTTTAAAAAATATGGTAAGCTCTCCTGGGGTCATGAATTCAATGAACAATGAGAATTACTGTGTTTTTTTTTTATTTTGCTCCCTGCAGCCCTCCCTCAACAAGGTTGGTGGTGTCTCTGTCCCATTGAAGGGCATCACCAGGAATAAAAAATAATATTCACAAAAAGCCCTAGGGCATTTTGTGGCACTCCCGAGCAGCTGCACTAAATCTGAAATGAACAGCTCTTTCATATATATATATATTTTTTTAATCATATGGGGAGGGGGGCATCTGCCCCTCCCAGCTTTCTATAAGCCCGGCAGCCCAGTCCCTGGGGCCGGTGTTTATTTTGGGGGGAAGAAGGCAAACAGCCTTCTCTCTGAGCCTCTCCCCTGGGCCCATTTTATGTTTTAGAGGAGGGGGAGAGGAGTCACCATCTCAAAGGTTCCTATGGACAACAGGGCCTAAGCATTTTTTTGGGGGGAAGGGTATGTGAGGCCCCCCTCCCATTGCCATCTACTGGACACCAATCCCAGGGACCCTGCAGTTCCCTGCCTGCAAGAACATGTGAAGGGAGAACTTAAACTCCCTGCCCACCCAGTTATAGGGCATGGAATACAAGTTTGGTCCGGCCTGGCAGGAGCAAAGAAAAAGTGCTCCGACCGGGTGTGAAAATTCTGATGGAGCCAGCTACTTCCGTAATGCAAATGGTGCATGCTGGGGAGTAAATGCTGGGGATCCCCCTCCCCACATAGCCCTATGGCCCAGAAAAATGAATGCGGCCATGGGGTACCCCGGACCTGTAAAAGACTTAGGGAGGGGGCCGTGCACCCCTTTCCTTAAAAATGAATGCAGCTCCATGAGATGGGGTCCCCAGGGCTTGTAAAAGGCTGGAAGAACAGAGACATGCAATCACCTCCCATTAAAAATAAATATGGCCCTGTGGAATGGGGTCCTGAGGTCTGTACACGGCTGGGGGCAGCATGCCCCTCTTCCTTTAAAAAAGTATGTACTGCCAACAGGGCCTTTGTCCACCCTAGTGGAGGAGGGCCTCAAAAGTGCTGGAGTCTGCCCCCCCCTTTTTGAGATTACTACTGATCCTCAAATCCTTCACAAGTTTTTTTTTAAAAACAAAGGGGCATATTACCAAGCAATAGCGATAATTATCGCTATTGCTTGGTTAGCGTGAAAAAATTATCGCCGAGCTGCGGCGATTTTTATCGCAGATAAACCTTGGTATTACCAAGGTTTATCACAAATGTGATAAAAATCGGCTGCAATGCATGAATATCGCTGAAAAGTCAGCGATATTCATGCATTAGCGAGCTAATGCTCTTAGCCATGTTATCCACCTCCCATTGGATAACATGGCTAAGAACTGCTCAGGGCAGGTGTTAGCTTTTGGAGATATTCGCGCTTAGCGCGAATATCTCCAAAAGTTGGTAATAGGAGATAGCGATGTTAGCGACTGTTTCCAGTCACTAACATCTTGGCACGCCCACTTTGCATGTCATTAGTGATAAATATCACTGACATACAAAGTGGGGCCCAAGATGGTCGCTATCTCCTACTAGCTGTCGCTAACTGGTGTTAGCGACAGCTAGGTAATAGGGAGTTAATTTTATCTCAGCTTTCTTGGCTTTTAAAGCCAAAAAAGCAGAGATAAACCCCCTTGATAATATGCCCCAATGTGTTCTTGGCCCCCTTGGTGTCTCAACCAGGCTTGGGGGAGCAGGGAATCCCTAACTGCCCCCTTTATATGTTTTTTTAACTTATTTGTAGGACTCAGCCCCCGAGTACTACAATTGCTGCTGTCACAACTTTGTTGATGTGATGGCAGCCAATCAGTTCTTATCTTTAGATCTGTCGGATACGCCAATCTTCTGTGGCGTGGGATATATATATTTTTTTAAACCTTCATTTTTCAAAAACTACTAAATGTATTACACCAAATCACAAAAGCACAGTTTCTGGACCAAAATTTAGCTTTCTGCCAAATTTGGTTTAATTCTACAGTAAAATGAATGGGGAAAACTCCCCAGCTTGACGGATCACCCTGAAACTTTCCAGGAAGGAGGTGAAATGGGTGGGATTTTTCTTTGGAAAGTTTTGTGAAGATTCATCAAATGGCAAAAAATGGTTTTACTATGGAGGCGTGGTCCTCACTATAGCTACCCAGTGGTAACTACCACTGGGAAAAGACAAAGAGAGAGAGAGAGAGAGAGAGAGAGAGAGAGACGGAGAGAAAGAGAGAGAGAGAGAGAGAGAGAGAGAGAGAGAGAGTTACACTGACAGACAGAGAAGTTTTCAGTCAGCCTTCTTCATCCTCTGAGCCAGTTTAAGTGCCCTTCACATTTTTGGACATGGGGGAATGTGGTAGCCCACTTTATCCATTAGGTACCTTGCACTTTAACTGCATTTTACCTGATCATATGTGCTCAGCTGTCTGAAAAAGCGTGCACTTCGGTGAAAGGGCTGGTGTGCCTGGGCTGGCGGTCACTCATAATTATTTGTTTTAAAATATTTATTGCCACTGTTTTTGTATGTTGCATATGTTTGCATAAATACTTAAATACATGGTAAGCTTGCTAAGGCCTGCCTGTGCTTGTTTATTTTACTACCTGGTTCGCTTACATGGACGTGCTCTTTTTCTTTCCTAGGGTACAATTTCTGCTCTGTAGTTCGCATGAGAGCATGTTTCCCCCACAGTAACTTTCTGTATGCAGAGCTTTGTAGGAGAAAGGGAGAGGGAGCAGTGCAAACAAACTGTCCAGGAATGAGTATGCACACCCACACAGTGATGGATCCACACCCATATACTCACTCACACACAGGTACGCACATATTGATAGAGATGCAGCCATGTGTATATACACAATGAAAGAGCTACACTCAAACACGTATGCACAAATACAAACACAACGGCTATCTGTTAATATGTTTGTTGGACAGGTCCACATTGGCGGATACTAGTGATTAACCACCACAGGACAAACAAGTGAAATTCCTCTTCTGTCTGCCCTGTTTAGTTAAGGAGAGCAGCCTGACCAACATGATGAACGAAAAACAGCAATTCAGGTACTACACCTCGAGAACGACTGGTCTGGCGACAATGTGCCTCAGACAGAGCCTGGTAATCAGAGGCCTGTTTTATCAGTAATTGACACAGGGCAATGAAGCAAGACAACTTGCTGGACTGCACCAAATTAACAAAGAAATTGTGCATTCCTGCTCTCTCAATGCGCTGGGGCACAATGTGCTGCCTAACACCAAAGCAGTCACCTTTGCACCATGGTGCAAGGGAGTCTGCGTTGCAGGCAGGATTGTTTTTGAGAAGGAAGTGACAGCTTCAGGCACCAAAACAATCCTTAGAAAGAGGAAACAATGATATAATAAACAAATAGGCCTAGATTCTGAATGTGCTAACCTAAATTCTATTCAAAGGCTGTTAAACTAGATGTTTTGCTAAAATCTAAATCTATCACATCCACAACTCTGCCATGATGAATCTCCTGGTTGCCCAGACAAAAGTTTGTTTTGCCATGCATATATTTGCAGGCTGTAAGAAGATTCACATTTTCTCGCGGCCACTGATACATGGTTTGTTGGCGTTGCTGCCTCTTTCTGCTTTCAACTTCGTGGTGTGGAACTGCATCTGACTTTTCTCGAACCATGTAGGATTCTTACATCAGAAAGTTGACTTCCCTCCACCTGCTCGTCTCCTCCACCTTTTCCCCGCTCTTCTGTGGACCTCATCCATCCTCTGTTTTTAATTATGAACTAAAGCAATCATTTAACATTGGTCCTTATTCTAAGTCATCTTTTACATTATGTACTACTTCTGGTCTCTGGTTCACAACCCAACTCTATGATTTTTTTTTCCGTAACAAATCTTGTAAACTTTTGCCTTATGCAGTCATGGATGTATTTGCTGATATTTGTGCCTGTTTCTGCTGCTGCCCTCTGAACAGCCTTCCTTTTATTTTT
Organism: Lissotriton vulgaris; assembly: GCF_964263255.1. Lineage (NCBI taxonomy): Eukaryota > Metazoa > Chordata > Amphibia > Caudata > Salamandridae > Lissotriton > Lissotriton vulgaris. Next base: position 481,339,340 of record NC_141691.1, on the reverse strand, counting down.
CCCCATATTAGTGCATTTTTGTTACATTCTTTTTGCCACATGTGTACCGTACATATGAAACTGAGCTGCAGCTTTACCACTCCACTTCCTATGTTCCTTCACCACTATAAAATTGATAATTTCACATGTACTTGAGTCGCTGTACAGAGTGGTTTTATGCGTTAACAGGAGCCCATGGCTCTGATGAGACCACATTGTTTCCGATGGAGACTGCCATGTCTAAGTCATCCCATTCGATCACATCTACTTTGCAAGCAAGTCTTTCATAGTTCGCTTATGAGAATACGTTCAAAGTTCAATAACACATTACATGATTAAATGTATAGATAAAGCTTGGTTGCCTATAGATAGCCTTTACAGACATGAGCCATATACCATCATCATCATCATTTACTTTATTTCGACCATAATATCATAAAAGTACACACAGTATAGTAGGAAATACAGTTAAAAGTGATCGATATGATGTAAAGGTATAAAATACAGATGAAATACATAGATAAAATAAAAGAAGTAGCGGGCCGTCATAGAGGCCGGATAAAATGATCATATGTTGCTTCAATAGGATTTAATCTACAGTCCATGTCAGTTTTGTCCATCACTTTACAGCATCCATCAGGGCAAACATTTGGACCTTTTCAACCAAAGTGCATACCAGTATCTAGACAACCCAAAAGCCACAACTTTGCTTGTTTCTGTGCTCAGAGATCTAAGCACCTCCAAGTAATGTCGGGTCCCAACAATTTTACAAAGTGGAAAGACCCACTTGTCCCTCATCGATTTATACATCGGACAAAAGAATAGGAGGTGGATGATGGACTCAGCACTTGCATTACAGGCGGGACATTGATCATCTTTCTCTGTATCCTTCCTCCATTTTTTACAAAAAGTGTTAAGGGGTAGTGTTTTGTAACGGAACTGGAAAAACAGCTTCCGGGCCAAGGGAGGGACAATTTCATCCAATGTGTCCTCAAAACGAGGAACGCATTTAAAATTGAGGAAATTGGAGGTCAAAAATGCCATCGGCGTCAAGTGCAGTTTGCAGAAGTGTTATTTCCCAAAACCTTTCCTTTAACTGGGGTCTCGATATGGAGTTCATACTTCCAGGGTCGAACCAAACCCCCGACATTCCTAGCCTCCCTAGAAGCAACTTTAGGGCTCTAAACTAAGGGATTGTTGAAATAGAGGGCATTTTCATGAGCTCTAAAAGTGGTTCCCTGTAAGGGCAGAGCTTTTCCACGGTCCACAATCTATACCAAAACATCAGAAGCTTATAGCTGGTCTGTGCGCTAAATCAAGGCAAAGGGGCATCAGTGGTGTACTTACAGGGATCTGAGAAAACGATTTTTTACTATTGAACGGGGATTCGTTGAACTTGTGCCCCATAGTTCTGCCCCATAAAGTGCACCCCTAAGATTTTTATGTTGTAAATTTCGAGGACTGGCGCTAGCTGCCTTGAAAATGTATTTCTATGTATTTTGGCCAAGTTTGCAGTCTGGTGTATGAGTTGCCTCTTCACCTTTTCAATATGTTGATCCAACTTAACTGCTGAAGTTAGGCGAATGCCCAGGTAGTCAAAGGTGTTGACACGTTCTAGCTTGCTACTGCCGGCTAGGACTTGTCTATTGTTTGATTTAGCCTTGCCCTTCCTAAAAAGTATGTATTTGGTTTTAGTTTCATTCAGCACCAGGCCTCGCTCATCACAAAACGTGATAAAATCATTTAAAAGCTGCTGAAGTCCCTGTGGAATCTTTGGGGTTAAAAGGGTGTAGTCTGCAAAAAGGAGTGCTGGAACTCTTCTGTGCCGAATTTCGGAGTGTCACACCCATCCCTATCTAAACACTTGATGACATCATTAATAAACAGGATAAAAAGTGTGGGGGTAAGGACACAGCCCTGTCTCATGCCACACTCGACTGGGAAAGTGTCAGTGAGTTGACTGTTCCCATCTCACCTGTGTTGTGTTTAGTGTATGGAGTCTGATTAAAATATCTAAAAGATTCTGTGGCATACCTTGCTTTTGAGGAACCCTCCACAGTTTTGCTCTGGGGACTAAGTCAAAAGCGGACTGTAAGTCTACAAAAGCCACATAGAGTTCCCCTCCTTTAATATGTACCTCCTTCCAATGTAGACATAACAAACGAAAAGCTTGGTCTAGAGTGCTAATTTTGTCTCGGAAGCCTGCCTGGAGCTTACTCAAAACTTCAGACTCTATGATCCATTCCTGCAGTTGGGCTAGGATCTGCTTGCAGAAGATCTTTTGTAAGGAATCAATAAGTCTTATTGGCCTATAGCTAGATGGGTTCGCTCTGTCCCCTTTTTTGTAGATCGGAACAATCTTAGCATTTTTCCACGATGGAGGAATGGGGCTGCCTCTGAGGATTGAATTAGATAATACGTTTATGTATGGACCCCAGAGAGCAACATCCTCTTTGTAGATGTCATTGGGAATACGATCAGGGCCAGGCGCACGAGCCAGGGTGCAGGAGGCAATTGCTGCTTTGGTCTCTTCTAGCGTAATATGGAGGTCGATTGCCGACACAGCATCGCTGATCAGGCCTTCATCTTGTCCCAGAGGTACCATATCCCTGGGTTCCTATAGGGTACCAAAATGGGTTTCCAGGCCTCAGGGTGTACTGTAAACTTTAATTGTTGGTTTGTACCCTTTAACCCACATGCTGCTAGACTCCAGAAGTTTTGGGAATCTCTGTCTAGCAATGCTCTCCTCAGAGATGACCATAAGGAACCCTCCCACTCCCTTTTGGCAGATTTGACTACTTGTTTATACTTGGCTCTGCAAGACACTATTTCAGGGCAATATTTTTGTTTGACTGCCTTTAGTAGTTCCTGTTTGGAGAGCCTACAGGCCTTGGTGTACCATGTACCCTGTTGATCTTGTGTCTGTTGTACGCTGGTTCTTTCCACCTTAAGCCGGTTTCCATGGCGGCCCAGTAAATCCCTGATTTCTTTGTATAGCTGTTCATGAATAAGGCCTATCACCTCGTCAACCTGCTCCAGAGATAAGCTTGCAGCTTTCTCAAGAAATATGGCCTCAGGTGAGCCTCAACCCAATTCCACTTCATTCTCCTCTGATTGTTTGCTGCTGATAGTATACCAAAATATGGTGAACCCTGGTTAACAGTCCCCACAGATGCTTGGTTTATAAGAGTGAGAGCAAGAGCGTTGTGGTCGCTGTTGACCCTTTTGACCACTGCCATATCCATGACAAGGTGCCAGTAGTTTAAAGATACTAGGCAATAGTCAATTCTGCTCTACTGAGCTGTCCTATTGAAAGTGGGGTCCCCTTTAGTGTCTGATGGGGTCCTTCCATTGGTTGCCCTAAGATCATGTTGCATTGTGAGAGCCAGCAACTGCGCTCCTCTCACACTCCACCTTACCAGGGGCAGGTCTAATTGAGGTACCTGCCATTCTCTGTCCCATTCATCAGTCAGGTTAGGGGGAATTGGAGCCAGTGGTTCAAAAGTACAATTGAAGTCCCCACACACCAATAACTTGGAATTGTTCGAGTTTTGCATTAGTGCAGTATCGAGGATACGCAGAGTATCTATTTCTGCCATACCCTTCTGTACCCTATTGTAAATATTAAAAATTCTTATTCTAGTACCACTTTTGACGCTGACCTCCAGAGCTAATATGTCTTCCGACTCCATATGCAATGATCTAACTTTGCACCCTAGATCATCACCCAGGCAGCTAAACTGGGTGATGATCTTTTCTATTAGCATCTTTGGCGTGAGTTGAGAAGCCAGTTCTGTACGGGCACGTAAGGCTCCATGTTTCTTGGAATAGGATGACATCAGAGGAGTCTATGAATGTGCACCAATCTAGGTCTGCCATTAACTTGGTAATCCCCGCCACGTTCCAAACCAGTACCCTAAAGGGAGATGGCTGCGACAAGACCCCCCCTAGTACCTTCAGGCCTTGTTGGTTCTCCTCCGCACAGACCCGGCTCAGTCCCAGGTTCAGCAATGAGTGCACAGTCAGTGTGCATATTTATTTATTTATTTAAAGCCACTTGTAAAGCGCCTGGTTACTCAAGAACAGAGTGTCCCCGCGCTGAAAACTGCATTGACGCTAAAGGAAAGAGCACCGGAGGGCCAACTCAGGGGATAGGAAGGAAAGGGGTTTCAGAGGGCTCCATACGGATCTCAAGTGGGAGCTCGTTCCAGCACTTAGAAGCCAGAAATCTGAACGAGCGGCCGCCCATCCTGGCTCTGGTGACTTTGGGGATTTTGAACAACATTGCTCCAGAGGATCTTAAATTTCTGGTGGGGCGGTGTGATGTAAGAAGGCCTTTTAGATACTCTGGCCCCGTGCCATGAGCGATGCGATGGGCAATGCATAGTGCTTTGAATTAAATTCGCTCCTCAATGGGGAGCCAGTGGAGTTTAGACAAGGCAGATTTCCCTGAGGCTCTGCGAGGAAGCTTGAGCACAAGACGTGCCGCAGCATTCTGGACACGCTGGAGTTGGTGGAGTCCCTTAGCTACAGATGGTTCCAAAACATAGGCTAAAGAAGTTGGATTTGAGGTTGGGGTTCTATTTTCATTGTGGATAATCTGCACTTGGGGACTGGAAGAATCCTGCCTATCCACTTATAGTTTGCCTTTCGTCGCACAGGGGTCAACTGATCCACCTCCCATCTGCCTTATTCAGCAGAAGAGGCCTACGAAGAACCACCCCCAGGTCAAAAGGATGCAAACCTTCGCAAGGGTCATCTATGGGGGCCAAGAGGGTACTAGAGAGGTCACCATATGGTGGTTTATATCTAATAGTTATACTGGAGTTTTTTGAGGGGACTGTGCGGGCATCCATCGATAGCAGACCAGTGGTTATAGCAGCATCATAGAAGCTGACCTCTATTGTGTCCCTTCTGGTATTTGGCAATGGTAATTTTCTAACCACGCTAATGTCTTCCCAGATTACTGAGTAACATTGCCATGTGTATTTAAGCCAGTGTATAACCTTGTTTTTAAGCGACTCCTGGCTTTCAGAGTGTCTACTAGTGAGTTTTGGGACATCCATGAGAAATATCTCTAATGGGCACTCCCCTTCTTCTGGTCTCTTATAGACACCCTCCCTCACTAATCCCCTAGCAGGGGCCCTCACCTGGTCCTGCATATGAGTAGAACCTTCATCCCGGACAACCTCACCTCTGTATACATCCCTACCTAAGCTCGGAGCCAAGGTGTGGATCTGGGATAGTTTTCTGTTTTCAGGGAGCTGATGGTAATCGCCCTTAGGTGGCATGGGGTTTGAGGTTATTGTTCGGATGGGATCTTGGGAGATAGTTCCCCTTTTGCTAACCGTATTGCATACCTTTGGGCTGGTTTAGTCCCTAATCAGTGGGGGCTTCTTTTGGTTTGGTTTGAGGACTTCCCCCTGGTCACTGTCGATCCATTCCAGTAGAGCGATCACCTTGTCTTTGAGTGTACACACCTCAGCTCTCAGGGCTTCTATCAAGTCTTTTAGTGGCTGCAACCCACCGATCATACTTTCTGCCTCACCGGAGCCTATGGGATCAGCCTCCTTTCACCTCACTTACCCCTTCCTCATCCACTCCGAGAGCATCAAATCTGTTAAAGCATTCTATACTGGAGGTCGGTGTTCTACTCGGGGTAGATGGGGGGTTTGCCTCCAATAAGTTGACTTGCACATATATCAGGTGAGGTGCCTCCATCCTTCTCATGTTTGGCATACTGTTTTCTAGATGTTAGCGGAGACAATCTAACTGTCTTCTTAGTGGGGTGAGGTTCTGGTGAGGTATCAACCAATGATTTGTCATCTAACACTTTGTTACACCATTTTTTCGTTTTTTAAACATCAGGGGGATCTGTTTTACAGTATTTTTAACAGGGGGAGGTCCTGGAGACGGGATGGGCAGTTGGCCAGTGTTATCACTGCCGGTCAGTGTACCACTGAAGAAGAGGGGTCTAGTGGGATCAGAATTGGCAATTATCTAACATTCTGCTAGGATTGATTCAATCATGTCCATTGTCTCATGGCAAACAACATTTGACGGCCTGCCATGACCCATGGATTGAGCCTTAGCCTTAGCCTTTTCTGCACATGATACCACTGAACTGGAGGTGAAGTGTTCCACTAAGTGAGCAAATTAGCAACAAGGAAAGGTGCAAGTGCAAAATGCAAAGTGCAAAGTGCAAGATGCAGGGTGCAAGAAGCTGAGCACAGAGTGCAAAATGCCAGGTACAAAGTGCAGGATGCAAAGCTATGGTAATTACAGATCAAGCTTTTAGTGCAAAAGGTTCTGAGTTCAGACTAAGGCAGGTGCAGCAATCAAACCCCAAAATACATATTGTTTTTAAAAAGCAACCCTATATTTTAATTCGCTGGGGAATTGGTATAGAGTTAACTGGGGCAATGCTACAATTTCGCTACACCACTATTGGTGGATAAAACCACACAGCTATCAACACAGTTAAAATAGAAAAATAACAACCTCAATTAATTAAAAAAAAATCAAAAGTCTCTGTTGAATAAAAGCAGAAAGTCAAAGTCAATCAGTATCCACTGTATATTCCACTGTATGTTCACCAGGGCATAATAAGGTTAGCAACCGAGGATGGAGCAGGATGGTCCGGGCTGGCCCAAGATAGCAAGGGGACAAGTCCTCCGGAAGGGCTAAGAAAATGTCAACACCCGATCATAACACGCTGGAGCCACAGATTCCCAATGTCCAGCAGCAAGGACAACAAAAACCCCATGCCAGTTGCCACAACACAGGAAAAGGGGTCCGCCGGAGCAGCAATCACAAAGCAAGAATGTTGGGCAAATAAATCTCACCGGATGGACCGGCCAGTTCCTTGCCCTTTCAGTTGAGGAACCAAGGGGGGTAGCCCTGCTCTGCCTGGTCCTGGTGCGGACGGACACGGACGGGCCTGCACTTTTCCCGAACTTCATCCTTGCGTGTCCCGCGCTGCGGGAGCCCGCTGGCAGCTAAGTAGCGCCTCCTGGCGCTACCCAATGATGTGAGAGGCCAAGCGCCGCAGAAACAACAGGCAGCCTGGGTTTTATGGGCTTTGTGGTCCTCCGGGACCCAATGCGGGGAAGAACAGCAAGCGGCAGTGAAACACATGGGACCCGCGCTGCGGGAGCCCGCTGGCAGCTAAGTAGCACCTCCTGGCGCTACCCGATGATGTGAGCAGCCAAGCACTGCAGAAACAACAGGCAGCCTGGGCTTTGTGGTCCTCTGGGACCCAATGCGGGGAAGAGCAGCAAGCGGCAGTAAAACACATGGGACCCCTACCACATACCAATTACAGAAAAATATGAGGTACAAAGCAAAGTAGAATATCTCATTAGGCTCAGTCTTTTGTAAATGCTTCCACCATATATTTATGCTACATAGCGTTGCATGTTTATGAGCTACTAAACCAAGTATGAGAATATTACATTCGTGTCAGCATTAGGCTCACTGTTGAGTATTCTCTTTATTTAAACTAATTTGCCCAAGTGAAGCAATGCACACCTAAATGACCTCTGTAAAGCTAACACAGTCCACCAATCACACTTCTTAAGAACTAATCTGCAAAAAAATCCGTGCCAGTATTTCCAATTTCAATATTCACATGACCCACAGCAACCTCCAATGTCTAAATCAATAATGCAAACTAGAAAAAAAGTTAACCACCTAAAAGTACAGCATAATCAGCATGCTGTTGTCCACATGCAGTCAAATAAAAACAACGAAGCCTCTTGTCACTCATGGTTTTAAATGGTTGATGCACCACTCGTCCTGGGTAAGCAGTGGATTACTGGAGCACCTAATCTCACAGATCACTCTCATGCCAAGTTGCATTTCTAATTGCAGCTCACTGAAAATCCTGATCAACAAGAAGTATCTAGGCTAACCTCTCTACTGCCAAATGAACATAAGGTCCTTCTCGACAAATGTATTATAGAATTCCAGAGAACATTGATAAACAGATCTGCTGGGAAACATAACTCCAAAAATGCAAGGAGGAGACACAAATATACATTGTAAAGAATAGACTGTTTTTAGACCAGGCAAGTGAAATTCGCTTTTCTTGGCTTTAGGACTCTGCACTTTACCATTGCTAGCCAGTGCTAACATGCTTATGCCCACTCCTTTAAATATGGTAAAATTGTCTTGTACCCGATTGGCACATTTAATTTACTTATAATTCCCTAGTATAGTGGTATGGCATGTGCCCAGGGCCTGTAAATTAAATGCTACTGGTTGGCCTGCAACACGTTACTATACCACCCACTTAAGTAGCCCATTTAAACATGCCTCAGGCCTGGTATTGCAGCATGTGGGCAGTTTTAAACTGCCAATTCTACCTGCCAATTTGCCAGGCTTAAACCTCCCTTTTTAATACATAAAAGTCAACAATAAAGTAGGTCCTAAGCAGCCCAAAGGGCAGGGTTCATTGTATTTAAAAGGAGGAACATGTGTTATTGAGTTTCACATGTCCTGGTAGTGAAAAACTCCCAAATTAGTTGTTTTACCTCTGTGAATCCTATCTGTCCCATATGATAACACTGGGCTACCATATTAATTTAATAACTGCTAACCTTTGATTGGGAAAAGGTAGAAAGGTCATGTTTGTTCTAAAAAGAATTGTAATTTAAAATCATCTTATATGGTAATGTTGGATTTTAGGTCACAATTCTGAAAATAGCACATTTAGAAAGTTGGCGTTTTCCTGATTTAACCATTTAGACCATACACCCTGTGTTCTGGGTCACATGATTGTGAATACTTGGCAGTTGTCCTTTGCGTCTTTTTTCTTTTTTCAGACTTTTATAAAGCGCAAACTTGACCCGAAGGTATCGGGTATCAGAGTGCCTTACATAGCACCAGTTGTGTTACATGAGGACACATTCATTTTTGTTAAGCACTGGAAGATCACATGATTTGCCCAGAATCACAGGATGTTCAGCGTCGTTGCCGAGACTCGAACTCAGTTCCCCAGGTTCGAGGTCGACCACCCTAGCCTTTAGGTCAACTCCTCCCATATAGTGAGACAAAAGGAGACTAGTTGTTGACAGGATGGCCATCCTGCCAGGATGGGGGGCACTTATGATCCAAAAGGCTACCCTCAGCACTTTGACAAAGGAACATGACACAATGCTTTTGTTACCCTAGACCACCTGAAGCCTGGGCAGGGGAAGAAAGGAAATTTCCAAGAAATAGATGTGGGGATAGCCTAGAAGTTTACCCAACTTCAAAGACTGGCACCAGGTATAAGTATTAGACCCTTAGATTAACTCTTCACTACTGTCCAGGACCTGTGGGGGACCCCCAGAAGGACTGCCTTGTACTGCAGAGGACTGCCCTGCTACTTGAGGCCAGCTTTGTACCTCAGAGAACTGCACTGCCGCTATCAGAGGACTGCCCTACCCCTTGAGGCCTGCCATGCTGCTTTATCCCAGGACTACAAGGGCTAGTTGACAGACTTCCTGTCTGAGCTATAGGGACATAACAAGTTCCAGATACCTTGAACCCTGCACCTGGCCTCTGCCTGGAGCGAGTCCTGACCCCCACTTTCCAAGTGGTTCCCAGCTAATCCTGGACCCTTGGAAGTGGTGCTAAAAGTTTCTTCTCCAGGCAAAATCTGAAACTTGAGATTTAGAAAATGTTCCATCAAAAGTGGCCTGAAAGCTGACAGAAGAATGGCACCTACCTGCTTGCTGGTCAGCCTGACTCTGTGGTAGCTCCTATTACATTATTCTATGCAGCAGCAAATCATGTTCAGCTATACCTCTCAGAAGGGTTGTCGGGCCTTGTGGAGCCCTCACCAGCTACAGCTTGGATCTTCTTGCCGCTGGAGATTTTTTGACTCCCAAAAAAGTTACAAAGCCAAAATGTAGAAATCTTCACAGAGACTTTGTCGAGCAGATCCTCGACGACAACGCCTCCTCCTCAGAAATGGCCAGTTGCCTTGCCCCGTCGAACTCTACATTTTCAGGACCTTTTCTTTTAAATTTCCTCTAAATTGGAAAGTAACCCGAGACCAAGTGCTTCATCGTGTTTGGCCATGACTTTTGACTTTGCCCCTGTTTCGTGCGACTAGATAATTTGCTTTGGTGTCAAATTATTTATAAATTCTTTTGTCTATTTTTCTAAATTAGTGTGGGTTTTTTCTTATGTAGCCTTTTCACTCTTAACTGTTTGTGTGCCGCATTAATACTTTACAAATTGCCTCTAAATTAAGCCTGACTGCTTTTGTGCACATCCACTAGAGGATTAAGCACAGGTTAGTATACTGACTTTTGTGGTTCACCCTGACAAGGACCTTGGTTGCAGCTTGAGAATAGTCTTCACCCCCTCAATCATAAACCCAATTTAACTGTCACCTCTCATTGGTGACCTCTCTGCAATGGAGTAAGCAAAAAGATAGCTTATCTGATATTGCACTCGATTTACCATCAATCCTGGCTAGTGGCTACCAATGTTTACTTGTGTCACTTGTTTGTCATGGCAAATTGATAATTTGAAGGGAACTGTAAGCCCATACGGCCCATAAGGCAATAAGGCTTTCTGGGATATTTGCCCCTAGTCGCCCTCTCAGACAATTAACCCTAACATAATCCTCACTAAAATGCAAACATAATCTACTAATCCAAAAAGAGCACAGGTTGGATTACTTCATGCAACAAAAACGAATGTCAAAGGTCAAGACTCATCAAGTCCTATCAGACGCAAAACAAATCTTTTATACAATGAACTAACACACTTCGAAATATTCATATACGGGGGAACAGCATACATTCACAGACAACTCCAAAGTGAACCCACACATGTATGAACACCGAACTTATACCAAAAAAAACATGACACACCATTCATCAATAATGGCTTTATCAATTCCCATTCAGCAAAAACATGTTGTGGAAATGTACATTCTATTGGGAAAAGTAGGCGTTCTGGGCATAATGGGAACTGGGGACCCGATTCACAGAACTAACTTAAGGCAAAATCCTAAACGTACTACTTTTGGTATTCACAGAAGTTAGGATTTTGTCTTAAATTTGTCTTGAAACAGACTTAAGACTGGCTTAAGTTAGGATTTTGTCTTAAATCTGTCTTAAGACAAACTTAAGACAAAATCCTAACTTCTGTGAATACCAAAAGTAGTAAGTTTAGGATTTTGTCTTAAGTTAGTTCTGTGAATGGGGCCCAAGGTTCAAAATCAACTCCCTCACTTTGTTAAAGGAACTGCTCCCCAAGGATGCAGAATAATAGACAAAGATAGAGAATTAACCATACTAGACGTGTGTTGGTGTTGTCCACACCACTGATATTAGAAACAGGGGCATCGTTAACCACCTGCTCTAGAACTACAGCAGTGTTGAGGTTTTTAATGGCCTCTTCTGTCTGTATCTCGGCAGAAGAGACTTATAATTAAGGTGAAAGGCTGGGAATGTGGGTGGGTGGATAGATGGTTGTATGAGTGAAATGATGGATTGGTGGGTGAGTGAAGGGGTGGATGATAGATGCATGGATGAATGATTGAACGGATGGATGTAAGGATGCATTAGTGAAAGGGAGGAAGGATGGATGTGTGAAAGGGTGGATGGTTGGGTGTGTGAAAGGATGGATGGATGAGAAAAAAGATAGATGGATGGGAGAAATAATGAGTGGAGTGAAAGGGTAAATGGCTGAATGAAGTGAAAGGCTGGATGGATGGAAGGGTTGAAAGGGTGCATCGAAGGATGAGTGAAAGGATGGATGGATAGATGAGTGAAAGGATGGCTGTAAGGATGGATGAGTGAAAGAATTGATGAATGATTGAAAGAGAGGATAAATGGATGTCTTTATGAAAGGGTGGATGGATAGATGAGTGAAAAGGTGAATGGATCGATGAATGAGTGAAAGGGTAGGTGGATGAGAGAATGAAAGCTTTGATGGATGAGTGAAAGGGTAAATGGATGTATGACAGATGGATGGGTCGATGGGTGAGTGAAAAGATGGATGCAAAGATGGACGAGTGAATGGATGGATGACTGGATGAGTGAAAGGGTGGATGGATAGATGATGAGAAAGGATAGATGAGTGAAAGGGTGTATAGATAGATGGATGTGTGGACTGAGTGGATGGATGGATGGATGGTTGGGTGGATGGGTGAAAAGATGGATGAAAGAAAGGATGACTGGATGAGTGAAAGAATGGTTGGATTGATAGCTGGATGAGAGAGTGAAATTGTGGATGAATGGGTGAGTGAAAAAGTGGATGGATGCATGGCTGAATGAGTGAAAGGATATATGTAAGGATTGAAAGGAGGAAAGATGGATTGATGGGAGAAAGGATGGACGGGAGAAAGGATGGGTGGATGGATGAAGCAAGGAAAGCATAGATCAATGAGTTAAAGGGTAAATGGATTGACCGATGGATGGATGGATGGACTGAATGAAAGGGTGAATGGATGGATAAGTGAACAAATGGATGGATGGATGAGTAAAAGAATGAATGGATGGATAAATAAAACGGAGGGTAGATGGATAGCTGGATTACGGGGTGAAAGGATGGATGGATGAGTGAAGGGGTAAATGGATGGATGAGTAGATGGTTGGGTTGAAGGGTGTATTAATGAGTGAAAGGTTGGATGGCTGAGTGAAAGGGTGGATGGATGGATGAGTGAAAGGGAAGAAGATGGATGTATAGAGTGAAAGGATGGATGGATGAGTGAAAGCATGGATGGATGAGTGAAAGGATGATGGACGGATGGCAAAGGATGGACAGATGAATGGATGAAAGGGGGATGGATAAGTGAAAGGATGGATGACTGAGTGAATGGTTGGATATGTTTGTTGAATAGGTTTGAAGATAGATGGATATGTTTGGATTTGGATGGGCAGATAGATGGACGGACAGCTGGATGAAATAGTGAATGGATGACAGATTATAAAGGTGAAATGGTGGATATCAGCGGGTGGTTGGAAGGATGATAAGATGAAGGGATAGATGCTTGGATGGAAGAGACAAGCAAGCTCTTCTAGGGAGGCCTGTGATGACTTGCTTCACTTGTTTTGTGCCTTCAGAGCTTTGGTTTAAAGGGGGGACATTTTCTGACTAGTCCCTTGATTGCAAGCACAGTGACTGAAAAAGCAACTGTTTCCTCCTTTGAACTCCTAACCACACTTAACTCAATCTGTCCTAATTCAACCATTATCTTTTGCAATAATTTGCAAAACTGAATTGAAACCCAGCCTTCTTGTACACCTAATAAATCTAGCCTTTCGCACATATTCCTGATGGCAGAAGGTAATCCTAATTAGCATTTTCATTTCATGACTGGGAAAAATAATTAAAAAGTTCTAATCAAATTCATCATATGAGCCTATTACACTTCGCCCAAATAACCATCAATGGGCTACACCCCAGATCTAGCAAAACTAGATAACCCGTAGATGAAGTTCATGGACCAGAAAGTCCTCATGCTGGGATACCATGAAGCAGGTTAAGTTCTACACATCATGACTTATGGAATCTCCTGGCCAAACGACCTAGTTTAGAAATTATTTTGTGAGCATGGAACCAGAATCCAACAAAAGTTAACCTGCCTCAATTCTGGAACAATGAAAATAGATCCTCAATGTTGTTCAAGGTGATGTTTGACAAAACCCATCAAACTTTTAGTGGCATCCAAAACACGTCTCCACCAAGAGTCCTGTCTGTTGGCAATCATTAAGTCTACATGGCAATTAACAAATACTGTGAAAGACCAAGAATATAAAAACATCCAACTAGCCAGCCAAGCCCTGCCCTGCAACTTTCATCAAGACTCACACAGTTCTAAATGCTTCAATAAGATATGGTATAGTCCTACAAGGCTTTGAAACATGAAGCCATTACTCCAAAGCTGAAAAAACTGACAGCTGAAACTATGCACTGTGCCAACTACGACCCATATGCCATATTCACTTCCCAGTAAGATCAACACCATAACCCTTGCTCATTTTCTTACCTGGCAGAAACACTGGGCCATATTATCAAGAAAGGGCGATACATTATCGCTACTTTTATTGGCAGGAAACTGCCGCTAAAGCGGCGATAATGGGCTTGACAATATGCCCTTGTGAATTCCCATAGAAGCCCAGGTTAACACCAGAACCTGGGCTTCTATGGGAATTCACAAGGGCATATTATGAAGCCCATTATTGCTGCTTTAGCAGCAGTTTCCTGCCGATAAAAGCGGCGATAATGTATCACCCTTTCTTGATAATATGGCCCCACTGAGACTACATTTACGAACATTATGGATGTCCTCCTTTTATCACTGGGCCTATTTTGTCTCTCAGCACCAGGATACCTATAGAGGTATCAGTGTGCTTTAGAAATTCAGGAACATAACATAACATAAACATAAAATAACATAATGTATCACTATGATTGTCCACAAAATTGTTCTGCAGAGTCTAGAAAACAGGGACAAGGTGACAGTATTAATCCCACAGAGGATATGTTTCTTCCTTTCACACCAAAGTCAACAACTTAGTATCAGCAACATGACCTCATCATCTAAACCACTTACTTCCATAGGGCTTCATCTCTCTACAATTTCCTTACTATAGTTACATGAGAATACTGGCGGATGCAGTCTCGCACATCAGCTGAAATTCCAAATGTAGGCCAATGATACAAAACCCCATGTCTATTTATGAAATACTCCTTATAAATGTTTCCAGGATCACAAATTGCATAAGTTGTTAATTTTTGGATGAGCTAAAACAATGTTTGTCTTTACGGCTTGTAGTAATCAGGACAACACAGGTGTGATGAAGTCAACATAGCTTTATTGAAGAGTAGATAAGCAGGTAAGAAGATCTCTGTGAGCAGTCCTAAGTATCCATCAACAGTCCCACCATGAGCAGCCTGCTAGCTGCACCGCCCCATCCATCCAACGGTCATTCTCCTCCAGTCACCCAAGCATTCCACACATAGCCCTCACACCAAACATTCCCCTCAGAACACTCACACAGGCGGAGCAGCTAGGAGCAAGTTAGCATAAGAGATAGATAGTAATGGGAGAACACAACACAGCTCTATGTTTGAGACACTGATTATAGGGCACAAAAACGTCGTTTGACTCAGAGCTTTCCTTCAGCCAACAAATCACAGTGGTTAAAATCGCAATGCTTAATGCTTAAACATATCCTCCTGCTATTCCGAGTGAACCAGAGAATTTAATTTACAAGATCTCTTGTGCTCTCATGTGGATGTATGTCGTTACAACGCAATGTTTTACATCGCAGTACTTTACGACGCATGTTTTACAACGCAAGTCGTTACCACGACTTGCGTTGTTGGGGGCTGGATAGTGAATAGTTTAATTTACTATTCCAACTCCAGTCCCCGTGGATTGTAGGGAAGTAGTTGGATAGTAAATTAAACTATTTACTATCCTGGAGCGCCCCCCAGCGCAATTCGTTGTTACAACTTGCGTTGTAAAAGTTGCGTCATAAGGGAACTGCGGTGTAACATCTGCGTTATAAAGGATGTTCCTCCTCTTATGTCTAGAATACTGTAATCAATTTTTATTTGGGCACCAAAGAAGGCCATCCAGAAACTCCAACGAATTGACAACCAAGCTTCTAGAGCCTGTTTAAATCTGCGAGGTTTTGACTACATTACCCTAGCAGTAAATGAACTCTTCTGGTTAAAGGTAGACACAACCTCTAAATATTTCTGGGACATGGGACCTGAGTACTGCTAAATACTGACCCCAGGTTGAAACCTTTGGTCAAACAATGAAAAACGTTATCAACCAACCCAAATACTTGAAAAAGAAATAAGAGGAACAAGCATTATGCTGCAGGTTTCACCCCTCTGGAACTCCTTAAACACTCACAGGAGAGCCCTACATAGCTCCCTTGCTTTGAAAAAGGCACTGAAAAAGAGAACTAGGACTATCAATCTAGCAACAATAGGGCTCCTCCCAAAACCTCAACGCCCTTGTTCCACCCAAAGTGTCCCCCACAAGCCTTACCTATGGCAACACTATTTTAAGTTGGGTGTGACCCTCCATCACAGGCCAATGGAAATAAAAACTAGAGCATTTCAGCTAAAAAGGCACTGCTAAGTGGCTTTTAGCAACATGTTCAGTGTGAGATAAACTAAATAAATATTCAGCCATTTACAGTGCCACGGTGGCTGCTAAAGCATAAACATGTCAAACTATAATACCGTTGAAGATCATAAAAAGTGATATACACACTTAAAAAGCAACAGTATCTATTTCATGTGCATTATTTCCAGTTCTTGCATCGATGCTATTGTAATACGATAGTGAGTGAAGGAGAATGCAGGTGCCATGTCTTATTAGCTCTCTCGGTGGTATTTTGTCAGCGTTCAGTGCACTGTACTTAGGCACGGTAAAACATGATTATGCGTCTATATTAGCCAGTGCAAAGGAAGGCAGACAAGCCATTAGATACTACTTTCCTCAGTCTGGCTGAGTGCCCTGACGAATAACCAAGTCATAATTGATTTTTTAAAACCAGGTGGCTTCACACAATTGTTAAAAGGGATCCCAAAGCTATGATCTGACCGCTTTGAACGAGTTCCCTAATGCACTGGTACTTCATCAAAACATAGCATCTGAAGGCAACGATTTGCACTTCACAGAAATTCTGCGCAATGCAATGCCATACTTATGCAGAAACCACATCATTGGAGTATTTATTGCACCTTGAGAATACCAGCAAATGTATTGCAAATTGGTGTACACATGTAATTGCATGATGACCGGTATGTGGACTATTTCTTTTTTTTAAATGTATATATTTTGCTATTTTTTTAGTTTTTTTTCAGTCCCGACTAGGATATTTCAGGTTTCAGAGCGAGTTTGGGTTTAAATGCATAGGACATTTTGTTTTAAAAATGCTAACTCGTCCCTTTGTGGAGTCTGTTTGATGATAGAATGTATTATCTTTATGTAGCTCTGCAGTAGATCCTTCCTTTCCTTTTCTTTCTTTCCTCTTCTTTTTTCTTTTCTACTGCTTTCCCTCACGTTCTGGCCCTTGCTCTCTTTCTCTATCTCTTTCCTTCCTTTCTCCTTTTCTATTTCATATTTTATCATAGTGATACACTGGATGGCTCTTGCAGTATTTTGACCTGTTTTCTTTTTCCCTTTCCATCATATTAACTAATAAGTTCTGAACCAACTATTTGTAACTAGAGCAATTGCTATATTACCTTTTGATGTATTTCCATCCCTTGTATAATTTTTTACTATATTTATCTATTTCTATACCTTTTAAAACTAATAAACTTATTGAACAAAAAAAAATGCTAACTCGCTTATGCAGTTTAGTTTAAACTGTTACTAAATGTTAATATATTGTTACTAATCATACACTATCAGTTCCAGTCTTAGTCGATAGAGTTTCTTGGGATAAAAGCGTTTTGAGTTCATTCTTGAAGTGGCGCTAATTCGTATTTCTTGTAATTAAAGCTTCTGGGCTCACTAAAGGATAGCGCAGATCTAGAATCTTATTATTTCTGATCTTAACTTTAAAGCTCCTATCACACCATTTTGTTATGGCAATAAAGTGATAGCAAGGTTCTCTTGTTCTGTTAAAAAGACTGCAGCTACTACCAAAAAACGTGTCTAAAATCTTGGCATATTTCAAAATGTTAATATGAAACATACTTTTTGCTAAGGGCTAAGTCTGCTAGCGTGCATTTTCTTTTGAAAAAAATAATATTTTAATTAGACTTTTTAACATCTACAAAGCACATCAAATATTAAAATAGAATTTCTCAGTGTCCGGTACAGCCTTCAATAGTTAATGTGTATTATGTAGGGAAAGTAAAAAAAACTACCCAAATATAGAACTGTAGCACAAAACAAATCCAATGCTGCTCTTCAACTGGTATGTCCTCACTGCTGTTCAAACTGTGGAGTTCACCCAGACCACAACCGAGAGCAAAGTGTCGAATTTACGGGTCCCATATTTTCCTACATGTTAAGGGTCATCCCTGACTCTCAAGGAACAGCCTCAGAGTGACCATGAAGCAGTCCATAACATAAGGGCCTCGCACTTATCTAGTGCAGGGGAGACAGGCCTTATTGTCCCTTTTTTCTGCAATGTCTGGACATGCTGCCACTAAACCTAGATATTTGTATGTTGCCTTACTTGGCTCTTTTCCTAATGGCTTATGTCTTGGAGCATATTTAACAACAAGGGGTGGTGATGGACAGAGTTTCTGAATTAAGCAGAATACTCTCACCCAGTCAAGAGATCAGGGCTAGATCCAACACCGTTTTTTAGCTCACTGCACCATCCCAGCTCAGAACCTGGCTATATGCAAATTAGTCTGTTCCTGTCCCAGTGCATGATGGGAACAGGGCAAACCAAACTACCAAGCCAATTCTTACACTGGGAAGGAAACAAGCTTCCGGGGACCGGTTTCTGGCATTTCAGCCGTCTTCGGCCTGGCTTGTTTGAATCCTTATGTCTTGGAGCAGTCACAAAAAGTGTGCATAAACATGACAGTTTTCCCACGGTTTCTCAGATGTTGGGCAGTGCCCGCCCGACCCATCTCGTCCATGTGTAGAATGCATTATGTATAGACTTTAAATTGGATTTATCTCCAGCTGACATTTCACACCTCTTCTTTTGACTGAACGAGGTACTCCTCCCTTTCCAGGACCTCAGATGTTCCCCTATACCTTTATCATATATATACCCATGAGGTGTCCTGGGCAATCGGCTCAAAATGTTATTAGTGTTCTAGGTTCCTAGGTATGCTGCCTCTTGTCAGTCATTCCCCTTCCAATAACATTGTTGCCTCAACATGTGTAAATTTGCACGTTTCTGCCCCTATATATATGTGCATTATTCGTATTTTAGACCAACACGTATTTGACAGATTTGGCCTTGTTTACATCGTGATTGATTTGCAACTGTTCAAAGAAAAGCAGACAGTCAAGATAGCCCTGCGATGTTGTGCTTTACAAAACCCTACAGTCTCCATAGACTTCCCAGCCCACCACCAAAGAACATGCGAGTCTCAATGACCTCATATCCTGTGGGCGCCTTCCAGAAACGTATGACTGCTTGCATTGCTTCAAGCAATGCCGAGTCCCTGCCTAAGGCCCCACACAGAGGGGAACATCCTTTACAACGCGGATGTTACCCCGCAGTGCAGTTACGACGCATCTTTTACAACGCAAGTCGTAACCACGACTTGCGCTGGAGGGCGCTCTAGGCTAAGTAATAGTAGATTTACTATTCCAACACCTTCCCTACTGTACTAGGCTGGTGTTGGAATAGTAAATTTAACTATTCCTAAGTCCAGCACCCCTACAGCGCAAGTCGTGGTAACGACTTGCGTTGTAAAAGACGCGTTGTAAAGTACCGCGATGTAATACATCGCATGGTAACAACGTACATCCCACACAGATAGTACAGGTAGAATTTATAATTGAATGGCATCCAGCACAAGCTCACTGATGATTCACTCTGTGACGTGAATGTGTATATAATGCTTCCTTCCATCATAAGCACGCCTGTATAGTGCTCAAATTGAGATATTAGGTACTCTTCCATTCCATATCAATGTTTTAAGAGCCGCACTTCCCTTGCCGAAAAATTCTTTCAATATCCAAATGGGGTGCTTTACGGCCAGGGCTGGCTTTAGCACTGGTGGCTCCCGGTGCAACAATCTTTTTTGGCGCCCCCTCCCCATGACCTCCTCCTTCATTTACCTGGCTATTGCACAGAAAAATTGCCCCTCATCTATCCATAGCCACTCTCTCACATACATTTCATTTGTTTTAAAGCGCTGGTTAATCCTGGCTTTACTAATCCACACAGCTAGTCTCATAAACTACAGGTCTTGTTCTTTGCAGCAGGCATATTAACCCTCTGTGCTACATTTTGGAGAGTTAGAACTACCACTAGACAAAACTCAGATCTTTCCCTCTATCAGGAACATTAACCACAAGAGTTATCTTGACGTTTTTTTATTGCTGCCTGAAAGATGGACAGAGGAACCCTGCAGCAGGTGCTTTTAAATCATAAGTTACTCCTAAACACAGTGACCCACTGAGGTCAGTGTCCCCCCCCACCGCACCCCCCCAGGTCAGCACCCAGTGTGGCACACCGGTTGCAATGCCCTACATCAGCCTTGTCTGCAGCAGATAAATGAATCCAGTAAGAGACACCAGGGGGCATTTTACAAGAAAATGGCTGAGCACAGAGCTGCAGCAAATTTTGCAGCACCACGCTCCTCCATTTCCAAAATGCAGGGATGCGCCGTCTTTACAACAATGCAGTGCACCGCTGTGTTTTCCCTAGTGCTGGCACTAAAAATAGCTGCCTAATGCCAAAGCAGATACCATTGTGTCATAGTGCAAGGATGCATGCTTTGCAGGGAATGATTGTTTATGGGCAGGAAGGTGTCCCTTCCGGCACATAAACAATCAATAATGCCGATTTGTTACTTCTATGTATGCTGCTTTCTCCGGCACACATAGAAGTAGCAAATTAAATCACCATGATTTAATGATTGTTTATGTGTAATGGCATTTTTCTCTCTCTATGTGTGCTGCAGAATGATCACACATAGAAAAAGAAAAAACAAGAAGAAATAAAAGTATTTCTCCTCATCGTGCTGTTCTAACGTCTTCAATTGCATGGCTTTCGTTTTAGGAGCTGCATCAGAATTACAGATCCTTGTAAATGTGGGGAAGCATCAAACAGCAATGGGAACGCCCACTGCAACACCCATTGCACGCCCCTTTCATGCCACTTGTAAATATGGTGCAGGGTATTGCTCCAAAGGAATGTCAAAAAAGTGATTTTTCGGTGACACAATCCCCTTATAAATATGCCCCCCGGTTCGGTAAAGTTGTTATGCACAGGAGTCTGTATCGTTTATATCTAATTTGGAGCAATGACCCTTACAGGTTGCTTTCTCAATCACATAATTAAAACGGGGAAGGAAGGCAACTCAAACACATTCCCTGCCCAAGGAAACAACGGAAACAATATCCCTTTCACCTCCCCTCACTACGAGGTTAGTACACAACATCTGTATACCACAAACATACCAAGGTGCCATTCTAGAGAACCAAACACCTTCAAAAACGATTAGTTTGGGCGTTTAGTACAAATGTCTCTATGAATACTTCATCAAGTACAGAAAACTGTGGCTGTAACTAGGTGCACCGGGGCACTTAGCCCCTGGATAGCACTTGGCTAATCAGATAACAATGATATGGCACTTTTTAAGAGCGATGTTTGCAGATCTTTTCATTAAGGAGTGAGGCGTGGCACAATCTCAAGTAGGAGAGAGGTTTGTAAGCACAACAAACAAGGATATTCTAACAATTCAGTTAAGTATAGTTTTGAATGATGTGGTTTCGTTGCATGCATGTTTCTTTTCTTGCAGCAATATATTCAGTGTCACACCTCGGACACATGGGCAGAGCTACAAGCACGGTACAGCAATGGCCAAAAACATGTTTCACTTCCGGTATATTCACCTGGGGACTGCTCAAGGCTCTTTGTACATGGACGTGTGTATAATCGTTATGGTTTGATCGAAGGCTAGAAATTCTGTCTCAGCATGTTGACAGCAGGTCCCCTGCGGCTTGCCTTTACGGAAAAGTAAATTTGAGTTCCCTGAAAGCCACTCACGCATGGTAACTTATTAAATAATTTGTGACAGCAAGCCTCATAGCGTAAATGATGTGTGATTGGTTGATGACTCTTGTCCAACTCCATATGGGCTTTTGCTGCCTGACCTTTCTAATGCATAACTAATGTCTAATAGGATTATAGAGTGGGTAAACCATTCTACACTATATGTTTTTTTAGGGCAAAGACAGTTCTCAAGACTATTTATTCTACACCGAAGTGCATTTTCAGTGCACAAATTGGCTGTTTCCCTGGTTTAAATTCATGTTTCAAATCCTCAAAATGTGGATTTACACTTGTGAAAAGATCTACTGACTCACACTTGTACGTGAATGTATCTCTGCCAGAGGAGATTAATAGGGGTTCCAGCATGGGAATGCCCTGAGAAGTCTTTGATGAAATGCCAAGTTGCATGTTTGTGGGTACAGACGGACATACCCATGCCCGACCTTGACCCAGTGTGCTGTTTAATCCTGTCAAGGACAAGAGTATATCTGGGTCCAGGGAGGTAATGGAAACACCCACAAAATTGGTAGGGGACGTAAGGTAACGGAAAATATTTTCCATATAATGAAAAAAGGTTTTAAAGTTAATTTGCACCAGGGTGGTACAATTAAGCATGCCTAAAAGTGCACTACATATATTATGCTAGTAAAAAATGTTTTCTCATGGCATATGATAATTTTTAAACAAATTCCCAGAGGATTCCTGGGACCCTGCAATGGCCTCTAGCTTCACAGGGGTACTAATATAACCCTAAAACTCAAAGACCCGTGAATTCCAAAAAAGTCATACATTTGCTCCAAATATAGAAGGAAACTTTTATTTATGTATTTCCAGATCACAGTGCATCCTGAACAACCACACCTCTGCTCCATATATCAATAGGGGAAGGTATTTTGCCATAGATGGCCTGATTACGAGTTGAGGTGTTTCTTTATTGCCCCTGATAAATAATGATACCACGGGCTATGTTGTTTATTGGTTGTAATAAATAACACCTATTATCAGTTTATGGGGAATAACATACAGATTTTGATGTATAATGCACCAAAATCCACATGATACGGTAAATACCATATGTTTCCTCCTGTTAAATTTTGGCAGGTTTGACAAGGCAAAATGTAACTAACATTGGGTTATTTAACACATGCAATAACTATCGGATGCGTTAAAAAAAATAACTTTATAATTCCTTCCCATGTGCAAACAGGGGTTTAAGCACGGGACAGAATTTAACGAGCCACTCATAATTAGGCCCACAGACTTCCGTTTACACCATGATTGTTTTACCACCATATTGACAATGAAGTTTCCCAAACCAGATGCAAAGACAATAATACTTCAACTTTTGGAAGCAACCAAAAGCTCCCAGGTTAGATCCAGACGAAATGGAAAGATCTGCATGGTACTGTGAATTCCAGCTAAGAAAATCTGTTTTCTATGAAGCTTCTCATCTTGAATGCATAGTTTAATCTGGTTGTGGAACTGAGATTGGTGCCTTCAAAAAAATGGCAACATCTTGTCACCCACTCTGCCTCCAATAGCTTGCTCTGCCTTATTAGTGATGAAAGGCTGAGAGGGCATGAACATTTTTAATTGGTATACTTCATACCCTCTATAAATTACGCAGGTATCTTAATCCGATGGAGCAATTCTCCAAGGAGGATTTATTTCATGCTCAGTTAACTATTATTGTGGGCTTACAAAACGTATTGTGTTCAACTTATGTGGATTCCGTGTCTGATTACAACCATAAAAACAAGTATTGTAAAATGCATTAGGTTTCGCCTATTTGATAAATAATACGCTTTTTTTAATGTAAGTTAGAACTTGCTGAGTATCTGTACAATATAAGTTACAGAAAGTCTGTTAAAGTGTTCTGACTTGTTTATGTAGAAAAATGCAATATATTATGTAACAAGTGGCATAGTGTGGGTAAGTGATAGCACAATTTTGAAAAATTAAATGAATTAGAGAAATAATAGAATTAAATAATGTAATAGCATTAATATGTGTTTAGAGGAGTTCTCACAACTTTTGGGCTGGGTACCACTGCACCTGCTTTACCATTCAAATCATGACCCTATTGCCTGTAAGGTAACTGCACTTGTGACTGCCTGTTTAGTAGCAATATTTGTTGTTTAGGGGGATTCCTAAAGCTTTGGGCCCCTTCTGCACCATTCAAATCAAGCTTCATTTCACTGCAAGACAACTACAATTGTGTCTGCCTATAAAGAAGGAAAATATAGCAGTATTAGGTGTTTTGAGGAGTTCTTACAACTTTTGGGTTCGGAGCCACTGCATCTTCTGCACCATTCAAATCATGACCCTGTTGTCTGCAAGGTAACTGCAAATGTGACTGCCTCTTTAGTAGTAAAATATAGCAATATTAGGTGTTTACCTAGAGCTACTGCACCTGCCACAGCATTCAAATTATGACCCAATTGCGTGCTAGATAAATGTACTTGTGACTGTCTTGTTTTCTTAGTAAAATTTAGCAATAATCTGGGTTTAGTGGGGTCCCTAGAGCTTTTGGCTCTAGTGTGACTGCCCCTGCTGCACCATTCAAATCAAGTCTCTTTTAACTGCAAGGTAACGGAAATTGTGACTGCCTGTTTAGTAGTCAAATATAACAATATTATATGTTTAGAGGAGTTCTGACAACGCCTGGGCCCGGTGCTACTGCACCTGCCGCACCATTCAAATCATGACCCTGTTGTCTGCGACTTAACTGCACTTGTGGTTGCCTGTTTAGGAATAAAATATAGCAATATTAGGTGTTTAGTGGAATGCCTGGATCTTTTGGTCCCGATGCCACTGTACCTGCTGCACTTATGAAATCATCACCTTAGTGCTTGCTAGATAACTGCACTTATGACTGCCTGTTTAGATGTAAAATATAGCTATATTTGCAGTTTATTGGAGTTATGACAACTTTTGTCCCTAGTGCCACTGCACCTGTGCATCATTTAAAGCAAGCCCCTTTCATCTGCAAGGCAACTGCAATTGTGACTGCCTGGTTAGTAGTAAAATACAGAAATACTAAGTGCTTTGAGGAGGTCTGTCACCTTTTTTGCCTGATGCCGCTGCACCATTTAAATCATGGCCCTAGTGCCTAAAATATAACTGAACATGTGACTGCCTTTTCAGTTTGGAAAATATAGCAATAATCGGTGTTTAATGGGGTGCCTGGAGCTTTTGGTCCCGGTGTCACTGCACCTGCTGCACTATTGATATCATGACCCTAATGCTTCCTAAATAACTGCACTTGTGACTGCACGTTTAGTTGTAAAAGATAGCAATATTAGGTGTTTAGAGGGAAATAATAGAATTAACTGATGTAATAACAATATTTTTTGTTTAGAGGACTTCTGACAAGTTTTGGGCCCAGCACTGCTGCACCTTTCAAATCATGACCATGTTGTCTGCAAGGTAACTGCACTTTTGGCTGCCTGTTTAGTAGTAAAATAGAGCTTTTATTTTTAACATGCAATGTTTATTACAACATTTAGATTTTGATCATATTGACCAAATAGATTAAGTTGAAAAAATCTATCTGATAATGCCTATAAAGTGGAAAGAAAAGTATTGTGGCATGACTAGGAAATTCCACAAATGTTCTAAGGCTAAAGCATCTGCTTTACACAACCAAGTAATAAAAAGCAAGCATTCTCGCATATTGTTAGATGCTGTCTGCCTTTTATGTGGGAAGAGGTCTTATCTTGACAATGAATGGGGCTTGAACAGTGTGAACAGCTTTTGTAGAAGTATGGTAAATGCGTGCAGCCAGGAGATGTTAACAAAAGAAAAAGCAAATGAACACAATAATTCG
The DNA here is from genome assembly GCF_964263255.1 of Lissotriton vulgaris. Taxonomy (NCBI): domain Eukaryota; kingdom Metazoa; phylum Chordata; class Amphibia; order Caudata; family Salamandridae; genus Lissotriton; species Lissotriton vulgaris. The sequence continues at coordinate 481,313,846 of NC_141691.1, read as the reverse complement.
GCTATGGTAACTGATAAGTGCCCCATTTTAAGATATATTAAATACAAGAGATTTCACAAGCTCAGCGCAAGCACTATGCAGGCGAAACCTAACAACAGCCTTACTAAGAGTAGAAATTGCCTGGAGAAACAAATAAAACGTACATGTAATATAGACTAGGCAGACTTGCCTTTTCTATTTAAGTGGTGCGTGGTTCCGGATAGAATTAAGGATAGGTTGTGGTAATGTGCTAAAGATGCTGATGCTATAAAGCACATTGTTGCAGATTGAAGTGTCAGCCAACAGAAATGGAGAGGCAAAGTTGTTTACTATTTGTGCACTTGAAAACTGACTGGAAGTCTGATTGGCAGGGTCTTGATGACAGTTTATCTAATTTGGGTGACAGAATGATTGTATGCACTTTACTGTGATTCTGAACATCGCTCTTCGGCTTCATGATAGGTGATGAGAGTTAGATGATGTGAAATGGGTTATGCCTCCAGCACGCTATTGAGTGGGATGCATTATGATTAGGCTGTGTGCAGTAGGATCGATGATCATGCACTAAATTGTATTTTATCGGCACTGAGCACTTTTAGTGACTAATGTATCTTGCAGAAAAGGGAGTTGGCAAAGTTATTTTACACCGCTCTAGCACAGAAAGCCATAGGCAGTGCAAAACAGCCTAAAAGCATGATGGCAGCGAAAAACACACCTGTTGCATTAATCTAAAAAATATATATTACAGCAGTATTATCTGAAGCACAGCTCCTAAAACTATCCAAGAACATGCCCTATTTGCAGAGGCTTTTTGGCATTAAGCGTCATGACAAGTTGAAAGTAAGCAAATGAGCGGGAGCTTACAGATGGTCTGCTGTATTTGTGGATATTCACTTCTCACGTGGTGAATGTCTACATTCCCACATTCACACTCAACAGGAGTCCTTAACTTAGTCCAACCCTCTTCAACATCTAGATGATTCCACTCCGCAGCATAATTCGCATCTATGGAATTGACTACCTAGCTTATGCTGACGACATACAGCTGATACTCTCAGACAAAACACCTAACACCCAGACAAAGCTTGCAGCCTGTTTGGCCGAGTTCGCCCACTGGATAAAAACCAACTGTCTCAAACTGAACACCAACAAGATAGAAGTCATGACTATGGCCATAAATTCCTCACTGTGGGACTCCAACTCGTTCACCGGCAGAATTCAAACCCAAATTCACCAACCATGCCAAGGACCTTGGCATCATCATTGACAATTAACTCACCAAGTCAAAACCAACACTATCTCCTGCTTCTGTACCCTTAAGATGGGTAAGAAAATCTTCACCCAAGCAAACTGGTCTACGGGCACAACCTCTATGCCAGAATCAGCAGACATTTCACCAATCATCTTCAAACTATTCCCGGACTCTGCATCTAGGATGACACTCAACGTACTGCACTGCAATCACATCACCTCACACTTCCAGAAGCTCCACTGTCGTCCTATACACAAACAAGTTCTGTGTTCAAACTCCACATGCAACATGGCCAAGCTTACCTCAACAACCGCATCACATTCCACAAATCCACCAGACACCACCACTCAGATAGACTACTACTCACCCACATACTGCGCGTAAGCAGAACCAGATCCGGAGGCAGGGCTTTCTTCTACATCGCTTCAACAGCTTGGACTGACCTGCTACTACACATTTGATCCGCCTCTTCAATTCTCGAATTCCACAAGAAGCTGAATACATGGCTCTTCAAGGAGACATCAACCACACTAGCTCTAGGCCATGCCATCATTGCCCCCTTTCCAGTGCCAGGATACTCCCCCTAGTGATAGAGCGATGTACAAAAAACTTTTTAGAAAATGACAGTACTCCACCGGTGCATGTGGTGGAATGTTCTGTGTAGAAGCAAGGGATTCAATATTGGTAGGTGTAGAGTTTGATGTTGATTTAGGCATACTCTCCATCTGGGGTTGCTGTACAGCCAATTTGGAATAAACCTTTTCTACAAATCCTGGAGTACGAGAGTTGCTGTACCCCTCATATAAACATTTATTCATGTAACAAGGAAATGCGACAATTGAAGCTATCTTGACTGCAGCATTCACTTTCCAGTAGTACTATTGACTTTGTCAAAGAAAAGCCTTAACACAAAATCCTGGCTGTCTTTCAAAGGATCCTTCTGTGTCTCAAAAGGAAGTGACTTCTGTGAAAGGGTTTTAGAGGTAAATCAATTAGATCTGGCTTTCAGAGCAATGAGTAACATCAGTATAATAAAAGGAAAGGTCAGCTGTGCCTGGTTTTGAGCCAACGATCTGCCGGTGTGTCGGGAGACACAAAGCCAATAGTGTTACCTTCTGTGAGGTTTCGTGTGTGTGGGTGAGTGGGTAGGTGTGCAATGAGTATAGTGCATAAATCCACATGAGTTTAGGTATCTTGCTGCAGATTCAGGAAAAGGTAGAAATGGTGTCTGCGAGCCATAAGGGCTGAAAGGAAACTAAGACAAAGACTTTTTGCCTGACGAGGCAGACGCCAGGAAAATTAAGACACAGGTCAGCCATGAAGAACCATGAAAAGTAATTTAAAGGGTGTTGTTTAGCTAGCTTGAGGTATAGGTAAGCATGGTAGTCCTCCATTGTCAAAAAGTCAATATGTAGAATATAAACTCTTACCATAGAGCTATGAATCTGTCAGGTTTTTGGTGGCCACCCCACACTGGCATATTGCTGGTCAATTATTTTTTTGGTGCTTAAAGTAGCAGCACAGTGAAACTCAGAACAAAAAGGGAAGTAATAATTGGTAGCAGAGCACTGGCAAACACCAGCTCAAATTAAGTACTGGAGAGGAGTAGGAGGAGGCAAGAGGTCTGATTTCAAGTAAGAGTGTGAAAGATCATTATGTTACAAGGTATGGGGCTGTGAGATTGGCCAAGCAATTTAAGGAGATAAGGAGAGGTAAAACACTGTGAATTAACCTGTTCTTTAGAAAGGTAATCAGTGGAACCCCCTGATAATGAGAAATGTGGCACCTTTTCAGTTGTCCAGGATGAGCTTTGAACACTTTGGGGGCAGTTGAGTTGGTATTTCACAGAGCAGGTCAACAAGAAGGCCAAAGGTGTTGTTTAAGTTTTTAATTAATTAGTGTGGAAAATCCACCTTTTCTGCAAGATCACCCAGATGTTTTTTCTTTTTCTGAACCCTATTTATGCAAGCTTTAGGACTCTGAGCACTTTACCACTGTTAAACAGTAGTAAAGAGTTCCCAACTCCTCATTAAAACGTGCTGTACGTTAGAACTCCCTATTAAGCCAGTTTCACTTTCCTTAAAGTCCATTGTACATGGTATCCAAAGTGCACCTATGGCTTGGATAGTAAAGTGCCATATGTGGGCTGCAGAGTATATTTATACCCCCATATAACAAACATATATTTCTGCCAGGAGAACGATTGCACTCTGGCTTGGATGCAGTTTAAATACACTGCAGTGACACAGGTAGGGAAAACTGTCTCAGTCGTTTTCCCTGCCAGGGAAGCCTATTTTTATACATTCAAAAAGCACCCCTAAAGTGTGCATTGTAAGCCCATACAGCAGAAAGCTAATATATAAAAATAGTTCATGCTACATTTGAGGTGTACTGTACTCAAACAATGAAATAAAAGTCAAAAGGGATTTCCCTCTATAGTCGTGGCAAGACCAGTTGTCCACTGTTTGGTTTTAATTTGATGGTGACATCAGGCTTTTGATAACATAAGCAGACAAGTAATTTTGGGCTGCCTGAACCAGACCTGGCAAAACTGCCACTCATTACACCTCCAGAGCAGGAATGCACATCCTTGGGTGGGAGAGTTAATGAGCCTGGCTGCGAAAACAAATGTCTGCCTCAGAGGGAGGAAAGTTCAATAGGCGATAACTGCAAACCACTTAGAAGGGAATAGTTATCTGAGCGTGGACAGGAGCAGTTGGCAGAACAAAGGGCACCTTTAGTACTATCTCTTTAGACTTGGAGATGCCTGGGAGGGTTTCTCATATTCATTTCTAGGGCCCTCCTAGATAGCTACTTTCTAGTCACAGTAGGGGGGAAACCAGTTTTATGTCCTATCACACTTCAAGAGCTTGAAATTACATCCTTGACTGGGAGAGTTAACAACTCTGGATCAGAGGACTCTGGCTTGCTTCTGGGTCCAGGAAAGAATATGGGTATTAACTGATGACCAATTTGCAGAGATTAGCTATCTAGGAGTGGACAGGAATAGTTGATAGAAGTAAGGGCAGCTATAGCACTACATCTTTTAACCACATGGCTGCTGGGCGTTTTCCCCCCCTGTGCTGGAAAATGCCATTTTAGTGGCACCATGACGAGCTCAGCTCGTCATCAGCACACGACACCCGTGGGTGATGACGAGCTGAGCTCGTCATCAGCATCGAAAGGGTTAAGTGAGGTGTTTATTTATTTATTTATTTTGTCAATTTATAGGGCGCAACAGCTACCCAAGAAGGGTTTCCCGGCGCCTAGACACAGCTAGAGACGAAAAGACAGAAACGGAGGGAGATTTTGAGGGACTACTGTTCGTACAGCCAGGTTTTTACAAGCTTTCTGAAACTATGGTAGTTATCTTCCTTCCGAATGCTTGGAGGAAGCGTGTTCCACAGGGAGGGTCCAAGATAGGCAAAAGATCTGCCCCCTGATCTTGCACGTTTAAACCTTGGTATACAGAACCATGCTGCTGTCTGGGACCGGAGGTTTCTCTTTGGTGTGTAGAGGCAAGCAAGGGATTGGAGGTATTTTGGGGCTCCTCCTGTTTTTATTTTGAACATGTAGTTCAAGGCCTTGAAGCGAACTCTGTTCTCTATCCTGAGCCAATGAAGGTCCCGGCGATGGTTCGAGACTCCAGCGTTCCTGGGAATCTTACACAGGAGTCTGACCGCAGCGTTTTGCGCCACTTGCAGTCGTCCAATGACAGATTTATTTGCGCCTAAATATAGGATGTTGCCGTAGTCAAGCCTTGATGTGATAAGGGCATTGACTACGGTCTTCTGTGTTGATATGGTGTCAAGGAGGAATGCTCCTATTCATCACCAGTAATCTCCTGGACAAGTGGTTATTAACCTTTTGACTTATGTGGACCCCCATTTAATCATTATTGGAACCCGGGGACCACCACTGAATTATTATTAGATTCTGGGGACCCCCACTGACTTATTACTGGAATAAGGCTAAGCATTTTCGATGATTTATGGTTCAAAACAATATACAAACAAGCATTGCTCAAATAAATGCACAAATGATGAAACATATTTAATTCAAAAACAAATTTACAAATAATTCAAAATTTTAATAGGAAGCTTGGAGCTTTTCTAAATTCTGTTGAGGCCGCCTATTGTCCATAGTATATTATTTTGCTGTACTTGCACAGCTCCCACAAATCAATCTGAGGATACTAACCTAATTTGTAGCCTCCAAATTCAAATTCCTTCACACTTACTGAAGATTTTAAATTTGAAATGTTGCTTCTTTATTTAGATACACTTTATTATTCTGTTCATATTAATTGATTTTCTAATCAGTTGTGAACCCCCTGAGTAGGCTTTCTGGACCCCACCAAATAAGAACCAATGTAGACAGTCAGGCTCCAACCACCAGCCATAGTAGAGGGAAAACCAGTTTTAACCCTGTCAGTTAGGGGTGTGACCAAGAAGCTAAAGACAGACCTCACTGGAGGCATCTGGGTCCTGCCCAGGGACCCAGAGGCAACAGGGCATCCTGGGTAAATTTAAAATAAGGCAAAGAAGTGATGCAAAAGGAGATGGCTGATCTGCAAGAAAATGTGATTGGGTGGTATGTTTTCTCCAGACACTGGCCAGCCTACAGGGCAAATCTGGGACCTCAATCACCACCTCCTCAGAACATTCCTGGACCTGGGAAGACTATATCTGAAGATAAAGGCCCTGCTGGCAAAAGAATCCTGACTTCTGATTTGTGACTCCTGCTGGAAGGAGAGGGCTCGCACAAGGACTTCTGAATCCTGCTAGCACCCATGAGCTAGAACTCCCCTTCGAGTGTTAAGTGGCTGGCCTCCTGTTTATCTGCTCCAGGGGCAACAAAAGCAGAAGGAATCCTGACCCCAAGAGAGTCCTGCTAACGAGAGAGGACTAGATACTGCAGGAGAGCTGGAGAGACCTGGGCCCAGTTTTATGCTGTTGTGCTGTGCTTGCATCACCCGAGGTAACGCAAGAACAACACAAAGTCTTCAGTAATATCTACAAAGTTTGCATGGCTTTATAAAGAATTGTAATGTAACACAGCTGCTTGTGCTGTGTTACATTAAATTTCAACTTGTGAGATATTACATGGGTAAAGCATGGGCATTGTAATTAATGCTTAATGATGGCCTGCACACCTAATGGTAATCAAATTAATCCTGTAAACTATTTGAATCAATGGTGCCACTTTATGGTCCTGACCAGTCCCTGACAGGTATACTAAATACTCTAGATACAAACAGAACATATTTGAATTGTAAGGTTGCACTTTTCACATGCCCTCACAGTGCCAAAATGTTAACAATCAGTACAAAACAATCTCTATCAAATTTCACTTAACATCAACTCTCCAAAACAATTCCTTTCAAGATATTAAATTACAAAGGCATTATGTTTTGCAGACAAAAAAAATTCAAACAAATAATAAGTGTTAATCCATTATGTTGCAAATGATAATTTTCTTATTTATTTTCTTGCTTGTTCTCTTGTGCTTCAAAGCTCCAAGCAGAGTTATGACATATCCCAATGCATTTTGGTAAGTCCCTTCATCAGGGGGATACTGTAAATAATCCAATATGACGTATAAGGAACAAAGTATATTCAATATCAAGCAATTTTAAACAAAGGTCATTTAGGACAAACACATCAGTCCTGTCACATACAATGTGATATATTTTACCAAGCTCATCACACACAGAAACCCAGATCCCTCCTGAGGGATTGTGTGGAACCACCAAAGAAACCATGCCTTGGTTGAAACCTTACATTTAATATCAATGTGTAGCAAACATTAGTGAAAGAGAAGAGATAGTGAAAAAGAAAGAAAGTGCGTGAAAAACTGACCCAAGACTGTCCAAAAGTCAACCAACACCTCAAGTGGTACTTAAAACTCCAAAAAGTAACAATAAGGTGTAATGCTCACCTCTGCATGAGCTAAAGTGAAGATTTTAACAACCTCACTGCAATTAGATCAAATGACACATTGGGTCATGACAAACGTATGGAAACTGTAATGGGTCTAGAAAAATGATGAGATGATAAAATAGTGAAGTGTGGCCTACTCGTAATTGAAAAGTTGTCAATCTTCATCTGCCTGGCAAAAAACGATAGGCAGAGACTCCTTGGGAAGCTACAAATAACGAGTAACGGAAAAGGTTACTTGATGCGTGTTTACAATGCGAAGTCACTGTTAACCCACCGCCTGTTCCTGAAATCGCCATACCTTTGTTAGCGATCAATTCACACCACCTTTTGCTCTCCCATTTGGGTTTAAACAAAGTTCCGAGATGCCTTCTTACGGTAGTGAAACCTGTGTCTGCACGAGACGTAAATACTGTGCGATAGATAACAAAAAAGGACTTCTAGCCTAATCGCGAGCGTGCATGTGATGTGTGTGTTGACCGCTCAACAGCGACAACAGACTACATCCTAGTTTCATGTCCCTAGTATATTAGAAGGCAAGACAAGACAGTTCTACCTGTCATGCAGGCTTGTCATAAGAAATTAAAGATTAGTCTACTATTCCCAATTTCATGAGTGGGTGATAATTCATAGTTGAGACCTTCTCAAAGTAATGAGATTAGAAGACGGATAGAACAGGGATGGAAAAAGAACCTGATAGACATCAGATATTTAGTATATAGGCGTTTACTGCATATGAAGTAATGCGCATGGTCATGGTGGTATATACAATATTCTGTTTTTCATAATGGACTTTTCAAAACACTTTTTGACTTTTATTTTTATTCTGAGGTACTTTTTCCATCCCTGTTCTATCCTTCTTCTAAAATTCTTTCAATCTCATTAATTTGACAAGGTCTTGACTATAAATTATCATCCACTCATAAAATCGCGAATAGTAGACTAATCTTCGATTTCTTATGACGAGCCTGCATGACACGGAGAACAGTCTATTCTTCTAATATACTAGGGACATGATACTAGGACGTAGTCTGTTGTCGCTGTTTAGCGGTCAACACACAAATCACACGCATGCTCTGGATTAGGCTAGAAGTCCTTTTTTGTTATCTATCGCACAGTATTTACGTCCCGTGTAGACCCAGGTTTCACTACCGTAAGAAGGCATCTCGGAAGTTTGTTTAGACCCGAATGGGAGAGCAAAACGTGGAGTGAATTGATCGCTAACAAAGGTATGACGATTTCATGAAGAGGCGGTGGGGTAACAGTGACTTCGCATTGTAGACACGCATCAAGTAATCTTTTCTGTTACTCGTTACTTGTAGCTTCGCAAGGAGTCTCTACCTATCGTTTTTTGCCAGGCAGATGAAGATTGACAACTTTTCAATTACGAGTAGGTCACACTTCACTATTTTATCGTCTCATAATTTTTTCTAGAGCAATTACAGTTTACATACATTTGTTGTGACCCAATGTGTCATTTGATCTATTTGCAGACTTAGCTGTGAGGTTGTTAAAATCTTCAGTTTAGCTCATGCAAAGGTGATCATTACATTTTATTGTTACTTTTTGGAGTTTTAAGCATAACATGAGGTGTTGGTTGGCTTTTGGACAGTCTTGGGTCTGTTTTTCACGCACTTTCTTTCTTTTTCACTATCTCTTCTCTTTCACTAGTTTTTGCTAGACATTGATATTGAGTGTAAGGGTACGATCGAGGCGTGGTTTCTTTTGGTGGTTCCACACAATCTCTCAGGAGGGATCTGGGTTTCTGTGTATGATGAGCTTGGCAAAATATATCACATTTTTTGTGACAGGACCGATGTGTTTATCCTAAATGACTTTTATTTAAAATTGCATGAAATTGAATATAATTTAGTCCTTATAAGTCATATTGTATTATTTACAGTATTTCCCTGATGAAGGGACTTACCGAAATGCATTGGGATATGTCATAACTCTGCTTGGAGCTTTGAAGCACAAGAGAACAAGCAAGAAAATAAATAAGAAAATGATAATTTGCAACATAATGGATTAACACTTATTATTTGTTTAAAAATGTTTGTCTGCAAAACATAATGCCTTTGTAATTGAATATCTTGAAAGGAATTGTTTTGGAGAGTTGATGTTAAGTGAAATTTGATAGAGATTGTTTTGTACCGATTGTTAAAATGTTGGCACCGTGAGGGCATGTGAAAAGTACAACCTTACAATTCAAACAGGTTCTGTTTGTATCTAGAGTAAAGAGCATGGCGTTCCCATGCTTACATCCATGGATTTTAGTGCATCCCCAGATTTATTAAAGCTAGTAACACTGGGAATGCATCAAAATGCTACACCTTCCCCAGTGAGGTGTATCAATGAAAATATCTTTATTTTTACTCACTATTTCTTCTTTCCACGTGTTCTGCATTCTGCAGCATACATAGAAAGGAGAAAATGTCTTAAAGGGTTGTTTTTATGCAAAGAATTGTCCCTTCCTGCACAAAAACAAACCTGCTCATAACACAGACGCCCTTGCACAATGGTGCAAAGGTACCCGGGTTGGCAAAAGGCAGCAGACATGGTGCCGGCGCAAGTAGTGGGCAGAAATGTTCCATATCCTTGTATATATGGAGCAGTATTGCTCTCCCTTTCATGCAATGCAGTGCAGCACCTTTGAATGCAGCCCTGTGTTGCATGAAATATTAGTAAATGTGCCCCCTAGTGCCCGAAAGACTGCCCTAAGGAGAAAGGTGCTGCAGGAATGACCAGAAGTAGTTTTCCCAGCAGTTGGAAACTAGGGCCTTTTTTAGAGTTTGGAAAGTCAGATGCTGAATGACACTGCTCAAAGTGCTGAGTCTGTTTTGGATGTGAACCAAATTGTGTTGACTATCCCTCTAAGCTGGAAAATAATTTCTTGGTCATACATAAAGATATATGCTTATGCAAGTAAACAGTGAATTCACATAGCTATGTGATATTGCTTCAGGTAATTTTAATTCCCAAATGGAAATTTTAAATGCACCAAATCTAGAGGCTGAATGATTAATTACCTGTGACTTGGTATATCTGCTGACTAATGCATCTCATTGTTGAAATGCTGCCAGTCCTTTTGGGCAACATGGAATGCTTTCTTTGTAAGCCTGTAACAGCGGGCTACAGCTGACAAATTGAGCATTTCGATTGTCTGGCCAGTTCCTAACATTCTATATTGGGAGCAAATGTATGTTAAAGCCATCCCTTTAGCTGCTAAATATTATGTTTCTCTCTGTCTGGCACACTTCAATTCTGCAAAAGTTATGCCATCTCCCACAATTCCTAATGCAGGCCATTTTGTGAGGAGGCCACATGCATTTATCACCTACGTTTGTATGCCAACAAAATGAGCATAATTCTCTCACCAGACAATTTCTAGAAGGAAATTATAATATCAACTGCTCATATGGGTTCAATAATGACCGCAAGTCTGATGATACTATGCATAAGCATGTAATTGAGATATAAGACACTGAAATTGGGCTGAGAGGTGGAGGAATCATTTTCATCCTGGTGGAAGGGAGCATTTGAAAATGAAAGCCAAGGATCCAATCTATTGGCTTTCTATCTTAGCGACCTTCACTAAAGTCCTGCACACAAGCCCTACAAAGCCTTAAAAAGAAATTGTGAGAAATATGACTGCCTAGTTGAGCTTATCTGAACTGAAATTGGGTTCACCAATGGAGAAGAAGATTGTGTTTAGCCGGGAAGGGACTTCTGCCTGTGGAAATAACTGAATTGGCTGTACGCTATCCTGCTTCAACCATCAATCCCGCCCACCGTCCCTACAAGGCCTTGTAAGCTTATATATCTCAGAACAGCAGGACCAACAGGACAAGGGCCAGTAGCCCACTCAATCAGTGGCAGGTGGCTTTCCATGATCCTTTAGGCATAGCAGTGTTATAGGGAATGAACAAAAATGCTACTGTTGAGTAAATGTAGAATGCTAATGGAGGAGAACAGTAAAGAGAGTCTGTTGGGGAAAAACAAGACATCTAAGAAAGAGTTCTAAAGCTAAAATGTTGCCACACTGGAAAAAGGGTTCGTTTTTTCTGGTTAAACTTTTATTGAGTCAGTTAAGGGATGTATATAGTGTAATTATCAGAGGTTAGATAACCAGGCTGGTTATGCAATTCTTTCCTGGGGGTTTGCGTGTCAGAAGAGGATGCTATTTTATATAAGGATGTAATGGAGGTAGCATACGTTGCTATACATTCAGAATGTGATTGCTTCTCATACAAAAAAGAATGCTCAATATACTTCTAATTAAGCTGTAGTTTTATTTTAAGCAGCTGCTCAGAAAGAGGGGAAAGGTAGCTGTCAACCAGTATGGTAAGTACTCTGGTAGAAAAAAAGTCATTGAATGAAATGGATCAATCAAATGCTATTATGAAACTTTCTACTTCATGCAGGTAATCCTTTCAGCTATATTAGAAACACTAATCACTTTGGCAAAAAAACAGCAAAGCTATACTGCGTAGCTAAGAATCATTTGGAAAGAGATAGTACCCCTAGCTGGGAAAGCTGTATTGGAAAAAATTGAATGACAAGGAACACCTTATATGAAATACTTTTCTTATGTCCCTGATTGAGGTTTAAAATAAACATGTTTCATACCTCCGGTACTGATCTTTCTAGTGGATACTCAATCTAAACTCTGATACCTCACCTTGTGAATATTTTCCAGGTGTTAAACTAAAACCATAAACTTTTCAATCACTACTGCTGTGTAGTGTTAGGTGGCATTGTGCGGCCCCATGCGGGTGTTGTTCCGTTCTGGAAGTAACAAGAAGAGCTGAATGTAAGCGCCACTCCTGTGCGCTGACGTCAGTTTCTTAGGCTGTCTGCACCCTCAAACACAGGACCTATCTGCACACTGGCATGAGAAGTGTCTAGTTCTCGAGATTGGGACTTTTCTAGATAGAAAAAAAAGCCAAATTCACAGAATAGGGAGGGTTGGTAAGGTATCTGCAGTTAGACTGAGAATCTACTATAAAGAATTTTACTTAAGGCAAGTAACTTGTTTCTCTGATGAATACATCTAACAGTTGATTCCTAGTCTTGTGAATAGATACCACAGAAGTACCTCCACAGGTGGTGGACTTACGAACAGGCTATGATCAAAATGTTGTGCAAGAAATAGTGGGCAAAATGCCCCTCTTAAGGGGCCGGACTATCGAGGCAGTAATGTTTTGTGAACATATGAACAAACGCACATGTAGCTGCCTAACAAATGTGTAGAAAAGGATCCCCTCATGCGAGCGCAGTGGTAGTTTCTTTAGTTCTGACGAAAAGGCCCATAAGCCTTCTGGAGGCTGCTTCTTCACCAGTGGATAGCAAACCTTTATGCATCAAGAAATAATCTGTGTTTGAGCTGCCTTGCTCTTCTTTGCTACAGAGAATCCTACTAAGACTTGATTGTCAACTCAATATTTTTTTATTCTGCCTGTAAAAAAACTCAGTGCCCTTTTAGGGTCCTAACAATGAAGTATCTCTTCCTCCTTCATGGGATGAGGAGCAGCAAAGAATAATATATATATATATATATTAAAAGAAGCCACCACTTTTTGCCAAAAGGAAGCTCGGGTCCTTAGGGTCAACTTATCCGGAATTTTTTTTTGTATAAGAGAGGTTGACAGAAAGAGCCTGCAGTTCACTCAACCTAGCCAATGTTATGGAGATGAAAAAGACTGTCTTTGGCATCAAAAGTCTTAATGGACAACTGTGCAGCAGTTCAAAGGGGTGCACAACCATAAAGTGAGAATTAAGTTTAAGTACCACTAGAACAAAGCAAAGGGTTTTGGTGGAAAAATGATGCAAACCTTTAAAAAATCTTATCACAAACCGGAGATTTTAAAAAATGCTGGTCTGCAAAAAAAGCAGAAAGAGCTGGCTAATAGCCTTTAAAAGTGCCAAAAGCAAGTCCTTGCTGAGACAGGGACAAAACAAACATCAAAACCTCAGACAGACTGGTGTCTCACCAAACCACAAGTTTGCCCCAGTGACAGTCATACACTTTTTCTGTGAAGTGACACGTCATTGTCAATATAACATCATTGAACTCAGGAAGAAAGGTGAAGCCAACCAACTGCTGTCACTCAATCTCCATGCATGGAGATGCAAATTGGGCAGGGATGGTGCAGTACCCTGCCCTGGCGCTCTGACGGAAGATGCTCCAGAAATGGCAGCTTTAATGGAGGACAGATGCTCATGCCTAGGTTGTCCTGGTACCACACTTTCCTGGCCTATTTCAGTGGCATTAAGACAATTTGGGCCTGATTTTTTCTAATCTTCTTGAGAAAAGTCAGCAGCCGGAAGACAGGCAGGAGTCCCAAGCTCCATTCAAGATGGAAAGTGTTAGAAATAGGCGTCTCTAGTTGGCAATGGTTTGTACCTTTGTCCAAATAGGGACCCTTGCTTCTAGTCTGGGAAAGGGGGATACACTGCTAAAACAACCCCTGCTCACCCCCTTGGTAGCTTGGCACGAGCAGACAGGCTTATCTTAGAGGCAGTGTGTAAAGCATTTGCAAACACATATAGTAACACAGTGAAAACACTACAAATGGACACCACACCAGTTTAGAAAAATAAGTATTCTTTATCTAAACAAGACCAAACGGAAAAAATCCACAATAGTTCAGTTCACTGCATGTTAGAAATGCGACACTTTTCCCACAAAGTACCTTGGATGCGGCACCCAAAACAAACAAAAGGGTTGCAGGGAAGGTGAGGCACCAGTTTATTGCTTCGGGGGAGGCATGGCACCTGTTTCTTATTGCAGGGGAGGCGATGCATCTGTTCCTTACTAAAGAGGGGATGGGTCTGTTTCTTACTGCGTTCCGATGCGACAAGAGGGCGCCTCGATGCGTGGCGACGATCCGGTGAGATGCGACAAAATGGCGGTTTGATGTGAAGCATCAATCCGGTCGATGCGTGAACATTTGCAGCCGCACTGCAGGTGCTGCGACGGTCCTCTCGGCGATGTGTTGGGACTCTGTGTGGATGCGGTGCGCTTCTTCTCTGGGGCTAAGCAATATGTCAGGCCCGGGTGCGGAAGCGCCATGCGTCATCTCCGTGACTCAGCGATATGTTGGGAATCGGTGCGGATGAGACACGCTTCTTCCTCATTGCGTCGTTCTTCCAGCTCCCAACAACAAACAGTCTCTAGAGGTCCTAAACAGCAGCAGGCACCTCTCTGCAGGTTGGAATTCCCAGCCAGGGAATTCCGTCGAGCTGGTGGTGAAGTCCTTGTGTCCCTGAGACCCTGAGACTTCAGACAGGAGGCACGCTCAGTTTTAAGCCCTTGGAGATCTCCATCAAGATGACAAAGCAAACAGCAAAGTCCTTTTCTCCTTTCCTTGGCAACAAGTAACCACTGCAGGCCAACCCCAAACAGCACAGGGGCAGTAATCTACCTTCAGCTTCTCCAGTTCTTCTCCTTGGCAAAGGTTCCTCTTGATTTCCCCGAAGTGATCTAAAGTTCTGGGGTCTGGGTCCCCCTTTTTATACACTCAGATCCTTTGTCTCCGAAGGTAGATATTGTCTGTACCCAGCCAAAACCAGTTCTGTCCTCTCTGGTGCAGCTTCCTGGCAGAAGGTGGAGACAGCATTGTTGAAAGCAGACCTGGCCCAGGCTGGTGAAAGGAAATCTCCTCCCCCTACTCTAAATTCAACCCAGGTCCCATTCAGCCCAACCCTGACTCATCACACTGCTGGTGCCGCAGCCCTCTCTCAGCTCCTGTCACTTACAAGCCTTACAAGCCAGACATGCAATACACAATCCTAGCAAAGGCATACTGGATGGTTAGGCAAGAAAATACCTACTTTCTAAAAGTGGTATTTAGAAAAACAGAATGTTAAAATCACCCACACCCACACTAAAAGATGCATTCTGAGTTCAGGCATGCCAAACTTTAGTTTTGTATCTTATTCCCTAGGTCAGTTATGTTTATAAGATGTTATAAGCAAACTGTCCATTCTGGCCTATGGGAGCCGATAGCCTTGCAATAGTGAAAAACTAAATTGGCAGTATTTCACTATCAGGACATGCCACACACATCAGGTCATTTCCTACCTTTCACATACAATTCACCCTGCCCACAGGGGTACATTAGGCCTACCCTCGGGGTGACTAACATGTAGAAAAGGGAAGGTTTAGGGACTGGCAAGTGTGTGCACTTGGCAAATCAACATGGCAGTCCCAGACTGTACTGAGGCTCTGCAATGGCAGGCCTGAGTCACATTTTCCAAGCTGCTTCTGTGGGTGTCACAGTCAGTGCTGCAAGCCCACCAGCAGCAGTTGATTTACAGCCCCTGGGCACATGTGATACACTGTACTAGGGTCTGACAAGTAAATCAAATAGACAATCAAGGAATAACTAATCCATAACAACAAATTACACAGAGAGCATATGCACTTTAGCAATTATCCGCAGTGGTAAAGTACCCAGAGTCATAAAATCACCAACAACAGTTCAGAAAAAATACAGGAGGAAGGCAAAAAGTTCTGGGATGATCCTGCAAAAGCGGCCAAGTCCAACACAATCCCCTTCCAGCCTAAAGCCAGGGTAGACTTATCAATACCTTAATAAGCGTCCCTGCTTGGGGCGATAGAACATGGGCCGTGGCCCGAAACTGCAGAGGCATACTCCAGTTCTACACCAATCTGAACCCATTTAGATCCCTATGTCCATACTTTCAGGGCCCACTAAGCTAACCCACGGGGAAACCTTCTCCTCACCTGTGGACACCATCTGTGCAGCACCTAACCTTAGCTTGCTCACAGGTGTGTCCCAACAGACAGACAGTACCCACATGGCCAACACAGTGGTGTGGCCCAGTCCACCCCAGGGGTGTGACTCCTGTCCCCTCTCAGGGGCATCTCTGTCCACCAGGACAGCAAGCCACAGTGGTCACTGACAGCTGTCAGTGATGAGAACCAGGCCCCAGGCCTTTCATGGTTCTCTAACCTCTGTGGTGTTAGAGAGCAGGTGCCTGGCACCCTTGGTCTACTCTCCCTCCTGTCAGGTCAGGTATGATATCCTGACACTGACCCACCAGCCTCGGGCCTGTACCCTTTGGCTGGCAAGGAGACTGGGGTGGGCTTTCCCACACCCAGTCTTCCTCCTTTTGGGCTCTGCACCCTCCCACCTGGAGCGGTACCCCCTTCCAGAATTGTCAGGGCACCTGTGGCAGGTTTCTTGCACAATTTTCCCACCAGTTCAGGGGTTCTATCCTGTAACTGGGATCCCAGCTTTGGGTCTGTACCCTTAGACTGGGTAGAGGTCAGTGGTGAGGCTGCCCTCTCCTTGCCCCCCTTACCGGGGCCCTGCACCCTTCCCCAGAATACAAACCAGTAGTGGCACTGTTAACAGTTGCCCTTCCCTCCAGGTCAGGCAACACCTGAACCTGACTTCTCAACTCAGGCACTAAGCCCAGCGGCTGAGCACCCTCCTGGCACACCAGGACTTCCCGGGGAGCATGTAGGTCTCCCCAAGGGTAACACATGACTCGTGTTGTGTGACAGTCTGCCTGGCACCAATCTCCCAACCTCTGCCCATCTGACAGTGCGAGAAGATCCCCCAGGTCAGAAATATTGTCACCATGGTCACTCCTAGGAGGCTCAGCCCTTGTGGCTGGCCCCTGACCCACTGGCTTTTCCACTGGGGAAAGCATCCCCCTCTCACCCCTCCATCTGTACTTCTGCACCCTCCACTTAGGAGTGCCACTGCTAGACTCCAGAACTGATGGCGGTCCGCTTACAGACACTCCAAGTTCTCCTGACACTAGGAGATCCACCCCAATGGATGGCCTACAATTACAGACTAAGCTCCCCACCTGGTGTTCCCTTAAGGAACCCTCCAGGTCCTGAGACTGAGGTTGGGGCACTTCCGGACACATCCCAGTATCAGTCCTTTTCCCTGAAGACAGGACGCAAGGCCCTATAACCCTCCCACTACACCGGGACCTAGACGGGCTACTCTGAACCTCTCCCACCACTCTGGGCTGGGAAATACCAGAGCTACTTCTCTTAGGGTCACTCCCCAATGCCTCTTCAGACCCTCTGGAATCCACCAAAAGGTCTGCCTCCCAGGTGAGCTCACTGGGGTCAGGAGACTCACACTTCTGCAAGGGTTGGCATAGCTCTGGAAAACAGGAACTTACAATATGCTCTCCCACAACTGAATCACACAGCCCCACACAGGCGTTAACCAAACTATCCTTCACCTCACCATCCAGTGCCTCGCACATGTACCCCACAGCACTCTCCTGAGATTGGAAAGGCAGTATCTGAATGTCTCTGTCACTCAACCCACACTCTTCTGGGAGGTCTTCACTCTCAAACACCAGGACTTCAACCAGGAGGGAACCTCTCTCCCTGTACCTCTCATCTAGAGTTAGTAGAGTGTCCCTCCCACCACTAGGACTATGAACCCCTGTGCCAGTTCCCCAGTTCACCTCAGGGACACTGTGTGGTATTTTCAAACACAGAATGTTAAAATCACCCACACTAAAAGATGCACTTTAACATTCTAAATTCAGGCATACTAAACTTTATTTTCCCATCTTGTTCCCTGGGTCAGTTATGTTTATAAGATGTTATAAGCAAACTGCCCATTCAGGCCTATGGGAGTAGATAGCCTTGCAATAGTGAAATACGAAACTGGCAGTATTTCACTATCAAGACATGCCATACACACCAGGGCATGTCCTACCTTACACATACAATGCACCCTACCCACAGGGGTACCTTAGGCCTACCTTAGGGGTGACTAACATGTAGAAAAGGGAAGGATTAGGGACTGGCAAGTATGTGCACTTGCCAAGTCGACATGGCAGTCCCTGACTGTACAAAGGCTCTGCAATGGCAGAAGTGAGTCACATTTTCCAAGCTGCTTCTGTGGGTGGCACAATCAGTGCTGCAAGCCTACCATGATGATGGATTAAACCCAGATCAGTTGACTGGGGGTGAGTGCTTGCAATGTTCAACACTCCGCCCATCATCCCCTTTGGTTTTGCTTTGTCCGCCCTAAGTTGGCAGAGTATGCCCAGATGTGGGTCCCTTGCTCACTTTGCCACTGTATTGAAGTTAGCCTGGCTGAAGATGCTAGTTAGCCAGAAACCAGGTCCCAGGATGCTTGTTTCCGGTCACAGGAAGAAATGGCTTGGCTTGACAGTTCGGGCTGGACTGTTCCCATGAGGCACAGGGTCAGAATGATTTGCATATGGCCATGTCTGAATTGGGGTGGCAGAGTGAGCTAAAGAATGATGATGGATTAAACCCAGATCAGTTGACAGGGGGTGAGTGCTTGCAATGTTCAACACTCCGTCTATCATCCCCTTTGGTTTTGCTTTGAAAGCCTACCAGCAGCATTTGATGTACAGGCCCTGGGCGCACGTGGTGCCCTGTACTAGGGTCTGACAAGTAAATCAAATAACCAATCATGGAATCACTAATCCATTACAACAATTTACACAGAGAGCAGATGCACTTTAGCACTGTCCAGCAGTGGTAAAGTGCCCAGAGTCATAAAATCACCAACAGGTCATAAAAAATACAGAAGGAAGGCAAAAAGTTCTGGGATGACCCTGCAAAAAGGGCCAAGTCCAACTGAAAATGTCTCCAATAGAGAGCCACTTTGAGGCACAACGCCTCCCACCACATGACCCAAGACCCCACCCTACCCTGCTTATGGCAGGGGTACCACATTGCAGTGGTGTTGACTTGGAGCACCTTCACCACCCTGCCCTTGACGGTGGGCAGGAAGGCGTGCAAAGCCAAGCAATTCACTCACAACTTCAACAAGCTGATGTGAAGTCGGACATCTGCCGAAGACCAACGACCTCTGAACTCCACCTTTCCCAGATGGTCGCTCTGATCCAGAAATGAAACATCTGTCACCACTGTCATACCAGGGTATCTTTTGCAGTCTCCTCTGAAATCCAGATACAATCCAAAAGATCCCCCTGGCGCTGTACACACTTGGATTTCAGATCCAACTGCAGAGCCCACATGTGCCATGTGGTATTTTTGGCCAGCAGGATGCGGAAAGCCAGCAATCGCAGCAGCCTTAGAGTCATCAGCACTGAGATCCAGGACAGAGGCTGAAACATCGGGATCATAGCCTGAATCTATTGGACTCTCTCTAATGTGGGAAAGGCACAAAACCATAATGTATCCAGAATAGCTTAGATGAATGGGAATGTCTAAGAAGGAGTCAGGTGTGATTTTGACAAGTTGATAGTGAACCTCAAAAATGTTAGAGTTTGCTGTCGTCTGGAGGTGGCTGACAACTTCTTGGGGCAAGCCTACCTTCAGCAACCAGGCATCAAGTACCCCTGAACTCCAATGGTATGCTTCTCCACCGCCATCATTTCATATGCACCAGAGAGGCACTGGTGAGTAAAAAAAGGAAGCAATGCAAACTGAAAATGCCATGGGTCCACCGTGAGCCCTAGGTAGTGCTTGTGGGTGTACATGACAGGGAAATGGAAATAAGGTTCCATCAGGTCCAATGCCACCAGCCAGTTTCCAGGGTTTAGAGCAGAAAGGACCTTGGCTTGGACAAACATCTTGAATTTGTACTTCTGCAGGAAGTCATTGAGAGGGGGAAGATCTACAAAAGGACCAAGACCTCTGTCTTTCTCTGGTGCAGGGAAGTAACACCCAGTTCCTACTTCTCTTTTCCGAAGTGATAGCTTACCACCTATGGCGAGAAATGTTGAATCCTGCCTCCGACATGGTGGCTGGGTGCTGACAAGGACACATAATTGGTTTTGCAGCTGAAAATGCAGAAGGGGTAGAGGATTGAGCTGTATGCTGTCCCTGCTGTCCTGGGTGTGGTCTTTAAGAACAGAGTCCTCAGCCATGAAAGGTTAAAAAGCCTGCTAAGGTTGGTGGAGGGACCTGGCTTTTCCAAAACTGAACGCACTATCCACAGAGAGGGTGCAATTGTTAGTGGAATTATCTGGTGGGGATGGAAAGACCCAAGGAACAACTGCTAGTGCTAGTTTCCTTAAACTGTTTCAAAGCTGAATTTGCTATGTTGCTAAACAGGCAAGAGATGCCAAACGGCATGTCCATCAGGGATGACGAAACATCCCAGGAGAAGCCCACAGACCTCCTCCAGGCATGGTGACATATGGCCCCTTTGCTACCTAATGCAGTTGGTCATGTCCATGCAAGGACATTAATGTTGCTGCATCGTGACCGTCCTGAATAGTTTGACTAAGGGGGGCCCAAAGTACATGAGGAATAGCCAGTAAACCTGTTGTTACTGTGTCCCATAGCAGCCCAGAAATCAGCTGACATTTTCCGATCTCAGAACATGGCTCATTGAGAAAGCAATCTGCCTGCCTAATCTCTCTGTTTGTTTTAACTAACTATCAGACAGGGTGCTATGAAAGGTGTTGGGGTGATTTTACTGGTGGATGTCTGTATCACCAAACTCTCAGGCATAGGTTGTTGAGTTAGAAAGGAATCGGAATCTTGGTTTGTGATGATGGTAAAGAGTGACCTGCCTACCAACAGGGGGACTCTAACAGGGTTTTTCCCAGGTGCCCAAAAGGGTATCTGTTAGGGCTTCATTAAACTGCTATAGAGATTCTGTAGAAGCTTGACCTCAGTCAATACATTTGTTTTCACCTCCATAGTAGGTAGCTGTAGGTCTAAAACCTCAGCTGTCCTCCGCTTAACAACTTCATAAGAGCTTCTTTCATCTGTAGCAGGAATGGGGCTAAACGTCAGTATTTCGAAAAGTATTCATGCCCTGGTTTCTTGGCATTCTTCATACCATTTTTCCTTATCATATTGAGGGTTGTAATCATCCCCTTCATAACTGTCATTGTTCGAGGCAGTGCCAAAATGATTGTGCAAAGTTTGCAAAACAGCAAAAATGGCAAACTGTCAGAATTGGCAGGATTGCATGCTGGCAGGGTGCTGATTGGAGCCAGGCACAGCTTTTGTCGAGGTAGTGTTGTATTCTGCTCAGATTCGGATAGCACAATGGTCTTCTGGTATCGTTGATGCAAGGGGACATTTTATGTTCTATGGATCCAAACATGAGACCTCTGATGGATGGCGTTGAACAAATCATTGCTGCTAGGGGCTCAATACTGAGAGCAAATAGGAGTGGCATAAGGGGGCACCCCTGACTCGTCCCCCTCCCCAAATAAAAGAGTTCAGAGCTCACCCCATCAATCAGCATTCCGGACCACCTTGTAGCATAATTAGCTCATATCATTGCTATAAAGGAGTCACAGAGCCCAAAGCGCTTGTGTGTGTGAAATAAAAAGGACCAGTCCACCCGGCCAAATGGCTTCTCGCAAATGAGAGGCAACAGCAACACAGGTATCTTTTTATTATTGACTTTTTCGATTAGGTGAAGTACCTTCCTCATGTTGTCCTTCGTCTGTCTGCTTTTAAGAAGCCAGATTGATCTGGGTTGATGAAGTCCAGCATCATATCCTCCAATCTTGAGGCCATAATTTTTTAACAGAGTTTGGCATCAATGGGGCTGTATGAGCCATATGAGTGGGGGTCTTGTCCTGGCTTTGGGATGACTGATGTAAGTGCTTCGCTCGTGGAGGGTGTAACTGTCCCAGCTTCAGCTATTTGATTAAAGAAAAAGAGATGAGGTGGGGCACTAAGTCAGTACTGAATGTCTTGTAAAATTGTGTTGTAAGACTGTCTGGGTGATCCATGAAGTTTCAGCAATGTGAATGCTTTCTGGACTTTTCTGGGCTATTGGGCTCACCTAGTTTTTCAATTTGTGGGGTGCTCCTTGTAGCTTTTTCGGACTCCTTGTTTTTATTTGCATGCTCACCTGGGACCTGGGACTTACTGCCTCTCACCATCCCGCCATCAATTTCTTTCCGGTCTCCCCCGCCGCTGCTGCACTCCACCATCCGTGCGCGGCCGCCGAGGGGGGAGACCACTACATCCAGCGGGCATTGCGGCTGACTCCGCCCACCACAGGATTTCGCGCCAGGCGGCGCATCATAAGGTGCGCAGAGTTGCGATGGAGCGGGTGCTGCTTGTAGCTTTTTCGGACTCCTTGTTTTTATTTGCCTGCTCACCTGGGACCTGGGACTTACTGCCTCTCGCCATCCCGCCATCAATTTCTTTCCGGTCTCCCCCGCCGCTGATGCACTCCACCATCCGTGCGCGGCCGCCGAGGGGGGAGACCACTACATCCAGCGGGCATTGCGGCTGATTCCGCCCACCACAGGATTTCGCGCCAGGCGGCGCATCATAAGGTGAGCAGAGTTCCCGCGTCGCGGGACGTGCGTGGGTGCAGCCGGGCTAAGCCCGGGCAAAGGGCGGGCTGTCTACCGCCATCCAAGGCAGGCCAAGGCTGGGCTGGGCCATTGCACTAACATTTGAACATCTGTAAGCCATTTTTCATTAGTTAGTCACCTCATTTAAAAATCCTCGTTGTGTGCTATTTGTTGCTCATTGTAGATTGTGATTTCTGTTTGGTACGTGGTTCTAATGTCAATGGGGAAGAGAATAGGGGTGGGGGGATCAGTGACTGGCACTTTGGACAAATTTATACCTCGAGCTGCTTCGGTCCTCGAATATGAAATCGCTGTTACTGAACGTCGTCTATCAATGGAACCTATGTATACCAGGCGCTCCTCTTTGGGGCCCTTAATGCAGGTTAACTCTCCAAATGCATCAGATAGGCCACCAAATCCGTGAATTAATGAAGAAGCCAGTCACTTAAGATCCAAGGAGATAACTCTAGTGCAGGGGGCCTCTATAAATGACGCTTCTCGAAAAACGGCCAACCTGTATCCCCAAACATGAGCAAACACTGGAGGTAATACAAAAAGGAAAAGGATAGAAACCACACAAAAAGGGAGGAAGGCAAAAACACCCAAAATTGTGGATCCCACAAATTCTAAAACAGGGTCACCTGTAGGCAGGATTTTAATAAGGCCTGATGACGACCAAGTGGGAGATAGTCAAACTACTCCAAGTGACTGTGTGGAAATTATTTCTACCACCACCTCCAAGGAAGTTGGAGGATCAATTGCTCACATAGAGCATGTTGTTAAATCATTGATCCTCCCCCTCCTCGAAAGGATAAAAGTGGTAAATGAAAAGCTGGAGAGATTCGAACAGTCAACTTTAGATAATTTCACCTCCCTAAAAAATCTGATGAAAGTTGAAGTTAGAGGGAGAATGGAGAATACCACGCCCTCCCCTAGGGAATCTATAACTGTAACAGGAGCTGCAACTAGCGTAGCTACTGCTCAACCAATAAAGGCTGGGACTCAAAATGGCTCTAACAGCAATAAACAGACTAAAACAGCTTCTGGTAAAAGTGCACAAGGCAAATCTACTAGTGCAGGTAATAGCTTGACCGGGAGGGTCATTAGTTCTGAAGGTGTAGATAAAATAAAAGACAACCATGCCAGTAACCCGAAAATTCCATTAGTAACTGTTGATTTACCGCCAGAGTCACTACCATACATAATAGTGCTCACTGGTGTCCCAGAACTAAAGAGTGAAAAACCAGAATCCCATCAAGAACTAAAAAACAAAGTGACATTCTGGCTGAATAGGAATAAGCCCATCCCCAGATATATGAAGGGAGAAGTATTGTTCGTCAGAAGGGTCAATTGGGTAGGCAGAAGACCAAAGGACATACAGGGGGACGCAATTATTGTAAACTTTAGGGATAGTAATGTAGTAAGACTCATCTGTAATGAACAGAATTACATGGATAGGGGCCCTATTGGAATAAAAGACCTTACTTATTTTTACAGCTTGAAGGCCATGCGGATATCCCAGCCTCACCAAATTATGTCTCAAGAAGATATGATAGGTGGCTTTAGTACCAATTTTTCTCTAGTCACAAACATTTTTTCACAGAGTTATATGGGCTTGAGGAGGTTGAATGACTGGGAGAAAACCAAGGAATGGAAACAAGTGATATAAGGGCTACATTCACTCAGGGGAGCGAGGATAGGCGCAATATAAGGAAAGTAGCCCCAGAAGGCTGCACTCCGGTTGTGTTGGAACAGCTGGAAAATACTAACCCTCTAATACCGGTAACTCAAGCAGGTACAAATATGGAATATAACAAATTGGGTGGTAAGGTCCATGCTGAGGTTAAACTAATTTCTTGGAACATTGCTGGAATAAGAAAAAATATGAGTGACCCCACGTGGCATGATTATATCAATAGTGGGGATCTCATTTTGTTTCAAGAAACATGGGGAGTAGAAAAACTATTTTAAAGTAGGTTACAGGTCGTTCTACATACCAGCTATTAACTTAAACAAAGGAAGACCCTCTGGTGGTTTGATAATCTGGGCAAAGATTACACTCTGTATTGATTTTAAACAGATAGACTTTAATAGCCCTGACATTTTGGCCATAAAATTCCAAGACGTCAAAGGAAGGGAGGAGTGCATTATTAACATTTATAATAGACCTCTATCATCAAGTAAAGAATCAGAGACTATAACCCAGCTAGATAATATTATTTCTAGTCTAGATCATAAAATCATGTTAATCATGGGAGGAGACTTCAATAGGAAGTTTGAACCAATTACGGGCCTAGAAGATGTTTTTGAGGTGGAAGACAATGCCAACAACATCCCTGGGATTGACGCAAGCCCTACAATAGCTTTCACAAAAGGGGCCCTGCAATTGTTAAGAATGATAGTGGGACACAGTTTACGCCCCTGTAATGGACGTTTACCATCAGATTGCCCAAGTAAACCTACTTTTAGAAGGGGCTGCAGTGTTAGCCATTTAGATTATATAATGGTTTCCCTAACTTTATGGCCAATGCTTTTGGACTTGGAGGTGGATAATCGGATAGAGAGTGACCACTTCCCTCTTTCTCTGACCATCTTCAGTTCATTATTTTAGCTTCCTATGGAGTTGGTCCCCCGAAAGCATATTTTGTCTCATGATCCCCGAGAGTCCAACAACCGCAGGTCTTTAAAATGGCCCGCTGTTATGGGTAATGAAAGTATTATTAAGAACATTTATGAGCTTTATGTAAAGCTCATGTCACCGTTAGCTGACACTAATATTAGGAATACCTCTCTAACAGAAGTCCATGGGAAATTGATACCGCAGCTTAGCGAGATTCTTTATAAAGGAATCAAACGGGCACAATGTGGTCAAAATGTTTGCCCGAAGGAAGGTCTTTGGTATGATAAAGCTTGCCGTCAGGCTAAATCAGAACTAATAAACGCTGTAAAAGGGAATCATATAGTCACTGTTAGAGAAAAAAGGAAGCATTACAAAAAAAACATTTTTTTTCGCAAAAAAGGGATGGGACGAAAAAGTCTGGTCCGATTTGCTACAAGCATGTAAAGTGGTAAAGGGTAAAGCACCATGCCCGGATAAAATACCAGGGGACCTTTGGAAACATGAGAACCTTCTGTGGGCCCCGTATATTAATTTGCTTAGCAATGATATTGCGAGAGGTGCTCCAATTCCGGAGACCTGGCGGGGCGCAGAAATCGTGACTATTTTTAAGAAGGGAGACAGACTCAATCCATCGCACTATAGACCTATCAGCTTGATAGATGTCTTCCAAAAGATTTTTGCTCGTCAACCATTAAGCAAGTTAAATATGTGGATTGAGGATAATTTTATTTTAACAAAATATCAGGCTGGTTTTAGAGCCAAAATTAGCACTATAGACCAAGTATTTAGATTTTTATGCTTAACCTGGAAATATCTTAACATAAGGAACTCTCATTTATATGTAGCTTTTGTGGACCTCAGAGCGACCTTTGATTTGGTCCCCAGGGGGAAGCTATGGAAATCGCTAAGGGACCTGGGTGTCCCCGGGGACATTCTCCAACAACTTATCAGGTTACATGAGGGAAACTATGCAAGAGTGAGGTGGGGACCTAATGGAGAGCTAACAGAGAGAATAGATATAAAGAGTGGCTTCAGGCAAGGTTGTGTGCTGGCGCCAACCCTTTTCTCTCTTTATGTAAATGACATTCTGGACACCCTCTTGGGCTGCGAGCATGACTCTCCCAAGTTGTGTGGTCAAGCCGTTCCGGCCTTACTATTTGCGGATGACACTATTTTAATCTCCCAGACCCCAAAAGGATTACAGAGCCTGCCTAATTAATTCCAGTTTTACTGTTTGGATAGAAATCTTGAAATTAACTCATCTAAAACTAAGGTCATGACGATCAATCCCCATAAGGGTTTTAACAAAGTTTTTACTGTCAATAATGAAAAGATCGAACATGTGCAAAATTTTAAATCTCTGGGCATTACACTCGATACTAAAATTAACTGGAAGCCACAAATCGAAAAGTCTAAAACTAATTTTAACACAAAATCAGGCCCCCATCATTAGAAGGCATAAGAACAGCTTTACTAGAGCCGTATCACCTGCAATTGAGCTATTTAAATACAAAGCTCAATCGGCTACTTTATATGGGGCAGAATTGTGGGGTCATGTAGTAAGAAATGCCTTTTCAGTACAAGAAAACAGCTTTTTTAGACAACTTTTAGCTGTTCCAGGCTACACCCCTTTAATACCACTCTTTTGGGATCTGAACGTACACCGTTCTGATGACCATGCCTCCCTACGTCCACTATTATATTGGGTCCGTCTGTGGTCCACGGACGAATTAGTGGACTATAGAGAAGCTTTAAAGGAAATAATGCAAATAAAGATTATTACTCGGTTGGCATGGTTAACGCATATTGAAAATAGTTTTTTAAAGTTGGGTCTATACAGTTTTTGGGCAGACCCTGACTCCCTAACTTATTCCTCCAAAAAATTGTTAAGGACAAGGTATTGGGAATATACCCATAACTGCTTATTACAAAACTCTAAAGTTGGAGCATTGACCCTTAAGTTTTTTGATGTAAAAGTTGAAAGTAAATTTGAATGCTTTATGGATGAAATTTTGCCCATTATGGCAAAATCACTGTATTCAAAGTACCGTTATGGCATTCTACAAATTAAATCTAGTACATCAAAGTGGGCTTGTAATAAAGGCCCTACAGGAAGTGTTATTTCGTAAATGTGCAAACTGTGTGATATGGGTATTAAGGAGGATGAGGCCCATGTCTTATTTCTATGCCCTATTCAGAAAAGGGGGTGGTGATGGACAGAGTATCTGAATTAGGCAGAACACTCCTACCCAGTCCAAAGATCAGGGCTTGATCCATCACCGTTTTTTAGCTCACTGCACCATCCCAGCTCAGAACCTGGCTACATGCAAATTAGTCTGTCCCTGGCCCAGTGCATCATGGGAACAGGGCAGACCAAACTACCAAGCCAATTCTTATACTGGGAAGGAAAAAAGCTTCCGGGGACCGGTTTCTGGCATTTCAGCCGTCTTCGGCCCGACTTGCTTGAATCCTGATGGTGCAGTGAGCAAGGGACTCACATCTGAGTATACCCTTCCACGCTTATGGTGGACAAAACGATTCAGAAAAGGGGGTGGTGATGGACAGAGTATCTGAATTAAGCAGAACACTCCTACCCAGTCCAAAGATCAGGGCTTGATCCATCGCTGTTTTTTAGCTCACTGCACCATCCCAGCTCAGAACCTGGCTACATGCAAATTAGTGTGTCCCTGGCCCAGTGCATCATGGGAACAGGGCAGACCAAACTACCAAGCCAATTCTTATACTGGGAAGGAAACAAGCTTCTGGGGACCGGTTTCTGGCATTTCAGCCGTCTTCGGCCCGGCTTGCTTGAATCCTGATGGTGCAGTGAGCAAGGGACTCACATCTGAGTATACCCTTCCACGCTTATGGTGGACAAAACTATTCAGAAAAGGGGGGTGGTGATGGACAGAGTATCTGAATTAAGCAGAACACTCCTACCCAGTCCAAAGATCAGGGCTTGATCCATCACAGTTTTTTAGCTCACTGCACCAACCCAGCTCAGAACCTGGCTACATGCAAATTAGTCTGTCCCTGGCACAGTGCATCATGGGAACAGGGCAGACCAAACTACCAAGCCAATTCTTATACTGGGAAGGAAGCAAGCTTCCGGGGACCGGTTTCTGGCATTTCAGCCGTCTTCGGCCCGGCTTGCTTGAATCCTGATGGTGCAGTGAGCAAGGGACTCACATCTGAGTATACCCTTCCACGCTTATGGTGGACAAAACGATTCAGAAAAGGGGGTGGTGATGGACAGAGTATCTGAATTAAGCAGAACACTCCGACCCAGTCCAAAGATCAGGGCTTGATCCATCATCGTTTTTTAGCTCACTGCACCATCCCAGCTCAGAACCTGGCTACATGCAAATTAGTCTGTCCCTGGCCCAGTGCATCATGGGAACAGGGCAGACCAAACTACCAAGCCAATTCTTATACTGGGAAGGAAACAAGCTTCCGGGGACCGGTTTCTGGCATTTCAGCCGTCTTCGGCCCGGCTTGCTTGAATCCTGATGGTGCAGTGAGCAAGGGACTCACATCTGAGTATACCCTTCCACGCTTATGGTGGACAAAACGATTCTGAAAAGGGGGTGGTGATGGACAGAGTATCTGAATTAAGCAGAACACTCCTACCCAGTCCAAAGATCAGGGCTTGATCCATCACTGTTTTTTAGCTCACTGCACCATCCCAGCTCAGAACCTGGCTACATGCAAAATAGTCTGTCCCTGGCACAGTGCATCATGGGAACAGGGCAGACCAAACTACCAAGCCAATTCTTATACTGGGAAGGAAACAAGCTTCCGGGGACCGGTTTCTGGCATTTCAGCCGTCTTCGGCCCGGCTTGCTTGAATCCTGATGGTGCAGTGAGCAAGGGACTCACATCTGAGTATACCCTTCCACGCTTATGGTGGACAAAACGATTCTGAAAAGGGGGTGGTGATGGACAGAGTATCTGAATTAAGCAGAACACTCCTACCCAGTCCAAAGATCAGGGCTTGATCCATCACCGTTTTTTAGCTCACTGCACCATCCCAGCTCAGAACCTGGCTACATGCAAATTAGTCTGTCCCTGGCCCAGTGCATCATGGGAACAGGGCAAACCAAACTACCAAGCCAATTCTTATACTGGGAAGGAAACAAGCTTCCGGGGACCGGTTTCTGGCATTTCAGCCGTCTTCGGCCCGGCTTGCTTGAATCCTGATGGTGCAAGCCCTTTTTTGAATCGTTTTTGGCCACCACAAGTGTGGCAGGGTATGCTCAGGCATGAGTCCCTTGCTCACTGCACCACCAGGATTCAAGCAAGCCGGGCCGACGACGGCTGAAATGCCAGAAACCGGTCCCCGGAAGCGTGTCTCCTTTCCGGTGAAGAATTGGCTTGGTAGTTTGGTCTGCCCTGTTCCCATGAGGCACTGGGTCAGACTAATTTGCATATAGCCAGGTTCTGAACTGGGGTGATGCAGTGAGCTAAATAACAGTGATGGATCAAGCCCTGATCTCTTGACTGGGTAAGAGTGGTCTGCTTAATTCAGACACTCTGTTCATCACCACCCCCTTTTTGAATCGTTTTTGGCCACCACAAGTGTGGCAGGGTATACTCAGCCATGAGTCCCTTGCTCACTGCACCACCAGGATTCAAGCAAGCCGGGCCGACGACGGCTGAAATGCCAGAAACCGGTCCCCGGAAGCTTGTCTCCTTTCCGGTGAAGAATTGGCTTGGTAGTTTGGTCTGCCCTGTTCCCATGAGGCACTGGGTCAGACTAATTTGAATATAGCCAGGTTCTGAACTGGGGTGATGCAGCGAGCTAAATAACGGTGATGGATCAAGCCCTGATCTCTTGACTGGGTAAGAGTGGTCTGCTTAATTCAGATACTCTGTTCATCACCACCCCCTTTTTGAATCATTATTTCTATGCCCAGCATACCTTTAAGCCAGGAAAAAGTGGATTAAACCTATTTGTCGGCTTTTAGGCTTCCGGTACATTAAGGAAGGGGAAAGAGTGCTAAAAGTTGACACGTCACAGACTATAGTTTTTAGTCTGAGCCGTTTTTTCCTTGCTGTGGCGATAGTTCGAAAAAGACATGGCCGAATAATGTAGTAGTAATATCTGGATAAGTATTGACAAGACATCTCTTGATCTCAAAACTTCATTGACTGAATGAAATAATGTTAAGAAAGGTCGATTTGCACTGAAGTACCATCAATATACTCCAGCTCTAATATGTAACGTGTGTAATATCTCATAAACTGTAACGATTTTAATATTTAATAGTTTTTAATGTGTTGTCTTTTTAACCATCAAATAACAGTT
This sequence comes from Lissotriton vulgaris, assembly GCF_964263255.1. Classification (NCBI taxonomy): domain Eukaryota; kingdom Metazoa; phylum Chordata; class Amphibia; order Caudata; family Salamandridae; genus Lissotriton; species Lissotriton vulgaris. The sequence goes on along the minus strand of NC_141691.1, from coordinate 481,283,457 downwards.
CCTGGTATTCTCATCTTCTTAGTACTATTTATTATATTTATTCTTTTTTTTTTAAGATTGCACTTCCTCTCACACTGATGTTGTATTTGTTGGAACATGTTGATGAACTTATATAGTGCCCGGAGAATTATTAATGTCTCTCCAAACTGTGAGCCCCTTAGAGTTAACCTTGTATTGAGCCCACATTTTATGTATGTATTAATTTTACTACCCATGTGTTGATCCCTACCTTATTATGATGGATGTCTTAAACTATTGTATTGTATTCTTTTATGGTTTGTTTTAACCGAAATAAAGATAAATGGTGATGATGGTAATCACCTGTGGAAGCTCCACGCCCTCGAGGCAGTGAAGTTGAGTTGGAGTGCTGACCGGGTCAGCTGTGTAAAGCATTTGGTAGATACTGAAGATTCAGGCTTTCTCTGCATCAGAGCTCTTTAGACTGCCTGAGTCTCTTAAAATATCACCAATACATTTCCTTTCCCGTTGGACACTAAGTTGCCTTGTTAAATGCTAACCCACTTTATTGCCCGGCTCGTATGATATGCGCTTGAGGCATAGAAGCGTGAGTTCCACCCTACTGGCCCTACTGGCACAAATACTGTTTAGTTTGGGCTGCTTTGGAAGTGCCAAATAATCTGCAGCCCTCTGTTTGTTAAGTGTTGAGACTAGGGTAATACATTTCCCCCTCAGCACTGCCTTGACTGTATCCCAATTATTAGAGGGGGTAGTGTCACTGGGCTGTTTAGTTGAACAAATTCCCTAATGGACTTCCACAGCTCATCCCTTAAGAGGTGATCTCTCATTAGGGAGTGAGTAAAAAAATAATCAGCGGTACCTTGGTGGCAGATCTCCAAATTCCAGCATCATTGATCAGTCACAGGACAGAATTGCTGACATCAGGCCAACGTTGCCGGAGCAACATCTTGAAAGAGAGAGCAGGTAGGTCCTTGAAATATGATTGTGTCTGTCTTCCGGGCAGCCTGCAGCATGGCCTCTTTGACTTTAAAAGAGTGTAGTTTAGCTAGACATCGCTTGTGCGCCTCCTCTCGTCAGACACTTGCGGGCCCACCAAATTGACATTTTCCAATTTCATCTTTGGTGATGCGCCCCCAAACAGCTCTGAGAATAAACCTGTTACAAAGACCTCCAGGTTGGGAACCTCTGCTCCCTCTTCTAGCCCCGGGATTAGTATTTTCTCGTATTGTGATCTTCGCATTTCAGAAGATTTGTCTGTAGTTGGGAAAATAGGGAGTGGGTGAGCTATTCTGTCTTGCCGGTGCGACGTTCAAAGCTACCGTTTTTGTTTCAAGAGTCACTCCCCTGGTGTCCACAGAATCTACATCCTGTTGTAGCAAGGTAAGCGCCCTGACTGACCGGAATGCCATCTCGCCATGACTTATTCAGCTGGATTCTTATTCAGGGGCAATTCCTGGGCCACCCTCATGCATTGTGATTATGTGAATTCCTATTCCTACTGTGAGGATCAAGCCCTATTTTGAGAAGGTTTTCACTTCCACAGACTACGCAGCAATCATACTAACATTCAGTTTGACTACTTTCCAGTTAGCTTGAAAAAAACGTATAACTTGTCTCCTTAAGCTTTGAATCAGACTTAGAGCTGCTTGGGCTCAAATGCCGTACGATAATTTTCGAGAGTCGCAACCCTTTTTTATATCATTGTCCATTCTCTTATGTTTTGTCCATACTTTATCCCATTGCGGAATGATTGTTGCTTTCCTGTGGAAGGCATCTAGTACGCCAAAACATGCATAGATATTAAGAAGATTCATCATCCAGCCACTTGATTAAATCATTGTTCATTTGATCAATTGTGCTTATTTTTGATGAACTTTTGTCAAATATTAATCATTGTCATTTTTGTGTTCAGTTAAAATGTACAATTTTGTTGATTGTATTCCTCTTTTTTGGCCTCCTTGTGAGTTACGGTGTGATGTTATTGTCTAGCACTTTATGTTTATGGAATTATTTAAACATCTACTATGATAATCGTAAAATAATTTAAATTAATAAAACTATGTTTTATTGAATTGAAGTGTACACTGAGTCTCTAATATTATGGTTGTGCTTGATCAAGTCTTATATATTGTTTAGACCGATTGTTGCCTAGGGGTTTTTCCTTCAATGATTGTAGCAAGGTAAGCTTACAGTTGAGCTCAGATTTAAGATTCCAAATCGGAGATCTGGTTCGCCTTAAGCTCTTCTCAGAGTTCCCATTTGAAGTGTTGTAGAGATGTGAGCAGGTCTTCTTTCTTGAGGGACATGGTGCTACCTGTGGGTGGCACATGCAAGCAGTCTTCATCTCTGCTGGCGTGAAGTAGCTGGAAACTCTGTTGGTCAGCTGCCTCTTCAGAGGCATAATGGCAGTACGGTCAGCCAGGGGATACACCATTGACGTGAAGGTGAGAAAGAACAGAGTGTACACTGCATGTAGTATCAGACCTCACCACAAGCACAGGGATGGCAAGGGGACAATTACCAAACCACAGGCCTTTGCAGGATTCCTTTTAGAAGGTACAGGCAAGCACACAGCCTAGTGGGTGATCAGTCCTCCATGCTACTAGAGGGCATGAATGCTAGCCCAGTTCCCTGTAACTAACCCATTTTATCTTAATGGGGGGACGCTGAACCCTAGAGCGGAGTCTGCTCCACGTTACACATAACCTCCTCAGCCATAACTGAGGAGAGCCTGGCCGTCATGTTGTGTCCTTTGATGAGTGACCCATGGGTGACGCAGGTCAATCAGCTAGGTGATGTTTGGCTGTCATGGAGGCAGTCCTGGTATTCCCACACCCAATGGAAAGTGTCTTCTGGAACTTCCATAGGGGGATCGGAATCTTGAGGAGTACATCCTAGCCATCACTGTGTTATAGCAGTTGTGGAGGAACCTGGGGCAAGGCATTGTCCCTAGGGGGGGGGGGCTCTCCTTCTCTCAGTCTGCCATAAATGATGTTGGACACGGGGGTAGTGGTAAGCTGGTGGAGATTGGCAGTTACACTGGTAGGAGCCAGCACTGTGGAGTCCAACTGCCCACTCCAGTGCATGGGCCAGGATCATGAGGCACCCGGAACATCCTCTATCTTATCACTCGCATTGCGCGGTCTCTGTGGGACGCCATGTTAAGGTCAGCCACCGAGCCATGAGGCTTTCAGGGCTCTGGTTTGTGGGCTAAAAGTCACTCAAGATGACGTGTCCCCCCGCAGACTACTGCATCAGCCTCCCTCCTGGGCCACAACATCTGTGGCGTTCTATGGGTTTTGGCACCTCCAAGCAGATGGGCCCCTGTGGAGGGGCTTGTGATGTGTCAGGGCCATTGCATCTGACATACCAGGGTTTTCCGGGCCCCCTCGGTGCCCCTCCTCACTGTGGAGCAATGCCTGGGGCTGTAGGAATGTCAGGTGAGTTCCCCTCGGTGTGTCAGAGGGTCTCTTAGCAGTCCACAAGGGGGGGGCCTACCACCCGGTCGCTACGCTGCCATTTTGTCTCTTGAGGCTGGATCTCAATCAGTCACCATCCAGAGGAGTTCAGCCACGCTATTCATTCCCAGTGTGCCACCAACATTCCATGCAGTGTCCGACTGCTTTTCAGGTCCAGATGAGGCCGATAGCTAGAGTAATACCTTAAATTCCTGTCATCTAGCAGCAGAGCCATCATGGGTTACGTCCAGTCATGCATCGTGGCTGGCTGCGCCCCCATGTTGTACGGTTCTTGGATAAAGGAACAGCTATTAGGTGCCTTCAAATTGAGAAAAGGTATTTGATTTGGGATAACTATATCACTTTAATCATAGGACGTAGGGAAGAAAAAAGAAAGAAGAGGCAAAGCAATGCACAAGTCCCTCTCTCTAAAGCCACCCTGAATGGAATCCAATGCATCGCAACAGGCTTCATTATGGGCTTCAAGAACTATGATCACATCACTCCACTGCCTCAACCCTTTTGGCCAGTGCTGGACTTGGCCCTTTTTGCAGGGTCATCCCTTAACTTTTTGCCTTTCTCCCCACCTTATTTCTGACATGGTGTTGGTGGTTTTAGGCCTCTGGGCACTTTAGCACTGCTGTCCGGAGTAAAGTGCGTGCGCTCTTTGTGTTCATTGGGTAAGATTGGCCTGCCCTCCTATAGGAATGCATTGGGGATTCCCTGATCAGTGTGTCAGTGGTAATTCCTGATAGGGGAGGAGCAGCGTGGTCAAGTTTAGTATATTTGGAATTGTAATAATAAATGCTGTGCAATGGTGTGCGCAGAATTATTCTGACTATTTGGGAAATACCACTTGTAGCAGTTGGCATTTCTGTGCTCTATGTGTCTGCCTGCCTGATGTGAATTGCATGTCTGGCTTGTGAGTGACAGGAGCTGGGAGGTGTGTGTGTGGCTCCAGGAGGGGCAGGGCGAGTCAGCACTGGGCTGAATGGGACATCTGCGTTGGGAATAGATCTGTGCCTGGCCTAGACAATGCTGGCTCCGCCCCCTGTGGTGTGTCTTATCACCTAGCCCCCTCCTGACAAAGGGGAAAAGGAGCATGGAAAACAAACTGCTCCAAATACCCCCTGAACCAGTTGCATCTGGTTCCCCCAAATCCTACACTCTAGACAAAGGAATGCCTAATATAAATATAGGGGTTGTTATCCCATGAAGTTGTTCTGTTCTGTGATTTGGTGCTATTCCTGACTTGGGAGCGTGCTAATGCTGGGGCCCTGGAGGAACTGCCATGGGGGCTTACCTCATTTCTTCCATTGACTTTCCAGGACTTTGGGAGACTTTTTGAACCTCTAGCGCCTCGTGAGCGCTTTGCTTAATTTCTTTATTTGCCCCGAGAAGGAGGAGAGCGTAGGCTGTGCAGCGCTGAGCTGCAGTCTATTTAGAGGGAATCCCCGTAGTATGGATTCCCCCATGATGCTGAGGAGCGGGTGCCCATCCCGCATTCTTTTTGTGCTGAATGGAAGCCCACCCCGTGTTGGGAATTGTTGGCGGGTGCCCACCCCAGGTTTTGAGTTATTTGGCGGGTGTCCACCCTGCTTATGAGTGGTTCTCGGGTGCCCACCTCACATAAAAGATGTTACTCTGGAGAACGGGTGCCCCCCCGCTCTCCTGCTATTTTGAACAGCAGGTGCCCACCACCCGTCGCGGCCAAAAAGCAGAATCCGCTGAAAGAAACTTCCGGGCCGCTACTGAGCGTGACCCGGAAGACAGGCACCATTGCCTGGTTGTGGACGGGCCAACCGGAAGCTACCAGGGCCGCCCAATCGCGGCGCAGCCGGAGGAGAGAGGTCCTGGCAGTGAGAGGAGGTGCAGCAGCTGGTCGACGGGGGTCCCGTGAGCTGAGGGAAGCCCCACGCCTCTAGAGGAGAAGAGAGTCCCTGAGGAGTGGGTGCTCTCCTGAGGAAAGCAGCCACAAGTGGGGTCGTTCTTCTTTTCTTTGTGTTACTGGTGCTCAAGGCACCCGAGCAGTTATGCTGGATGTTTTCTTATAGGGGGCCGCTCCATTGAGGGGCATATTTGTTGTTTGAGGGCCCAGGCTTTCCCCAGTGTGGCTACGTTTTCACAGTTGCCCTGCTTGACAGTGGACACTGCAACAATGGGGTCAATTTTTATTTAGAGAACCCCAGTGGGGCCGCAAGGGCACTGTCATGCCAGGGCCCATTTACTTAGTGCTCAGCTGCACCAGTGCGGGCAGCTGCAACGTTTTTGTATATTTGTTCAGAGGGCACAGTGAGTGCCCAGGCCCACATTTGATTTCACAGCTGCACAGTAATTGCAACGTTTAGGCTGACATTTCTTTGGGGGCATTTTTAGTGAGACAGGAGTGAGATGCACTACTCTGCACCAGTGCAATTGCGCACTTGTGAATTCTGTTGCATTGGCAGCCACCCTGACATTATGGACATAGTGCATTTGAGCCCTCTGAGAAGGCCAGTTGGCCAGGGGGACTGTTAGGTTAATAGGGCGCCAGGCACTAGTGTGATTTATGTGGTGCGCAGGAAATGTGATTCATGTACTGTGATTTATGCTCCCTGACTTATGCCTCTAATGTGGTTTATGTTTATGAGGTTATTTGCATACTGTGGTTTATGCTTGTGAGGTTATTCTCCACAGCGATTTATGCCTAATGTGATTTATGATTAGGAGGTTATGGTCTAATATGTTTAGGCTTATGAGGTTTGTGCATTATGTATTTTATGCCTGATGTGATGCAGTTTGCATACTATGATTTATGTTATAGGATATAATGCTGAGTACAATGTTTGCCAGTAATTGCTGGTTGTGTTCTACCGTTACTATTTTCACTTTGGGATGGTTCTGACAGTGGGCCAATTGGCCCTGTCATGTGTATATAATCCCCTGTAAATATTGCCTAGTGCCAGGTGGCACAGTGTATATTGTGTGATTACTATTCTAATGTGTTTATGACAATACAAAGGCTATTTCTATATATAACCTTGTGTGGAGTTCCTTTTGCGGTGTGCCCAGTATGTTGCGGCTGTGTGTGTGTTGCGCAAACGCTTTATTCATTGCCTCTGGGATAAGCCTGACTGCTCATGCCAAGCTACCAAGGAGGTGAGCAAGGGTTATCTTCAGCATGTAACTCCCTTGCCCTGACTAGAGTGGTGGTTTCTGCCTGGCTTAGGCGCAAACCCTAGCCAATCTGAAACCCCATTTCTAACAGCCAGCCTACATCATCTTCAAAAGTAGCTTCATCATCTACAATGACATCCCAATTGGCACTCTTTTTTCTTTGGATGACAAGCAAAGCACCTCCGTGGTTTGACAAACAATGCATGTATAAACTCAAACAAATGGCATAACTCCTACAGCTTATTACAGAAGAGAGCTAAAGGAATTAAGACCGACCCTATTTAGCATAAAAAAGAAGCTACAAGTAAACTGTGGCAGGAATTGAAGCTGATTATGTAAAAGGATGTTGGCAACTTGTAGCTAAAGGGATGTCTAAAGAGCAAAAACAATTCGATTTACAATGGGAAGAATATGTAGTGGGTGATTATAGACTAAAACTAATACAAGGAGCCAACTTGGATCTACTGACACCGGAGAAGGGTTGGGTAAAGGGAAAACTAATGTTCAGATGATAACTAAAACAGTCAAGGTCCATGTCCAGACCGAATTTCAAATGTGATCATGGAGCACGATCCCTAGCTATGGGTCAAGTTCTTTCACCTGCTGTTTGTATTTACAGCTACACGGCCGGCAATGGCAACTGCTTGGAAAGGTTTAATTTAAAAAAACATATTTACTAAAATGCAAATAATGATCCTACATAATACTGATTATTAACAATATTGGAGCAGTTGGCAATGATATTTCCAAGTGTAGTATTGGATGGTTTTGAGAAGTGAGTGGCCATAAGCTCATTACAACTGAGAAGACAGCAATTAGATCTTGCCAAAGAAAGCAGCATCATATCATGTATAAGTCTATAGTCTGCATTAAATTTGTTGGTGTGCTATGTGGACTTTCAGTCTATGTTCGGTTGAGTTGACTGACTTAATTAATGGAAGATATTGAATGCTTTTGTCTACTGGCCTTATATGTTGGCATGGTATGCAATGGCACAAAAGTCGTTCAAAATATTTTATGGAAGAAATTGAATGCTTTTTGCACCCTTACTGGCTTAACTTCCCTTAAAACAGTGCCTACTCAAATATGTAGTGAGTGCCTCCTGCTGGGTCATAAGAGAAGTAGGCATCTTTACCAATGTAATGTACCGGAGTTTACATAAACTTAAGAGCAGTGGGCATTATATTATTGCCAATACATTTTAGTCATTGTTTTTTCTGTCATTTAGCTTTTTAGCTCGTATGTCACTTTGATAGTTTTAAATCATTACCTGGATGTATATATGTAAATATAGATATCATTTTTATTGACTAAAACAATAAACTGTTTACTGACTAAAATATTTGCAATAAAGTTCCAAGTGGAGGTAAATGGAGAACTGGCTAAATGCTTCCCTTTTACTTTTCTTCGTTTTCAGATTCATCACATGTTTTAAGGTGAACACATTTAGTGTGCTTTTAAATGCTTATTCCAAGCCCATAGGGCTTCAGAGGCTGGTGTGTTGAGTGATTTCTGCAAGATCAACAATATGTTTATAAATACAAATCAAACACAACCAATGCATTTCGGAGAAAGGAAAAGTGATTTTGTTTAGTTGGTAATATTAAACTCCAGAGAGTAAAGGATTATATATATTTAGAACTTTGGATCGCTATTAAGTTCCAAATGAATCAATTGCAAAGAATGGTTAATGTTGTTTCAATGTTGGTTGCCTTGATGTAGACCCATTATAAAAGCATACTTACATAAAATAGTCCTAACAGTAACATATGTTCCTGGGAAGAATTATTTAGAAAAATCACTGAATATATACCACATGAAAACAAAGAAATTAATTGCAGTGCCAGCCACTGTGGCTATCAAAGCAAACAATCTTGATTTTGGCTTACAAGCTGTTAAAATAGGGGCTGATGCCTTCGAGAGCAAGACAACTGAGAAAGATATGCCCTCAGTGGTAGCAGCTAGTTCAATGGATTTATTACATAGTGAAAGTAATTTTCCCTCAATAATTCGATAGAATTTAATAATTGTAGGTAACTGCCTCTGTTTGCATGATCAAACCAATTTTGTGGACTACTGTTTTATCTAAGTCTGTGCACCGGAACTCTGTTAACCAGGCCAGTGCATGTGCTCTGCCCCTAAAAGATGTCAAAATTGTTTTTTACTTCTAATTGACATATTTTACTTACCTATAGGTCTCCAGTATATGGTACACATGTAATTGTAGGAAACTGCCTCTGGTACACATGTACCCAGGACCTGTAAGTTAAATGTCACTAGTGAACTGCAGCACCCTTTGTGCCAGCCACAACAGTAACCGGGCAAATATGATTGTAGGCCTACCACTGTATTCTGGTTATTGCAGTTCAAAACTGGAATTTCAATCTGCCAAAATAGTCTCTTTTTGCAGGCCTAAAACTTCCTCTTAAATATTAAGTCACTCCTAACTAGGTGTTACAGCCTATAAGTCACGGTGCATGTTATTTAAAAGTAGGACACATAAATGTTTAATGATCAATATGTCCTTTCAGTCAAAAAGCCCTAAAAGCTATTTTCACTGTTGCAAGAAAGGCTGTTCCATAGGAAAAACATTTTTTGCATTATTTCATCATGTTGTGCTAATTTCAGTTAGAAATAACTAGAGAAATATAATTTGAGTACTCGTTTTAATAGTTATTCAAAATCCAGTTTCATGGGAATATTTCTTTTTTGATATCTCTTGAGGGAAAGGTACTTTAAGAAAGTTACCTTTTCCCTGACTAAAGCTTCTGGAGACCCATTTGTGTGAGCTCCATCTGTCGCCTGGCAGCAGAATAGCGCCCTTGATAAGGTGTGAAAACTACTCCCAGAGCAAAACAAAAATGTTGGAAGTGGGGAGGGCTTCTGTTCCTCTGACAGAGTTATTGTCTGGGCAATGCCCAGGACTGGATTTACCTCAAATATGCTTAGGCTCTCACAGATAAATGTTAGCTGGCACAAGAGCTAGGCCCATTTTTGTTCTCCAGGTAGGCAGGCATCAATCCAGTATGAGAGGAGGTCACTCCAAAACCTGTTTAAAGGGACTACAGAAGAGGGGCTGCTGGGTTCCCTGGCGACACCTCTGTGGTGGGCACACAGGCTCTGCACTAGGGGAGAAAGGTCTCACCATCATGTATTTGGACAGAGAGGGACACTGCGGGATTCTTTGAAGTGGGCGCATGGGAAATGCTGCACAAATGGGCAGGGTTACCCCTGGGAACTTTTTCCCTGTAGGTAAGTGCTAAGCCAGGAGTCTCTCCCACCCACAAGAAGGACTGTAGCTGCTGTTAAAACCTGTGGAAACTTGAAAGAATGGACCTGCCCCCACTTGTACCCAGGACAAAGAAGCAGGCCCCAAGTGCCAGTTGGCTGACCTCATGTTAAGCTACAGGGCTACAAAAAGTGGCAAGAAGCCCCTTTTTCCTGAACAGACCGCTGACCAGTTCCAACTCGACCTGCCCTGAACCCTCCTGGTGGCTTCTTCTAAAGTGAGTCTTGACCCCCAAGTGCTCCTCCTGAAGTCATAGGAGAATTTGCTGTGTCACTGTGTACTCCTTCTAACGTCTGTAAAAACCCAGGACTGAAAATGTTTTAACTCTGAAGGCATCCTAAGTATGGAGGCAAACTTGCCACGTCAATTTTAGAAAGGTGAATTGCTGAGCGGTACTTTAAGGTTATATCAAAGATGTGGGCTACACTCCATGTGTCCCCGAAATGGTCAAACCTGGCAAACATGTTGTACCCATAAAGATTCTAATGCAAGAAGTGGTTGGATATCTTTTGGCAATGAAGAAGAATATGTTAGTTGTAAATATTCACTGCACCTAATATAGTATGGGTATTGTACGGGTATGGGTATGATAAGCACACCTGGTCTGGAAGTGAGAAGGGATTTATTAATACTATGTTTAGGATTATTATTGGAAGTTGAGGGGTTTAAAAACAATTGCTTTTCAAATTGCATCTGTGAAAATAAAATTTGAATAAATGTCTACATTTGTGTTGCTCTGTCCCAGCATTATAGACAATAATATATGTGTAAGAGTTGCTCTTCCCCCAAAGAAATGCTGTTGCTTAATGACATCAAGCCATACACATAACAGAATCGCAAATGCAGAAACTTGTTGGCTCTGCACCTCATTAAACACCATCTGCGAAGAGCATTTAAGCATATCATAGCAGTATGCCTACGTTCTTATTTTTGCATCTTGAAATTAAGTGCTGGCAAAGGACTCGCTGCTGGAAAAATTTAGCCATGAACATAAACATTTGTTCTCCTATTCACTTTTAGGGCCACATGCATCATCCAAAATACTGGGCGCAATGGGGCAGATTCGCAGAATCTGCCCCTTTGCAACCGATATTTTTGCATTTGGGATGCATCATCCCAAATGCAAAAAAATCGTAATTTAAGTAATTGCTAAATTTGCGATTACTTAAATTGCAATTGCATTTAGGAAATCGCAAGTTGTGATTCCCTAAATGCAATGCATTGTCCCCCCAAAAATTGTGATTTCGCAAATAACAATCGCAAATTACCATCAATTCCAAGTTGATGGTGATTTGCTAAAACTAAGAATAATGCACAAAAGTGCAGTTTTCAAAGTTCCATGTTGCACACATACATGCCCTTGGGGCATGTGTGTGCACAACATGTGGTCGCTTGGCACTTTCAGGGGTGCATCAGGGTGTCCTTTTAGCACCCTTGCACCCTTGAAAGTGCATGTGCAATTTGCGAGTACCTATTTGATACTCACAAATTATGAAGACTGTTGCCTGTGAATGAAAACAATGGACTACCCCTTTCAGGAGGAGTATTTACCTGCAGAGAGGTCCTGAGCCCTGCTGACTCAAGGAGACCTTAGTGCCCCAATGCAGACTGTATTTACCCCACTGATGTGAGGTTACCTTTCAACCATCTGTTTGAGATCATCATGATCATCTACGGTATTGCTTGTTGCTCAGGGGAAGAATCATCACGTACTGCGTATCCTGCTTTGTCCTTGACGACACAAATAGTGCAGGAAAGCCTATGTATGACATCCAGATTCAGCCCTTTTCTTGCGGAGTTGGAAAGATTGCTAGATGTGGCCACCCTGAATCCTGAATCATTGATAAAATCCCTCCAGCTTGCACTGTTTCAAAGACATTAGTATTTGTACCCCTGGTCTATTCTCTTTAGAATTTTCTATCCTCTAACGGTGGTCACAATCCGTGCCCTGTGGGGGCCACCAGCACCATCAAAATTCAACAGCATCTGGTTTTTTTTTTACACAGTTTTATATAGCGCAAACTTGACCCAAATCGGGTATCAAAGGGCTTTACATAGCACCAGTTGCATTACATGAAGACACATTCATTTTTGTTAGGCACGGGAAGATTACGTGATTTGCAAAGAATCACAGGATGTTCAGGGTCATTGCTGAGACTCAAAACCAGTTCCCCAGATTCGAGGTCGTCCACCCTAGCCATTAGGCCAACTCCTCTCCCCTGTCTTTAAACCATGCGGTGCCCTAACACTGGGACTCTGGATTATTGGCACCACAACCAACTCTAGTCTGCCATGACTAGCCTGCAGGCTAGTAGACTTAACTTAATTGAGCCTAGACACCAGGCACTGGGTACCAGATGCAGTCCCTGCCACTCTGAAATGTGGTGAATGCTTGCCAAAGATCTGGGTGGGCACATCATACTTTGGGCGGGGCTATGGTTAGTAGTTCTCTGATTCCAGAGAGGTTTCATGGTAGGTACAATGCAATGTCATAAAAACTCTATTGACATCATCAGAGAACCCAATTACTGGGAGAAAAAAAGATTCTAACATTTAACTTTGAAGAATAGCAAAATGAGCCAATACTACATTATCGTCACAGACTGCAAAACCAGCCCCTGCACCCATTGGGAACAGATTGTTCCTGACCCTAGTGTTTGACACTGCAAGCGATCACTCCCCCTCGAAAAACAAGTGCTCATCGTCCTCTGAGCTGTGAACCTGGGTTCTGTGCCCTAAATTCAGAACTGGTTGACGCGAAAACTCCCACTTTTTAATATGCTAACTATTACTGTACCCTATGTTGTACAGGCCTTTTAGCAGAGGATGTTATGATTGTTGTATATTTTGGTTATCACCCTGTATGCTGCGTTACCCAGGCTCTCATAGACGGAAGCTGACCTAGATGATTTGACGATAATTGTATAGCCCTGTTATATACCCTGTTTGCTGCAATGCTTAGGCTCTCATATATGGATTTTTCACAGTGTTGACTATTTTATTTTGTTTACTGCTGTGTTGTAACTGCTTTTATGACAATTACTGTTGAAATAAAACGTATTGAAATGAAAGGAAAACTCAGGCCAATACTGGCCATAGACTCCAACTTTAACTGAAAGTATATTCATAGCACTTAAGCACTCTGACCCCTTTTGGGGACAGATGTCTGGCCAGGAAGGAGCTAGAGCATCCTTGTTTCCCTTGCCTATCATTATTTTATGTCCAATCATTTGTCATAAATAAATTCATGTTCTTTTTCATTAATACAATTAAAGCATTGTGTTGCGTGGCAGGTATCACGACACAGCAGAATTTAAAGCTACACAACAATGAATTCAATTGCAGATATGTAAATAACACCACCAACAGCTCCTCTCTGTACCAGCTACTGCAGGTCCAGCCAGCTTCTCCAATTGCCTCTCCTGGAATCTCCCACACTCTAGAATGTATGGGCATGCCACAGCTCTCTAAGAAATCATTAACAATAACATTGAATAGATTCAGTTATTATGTTATCTGAGTATCTAACCCATATCACCTCTTTGAGAAAGCCTTGGACTGCTCTGTCCCCTTGCCACTGAGTGCTCTTTGGTAAAAGGGGTACTTGGCCATTTCAATTTGGGGTCTAACAATATTATGGCCACATGACTCCTCTGCCAAACATAGGCAAAGAGAGAAAGGCTAAGGGTATTAGAGAGCCTGACTCCGCAATGCCTTGAATGTGGTCCTACCTATATTTTCAAATCCACAGCATTTCTTTGACCTCATACGAGAATAAAAAAAGACTTTGAGGGGAGCAACCGCCAAGTCACATTCTAGAATAGTAAATGTCCGCACTACTGTGCGAGAATATATAGGTATTTTTCACATCTTAACTTACATGTGGGCACATGAATTGATTAAACGTCACTGTTGTATTAATCCTAAAAGTGTGTTCAGGTAAAAAATATGTACCTTACATCACTCCTCATATCTCTATCTTCACTCCTGGTACTACTTCTTAACTTGCCTCCCTCCTTGGCAACTCCCCTTCCTCATTACAGACATTATGCTAGACTTCTTCCTGTCTCTGATTGAATCTCTGACATGAAGAAGTCTAGCATAATGCCTGTAACTATGTTCTGGCAGCTCCTTTCTTAAAAAAGAGAAAGGAAAGAAAAAGAAAAAAAGAAAAAATTGAATATAATCTCAGCTAATAGTATTTCTAAATCGGACCAAGATTTCCTATCTGTTCAGTTAATCGCAGGGGTCTTTAAGTGAGTGTGCTGGATTTGAGATACTACCAGTTTCACTCACAGGATGGTAGACAGCCCATACAGCTCATCATTATATACCATAAAGATTGACTCAGCACCCACTCATTATCATCATTTCTAATAGTATGTAAATCAATTAAAGATATGGAGTAAAGTCACAAATAAATCACATAATCAACAGACTCAATGTTAATTTTTGCTAAAGAGTTGATTCCTTTATTCATGATTTTCTCATTTTTAAAAATGTCTTCTTTTTATTTTGCCGTAGCTTATCATTAAATTACCTGATCTCAAAACCGTCCTTTTTGGATAGGTAACCGTTTTTACACACTGTGGTGTTTCAAGTGCTCCATTCAAAACCTACATCATGCGATACCTGTCTTAATTTGTTCAGGCCTGAGGAAATTCCTTTTATCTCTTCTGATTCTTGTGGCAAATCCATCTTGACCTGAAACATGCCAGACTCCTACTGCCTGCTGAATTCATTCTGTTTCACCTTTATGTGCACTTGGACGATGGACGCCGAATTATAACGCGACGCTGAGTACAAACTGTCCGGATCCAGGGACAATGCCTGATTTTGAGCAGAGGAACCTATTTTAGTTCTCTGTCGCCATTACAAGATTGTGCGGTATGTACCCTTTGTCTCGTTCTAATTGAAAAACAATGGACCCTTACATGGTTGCAAGTGGGTTTGGTGGAACGCTTGTCTATACCAACCGTTTATTAGTGAATTCACATTGAACACAACAAGAGTGTAAACCTGAATTGGATTTGTATTATTATACAGGTCCTATGCAGAAGAATCTATTTCAATTCTTCCCCACCTTGACTAGGCTATGCTGCATGAACGTCTACCAGACGACTCAATTGACAATAGCAGCAAAAAGGTTCCACGTCGCACCACCGGTATGCAACTATTTTGCTGATCTGCAATTACTCAATCGAGGCTGTTTACAAATATAAATACAGGCCATTGGATATGTATAGGAGCAGACGAATCAAGGTGACAGTGGTTCCCTAACACAATCGCCATTACAATATTTACAGGGAGTTTACGGAACTACGATTTGAGATCATCAAAAATATCTGCCCTGAGGAAGCTCCCGATGTGGGAGAGAAACGCGTTGGCTGATTCTTGTGTGATTAAAATGATGAACTTGTATACTGAACCTAATGAATAAAGAAGGAGTAATTTTGATACAAACCTTGGCTTTTTTGGACTTTGTGTTGGTGCGCCCCCACTATTCTTAAACCTTCACTTATATTTATGTTGATATTTTGTACTATTCATGCCTTCAAGCTATCCTTGGAACATACATATATGTCAAATTTGCATTTACACTGCCTTGTTTGTAAATACAACTTTTTCCAATTCAATGATGAGCAATTTTTACAGACGAAAGGGACCGCAATGGGGTGTCCCTTCGCCCCAGAAATGGCAGTGATGTTCATGACCACATATGAGGAAAGAAGGGTATTCAACAACAACCCACATGATGGACACATAAAGATCCGGTGTTGTTATATATACGATGTGTTCATGCTCAGGAGGGGAACGGTGGAAGATCTATTAGAATTCCAAATATGGCTGAACCAGAGGAATCCGGACATCCAGCTCTCGCTCAATTCAAGCAAAGACGAGATTAATTTTCTGGACCTCCTGATGAGACATGAAGAAGGAGCCCTATATACCACTCTTTACACAAAACACACAGATAGGTCCTGCACTTTTCCAGCTTTCACCAATGGAATTTACACAAGAATTTACCATAGAGCCAGTTTTTTAAGAATTAGCCGCAACTGCACCAAAAAAGAGGATTATTTTAAGAATGACGAAGCTCTCCTGGAAAAACTGGTTGACCGCAATTATCCAAGAAAACTGGTCAAGCACTCAATGAAGAGAGCATGGTTTCCTCCGCGAGAGGCTCTATTAATCCCCAAAGAAAAGACAAAAGAAATACCATTGGTCCTCATCACTACCTTGTCCGGTATTACAAATGAGGTAAAGAAAATAGTCAAGAAAAAGTGGCCCAAAATAAATAGAGCGTAGAAGGGAGGGGACAGGGAAGGTGAGAAAGGGAGGATAGGGGAAGAGACAACAAGGAGAGATGAAATGAAAACTGTCTAAAGGCCGACTGGGTAGGCGACGACCAAGGAGGGAGTCCACGGCCCATCTCCCCTATAGCTAAACCAGGTAGCTCCAGCGGGCATCAGACAGAAAAGTTCAGTCTCAATAAATTGAGAGAGGAGGGAAGTAGAGATAATAAATAGAGGGAGGAAGCGGGAAGAGACAGCAGGAGAGACGAAAGGAAGTCTGGCTGAAGACCGACTGGGTAGGTGACGTCCAAGGAGGGATTCCCCAACCTGTCTCTCTGAGGTTTTTTAATTCTCGAGTCTGACTCCATTTTGTTCTGTGCCACCATTTTGTGTTGCCCTCACATAGGCCTGTGAAGGTAGCTTGGCGAACAAAGTGGCCTGGCCTTCTTAGTTCATGTATACATTAACTAGGTTTCTTTTTGACTCTGAAATGAACTGTAAGAAACTGACCTCTTCACCTGAAACTGACCTCGCAAAGCCAATTTCCCTGATCGATCTTTGTCTGAGATTGCCAATCAATGTTCAGGACATCGTTAACTTTTAGTTTCCTTGCACATGCCTTATCTTGTTCAGCATCTGTTACTGTTTCTTTTTTATGTTTCTTCATTACATGGGTTATGCTTTCAATTATAGGTTTGTCCGGCTTGTGGAGATTGAATTTGGGACATTCCTAATAATTAACTTTTGGGTTGGGATACTGTAAATTGAGTTTTTGTTATGTGATTCTTTGTTTGAAAATGTACCTTATTGGCTAGAATTTTGTGCAGTGGGTGTACATTTATAATGTGAATATTGGGTATAAAAGGAGACGTCTCGCCTTAGTAAAATGAGCAGTCTCCTGAGAATTTACACTGTGATGTATTTCTAGGATCACTGTTACTAGCTGCAGCTAATAAACTTGGTCTCTGATGCCATCCAGAAGTATTCCGTGTCTCTGTATACCAAGACAGGTGAACTCGAAGATCTTAGGCGTGCCCCTGACGCCGCTGGGTTAAACCCCGGTTCTTCAACTGGCGCCCACGCGGTACTGGTCCAAGCCCGAAGATTGTGAGGAGCCCCGTGAGGAAATTCTGGAGGACGGCCGCCACTTCATCGACCCCTTCATGTCGACGTGGACTGAAGGTTTTTTTCTGCGAGGATTCCCCTTTCCGACGGCTGCGAAGGACTGCTGCCCTGACTGTCGCCCTGTCTTGGACCCTCTTGTGATGATTTGTAAGGCGAGACGTTCGACGGTCTTCTGGTGGCGTGACAGACATTTTGGTTAAGTATAAGTGGGTCGCTCCCCCGACTTTGTTTTGTTTCTTGGTTTTGATTCAGCTATTGCAATAGTCGAAGCCGAGGGGTTCGTATATTTGCGAGTGTATCATTTTTGATAACCCCTTGAAGTTTGAGGCAAGACTAGTGAGCTAAAAGATGCCTGGTTTTAGCAAATTTAGGAAATGGTTTTGTTGTAGTTGTAATAGGTATTCCCGATTGGAGGACTCGTGTCCGATACCTCCGGTTGGAACTCCAACTTATGAGCTCTATTCAAAGTATGGTGTAGGTCCCATTACCTTTAATGAAGTATGGGTCCGTTATACAAGGAAAGATGGTGTTTTACGATGGCCCCAACATGTTATTTTTGAATCAGATGTTTTAGATAACCTAGAAGTTGCGCTATTTAAGAAGAAAGCCCGGCCGGCGATGTTTGACTCTTTCCACCTTTGGCGCAAGGAAGCCAAACAGCGAGAAATTAAGCAAGCTAAGAGAGATAGGAAGGAAAGGAATATATCGCTAATGCAAGCTGCTAGGCAGTTTATGGAAGATGAAGAGGATCGTGCGATTGAAGTGTCAGATAGACAACATTGCATGGCCATTGACAAATGTTACCCTGCTTTGCCACCCCCCCCTTTCAAATGTGACTGAAAACCCTGAAAAGGATCCTTTGATGTCACATTTACTGAGGTTACCACCCCCTTATGTGCAGGGTGCTACTGCACCTCCGTTACCTCCAGTTGTTGCATCCCTTGTTGTCGTTCAACCCCCTGTTGTTGTTCAGCCACCCGTTGTTTCACAGGTGGTTCTTCCTCCCCTGGCGCAGCCCCCTCCAGGGCCGCCAGCCTTGCCACCAGCCTTGCCTCAAACTCCTTTGCCTTACACTCCTTTATCTTCAACTTCTCTTATTTCTGTCCCTACGTCTCTGTCACCTCAAAACACTTTGTCTCCTGTCCTCATGTCAACTTCTTCTCCTTCTGCTCGGCAACGAATGACTGAGACTGTCACTGGTCTTTTGTCTCCTTTTTTTGGGTCACTGAATATAACCCCTGTTTCTGAACGTAAGCAGAGATGTAGTCAGCTCCGTGGTCCCGAAGAGCGGGCAGTGTTAGATCTCCTTGCTCGTAGATGGGTTTCGAATACCTCCAAGTACAGTCCACAAGTGGTTATGGATATCTTCCTACAGTGGGAGGCACCAAAACAAAGGTATGTTTTTGATGTCATGTGTACCTTCCTTCGTCAGGAGTGGGAAGATAATGAGTTGGGTTCAATTCCACTGGAATTGCTTAATGTTCAGTCTGAATTTGCTAAAGGGACGATAGTGGGTTCCGATGTTGAGGAAGCGGTAGAGACACTACTCACTTTTAGGTCTAGACATCCACCTCAGTCATTGTTCGAACCTGACCCTTCTACTAGGAGAAAAGTGA
Source organism: Lissotriton vulgaris (assembly GCF_964263255.1). Lineage (NCBI taxonomy): Eukaryota > Metazoa > Chordata > Amphibia > Caudata > Salamandridae > Lissotriton > Lissotriton vulgaris. The sequence continues at coordinate 481,264,538 of NC_141691.1, read as the reverse complement.
AGCAGTATCCTATGAGAGAGGTTCCCCCTGTATGGAGAGAGGCAGTTGTGGCTGATGCCGCTCATGGTATTGCGGCTGCACCGGCTCATTTTCAGCGAGTGTGGGTGCATGTCCCTTGGAAGAGATCTGCGGTCCTGGCTCTTAAGCAGACCTTGCCTGACCCCCGTAAAAATCCTGCTAGTTATTACAAGAAGTTGTGTCAGACAGTTGATGCGTGTGTTATGAATTTAGCTGACATAGATATGTTGATGGGTAATGTAGTTCCTCAACCCTTGTGGGCGAACATCCGTCACGAGGATCACGCGCCAGAGTTAGGAGATACGTGGGTTAATATTACTGCTGCAGATGGTCGGCAGGTAGGAGGTGCCAAACCTGAACCCTTAGTTGCAGAACTACCTGGTAGGATTATTAATTTAATGAAAACTATGATGCCTCCTCTGCGGGTGAATTGGGACAAGTTAGCAGCATGCAAACAAAAGAAAGACGAGAGTGTGTCTGATTTCTTCACTAGGTTTGGGGAAACATTCATTGATCATAGTGGTCAGGACATGAGTACAGAAGGTGGTCAGAGGTTGTTTGTAGATAAGTTTGTTTTTAATTTACTTCCTGAACTTTCTAATAAGTTAAAGGACTCTGAGAGTTCATGGGCTGTTTCTTCTTCGGCCCAGATATTGGCTACTGCACAATACTATGAGAATAGAGATAAAGATGAGAAGGATAAAGTAGAGAAGAAGACTAGAGAATTAAAAACGAAAGTTCTTCTGCAGCAGGCTTATCCGCCTCACCCTAATCAGCGTCAGTTTCAGCAACCTTCCCAGTTTCAGCAACCCCCACAGTTTCAGAAACTGTTGCAGAAGCCGGAGTCTTTTGCTTCGCGACTCCCGCTAGGCCCTAATCAGTGTGCTTATTGTAAAGAAGAAGGTCACTTCAAGAATAGTTGCCCGATCTTGCTACAGAGTGCGAATGGTATGTCTGGTCTGAGAGGTTGTGGTGGTTTCCAACAAGTACCTAGGGGTAGGGGACGTGGTACATTTCCCCACAATGAACGTCCCTTTTCCCCTCAGAATTCTATTAATTATTTTGACCAACAGAATGTTCCAACCGTCCAGTCCGCTCAGTACTACACTGATGATTATTATGTTGGAAGTGAGAGTGCTGGTTTTAATGATAGTTAGGACAGCCATGGACAAAGGGAGGGAGTAGTGTCAGTTCCTGTAGACCAGAGTGGACCTTATGTTGAAGTGATTACATCAGGTGTGGCAGAACCTTTTCTTTTGGATACTAGTGCAGCAAAGAGTTCTATCATGCACTCTAAACTCCCTGGCGCACCTTTGTCTGGCTTGACCAATGTTTCAGTAGGATTTTGTGGCGCCCCAGTTCGTAACCCGGTTTCTTGTCCTTTGCCCCTTTCTATTGGTTCCTGTGAATTGGAGGCTCCTCTTATTCTAACGACTGGCTATGGCGAGAATCTGTTGGGTTTGGACTTGTTCAAAAGATCGCATGCGACATTACATTGTTCTCCTTCGGGAGTACATCTTACGGTGGGTAAGAAAGTGATTTCCCCGATGTATCTGTCTAAGGATCCCCTTCCACTGGAACTGCGTTCTCTCCCTGATACACTTTGAGCTACAGGTCCCAATGATGTTGGTCTCTTGCAGATTACACCCTACGTTGTTACACTTAAGTCGAATGCTAAGTTACCTCGCATTCCTCAGTACAGAATTTCCAGTGATGGCGAAAGAGCTCTTTTAGCGATTATCTATGATTTGGTTGAGAAAGGTGTGGTTGAAGAAACTAGAGGTAATGTGTGTAACAGTCCTGTTCTGCCTGTCCTTAAGCGTACTGACTCTTCTAGGCCACCTGTGTATTGGTTTGTGATCGACCTTCGAAAGGTCAATAAGATTGTTGTGCGACAGTTTCCTGTTGTCCCGGACATTACTGCTTTATTGACTATGATCCCTGCCTCAGCTGCCTGGTTTTCTGTTATTGATCTGAAGAACGCTCTCTTCAGTATTCCAATTGCTGAGAAAAGTAGGGATATTTTTGGCTTCTCTTTAGGAGGCCGCAGTTTCCGGTTTAAGCACGCTCCTCAAGGTTATTGTGAGTGTCCCTACATTTATAGTCAGGCTTTGAAAACTCAGCTTGATACTCGTGCATTGCCTTCTGGTGCTACTCTTATCCAGTATGTTGATGATCTGTTGGTTGCTGCTTATGATGAAGAGATTTGTAAAGAAGTTACTCTTTCTTTGTTGCGAAACCTGTCTGACCTTCATCATAAAGTGTCACCTTCGAAGTTGCAGTATTGCCGCCAAGAAGTGACCTACTTAGGTCATCTCTTGTCGAAGGAGAGAAGACGATTGACCCCAGAGCGTATTCAAGCGATTGCCCAAATGACTGTGCCATGCACACAGAGAGAGGTGCATGCCTTCTTAGGTATCACCTCGTATTGTAGACAGTGGATTCCAAATTTTTCTTTGCTAGCGAAACCTTTGTTGGCACTTACTCTTAAGGACACACCACACCCTCTTCCTTGGTCTGACGAATGTCAGAAGAGTTTTTCTGAATTGCGTGATGCATTGTGTTCTGCTCCGGTGTTGGGTACCCCGACTTACACTTTATGTACACGAGAGAGAAGGTTGTGCGTTGTCAGTGTTGACGCAACAATTTGGAGACAAGCAGCGCCCATGTGCGTATTTTTCAGCTACTTTAGATCCGGTAGCTAGGGCGTTGCCTAGTTGTCTAAGAGCTACAGCCGCAGCGGCTGTTTCTATCCGACAGTCTGCTGGTTTGGTATTGGATAATACATTGATTGTGATGGTCCCACATGCAGTGGATACCCTATTGAATAGAACGAAGACTCAACATCTTACCAGTGCGCGTTTGTCAGGTTATGAGTTGACGCTTTTGGCTAGCCATGTGCACATCAAGAGGTGCAACAAATTGAATCCAGCTACATTGTTGCCGATTTTTGTAGAGATAGATGCTCAGGAACAGCATGACTGTTTTCTCCGGACAGAGGAGGAAACGAAGGGTAGAGTTGATCTGAAAGATACTCCTCTTTCGAATCCTGATGGTACCCTATGGGTAGATGGTTCGTGCTTTAAGCTTCCGAATGGAGAGACGACTGCAGCATATGCTGTCACAACTTTGCACACAATTGTTGAAACAGCACGTATTGCACAGAATTCAGCGCAAGCAGCGGAGTTGATAGCATTGACTAGAGCGTGTGTGTTGTCAAAAGGAAAGAGAGTGAATGTTTATACTGATAGCCAATACGCATTTGGCGTGGCTCACAGTTTTGGTCGCTTGTGGAAAGAGAGAGGATTTCTTACTTCCCATGGTACGAAAATTCAGCATGGACAATTAGTGAGTGAACTTCTTGAATCACTTACTTTGCCGACCCAAATTGCTATAGTGAAGTGTAGTGCGCATAAGAAGGTTACGGATGATGTGGGTCGAGGGAATGCGTTTGCAGATGAAGTAGCGAGAGAAACGGCAAAAGATGTGACGAGTCGGATGTATGTTGAAGGTCCTGCCAGATGGGTTGTGGAAGGAGGGATGTGTGAAGATACAACAGAAAGTGTGAAGATGATTCAGGCAGAAGCTACGGAGAAAGAATTGAGTATGTGGAGAGAGAGTACGGGAATGTTGGATTCAACAGGCTGTTGGGTTGAGTTGTCAGAGCACCAGCGATGGTTGTTGCCGGATGCATATGTGCTTCCGGTGGTTACTATGGCTCATGGGTTGGCTCACATTAGTTCAAAAGTGATATGTAAGTTGTTGGCTCCGGTATGGCAGAATGGTGAAATTCCTAGGTGTGCTGAGAATTTGGTTAAACACTGCATGATTTGCTTGATGCATAATCCTGGAAAGGGAACCCCAACTCCAGCGGGTCATTTTGCTCCTCCAACGTATCCGTTCGAGGTGCTGCAGATAGACTACATTCATATGGAAAGATGCAATAACTTGAAGTATGTCCTTGTGGTTGTTTGTGCCTTTTCCAGATGGATAGAGGCCTACCCCCTAAGGGATAATACTGCCTTGTCTACAGCCAAGGTTTTGCTCAAAGAATTCTTTCCCAGATATGGCTTGCCGAGGATGGTATGGAGTGATAATGGAAATGAATTTGTGGGTCAGATTATGAAGAAAGTATGTGCGGGTCTGGGTATTAAACAGAAATTTCACGCTGCGAATCACTCCCAGTCAGCAGGCCTGGTCGAGTGCTATAATGGCATTCTGAAGCTGAAGTTGGCCAAGGTGCAAGAGAGCTCTGGTCTTACATGGCCCGATGCCTTACCGTTGGCACTTTTGTCCACGAGAACGACAGTGCATTCTCGCGTGGGACTTAGCCCATACAAGATTGTTTTTGGACGTCCGGCGAATGTCTGGGATGTGCCGAGGCCTAAGAAGTACATTGATATCGAGTACCCTATGTTGGTTGACTACTTACATGATTTGACTGCTAAATTGCGTGTTCTTCACCAACAGGTCCATGACACTTTGCCTTCAGTTTCTGTAGACGCAGGCCACACGATTCAACCTGGCGACTGGATTCTAACCAGGAATTTCCAGAGGTCAAAGAACTTGGAACCAAGATGGACCGGTCCATACCAAGTTCTGTTATCAACTCGGACTGCTAGTAAGGTGTTCAGCAAGAAAAACTGGGTACATGGTACCTATTGCAAGAAGATACCTTTGCCCTTACCGTACAATAAGTGGGTCCGGGAAGGTGTTGCCGATTCCGAGAGTGAAAGGGTTCCGAGATTTGTACCTTTTAGCGATGCACATCTGGAATGGACTCAGTCAGAACGGGCGGATGATGAAGTCTTGCAAGAAGCTGTGCCGCCGTGTTTGAGACTTGATACTACACACCCAGAGACACTCTTTCAGGATCAAACTGTGCCTGGTAAAGAACGCTACAATTTAAGGTCTAAAAAGGACAAATAAAATCTGAAATTTTTTGTGAATTACACTCTTTCAGACAAGAGACTATTTTTCTTTTTCTTTTTTGAACCACCATCCGGGTTCATCTGCAGGATCGCGGTATAAGACTTAAGGGGTGGCCCGCGTATTGAAGAAAGGTTTGTGGGATGTCTAGGACGCCTGGACGCACACTTGAGTGAAGAAGGAAAATTGCCGCGAGCAGCGCGTTAGAGGATGGAGTCTGTTGTAACTGAAAGAGATGTTGAGAGAATAGATCTTAAGACAAGATTTTGTACATTGATACATAGCAAATGTTTTATAATATTGTGCTTTTTGACGTTTTTAAGTATCACGTTAGCTTGTGTGGGTTGGACTGTCTATGCTACACAACAGACATCTGCACCCACCTCCCAACCTATGCTTTCTTTCACTACTGTTTCTTTGCATCAGTTTTATACGTTGCCTGAACATGAACAGACAAGGAGATCAGAATTTGTCAACAACTTGTTCATACAGTTGTTGCATCAGTTAGTAGTAAAAACCACTAATTGTTGGGTTTGTGGTCTTATGCCTCATACGACAGATAAAGGTATGCCATATTTGGTTTTGCCTTTTTCTTTTAATGGGTCTGTGTGGGCTTTTCAGACCATGTTTATCTATGCAAATGAGGTACGCCCCTTACGTTCCCTTAAAGATAACTCGAGAAATAGTGCCTTGATAAGGGGAATAGTAGCTATGATCCAAG